>NW_025064846.1:10505000-11126750 GCF_014595645.1 Diaporthe citri | reverse complement strand
TGTCTCCCGCCAAAGTGAGCTCATCAAATCAGGAGCCAAGCAAATCTACGTCGACGTGACCTCGCCCAACACCATCGACGCAGTGGCTTACGTGAATCCCGACTCCTCGGTGGTCTTCGACGTCACCGGCCACTCTCCCAGCGACGCCGAGGATATCACTATAGCAGTCCAGGGACAACAGCCTCTTTATTATAGTTTTGCCGACTACTACCTCAAGAACAGCAGCGACATCACGCGGTCTGGGAGTGCTCTGATGTACAATGGACTCGTCATTTTCGCTATTGCAAACGAGGGCGAAGCCCTTGTTCACCTTGTGCCGTAGGACTGTGGAGGAAAGTGCTGGCAGTCCAAGTAGGAGAATTCAGCAGTGTCGATACTTAAATTCGAAAAATAAATGTTCAGCCAAACATCATGCATTGAACTCATTTAGCAATGAAGAAATGATGTGGTACTCATTTTAGGTGTGTGATTGTGCGCATCTGCCCATGACATACAACTCCGAAAATATACCACATCGCCTTCAACAGAATTGGGGCCCTTGGAAAGCCTACATGTCTGGGAAAGAGAAGAATGAATGGGGAAGAAGACGTGACAAAAATTTGGGCGTCGAGCGGCTGTCGTTCCCTAAAGTGCGGTCAACCCACCAATGCCAAGCTACCCCAGAACCTCAACGCCGCGGTCAGTTCCGCGGCCCGCCCCGGTGTCACTCCCGGGTACAGGGGATCGAATACAACATTGGACCAGAGGGAGGCCAGGGCCACAGCATGATCCATCGGCCAGGGTCACTATGACAGCAACCCAACGACACTCCCACGCATTTTCCGGGTTATTGTTGCAGTGCGTGGGAATTTGTTTTCTCAAGGAACTAAAGTTTCTCTGAAGCATAAGTACAGTCATGGCATAGTCAGGTAACAATATCAATCTCAAACCTTGTGCTACCAGCCTCCTGACGCAAATTCCCTGCTTTCTCCGTCCCTTTTTCGTGACAAAGATATCCCATTAGGCGACTCGACCTTGACGTGAATCAATTCTGATCATCAAAGTAACCTTGCTCCGTATGAAACCTCCATGATATTAGAAGTCCGTACTACAAGCCACATCCCTCGCAGCTGCCACATCCAGCTTCACGCGTTCGGCCTTGGCTTCAATCCTAGCCACCGCATCCTTTCCCAATGGCAGCCGGAGCACCTCCCCTTTGAGTCTCCCAGCGTCGCCCTCGCCAGTCACGACCTGGAAGATGACCTCGGCGCCCTTATTTGGGTCGCCCGGCTGCTTGCCAGAACTGGTACTCCATCGGTCCATGGACGCGCCGAGCGCGGAACCCTCCCCGACGCCCTTCTCGGCGCTGACGAACGCACTGAGGAAATTCGTGCGGAAGGCCCCCGGCTCTACGATCAGCACCGAGATGCCCGACTCCGCTTCTTCTTTCGCCAGCCCCTCGCTGAGCCCCTCGAGGGCGAACTTGCTGGCCGAGTACAGGCCGCCCGTCGGCGAAACGTCCTGCCCGGCGACGCTGCTGATGTTGACGACCGTGCCGGACCGGCGGGCCCTCATGGATGGGAGGACTGCCTGGATTGCGTAGAAAGGGCCGTAGAAGTTGGTCTGGATCTGGGTCTGGATCTCCTGCTCGCTGGGTATCAGTTAGCAAGGGTATGATAGCACGCGGGGCGTGGAGGCGAGGGAATAGAACCATCCTCACGTGAACTGAGCGATCGGTCCCATCATGGCATAGCCCGCGTTGTTGACTAGGACGTCGATCGGCCCGTGGGTTTCATTGACGTCCTGGATCTTCTTGGCGATGCTATCCTGTGCCTCTGTCATGTCCATCTCGATGACATGACCACCCGCACTCTTGATGGAATTCACGGCATCACTGGCTCGGTTCTTGTTGCGCATCGCTCCAATTACTCTGTGGCCTGCCTTGAGGGCGTGTAGACTCAGGATGAGCCCGAAGCCATTCGAGGCTCCGGTGATAAACCACACAAGGCCTGACATGATGTTGAAGAAGGTCGTTTGCAGTGTAGTGCTCCTCTGGATACTCAGGTATTGTCTTAGTGAATTATGAAGACAGCCACAAGATCTGACGGTCTGTCTGGAGAAATATTGAGGGGTTCTTATATCACACTGGCGGCCTTATAGCCGCCAAGATGTCAGCTTTCGTTGCAGTGTCAATCTCCTATCACCGATGACACATCTTACAGCTCTCCAGACCTGCATCGGTGTTATCTCCAGTGCGCCCGTTGATTGACATGTGCGACGACCTGACTATCAGATGATTTAGCAGCATCACCATGAGGGACCTGTGATTGTTGGTCGGCGATTGTGGAGCGTGCAGAGACTCGGTGTGCACCCCCCCCCCCCTTCCCCCTCTTTCGGTGTTCCCCAGGTGGCGACCGAAATATCGGCTTGGTAAAAAGTATCCCAGAGTTTGTAACTTCACTTCATGGCAATTATGTACCAGAAAAGGCGATAGCGTGTGGATAGAGAACCGTTCTGCTTAGCCTTGGGAGATCGGCTGGTCCAGGGAGGTTAGGCTTGATGGGTTAAGTCATACCAATGACTACTCAGTAGTTATACACCCTATATATGGGGCTTCCATCAGGCTGATGTTAAGTCAGGCTCATGTCAGTCGACATACATGCAGCCGGTCAATCACCAAATAATATGTATAAGCAGTATTCAAGACAACAGAAGGCACCCACGCATAGAAACACACGTGGATACGCGCGCAAGTCACGCGAAGTCTCCAACTCCGAAATCCACGTCATAGCCATTGCAAAAGTCTCGTTTAGTCCAACGTGCCTTTCTGACCTATTTGGCCAGCTCGGGTATTTCCTGATCACCAACCGGCAAATATGTCTCGCGTGTCGTGAGGACCGTGGACATAGCCCACACACTCCCATTAGAGCTGGCCGCTGAGGTAAGCCGAGACAAGAAACCTGGCAAGCGAGAGTAATTATATGTGAAGAAGACCGTGGCTGAGAGACGGGTATTACCAAAGCAGTGGTCAGCACACCAGAACCAGATCTATCCGGGCATCGGCGCCTCTTGGTAGACCCAAGTGCACTGCCACCGGGGCTGATTGCACATTACTGCAAAGCTGTCACACGCAGAGATAATCATAGACTTGCTGCCTGTAGGAAATCCCACAGGCCCGGTGTTAATTGTCGCCGTGACAGGCCGCAGGTTGCCGCTATGTCTTTCTCGTCCTTCGCACGCCTAGCCACGCATAGCTAACTTCGACCTTTTGTAGATCTTCGCCATACACTGCACTTGTAAACCTCGCTCGGCCATGTCTCTACTGGTCTATGCAGACGAAGTCGGCCCAAAACTTGCGGCTTGGCCTCCATATATGCTGTGCTAAGTGCCGCAAGGCGTCGTGGAGGATCTGCCATGTCCGCCCCATCTTGCCGTCCAGCGTGATTTCGTATACCTCCTTGGGCGGCCAGTCTTTCTGGTAGCTGGCTTTGCCCCATGTATATGAACGTGCTACGTAATTTGGAGCGTGATCCAGGCCAGCATTGGTCAATGCGATTTGATTGTCTGTATCATCGAGAAACTCGAGAAGCCAAATGTACCTTGGCTGAAGCTGTTGATAGGTTGCCATGCTGTAAACGCCGGGGACAGGATATTGCCCAGCGATCGACTGCCGTCCCTGTCAGGCTGATTGCGCATGATTTGCGCCGTGGTGTTTATTGTTAGGGAAATCTGCGAATATTTCCTGACACATGTCAAGTGCTCTATTCTCGCAGGCATTTGACGCGATAAGACATCTGGCGTGTCGCTGTTCCGGGCTAGTACGCGTGCTGTCGTATTCCGTTGTTAAGTAGTGGAGCGTATTCAGTCACTGCCGTATTTGACTGGGGGCGTATTTCGTTTCGGATCTTGACCACTAACACCATTACGGCCCGCGTATTGAAATACGTCGTATTTGTCCAATATGCTTGGTCAATACGCTCTGCCCCTGTGGTCTCGGCGTCGTTGGTATTAATTAACAGTCACCTACTTCCCCATCATTCTCCCGTTCTAATAAGCTGTCTTTATATAGTTTCTTCACAATTTTGCTTCTCCACCTGATCAAAGTATCTCATTGCGCTCTCTCTATTTGTTGTGCATTTGCTACCCAGCCTTTCGTCATTTTACCACATCTCGTTCTTGCCAACATATTGCCTACCATCACCAAATTAGAAACTACCAAGGGCGGGTACTACCTCTGGAATTATGTGCCCTCAATCGCTGCCGCTGTCATCTTTCTGCTGCTATTCCTCAGCATGACCGCGTTGATCTCATGGCGCATGTTCAAAACCAAGACATGGTTCTGCCTCCCATTCGCAATCGGTGGCTTTTGTAAGTCGTTCTTCACCCGCGTGTGACATTGTGAGTGTGGCACTGACGTGTCGATGCAGTCGAATCTGCCGGATGTTGCGCTCGAGCCTCAGCACATAACAAAACGGGCCGCATCATGCCCTACGCTGTCCAGAACGTGTTTATCCTGCTCGGCCCCGGCCCTCTTCGCAGCATCCATATACATGTGTCTGGGTCGCATCATCCGCGGCATCCGCGCCGACCATCACTCGCTTATTAAGCCGCGGAACCTGACCAGGACGTTTGTCACCGGGGACGTCCTCTCCTTCGTGGTGCAGGGCGGCGCGGCTGGCTTGATGGTCACGGGCAAGACTCCGGAGCTCGGCAAGGGTATCGTCATCGCCGGCCTGATGATCCAGATTGTCATTTTTGGCTTTTTCGCTGTCACGGCAGTCATCTTCCAGAGACGTATCAAGCGGAACCCGACGAACGAGTCCTATGATTTGTCAATTCCCTGGAAGAAGAGCATGCAGATGCTCTTCATTGTTAGCGCACTCATCATGATCCGATCGTGCTTCCGTGTTGTTGAGTATGCTATGGGCAACGATGGGTATCTTCTTGGGCATGAGTGGACCTTGTATATCTTTGATTCTGTCCTCATGTTTACGGTCATGGTTGTGTACTATCTCTGGTACCCCAACTGGATTACTCCTGAGAAGCTGGAAATAGATGTAATGCTAGCTCACCGCGACAACAGCATGCCATAATGGGATCCATGTAGCATGCGTTTAAATTAGCCACGTCCCCAGCGCCTTACTCAGATATTCAGGATAGCGAACTAAAACACATCATGACAGTGGTGATCGAAATGGTAAATAGAAAGCACTACACATCTGCTATAAAGACCAGCTACTTGAAATACTTTCTAATGTGTTCTAGGGAGGCCGTAAAATGACCGTCTCTCATGGCATAGGCATACTCGTAGATGGTCTCGACATACTCTCTCAAGCCGTCGGGGTACCGAGCTCCAGCCCCCTTGGAAATACTTAGGCTGTATTCCAAAGTCTGAGTGAGTTGGTCTTGCGTCTCCCTGGAGGAAAAGTTCATGTACCCTCCATGTTGCCTCAACAATGAGATGATATTTGAGGTCTTGGCATGACGAGAAGCTAGTTCGGAAACGTCTGGGCAATTCTCTTTCGGTTCTGTGCTGAGATCCATTATGTGCTGCTCGTGCGTTTGGAAAAAGTCCACAATATCGAACCGCTTCATTTTGGCGCTCAAAGAGCCAATGAGCCACTCGCGCAGCTGTGTCCGCCTGAAGTCTTCAAGCCTTGGTTGATGCCTCTTTAGCAGTTCCTCAGCTTGCTCGGGCCTCAATACAATCCTTGCGGCTTGCCTGTTATGGAGTTGCAAAATGTCCTTTGATTTGAGAACGCCATTGACCGAGTCAACAATCGTCAAATCCGAAGGGAAATGGACAATCAGAGATTGTAGCAACTCGAGGACGTCAGGCTCGCCGTCCAGGCCCGTAAGCCAACATATAAGGCGATAAATCTCCCCATAACTAATTTCAACCGCCGTTTGTACTCTCTCATTTACACAATTAAGTTCAAAGATGATGCGTGGTTTCTTGGGCCTCCAGTAACTTTGGGGTGCCAAGATATCATCAAAGTGAAGGGCACTGCAGTGGCCGCCACAGAGCTCAAGAACCAACAGAAAGATCTGCCCTGATGCGTATCTGCAAGCGAACTCCAAGGGCCCATGCCCGGCTGTGTTGCGGGTGTTCTTGACGCCATCTGAGTTATCCTCAAAGAAGCTTCGGATGATATTTGCCTGATCATTGAGTGCTGAGCCAGGATGGTAGATCCTGTTTTGCGTGGCTGTGAAAAGTGGGGGGTCTCCTTTCAAGTCGTATCGTCGGGTGTCTTCTGGTTTTAACTTAGAGAGAAGAAACCTCACAGCCTTGGAAACGGGAAATTCGGGACCATCACCGCATAGACGATGCAAGAGAGAGCATCCGCTGGAGTCCGGGTCGATCAAAACTTTCTCGTAGCAAAACTCCGGGGACTGACCAGATTTTCTATATCTCTCCATCTCGCTTGTTATCACAATCTGGAGTCCTCTTTGAACGTTTCGGTCCTCAATTGGAACGATTCGCACAAATGACAGCGTATCGCGCCCATATTCTCGTCTTTGAGTCTCCATGCTGGCGTACAGTAATATGTCGTCCAGTGTGAGTGGCACCTTCCGACGGCAATTCCAGGCAAGCAAATCCACGAGGAAGTGAGAAATGGGAGATTCGAGGGCATCTAGAAAACAATCTAAGAAAGCCGATCGCGCTGCTATAAATGAAACTTCATACTTTTTGTAAGCAGCATTCGATAAGGCTGAGAACAACTCGTAGTCGCCAAACTTGATCGACACCTGGAAAGCGGTGTTGGCGATTTCAGCTCTTCGACTGAGATCATCATGCCAAGGGTTTATGTATGGGTTGGCACCTAGCTGTGCCAGGTGTACACAAACGGCGATATGCTTGTTTCGTGCTGCTGCATGCAGGGCTCCGTTTAGAGTGACCGGTTTAGTGAGCCTTGGGACGGCCAATGTCCGAACTCGCTCGATATCTCCAAGGCGAGAGGCTTCTATCAATGATCGAGTTGCACTCCGAGAATTCACTGGGAAAAGGTTTTCTTCGGAGTCGATGGCTGGGTGAACCCTCTTCAGGTGTGTTTGCAACAAAGCGCTTGTCGGAAATCCGGTGAGCCATGCATAACACCCCATGTGCGGACATTTGAAGGTCCTCTCATGCCACGAGATATGTAGCGATAACTCAGTCTCGGAATCGAATCCTTTGTCGAAGTGAACACAAGCACGACGTGGACACTTGGGTCGGAATGGACCGTTCAATGAAAGATAGACGGCCTTCTCGCGGTCTGCCAAAGTGCTGAGATCGGTCTGTTGCATGATTTGGCGTAGGGACACGGCCAACCTTTCGAATTCAGTCGATCGCCGTGTTGCACTCCAATCTCTGAGTATCTCTTGGGCGTTGCAGGATTCAGCCGCAGTGCCGACAGTGCCAGGAGGGATAGATTGTTGTACAGAGGTATCCAAAAGCACATCATGTTCGGGCAATGTTTCCGACTGTGGCTCGTGTTCATCACGAAATCTTTTGACAAAATCCATCCAAGCCGTGGAGAGTGGCTTTCCCAACACCTCCTCGGTCAACGGAGTTGTTTGCCTCGAGGAAGCTTGACAGACGTATTGAAGTAGATGGTGGTCCCAGTGAGCAGCCGCGTAGTCGAATAAGCCATAGAATCCTGTCAGAGCAATAGTGCCTCCAGTCTCACTATCTTGGCTCGCCATGTCGAAGGCAGATCTTGTAAGATATTGACTGCAGAATAGACTCATTTGCCTGTGTTGCTCAAGCATATCAAGCCTGCCCGATCGAAAAAGATAACTGTGGCAGAACATATCAGAACAGTCCGGACGTGTTGTCCTAAAGGAAAGTACTAACCTTTTTGCTGTGTTGTGGACCATTGTAAGTTGAGCTTCGAATGGGAAGCCCGAAAATGTTGCGCAGGGCTCGGACTCGACAAATGAGCTACACAAATCCTTAGGTCCACCAACCTTCCGTCTCCGCGGATCGCAGGTGCCAGTTGTCGAATCAATGCAGAAGTAGCATTGTATCTCCCTCCATTTCAAGGGCCGGGCAGCACATGCGATCAAACCCAAGATTTGCAACGCAGCGCGCTTATGGGAATCTGAGGGTTTTTCAAGAACTCGTTCAGCGACCCGGTCGTAAGCCTCGTCCAACCCGTGGGGATAGTCCCTTTCGAGCTCTTGTTCCAACTCATAGATTGACGTCTGGGAGAGCAAGTTTTCAAGAACCACTTTCGCGTACATGAACATTCCTATTGCAGCTTTAGCTGTTTTGTCAGAGCAGTCTGGGACTTTTCTCATTACCTTTTGACGCATCTGCGACACGTGATGGATCCAGCCTTTTGAGTATTTCTTTCTCATATTCTAGGCCCGGGAATCGATCCTTGATTTGGGTAAATACCGATGACGAGAAATTCTCTATATCGCGAAGGTGTGGTGTCTGGCTGTCCAACCTGATGGTGCAGGCACAATTCTCCAACATTGCATCAAGCACGCCGTCTCTTTGGCCGGACACCAAAACCTTTACCACAACATTGGAAGCTTTCGACTTTGAGAGGATACTTTTGAGCCATTGCAGAATGTTCCTTCGCTGGTCCGTTGCGCATTCGTCAACTCCATCGACGACAATGTAGCATCTCTTTTGCGCGAGGATAATCCGCGTCGCTACATCTTCCAGCCATGAAACTCCATTGAGGTCGGAGGGGCGAGCAGTAAGCACAGTGTCATGGAGATCATCCACGACGGCGTCGTCTTGTTGGAGCAGTTGTTCAATGAAGGAGCGCAGCATGTCTATCTTGAGAGTTTTTCCACTCTGGCCATATTCAAAATAGAAATTTAGTAGCGGTTGTTGCTGGAGGGTTGTGTCTTTGGTCAGACTGTCCATGATGCGAGAAATAAGAGTTGTTTTCCCTGCAGTGAGTTCATTCAGTATTAACAAAGATGGCACGGTCTTGTGACTCTAGCTTACCAGCACCGGGCATTCCGTTCAGGTAGACAAGACTATTCGATAAATCGTCAGGATTGAGCCACTGGAGAAACAGGTGCTCCTTCAGAATCCAGTCTCCCGATGTTGGATAACGCTGGTCAGGCAGTCGTCGATGTCCTTTATCGTTGTAAGGCCCTTGGCTCCCCAGTTTATCCAATATTTGTTTCTTTTTCTGCTGTATGACATTGAGAATCTGTTTGAGTTCTTCATTTGATTTCTCAATGGTCTCCTGCAGTGTGCGCCGTGTTGTTTCGACTGCGCCATAGGTTGCGGTCAACTTTACCTGCACCAGTAGTTCTCGATGTCGTCGGAGGCTACCAAGGACTGGCGAAAACTTCGTACGGAAGGTTTTCCAGACAGAGTCGAAAATTCTCCGCCAGTCTACAAAATTGTCAATGATAGGTCATGGTTGAGGCCGTGCATGAGTAGGCACCTACCTCGTATTCCGAACGCACCAGGTCTCCCGAGTACGCCGAAAGCCATATGATAGAACTGAATAATATCACCATAGCAACGCTTCAAGACCTCCAGGACTTCAGGTTGCTCTTTGAAGATAGATGCGTAATCTTGGAAGTCCGGCATTGCCTCGGAGATGTCGGTAAATGTATCCAAGAGACACTCCAGTACTTCCAGCCTTGAAGAAGCAACCTTGGACAATGATGGGAATGTGTCAATTAGCCTACTCAATAGAACTTGGAGGCAGGGAGGAAATGACATCACTTACAACCAGGAAAAACTTGACAGGACCCTTCAAGACAATTGTTAATGACAATCTCCCTTCCGCGCAACTGAACACGCTTGAGAAGTAGCAGCAGCACTCACCCAAACGAAGGCTACGACCTCGCTAACATTCAAGAAGACTGATATGACTTGCTCCAGCTGCTGCATTGCTTCGAGAAACTTAGACATGCGCGACATGCCTCGCAGTTTCTTAGCAGACCCATGTCGAATTTGAATCCTGTTCACCTCGTCTTTGACATCTTGAAGTGTGGTTATGCCGAATTCGCGGCATTGCTGAGCTGTGAGATCTTTCTTGAAATTTTCCAGCGCCTTTTGGAACACAGGATCAGGCTCCATGGCGATGATACCTATCTGTTTTGATGCGCGAGCACGTGCAACGGAAACACCAAGTACACACTTCACCAGCAGAGTACCAAAATGTAAAAGAGTTAAATGAAAGATAACTCCAGGCCATTGAAGAGAATACTGTTTGAGTTGTTGGGCTGAGTGAAAGTCTCCATGAGGATTGACGGGCGGGGCGGCAATGTATAAAATATCAGGTGGGTCGCACCACTCTCTCGTCAGCATGGCACCGTGATCTTGCGTGGTGGCCTGCTGCTAGTGGAACCAAGTGGTGGGGCTGAGTGCATGTCGGTGTTGGCCTATGAGGGTACGTTTACCCTGACCAGAAGTCAGCTCAACAGGGCGTATGAAAAGCCCAACAAAGAGCCTGATGAGAAGACTACTAGTAATAAGAACCCTTTCGAATGGCCACAAATTTGATCTTCGAATGAGATACAGGGAACTTTAAGAAATCGAGCTACGCCGCCCGACTTTTGTATTCAGGCCCCGACAATTCATTTCCACCAGCTGATCTAAGTTCACACCAGGATACCAACACACGACATTCACACCATGGATAAACGCAAGAATGACGATGTGGGCTTCCTGGCTCCCGGCGGAAAGCGCCGCTTGCTTGCAAACAGTTTGCAAGCCACGACTTCATGTGACAGTTCAAGCCCAGAAGATAGGAACGCTGAAATGCTCGACCATAATCCCCATGATTATATGGACGATCGGGGAATGATTTGCTACGGGGCGGTAAGTCTCAACTTCACCCCGAGAAAAGCTTGTGGCGGTATTCCCAACACCGAGAATCTAGTTATCGGAGTCTAAGGCAAAGCTTGGAGGCACCGATATTTCAACAATACAACACACAGCATGGAGCAGATATGTCCAACTATGCTTGGGCGAACGGACACCAGAGGGCTGCTTCCATGTATTATATGAGGATTGCGGGGGTCAAAAGCTGGGTATTGGTATATTGGACCTCGTTACATCAAAAAACATCGGTCTGCTGAGTTCAATACACGGACTGAGCTTCGCCATCATTCTGTCTTCCGACGACTTAAACACTCTCAAGAAAAAGACAAAGAAGACCGATCTCATCTTTGAAGTGTCGGTTAACATCACTGGCCCTGCAAGAGACGCAGACCAAGTGGCAGATACTTTACTGCAGAACAGATGCTTCCTTCAACATCCAGTCTTTCTTAGTCCCGGGACCAAATACCTCAACCCTCAATATTTTTATTCCGAGGGTGCAAGAGACGACTTGAGAGACCTAATAGGTCCAGCCTCAAGGATAGAGGCTGAGGCACTATCCAGGCTACTTCAATACGGCCTCGAAGATGTGCTTGGTTCACTTGCCGGACAGGAACAGAGCATTGACAATGTCCAATTGCCACTAGCCAACGATATTTTACGGACGAAACTCAAACCGTGAGTGGCTCCCATCCATGCTCGTGGATAAGCCCCTCAAAGGACCACTCTCACAATAGAATCCTAGCCACCAACTCGACGCCGTTCGCTTCATCCTGCAGAGTGAAAACCAAGAGGTTCGCCGTGCGACTCTCTACGATCTACGGGTTTTGGTCGGAAGCGGGTAAGGCCCATAGCAGGCGTATCTATAAAGCTGGAAAACCCACTGACTGTGAGAAAGGAATTCGAATGAAGTCGATACCTGTGCATATACCGGGGGAATACTTGCTGACGTAATGGGCCTCGGGAAGACGCTCGCCATGCTGATGGCGATAGCATCATCCAAGAAGGCGGCTGAAAGACACGGCGAGACATATGTGCAGGATCAACGACAATTAGTCCCGACCAAAGGAACTCTGGTCGTGGTTACCTCCAGGCGTAAATTGAGCCGATCTTCGTCTCTATAGTACCGAACACTGACGTAAAGACTTATATTAGAGATTTTGGAAGTGTGGAAGACTGAAGTAGAGAGGTTTGTTTGACTATTACACAATGGGGAAGGCCCTACCACTGACTTCAAGGCCAGCCACTTCCATCCATCCTCTCTGTCGCTGGGGATCTTTCACGATAAATACCGAGCCAGTAACCCTCAGGAGCTCAGAACCTATGACGTGGTGCTCACGACATATGGGACTTTGATGGCTGATTGGAGTTCCAAAGGCCGAAAAGTACTCCAAGGCGTTGCATGGTATCGTGCCATTCTGGATGAAGGTACTGCTACCGTCATGTCCAAGTATGGTCCCGATGTTTACAGATTTATATGCTAACCGCAATTCCAGCTCATTGGATTCGAAATTCAAACACCAAGCAGTTCAAAGCCGCAAGAGACTTGGAAGCAACAAGGCGATGGTGTGTGACTGGAACACCTATACAGAACTCGCTCGACGACCTGCTCTCACTCCTCAAGTTCCTCCACCTCCAGCCCTTCAGCCAGCAGGCGGTGTTCGAGCGAGATATTATTTCCCCGATGCGATCAGGGAACCCTAATTCATTCCGGAACTTGAAGTTACTGCTACGTGCTATCTGCCTACGGCGAAATTCCAAACTGCTGGATCTTGAGCCAGTCAAGTTTGAGACAATTCCCGTCACGCTCAACACCGAAGAGAGAGAATGCTACAAAGCAATCCAAGTTCATTGCCAGCGGGAATTCGAGAAAATCACGAGCCAGCAGTCTCAGCTAAAGAGGTACACGGTACTATTCAGCACCATCCGGCAGCTACAACGACTATGCAGCAATGGCCAGTATCAGGCTCCATCAGCCACTGCAGCACAAGGCAACAAAGGAACGACCAAAGGTAAGAAGGGTTCCAGAATGAGTATTGACATTGAGTGTGACTGCTGTGGCGACGAAGACGCGATAAGCTTGCTTGACGGGCTGAGCGTTTGCCCTGAATGTTCGAGGCCACTGGCGAACGGGATGAAACCTATCGTTGATAATTCTTCCACGCCAACGCGTCTCTCCCCGGGATCTCTTATCACCGCAACTCCTTCGAGATCTCCCTCTCCATTGTCTGGCAATTCCCTTTCGAGCCCTACTTTCCGAGCTACCTCGTCCAAGTTGAACGCGGTAGCGGATAATATTGAACGGCACAAGGACGGGGGCAAGAGGTGAGTCTGACATGATTCAGCAAACACAGGAGAGGTTTTGCATCCATCAGACTAAAAGATTCATGGTAGCCTCGTTTTCACATCATGGTTGAGCACCCTCGACTCATTACAGAGAATCCTGGAGACTAGGGGGATCCTGTGCTTGCAGATAGACGGTCGCGTTGGCACATCCGACCGCGAAGAACGCCTAGAGCGGTTCAAGAAGGACTCTTCTGTTCACGTCCTGCTCATGTCTATCCAGACTGGCTCTGTCGGGTGAGGCCCCCTAGTTGCACGGCACTCGCCAAAGTCGTCCCCAGAACACACGAGAAGGGAGATATATACTAACACCATTGTAGCCTGACGCTGACTGTAGCTAACCGAGTCCACTTTGTCGAGCCTCAGTGGAACCCTGCCGTCGAAGAACAAGCGATTTGCCGGGCACACAGAATGGGACAAACTCGGCAAGTGACAGTGATCAGATATATCGTTGAGAAGAGCGTAGAAGAGGTAGAACCCCAGTGTTCAGGACCATTTGAAAACAGCCAGTGTTACTTACCAGGGCTTAGACCATCGCGGCACTACAGAAGAAGAAGAGCCACCTGGCCAAGGTGTCCTTGGATGCTGCTGAGCATAATGGAGAGACGACAGGGCTCGATGTGAGTGGCCAAATCCAACTTAATCAACATCTATCATCTGGAATCTGGGATTTGCTGATAAAACGTCTAGGACTTGAAATTTGTGCTCGACCACGATCATGTGGAGTAGTTAGGAATGGCGGTGGAGATTGCGGATCATATGGGACACCTTCCATCACTTGTGTATCTGAAGATGGTTGTAGGCCACTTCAACGCGAGCAGAGAGCATGGACCATAAGTTCCTGTGACTAAAGGTCGAAGCGATGTTAGACCGAATGTGCATAGGTGGGACGGAAAATGAATTGAAATGCATGGTAAGTCAGAGTGGGCGCATGTGCTGGTTATTGGTCTATGAGGTTGCGGCGGTTGTCTTCCTGAAAGTAACTAGTCGGAGATGTTGCCAGGAAATTGGAATAGCAATTGGCATGAGTCAGACAGTAGGAATTGCTACTGGAGGACAAGGACATGTAATTGACCATTCAGTCAATGAATTGGCTTTTTAATTCCCACAACATGTCGGTAACTACTCGGCTCAAGACGGCGACGGCGACGGCGACGGCGAGAGTGGCGATGTCGGAGCTGACAAACCACTAGAGGCGCGTCAGAGTTGGAGCTAGACCACAAAGTGCATGGGTCAGGTAGCACCAAGGGCGGAAGGTCTCAGACAGACCACACATGGCGTCCACTATCTAGACTGATGTCACAGGTGTTTGTTTGGACGAAATTCCACAGATGGATGATGTCTGCAGCAGGACTGCAATCCTGCCGCGTGGTCGCTAGTCCTGCACAGTAAGCTCGCCTCTCAATGTCTCGTCAATTTCATCTCCACTACATTTCACTCGGCTCCACTATCCGGTGCCTGCGAAACCGAGAGCACACTGCAGTGTAATCGCAATCTGCAATCTGCAACCTGCGACCTGCAAACCTGTGACTCCACATCAGTCGTCAGTTGCTCGCTCAGACATCCTGCCCGTTGCTTAAAAAGGCGCGGGCGACGCAACATCATAAATCAAAATCCACCCGACGGTGATCCGGGCTTTCCACTCCAGCTTGCTCTTGCCCAACAATACCGCATCCTCTCTGTTTTGTTGTATCGCTCCTTCCTTGGCCTGAGCCAACGGCACTTGTTAGTGCGTACCCCCGTCGGCCAGACGTCGTCACCCCTGCATCTGACCGAACTCTGTTGCCGTTGGCAGCGCGATTAACTTTCCGTACCAGGCTAGGCACTGCAATCCTCTCCCCCGCCGCTTCTGCTTGCCTGGATCGAGGACCCACGGCCAATACGGATCCCAATCCCAATCCCAAACTGCTCAAGGTTCGACCAACAAACCTTGGAAAAACAGAAAACTTAGGCGACAACATTCAGCCGACCACGCTCATTGCCCGTGTATACATACACTGCATCACCCAGCGACAACAAGCCGATCCGCGCATACTTATTCGCGCCCGCTAGTGCCCGTCTGTGTGCGACCGACGACACCACTCCCGTTACACCCTGCGAGTTCGGACCCCAAACCCCCACGATTGACCGCAAACACACCCAGTAGACGTCAAAACACCAACGCCACCTGCCAGCGAGGCCGACAGCAAGAACTCCAGGGCACCGAGGGTCCGTCTCGGTAGCATCGTCGTGAGGGTCGGGAGCCCTCGGGCGACAGGCAGGATGGCGTGGTCCAAATCCACCCGCATCAGCATCATGCTGGGCATCGACATCGTCTTCTTCCTTGTCGAGCTCATCACCGGCTTCGTTGTCTCGTCCCTTGCGCTTACCGCCGATGCCTTCCACATGCTCAACGACATCATATCGCTGCTGGTCGGTTTGTGGGCTGTCAATCTCGCGCGCAAGGCCACTACCGACAAGTACTCCTACGGCTGGCTGCGCGCAGAGATCCTCGGCGCCTTCTTCAACGCCGTCTTCCTGATCGCGCTTTGCGTCTCCATCGTCCTCGAGGCCATCACCCGGTTCTTCGAGCCTCCCGAGATTTCCAACCCGAAGCTCATCCTCATTGTTGGCTGCTTCGGTCTCGCCTCAAACCTCGTCGGCTTCGTAGTGCTCGGCGGCCACGGGCATTCACACGGACACGAGCATGGCGAGCACGGCGAGCACGAACACGACCACGGCCACGAACATGCGCACAGTGGACATGACGAGCTGAGCCAGGCTGAACAGGGCAGGGCCAACCAGGAAGAGGAGGAGACCGGTCCGGTTGTGGAACACCTCCCCGAGGTCGCCGTGTCTAGGTTTCAGCATAAGAGCTCCCCGTCTACGGCATCGAAGCGGATATCGTTCGACGAGACCCAACAAACACCCGAGAGAACAAGCAGCAGGACAGGCCAGGCCGGCAGGTCGCGGAGGCGGACAAACAGTGGCCGTAACCAAGTCACTAACATTGACGACATCAGCATCTACCCGTCCAGCTTCCGGCAGGATATTATCGCCGCGTCTAGACCTCGTCCGCATGATTCAACAGACGAGTCGGAAAGCACCGACGAGGAGAACGCTATCGCGGAGGAGCCGGCTATAGAGACCACGCCGCTGGTTGGAAATAAGGGCAACCTAGGCAACGCTAAGCACGCCGACTACACACCTAAGAGGCACAGAAGGGACTCGAGCTTGCACCACACGCACAATCACAACAAACCCCGCAAGCCAGGTCAGTCGAGCCATGGTCACAATCATGGCGACATGGGCATGAATGCTATGGTGCTTCACGTCCTCGGCGACGCCCTTGGCAACGTCGGCGTCATTGTGACAGCCCTCATCATCTGGCTGACCGACTGGCCCGGCAAGCACTACGCCGATCCAGCCGTATCCTTGTTTATCACCCTCATCATCCTCAAATCTGCGCTTCCTCTTACCTTCGCCACGTCCAAGATCCTGCTGCAAGCCACACCAGAGGGCATCGAGGTCCAGGACGTTCGCGAGGACATTGAAAGCCTCCCCGGGGTGGTGACGTGCCACCACGTCCACATCTGGCAGCTGTCCGACTCCAAGGTCGTGGCCTCGATGCACATCCAGGTCGCCTTCCCCATCTCGGAGGCGGGGGGCAAGGAATACATGACCCTCGCCAAGCGGGTGAGGAAGTGCCTCCACGGCTACGGCATCCACAGCGCCACCATCCAGCCCGAGTTCTGCCTCGATGAGTCGCACGATCACGCCGAGGACGCAGAGCAGCAGCTCCGCCAGCTGGCCGGCTCCGGCGACGGGCCCGCCGAGCTGCGCAGGTGCGCGGGCGGCAACAACAACTGCCTGCTCGAGTGCGTCGACGACTGCGTCGGCCAGGGCTGCTGCTCCGTGTCTGGCGACGACACCGCCGTCGAGAGCGCTAGCACCGGCAGCCACTCGGCCCATAGTCACGGCCATGCTGAAGGGGATGGGCATCAGCATCACTAGTGGAATGATCCCACCTCTTCGATGGCGGGCTTCCGATTTTCTTTGTTTGGGGTTTGACCATATCTCTCTCTTTTGTCTACGGAGCGAAGCCTGTGTGTGTGTGTGTGTGTGTGAAGTGGAGTGTTACGATGAATGGGTATGAGACGCCGGATTTTATCATGAGCATCATATAGGTGCCTGGTCCGGATGCATGCTCAGCATACACACAAGCACACAACAACACACTCACATCCTCCGAAAAGCGCATCACGGTTTGCATGGGGCTGTCTCTGTCATCTTTTTTTTACCCAGCGCATCGCTTTCGGGGCGGTATTCGTCACCGGGCGAGATAAAAGCGGTTCTGGTTGGCGTTTTCCGGGGCAAGGGGGGCAAATGTGTCTTGTCTCTCTGTACTAGAATAATGCTGCGTTGATTAGAATGAGACCGGTACGGGAAATGATATCGTCATTCGTTACGCGTCGCTTATGGACGGCGCAGTGGAAAAGCGTGATCGTGAGAGATGATAGATGTCTCTTAGTTGAATGTTTTGCATTATGCTAAAGTATTACAGACCTAAACCATGTACAACCGCCTTGTCTTGCCATTTTCACAGCACCCTAAGGTAGCTAGGACACTTGGCAACACGGCAGCGTCCAGCATTCACTACGATTCTGCGCTTTACGCTACGCCACACAATCACACTATAGCAAATCCACTCATACTCCAACAAGAACCCCTCCGAAACCGCACCAACGGGTCATGACGACCTCACCCCGCCTACTCCTGCCGGTCGATAAAGTGCTGCCGCAGGCACTCGGTGCACAGCACGCGCCCGCCCCCGAGGCCGACGATGCAGTGCCGGACCCTGGAGCACGCCCGGCACAGCGCGAACCGGCTGAGCAGCAGGGACGGCCGCGACGAGGAGTACTGCTCCGCGTCCCTGGGGTCTGTGGCGCCGTGCAGAGCGGGCGGGACGCTGAGGGGCCGCCTGTTTGCGGGTGGGTGGGCGATGTGGGCGTGGGCAGGGGGCAGGAGGGGGAGTGGTGGTGATGGTTCTGGGAGGGTCCGGGGTGAGAGAAGAGGAGTGGGAGGAGGAGGAGGTGGTGGTGGTGGTGGAGGATGAGGTGGAAGGGGAGCTGGGCGAGGATGTACCAGGGCTATGGGGCCGCCGCCCAGAGGAGGGATCAGAGGTGTGATGATCGGTAGGGGTGATGGTGAGGTGGGAGGGCTTGCCTGTCCTGGGGCAGGGTCGTGTCGGCTCAGACGAAATAGACGTGATAGCCGGCGGACTCGCGTCCACAGTTTGGGTTGAGGCGAAGGAGTCTCCTGAGGAGAAGTCTCCTGAGGGAAGATTTGCTGGGGTGAGGACTGCTGAGAGGACTGCCGAAAGGAGTCATTCTGCGAGGAGTCTCTCTGAGGGGAGGCCGGCTGGCTCAGGAACGGCCTGCTCGACAATGGATAAGCTGGGGCACGTAACGGCCGCGGTGGTCGAGGACCTAGGTCAGTGTACCCTGGCTGGATGAGGCTGGCTGTTGGCTGTATCGGGGTTGACCACCGCTGCTGGGTTCGAGGCTGACGTGTGGGCAGCCTTTCCCACATCGTCAGTCTCCGACGGTCAGGTTGGTTGGACATCATCGTGCTCTTGCTCGAGGGAAACACGGGATGAATGTGCTTGAGAAATTATATGATGCTGTCTTCTGGTGAGAAACGACGCTCAAGTGGGAAGTGGCTTACAGAAAAGTTCGGACACAACTGCGTGGCTTTTATCGAGACCAAAGACTCGCAGCCAGGGACGCAAGGTCGTGTTATGTTGAGTAGTGACTGAAGAATTAAACCATTTCTGAAGGCTGAAGGTGAGAGTCGGAAGTTGGTGAGACTCGCACCGCGCTGGCAGACGGACCAACTCAATCACTGGGCTTGTCCACTCAAGGCCAGATTTCCTGGCACAGTCAAGAAAGTTTATGGGGACGGAAGTGTGACAAGTTGCCGACCCAGGCAAGACAGTGTATTCGTACAGTTACATAAATCGTCAGGGTCTTGTCACCCCACGTCTGCTCTCATATCTTTCCAGCATGATGTCTCCCCGGATGTAAGGGTTCAATGTACAGTTCATCCAAACTACCATGCCAGTCGTTCATTATCCGAATGCAATCTTCCCGTCCCGCTGACGGCGTTGACGGCCCAATCCTTGAACGCCGTACAAAAATAACAAATTGTGATGTGGTTGTAATGTGGCATGCACTTCGCATGGGGTGAGGCTGTCCTACGAGACCCTGATCATGACGTTGAGGAAGCCGATCGTCTGGGTCTAACGGAGTTTATAGAACAGCCTCGCCGCTAGTCAGGCCGGAATGTCGATGTTCTCCTTGCCCAGTCCGCCCTTCTTCGTCTTCTCGGTCTCCTCCGGAGTCTCAAGTCCAATCTCGCCCTGCTTTCTGGGCGACGGGGTTGGGGGTGGGCCCATTGCATTGGCCTTGCTTTCGGCATCGACAATGGCGGCGGCTGCTTCAGCCTCGGCCTCCCAATCCTCATCCACATCGTCCTCGAGGCCTGCGCTCTTGGCAGCCATCCCCGCCGTCGTGGTCGGTGTGTCATGCTTGCCCAAGCTCCAGTCAATTTCTCCGTCTTCTCCATATCTCGTCAACAGCCACTCGTTGGCCTTCTTAAAATGGCCGCAGGTGAAGAAACCCCTCGCTGCACTCAACGGGCTCGGATGCACCGAGTTGAGAACAAGGTGCCGCTTCCTGTCGATCTTTTGCACACGCTTGCCAGCTGGAGTGCCCCAGGCCATGAAGACCACACCGGTCGTCCGCCGTCCCGCGACGAGATCAATCACTTTCTGTGTGAAGCGCTCCCAGCCACGGTTAGCGTGGCTGTTGGCCTCGTGAGCACGCACCGTCAGGCAGGTGTTCAGTAGTAGAACGCCACGGTCGGCCCAGGTGGTAAGGAGACCACCACGGTTTGGGGGTGGCACAAAGGAAGGGTAGTCGTTCTTGAGACAGGTATACATGTTCTTGAGAGAAGGCGGCGCAGGGGTGGGCGCCCTGACGGAGAAGGCCAGGCCATGGGCCTGCCCCACGTTGTGGTAGGGGTCTTGGCCGACGACCACGACCTTAACATTGTTGAAGGGAGTGTGGCGCGACCTTGAGAGGATGTTAGTGATAATGAAAGCAGGGGCAGTGTGAGGATTGAATCGTACCAGGAGTAGATGTCCTCTCGAGGGGGAAAGATCTTCTTTCCAGCAGCGGCCTCTCTGTCAAGGAATCGTTTGAGATCCAAGAACTCCTTGGTCACGATCTCACCCTTTAAGTGGGCCAACCAGCTAGGGTGCAGGGTATCGATCTCGAGCTGCAGCAGCTGCTTCTGCTCCTCAGTCAGGGTAGCAACCCACTTGGCCTTGTCAAACTTGGCGACTGGCTCAGGTGCTACAGCAGCAGATGAAGCAGAGCCACCATTGAGCGATGACTTGGCACCGACGCCAGCAGAGGGCACAGCCTTGGGAGCTCCAAAGAAGGAGGTGATGCTGGCATTCTGCCTTGGCTTCTTTGGGTCAGACCCAGCAGCCTGGCCAGCGGCCTTCCGCTTAACCGACGACATGGCAGGCCGACCGGAGGTGTGGATTGAAGTTGGTATTCGAGTGCGACAAGGAGGACACCAGGTTGAGATTGAGAGTGATGGTGAGAGCCTGGGCGTGATTTGACGACGGTGGGGCTGTGCGAGAGGATGAGCATGAGATTTAGACAGACGAGCAGAGGCAAGGAGAACGAGGTCGAAAGGAGGAGACGGGGGTATTATGGCGAAGGAAGTGAGACGAGGAATCTTGACGATATGCACACGAAGGTGGGCTGGCAGGAGGTAGACCAGGTGGAGGGGAGAGGGAGGAGAGAGGAGGAAGGAAAAGAGGCCCAATTGACCAGGGATTTTAAAAAGAAGACGAAGGTAGAAAAGCAACGTCAGAACAGGATCGAGATCATGACATATCGGAGAATAGACCAACAGCAAGGACGAGGCTTGCACACGCGCGGGCGAGGGCACGGCAGTCAGTTCAGTTCGGGTCAAGGAGAGGAGGAAGGGGGACGTTGGATGTTTCCTTGCCTCAGCTTTAACTTGCACACAATGGGAGTGCCGTCATTGGATTTTGGCCGTGCCGCTAGGCCTCGGGCGCGTTGGGCCTCCCACCTGCCGCCCTGCCACCCCTTCCAACTGCAACCCTGGCAGGGGAGCCCTATGCTTTTGTATCTCAGCAGAGACCTCTGATCCCTGCACCGTAGTCTGAGCGCGCGTCGACCAGCCACCCGGTTTCGCACACACCCGGTCTGGGGGCCTGAGATTGGGACCCGTCACAAAAATCGCGTGGGCACGGGTCTGAGCCTCGGGGCGTGTTGGACTGGCTGCGTCTCGACGCGACGGACCTGCAGGTCGCGTTTAATGGGCAAAGCTCCCCACATTTCCCCAAGCTTTCATACCCTTCTCTTGCTTTGAGGCTTCCCTCTGGTCATCCAGTCCATTGGCTATAGGCTACTCGACAGCTCAGTGAGGCTTGGGTATGGGACGAGCTCGACTTCCATCTTGACTTTTTGCCCATCTGTTTTTTCTGTAGTTTCCTTCGTATCTGGCTTTTACGTGACTTCAATTCAATCAACAGCTTTTCACCTGCGATCCCCGACCCCTTCGAATCCCCCAACCCTCTCCCCACCCCGTCTCACCGGCCTGCCTCGGTCACGACTCAGCGAGCTGCAGGAAACGCGCTCGGCTCAGCATCCTGCCTTGGACGCGTTTTGGGGGGCCCTGCGCCGCCATATTGCAGATCGCAAATAGAGGACGGCCAGCTACGTGCCCGTGACTTGGATATGGTTTTTGTTCCATCATCAGGACGGCGACAATATTCCTGGTAGAAGGACGGCCTCGGTCTTGGTGACGGACGCTTGGTGCTGCGTGCTGTTCCCGCCACCCGCGCACTAGCTCGACGACTGGGCTGCAGCAATGGGTTCGGTAGACGACGACCAAGTGCCCTCGAGTCTCTTCGGATCTTTGCCAGCTCGACCGCCCACCCCTCCAAGAGAAACACACGGTCATGAACTCGACTCCCTGCCGAAGCAGCTCATTATTCCCCAGCAGCTCGGCGTCCCTCTCCGAAGCTTGCAGACTCCTCCAGGCATCTCCCCGACATCCTCATCCAGCCGCTCGACCACAAGGAGGAAACGGGTCGGCTTCTCCTCCCAAGCCCAATACCAAGAACCTCCGACCTACAAAGCCAGGAGCTCTGCCACAAAACAGAACCCAAGCCCTCTTTCTCTGCCCTCCAGTACTTCGAGGCCCGTCAAGGGCATACTGAAGCCCTGTCCGACACCAAACAGACTCGGCCCCGCACATGGGGTCTACCTAGGCGATGACAGCTCCGACCAGGTCAATATCGCCGACATGTTGGAATCAACACTCCAGCAGCTTGCAGGCGCCGACAGGGAGTGCAAGGTCGATGCCTACACCATGCTCTTCCGCGGCCTCAAGACGTCGAGCAACCTGCCTGATCGCATTGCCCTGCAGAACAAGATGACCGTCTTTATGCAGTTCATACAACGGGACCTCACTGCCAGGACGCCAAACGGATCTGTCGACAATCTCCTGGTCACCTCCGCACTCAAGCTTCTCCATACATTCCTTCATTTCCATGGCATTGCCTCCAGTATCTCTTACGACTTTGGTGTCTTCATGGTCGACCATTCCGTCCGGACATTTGAGGACCAGCAAGCCTCTAAAGAGGTCGTCAAGCATCTCATGCAGGCTCTGTTCCTACAGAACTTCCCAGCTGAGGTCATGACCATCGACCGTGTGGGCCGCCTTGTTTCCGCTCTCCACAACATCGAGAACCACCTGTCCGGGAAGAGCATCGTGCAAAGCCGCATCGTTGTTTACGAGAAGCTGGTGAAACAGTGCCCGCAGCAGATGACCGTTCACTCAGACTGGCTACAAGACTTATTCACGGACATGCTGAGCAGTATTTCTGAAATACGATTGGCCTCAATCAAGCTGGGTCTTTCTGCCGCCTTCGCCTTGAACAAGGACAGGAGGTTTGTTAGCCGGGTCCTCGAGCTTCTCAATCTGTCGCTTGAGGACAAGAAGTACGTGGAAGAGTTCAGCGGGAGACTTCGTGTCATGCTCCAGAACCCGCAGCAAGCCACGTCGGTACCGCGGATATGGAGTGTCGTAACTTTGTTCATTCCAAAACCCCACCAGTGGGACTACTTCAGTTCCTGGTCGAGGATCATTCAACTGTCTTTCAACAACTCCAACCCCCAGGTTAAGAGAGAGGCGAACCTTGCTTGGAATCGGTTCACGTACCGTCTCCACTTGGACGGTCGCCTGGTCTACAATCTCATCCGGGATCCCCTAATTAGTCTGCTGAAGCGGAAAGGCCTTCGCGACTCAGTCCTTGCGAGTATCTGCAACTTCTACTACTATGCCTTCAAGCCAGATATGAATCTGAGGATGTTGGACGAGACGTGGAATTCGGCTGTCGCGCCTCTGATGCATGGGCTGATTGAACAAGGCCAGGATGACACTCCGGCCATCACCCAAGCAGCTGCCATATTGACTGGTTTGATCGACTGCCAAACACGTCGTGTATGGAGGGAAGATCGGATCATGGACCAGAGTCCGATCAAGGCCGACGAGTTGCCAGCCATCGAGTCGAAATGGATCAGAGCCAATCCAGAACGCGTCTTTGCCCTCGTCGCCCCGATACTGGAGAAGGAATTTGCAGAAATATCTCGGCCTGACAGCCAATTGCGAAAATTGTGGAAGGCCCTTGTTCACTCCGTCGCCTCCGCCTCAACCAAGGATGTCAAGCTGCATGACGACACGGCCAAGTTCGTTGCCAGTGCTTTCACCTTTTTGCACAAGGTATGGATAAATGGGCCATTATCCCGGGCCGACGGCACTTCTTGCACGTCTTCCCAATTCTTGGACGGTGCGCGGGAGCTTCTTTCGACTCTCGTAGACGGCCTCGGCCTTCTTCCCAACCCATTCGCAGAGAAACATTTTTTACAGACCAGGGACGGCCAGTTCGTCGTACATGGTGTACAATCAAACCGCTCTGGGAAGAAGCAGGGATCCAAGCGACTACCTCTGCAACATCTCTTCTGTTTTCTATCAAAACTACCGCCTAACATTCCCGACGACGACACATTCATCGCCTTCTTTTCCTCCGTATTCGCTCCTTTCTTCGACGGAAAAAGCCAAAAGGCGCAAGCAGACCTGAGCCAGGAACTTCTGCGTCTTTTACCCATCGACACACCCTGTCCGTCTGGGCCGTGGGCGATGGCAGCCGCAAAACTTTCGATATCACTCGAAAGCAGCCAGCACAGCCATCAGAGCACAACTTCAGGAAGTGGTGGCAGCCTCGGGCTTGAATTCCGCGATGTCGTCAAGGTTCTCGAGCGCGGCTTGAGGTCAGTGCCATGCTTGCCTTGGCAGCACTGGCTTCACCTGTTCCAAGCAATCCTCCGCCGTGTTAGGGATGAGACTGGCGATGCCGGTGTGGCCATTGCACTCATCGAGCCATTGGCCGCAGCTGTAAGGGAGAAGCTTTCCGACGAAATTGACGATGTAGTCTTGACAAATTGTATCGGAGCGACTATCGAGCTCGTTGCAGCATCTACACAGCCGCGTGACAAGCAGGCTGTCGATGCCGCAAGACGACGTTTGTGGGGCACCTCGAATGCAGGCAACCGTCTTTCATCATTCGATCCCTTAGACAACATGTACAAGCTTCTTGCAGAACTGTCTAAGAAGTTGTATACTAACGTTGAATCACACGCCTCTGGACCTATTGAGCAGCTGCTGGATGAGACGAAGGGCTTCTTTGACCGTGGGAACCGCCGACTTCTTCTTCGGACCCTGGTCGCCGTCCAAAGCGGCCTCTCATGCTGGCTGGAGGATAAGGATCGCCGCATCACTAGGGCCGATTTCCCTAGTGTGGTGGAAGCGGTATGTGTTTCCCCATGAAGTATCTCGAGGTTGCCCCGAGTGTTGTTGCTAACTCTTCCCAGACTCAATCCTTGTGGGGGCAAATATGCAGTGCTCTCAAGGACACATCTGCTGAAAAGCTGGAACTTGAGAACATTGAGCCACTGTTGTGCGCCGCGTTCCAGAGCACTCATCTTAGTGTCGTCAAAGTTACAGCAGAAATGTGGAATCATGTGTACGACCATGCGCAGCACATACAGTATCCAGAGGCTTTGAAGAAAGCACTTGTTGCTCTCGGTTCTTCCGTGGATATCGTCCGCCCCGGACTGGAAGTTTTGAACGATGGGTCGAATACGCACCTCAACTTCGTGGAATCCCAAGAAGAAGCGAACAGTTCCATCGTCACACCCGCCAGGATAGAACCAACCTCACGATCTCATTCCTCTACATCACGACGATCAGCCACCTCAAATCTATCAAAATCAATCCAGGTGGCGCAGAGCAGCCCTCTAGCTAGGATCAAATCGAAGGGACGGACACCAAAGCCTAAGCTTCGCCACGAGGACTCACAAGTGCAGTTCGCGGCCATCGACTCTTCGCCAGCCCCTATGGAATATGGGTCACAGTTGCTCACGGAACGCCAGAAGGAAACCAGAGAGCGACAGCGGGACACTGCTGCTTTGTTTCCAGAAATGCGGTCCAGTCCGAGTACTGCGACGAAGAAAGCCAGGGCTGGGGCGAGTCAGCATGAGCTCCCCCTTGAGTCGGGCGCGCTTGCGCCAGGTCGAGCCTCAACGCCAGAGCACGATGGCGTATTTGAAGATTACCTGACCTCGACCCCAACGCCGCGACGAGGCCAGCCGATGATGTTGCCAGAGCAGGACCAGGAAATGTCCGCGGACCCGCCATCGTCGCCCCCAGAGCCGAGAGGCTACCGCCTGATGGCGGAGCTGAAGACTCAAGCCAACAACACCAACTCTCTGGACGAATGGCGGTTTTCCTCATCTCCGTTGTCCGGCTCTCCAAATCTAGCACAAGTGACGAATTCCACATCACAGCCAATGGAATTAGACGAGGTCAACGAGGAGCTGCAGCTGGACGATGAGGCGAACGCCGCTGAGCGCACATTTGAGCAAAAAGACGTAACGTCGTCACAGTTGGTGGTGGACCCTGAAGTGATTGAAGAGACGACCTTCTTCCATCAAGCAGCCGAGACCGAGCTGCCAGCTGGAATATCAACCGAGCTGCCTACACTCAAGTCACCAATTACCCCTTCCGGACGGGTATTGCGATCCAAGACATTCCAAGTAACCCCGAAATCTGACAACGACGAGTTCGTGGATGCCCCGAGTAGTCCTCTCCCGCCCACGCCGAGCCAGAGGGCCAGGCCAGACTCGTCGCACATGGCCCTGCGCAGATCTCCCCGGAGCAAAGCCAATACCCAGTCATTCAGCGTCAGCGATTCTTTTGAGAACGGTATGAGGAATATTGGAACGGGGCGGTTCGAAATTGAAATCAGGAGCTCGCCTAAGAAGAAGGACGTTCCGTCTTACGACGACATTCTGCCCAAATCGCTGGAGCACTCTGAAGAAGAGGTAGAGAAGGCCGAACAGGCAGAGAAGGCCGAACAGGCAGAGAAGGCCGAAGAAGCAGCCAAGGCTGCTGAAGAGGCAGCCCAGGGCCTGGATTGCATCACGGTCGAGGGTATATCACCCAGGCAGCTGCGCCGCGGTCGTTCAAAGAAACCCCGGCGAGATTCGGTCTCGAGGAACTCCCAGACGTCACGAGATGCCCAAGAATCGTGCAGCTCACAGGCCTCGGTGGGCCGGCCTCGCACACCTGTCACTCAGCTAGCGATGTCGAGCCTCCAGGAAGGCTTCGAGAATGTTTCACCTGGCAGCGGCAGTTGGCTGAGGAAACGCAAGCGATCAGTCTCGATGCACAGCAGTGGCGACAAGAAACGGGGCCGTCAGGACTTCGTCCCCAAGGAAAACGAGGACGAGGTACCCGACAGCCAGCCCGCTGCTATTGCCGAACAAGGTATGTTAAGTTGCTGTTCAGATTTGTAATACTTGCAGTTCCACTTACACGTTATTATCGCAGGTCGCGACACTGAGATGCACACATCCGAGCTGTATGAGAACGACGTGTCACTTGCATCTGGGCAAAGCCAAAGGAGCTCGCCGAGTGAGCCATCAGCTTCTCAAGAGCTTCCAGCCGCATCCTTTGCGCCGCTAGATCAGCCACAGACCGAGCGTGACAAGCAGACGAGCGAGACTTCGGACCACACTGACGAGGAAGAGCTTGTCCAGTCGCAGCTTGCCAGGGAGGAGAAGGAGGCATCCGTGGAAAAGGAGGCCGCGGCACTGCTGAACAATGTTGTATCTGCACAGCTTGAAGCCGAACTGGTTGCACAGTTGGAGGAGCCAGCCGAGCACGCCGAGCAAGCATTACATGATCAGGAGGCGCCCCAACAGCAGCAGCCTGCCGAGGCTTCACAAGGGGATGCCAGCAAATTTGACCGCCTCCGAGTGTTGCTCCAGGACGGCCTGGGCCTTTTGAGGTCAGCGGACCTGACGAGAGAGGAGACAAATCAGCTTGAGGACATGTTCATGGACATGAAGCAGGAGTTGTACCAGGCAGAGAGGCGTGGGAGAAAATAGAGGCTGTGCAGTAGCATGAGTAGCATGCATGGCACATGTGTGTTGGTACTAGGAGTTCAGGCACTTTTGGGCCCATGTACAGGATACCACGCAGGTCAGGTTAAAATGACGGCGAACATGCACACAAAAACATCGAGGAGGGGGTTACAGTAGTTCATAATGATATCCCGTGATGAGCCAGCCAGCCAGCCAGCACATGGTCTTCCAGTCAAGTATACGTGGGCCCAGACGGAATAGATGATGAACTGCGTAGTAGTAGCGGTGAAATGTGCAGTTGTCCCACCTCAGGGTAAGACACTGCCAATTGCTGGCCGCTGTTTGCTGCAGCCGAGTCGCACAAGCAAATGGATACAGTAGTCAACAGGGCAGGGGAAGGTCAGTTTGACATGTTTCGTCAGGGGTGGGGGTGTTCCGCTGTGTCTGTTAACCGACCTACCCCCCTGTCTGTCGTCCGGACTGCCTAACTGCCTGACAGCAAGCAGCTGCGGCTGCGGTTGCAGTTACAGTGAGCAAGTTGGAGCAAGGGCAGGAGGGGTCCAGGGAGGGAGCCGCTGCGACGGTTTACCCCGCCATGACATCTTCAGGTATCGAGACAGGGGATCAAGCTTCTTTGACACAAAGACAAAACACAATAGAGAATCTACCAACAGGCAAGCTCCCCCAGAGCAGCACTCCGATTGCCTCCATCCCTCCATCCGTCGGTCTTCAGCCTCAGCCCACAGCTACCGTCCGTCCTTCAACCAGCTGCATACCACACCCAATAATAATAACAACAACAACACAGCAACGCAACGACGACGAAACAACGAACGAAAACAGCTGATCAGCACAACGCCAATAGCTGTTGCTGCTGCTTCTACTGCTGCAGCTGCTACCAGACGTGAACAAGAACAGACACAACAGCAACAATGGTCGACCGTCCCAACAAGCCCTCGGCTCTGGCAGCCACGCCATCACAGTCCCACGCTCAGCCCACCGTGACCATCGACAACGGCCGCGTCAACGCTGCACTTCCCACTGGCGAGACCGTCGAGGTGCTGCTGCACGGCGCCACCGTCCTCAGCTGGAAGGACGCAAGCGGCAATGAGAAGCTCTGGCTGAGCGAGGGCGCCGTGCTGGACGGCAGCAAGGCGGTCAGGGGAGGCATTCCGCTCGTGTTCCCCGTAAGCTTACATACACACCAACACACCACCTCCCCCCTTCCCCGATCCCCATTGCCCCCTAGCTTGCTGCATGCGGGTGGTGTTAGTTGGTGGTAGTGGTGGGTACTTTGGGCTGACCCGAGGTGCTGGGGGCACCGCCGTCCCGTCTAGGTCTTTGGCACCGCACCCGACCACGCAGCCACGTCCAAGCTGCCGCAGCACGGGTTCGCGCGCTCGTCGCGGTGGGAGTTCCTGGGCAAGTCGACCAGCGAGTCGGCCAGCAACTCGGCCGCCGAGGACCTCTCGGTCAAGCTCGACTTCGGGCTCAGCAGCTCCTCGCTCGACGCCGACACCAGGAAGCTGTGGCCCTACGAGTTCGACATCATCTACAGCGTCACCCTGGAGCGCGCCAGCCTTGCCACCGCGCTGGTCATCACGAACAAGGACGACAAGCCCTGGGAGTTCCAGGTGCTGGCGCACACCTATCTGAGGGTCAAGGTACGTTGGGGATCCGGCCGTGCGAACGGCGTCTGATGGGCATAGGAAGGGGGCTGCTGTTGCTAACATCACTCGCCGCAGGATATCACCCAGGTCGCCGTCGAGGGCCTCGACGCCTCGGAGTATGTCGACAAGGTTGACTCCCTGAAGACCAAGACACAGTCGTCCAACGTCACCATCACCGGCGAGACAGATCGCGTCTACACGCCGGCCAAGGGGCCCCGCGAGCCAGTCAAGGTCATCGAGGGCGGCAAGCCCGTCTACTCGGTCGTCCGTGACAATCTGACCGACCTCGTGGTGTGGAACCCCTGGTCCGAGAAGGCCGCTGGGATCGGCGACTTCGCGCCCAAGGACGGCTACAAGAACATGATCTGCGTCGAGGCGGGCAGCGTGAAGGGCTGGCAGACGCTGGAGGCCGGCGATGCCTTCGAGGGCGCGCAGACGATCTTGTCCCTGTGAAGGTGTGAGGGTACGCTTGGTGATGGGGAAGTTCATCGATTCTGGAGGTTGTGACTTTTTGTGACGGGGGTTTCAAGAAATGGATGTGCCAGGTGGCTTTGAAGATCTGTGGAGGCGAATAGAGTCCGTCAGCGATGGCAGAGACACGCTGGTGCTGGCATGACTGAGACGGAGCCGAGGGGCCCATGCAATAGATGATTTGATTCTTTCTCTCACATAAAAAGTCTACCCTGATCGTTTCCGACTCTTTTTTTGTGCTTGTTAAAAGCGAAATGTTCCACAATGCCAGATGCCAACAACCCAAGCGCCATGCGTGTCCATTTTTGCATCCATTTTCCGTCATGCCCGTCAAAGAACCCCTCAAAATCATTAAACAGCACAAGGCAGATAGATACCACTCAAGCAACCTGCCTCTCATTCCGGTAGTGATCCGCAATCAGGAAGGCCAGCTCCAGCGCCTGCTTCTCGTTCAGCCTCGGGTCGCAGAAGCTCGTGTAGTTGGCGGACAGGTCGTCCTCGTCCAGGCCGACGCTGCCGCCCATGCACTCGGTGACGGCGTCGCCGGTGAGCTCGAGGTGGACTCCCCCCAGGTAGCTGCCCTCCTCCTTGTGGATGCGCAGCGTCTCCTGCAGCTCGCTGAAGATGTCGCCGAAGCGCCTGGTCTTTACGCCGGCGGCCGTGCTCCGCGTGTTGCCGTGCATCGGGTCGCACTGCCAGACCACGCAGCGTGAGTACTCGGAGTCCTCGACGGCGCGGATGTGCGCGGGAAGCAGCGAGCGCACGCGCGAGGCGCCGTAGCGTGTTATCAGCGTCACCTTGCCCGGCTCGCGGGAGGGGTTCAGCGCGCGCAGGAGCTCGAGGAGGTCTGCTGTTGGCGTGGAGGGGCCGACCTTGACGCCGATCGGGTTCGCTATCCCCCGGAAGAACTCGACGTGCCCGCCCTCGATCTGCCGCGTGCGGTCGCCGATCCAGAGGAAGTGCGCCGACGTGTCGAAGTACTGGGTCTCCGGCTGATGCTGTTGCTGCTGTTGCTCGCCGTTTGCGCCCGAGCTGCTCGCCGCGGGCGCCTTGCTGCGGGTGCCGTGGATGGCCGAGGAGGAGAAGGGCCTCGTCAGCGGCTGCTCGTACTCGAGGACCAGGCCCTCGTGGCTCGTGAAGAGGTCGACGGTGTCGAGGTGGCCGCTGGACCCGGACGCGCCGACCGTCTCCATGAAGCTCATCATGTTGGTCAGGAAGTTGACGGCGCGGCTATACTTGGCCTTGAGCTCGGGCTCGCGCACGTGGCCCAGCTCCCAGTCCAGCGGGCGGTGCAGGTCGGCGATGCCCGCGGCCAGGGCGGCGCGCACGTAGTTGAGCGTGGCGGCGGAGTGGTGGTAGGCCTTCACCAGGCGGCCCGGGTCCAGCTCGCGCTCGTCGAGGTCGAAGCCGTTCAGGATGTCCCCCCTGAAGCACGGCACCTGCCGCCCGCCGACGTTCTCCGTGGGGCTGGAGCGCGGCTTCGCGTACTGGCCCGCCATGCGGCCGATGCGCACGACGCGCTTGTTGGCGCCCCAGATCAGCACCAGGCTCATCTGCAGCAGCAGCTTGATCTTGGACTCTATGGCGGACTGGTTGCAGTAGTCGAACAGCTCGGCGCAGTCGCCGCCCTGCAGCAGGAAGGCCTCCCCGCGGGCGACGTCCGCGAGGTGCGACTTGAGCTTGAGGATCTCGATGGGCGTCACCAGCGGCGGCATGCGGTTCAGCTCCGCCGTGGCCTTGGCCAGCGGCTTCGGGTCCGGGTACTCGGGGCACTGCTTGATGGGCTTTGACCGCCACGAGTCCGGCGCCCAGTCATTGCTGCCGGTTCCTGTGCCGTTTTGAGACGCCATGGTGCTTGTGGTATGTGTAGATTGTGAGTCTCCGAGGGGAGTGATATGTGGTGGGTCTCACTCTTGTTTGGTGTAAGTGGTAAATGAGCGAGTGACTCAGCTGAAAAGAGTCTCTTTTGTTTTGAGTCAGCATCTGACGTTGGATGACCTTGAAACTAGAACCCTCTTTTTGATTGACCCGGTAATCGTAAGCTCAGGTGTCTTGAGTAGGAGAGGGCACTCCAAGGTGTGGTCTCTGGGGTTACGTAGAGTTTGGAAAGAATCTACACACCTCGTGGCGTGTCCTCGAGACTTGGTGTCCAAAATTGGCCCTGAATGAAAAGGCTAAATGCGGCTCTTGGAATAAGCCATGTGGAAGGGCCAGCCTCCGAGTCGCTGTCACACCGGGGGAGGGTAGTGCAGCCACATCCAGGGTATAACCCGGACTATTCAAGCCCCACCCCCACATTCTGCCCAGCTACATTCACTGTTCAGCAACGACGAACCGAAGCGACAACCAAGACAAGTCCTCCCACACCACCCAACAACACCACACCCTACCACCCAGCCATGGCAGAGGAAAAGCAACCGCCAGGCCTTGTCGAAGGCGCCACCGGCGAAGTCGAGGATGAAGTCCAGGACAAGGCAAAGTCCGCCGAGGACCGCAAGGCCGCCGCTGCGCTGTCCAAGCTCGATGCGAGGGACGACGACGTCGCCGGCGCCTCCGTGGACCAGGAGGGCCTGAACAAGGCCATGAACAAGCTCAGCGTGTCCAAGACGACAGAGAACAAGGACCTTAAGAAGGTCAAGGTCGACGCGGCCGACGTCACCTTGCTGGTGAGCCTAGCCCCCTCGGAGAAGCCCGCTTGGGGACAACGGACTGACTGACACAACTTCCTGCGCAGGTGGACGAGCTCGACCTTACTAAGCCAAAGGCTACCGAGCTGCTCAAGCAGCACGAGGGCGACGCGGTAAAGGCCATGAGGGCGTTCATCGCGGTGAAATGATCGGGCCGCGGTACTTGCTCATACAGTTTCTGCATCAGGGAGGCGTTAGGTTGTGCCGAATAAACCACATGGAATAGGCATGGCCTGGTTAGATGGGAAAAGTTACAACATCGGCGTGGTCTGTATTACAGGTACAAGCGTTACGGCCGGCAGCGCGTCCAAGGGCTTCGAGGGGCACACCGACCATGCCGTGATCCATTCGATTAGAACAACTGAGTTATCTGGGATGAGTGCGACTTTCAGAAAATTAAACACCAGTCAAAGCCCGGTCTCTATGCTAACTGTGAGGTTATGCAGAGCCCATAATGTCGCTGTGCTATGATATGTTCTGTCACACACTTCTGATCCCGTGGCTCTCCTCAGTGTATCATTTCCTGCCCACCGCGATCTCTAGGTGGGATCATGAAAACTTTTTGAATGATGTTGTATCCTGTTCGCTTCAGACGGCGGTGACCCAACTTCTATCAGCATTTGCCAAAGATTTTAGCCTCATTTCATCCTCCCAACCTGTCGCTGAGAGGCATGCCTCGCTCGTCCAGCCCGGATGAACGGGACCTCAATCTCTGGTGCCCGTCATGTATGCTCTCTACATGATGACGCGATGCTGCGGTCGAAATTGCTAGCATACAGAGCCGCCACAGAGCGAGGTCCGCCGTGAGATCATCGCCGTCGTACCGGCATCTGGTCCGCAGGATGGGCCTAATGGCCAACTACCAGTTCTCCACGGTTACGCTGAAGCAGCAACTCGCTAGACACTACTCAATCTGAACGTAGCCGCAGTTGGTCTCCGATTCGCTGCAGGTATTCTACTGTTGACGTAGGTAGATGTTCTAGGAGGTGCCTATCCGATCTTGGCTTTGCGAGGTCATCCCACGTGAGTCGTATCGACAAGATCCTGCGCTCCACAAGATGAGGCTCCCTCCGAGGGTTATTTACCCAGTCAGGTTTCTACTTTCAGTGAAGAGCTCGAAGGAATACCTAAAAGGTAGAATCATCTTTTGAAGCGCTGAGTGCGCATGAAGGAGGACGTAAATATATGTGATCAGGTCCAGCATGACATCTTGCATTTGCACCCTTGAGATGTTGCAGGATAAATGTTCAAGTCGTTGATTCTGAATTAGATCCTAAAGATTCTTATATGGTCCTCAAATTGACTAGTTACGATTCCGGAGATGTGGGACTGGTCTTTGCCTGAACCACTGACTCTTGAGAAAGGAATTTACGGAGGATGTCGTCTTCGTTGACAGTGGTCGATGCAGATGGCAGCAAAACTGGAATACCTCGCACCCCCCCCCCCTCGAATCTAGATTGATTTCTGAGAGTCTGGAAGCCTGGAGTGAAAGTCTAGGTATTACCTTTAAGGTGACAGCAGATAAACATTAAGCTGGACAAGCTTCCCTAAGCTTGCAGGGGCTTTCACTTTCACCTGGCAGCAGTTTTCAATCTCGTCAAGCCCGCCAACAAACTGGCCCTTACATTCGCTTTACACAACACAAGGTGAATTCCCCATTCTCGAACTCAACTGCACAGCAGTGCAGTGAAAGTTCCTGGCACCATAAGTGGCAAAGTTGAGCTTTTCCAAAAGCACACATCCAGACCTCCTTTTGGCCAACCTCCACAACAGGTGTTCTTGACTTTTCTCTACTGGGAAAAGACGCGCGAGCCTCTTGCTTCCCCCAACTTACCAGAACATCCACAACCTCACTTTCTGCTTTCGCACTCCATCCTCTCATTGGTGATACTTGGCTTCGCCACAACCTTCTCTCGTCACTCCTCTACCGCCGCGTCAACGCGTCGACTGTGTCCAAGATGGCTTCGCAGGCAGACGCAGTCGAGACCATTGTCACCAATGGCGTTGACACCAATGGCGTTGACACCAATGGTGTTGACACTAACGGTATTGACACCCACTCTTCAACCCAGATGAGCGTTAGTCCCACCCTCGAGGAGCTTCAGACCGACGAGCAGCGCCGTGTTCTCGACACCGTTTCTCAGGTGCGGAAGTGCGGCTTGGAGAGCGTGCTTTCTCTTCCCCAGATTGTCGTGTGCGGCGACCAGTCAGCGGGAAAGAGTTCTGTGCTGGAGGCCCTCACCGAGATCCCATTCCCTCGCAATGACAACCTTTGCACTCGCTTCGCGACCGAGATTTGCCTCCGACGCGACCCAGTCGACAGCCTCACCATCCGTGTCATCCCAGACAGCGACCGCCCCCAAAAGGAGCAAGAGGAGATCAAGAAGTACTCCGAGTCGATTGTTGATTTCGCAGAACTGCCCAAGATCATGGACAACGCGATGAGAGAGATGGGGATTTCTGAGGGAGGCAATGCGTTCGCTAAGGATACCTTGAGTATCGAGATTTGTGGACCGAGTCGGCCCCAACTCACTCTTGTTGACATTCCCGGCCTTATCCAAACATCTACAAAGGGTGTCTCCGATACCGACGTGGCTCTTGTTGCAGAAATCACAGATCATTACATCAAGCAGCCCCGAACGATTTGCCTCGCTGTCATCTCGGCAACAAACGATGCTGCAAACCAGCCCATCCTGCAGAAAGTCCGGAAGTTCGACCCTCAAGGTGATCGCACCCTGGGCGTCATCACGAAGCCTGACCGGCTCAGCGCGGGTTCCGGTTCAGAAACGAAGTTTCTCGAGCTCGCTCGGAACGAAGATGTCTTCTTTAAGCTTGGATGGCATGTCATCAAGAACCGGAAATTCGAAGAGACGAAGTTCTCCATCGAGCAGCGCAACCTTTCTGAGAAGACCTTTTTCAGTACATCGAGATTCAATACACTGTCGAAGGAGAACGTCGGCATCGACGCGTTGCGAGTGAGGCTCAGTTATCTCCTTTTCGAACATGTCAAGAACGAGTTACCTCGCTTGCAAAACGACCTCGAGGCCGCTCTGCAGGACGCTCAAAATGAGCTCAAGACACTTGGAAACCCTCGATCGAGTGCGTCGGAATGCCGAATCTATTTGACAAAGCTCAACATGGAATGCTACGAGATTTGTCGTGCTGCCATAGATGGAAACTACGAGCACCGCCACTTCGCCCTCGATTCTGATGATTCTGAGGTTTTCGCCAACCCGAAGGTGGCCACCATTCCTACGCGACGGCTGCGTGCTTCCGTACAGTTGGACAACAGCAGGTTTTCGGAGGCCTTCGAAGCCAAGGGACACAAATATGAGTTTGGCTCCCCCGAGACCCGCTTTTCAGTCAAGGATTCCTCATCTCCACGGGTTCTGGCCAAGGAAGAGGCGATGTTTTGGGTGGGAGGCAAGCTCCAGCGGGCACGAGGCACAGAGCTCATCGGTAATTTCAACCCCCAGGTGATCGGAGAGCTGTTTTGGGAGCAGTCAGAGCCGTGGGGGAAGATGGCTAGAGCTCATGTCGAGAGGATCAGCAAGGTTTGTGACGCGTTCCTCGCGGATCTCCTGGGCTCGATGACTACGGACGAACTGAAGCGACGTATCTGGTGAGACTGATAATCAATTTCCCTCCCCTAACAAAACGGAAGACAGGTGCTAATATCGCTACTTCAAGGTCATCGATGGTTGCACATGTCCTGAAGACCCGTAAGCAGGCAGCCTTGCAAGAGCTTGAGAGACTCATCAAGGACAAGGAGGCATTCCCCATCAACTACAATCATTACTACACAGACAACGTTCACAAGAAGCGCGGAAAGCGTATTGAGGCTCAACTGAAGAAACACATTCCCGAAAACGAGTTAGTTCTTCCAAGCAGGTGCAGTGTGGGAAATCACTACGGCCCACCGCAGACCGACACAAAAGACGAGTTGGAGCGGGCAATATCCAGGTGGGGAGACAGTGTCAGCGCCGACATGGAGGAATTCAGCTGCGAGGAGTCGCTGGATTGCCTGGAAGCCATCTACAAGGTGAGGACCAGACTATTAGCAAGCCCTGTCGCGCCTGCCGCTGCCTAAGTACTAAGCGTCCCAAAAATAGGTTCAAATGAAGGTGTTCATTGCCAATGTCGCGACCCAGGTCATTGAGCGCCACCTCTTGGTCGACCTCCAGGATATCTTCTCACCCATGGCCACCGTCGAGATGACGGATGCCAAGGTACAGAGTATTGTTTCCGAGCCGGAGTCTACAAAGCGTCAGAGAGTCTTCCTCACTGATCGCATCAACAAGCTGGAGGAGGGACAGGAGATATTCCGGAGCGTCATGGATCCCTGAGCAGAGTGAATGCAGTCATCAGGCATTCCTTTTGCGTCGGGACGGGCAGGCGCTCCGATCGGAATTGTTTTCCTGTGTTATGGCTGGAAGTGGACCTCGGCTGCATGATGCAGTATTCGTGGGAGGTCAGGACTCTCAGTCCATGTTGGCGATGCGGTCCTTCAAAGCCTGGACATCACACAAGAGGGGCTCTTGAGGAAAGCGCGCAGTCAGCCACTCTCCTCTCCATATGTTGTTTCGCCCTACAAAAGATCTTGCACTTGTACAGTGCAGTTGTCTCAAGGGTCTGAACAGCAGCAAGAGCGGGTTTGACGCGCCTCACAGTGTGGGTGCATCGGTCTACTGTGAGAATCCCATTGACACAACCGATGGAAAGGAGGACAGGAGAATCACGTTCTGCCGCAAGGCTGTTCTGTTTCATCAAGGCCAGATTGAGGGTGGGTCTTGGGTATGTAATAACATCTGTACATGAGTTTACGAAATCTGTCTGAGCAATGACGCGGCCGCCACGACGGAGTCGCTCATTCTTGTTGCCTCGGGGAACTGGAAGGCATCTGGTAGGCACTGCTTGATAGAGACCAAGGCAGCTGAATAAATCGAGTTGTCCCATCTAGGCAACCCGCGATGAGTTCTTTAATTGTCCCCGTAGCTCAGCCCCAGAGATTCCCACCCAACTAAACAGCAAAGATAGCATTCCCATTACCCCCGGGGAACTCTCCCCCAGGCAGCGCCACAAAGTCCCCAGGCACAGCCGCCTGCCTGCTGACATACATATACTCAGCAGCAGCCGGGTTCCCGAGCCCCGCCGCCTCAACAAAGCCGGTGAGGTTGAAGCCCATGCGGTTCGCGCCACCCGCGAACGTGTCGAACTCGCTCGGCACCGCGAACCCGTCGGGCTGCCGGAACGCGTACAGGATGTACCTGTGGGCGGACGAGTTGAGCGCGGGGCCCGGGGACCCGGTAGGGGGTGAAGTTCTCGGTGGCGTTGGTGAGCTCGACTCCGGACTGGGGCAGCACGGCGGACCCGGCGTCGCCCTGCGTCATGTTGGGCGCGAGCCAGTGCAGGATGAAGCGGTGGTCTGGGTTGTCCGGCGTGGTGGCGTCAGGGTCGACCATGACCACGACGTACTGGCCGGCGTAGTTGGCGACGGAGGGGTACTTTGTCGGGTCCAGGGCCAGGGCCGGCTGGTCTTGTGTTACTGGGGAGTCTGTCAGTAACGGTCTCGCCCGCGGTGGAGTCCGTCCGGATGGGCTCACCATTGCCCCCGAAGAGCTGCCCTGCCTGGACGACCGTCGTTGCCGGCGAGTGTGTAGGCCACGCTGAGCTCTGTGTCGTAGTCGCTGACTGGGAGGCCGAATATTGGCGGTGGGATGGCCAGGGCCGGGGCTGCGGCAACAACGAGAGCAAGGATAGCGTGGGACAACATTCTGAATTACTGTGGTTGTTTTGGAGACAATGATCCTGTTGACTCTTCTGAGGCCTTGCTGGATGGTAGGGCCATTTATACGTCTGCCTTCTCACCGTCCCTCGCCCTGTGTGACTGTCCACATCGTCTCTTGCTCCAAACGAACAATCAAAGTTGAGTCAGAAGGGTGTATATCGTGTAGATCGATTTACATGTAGATTCCTCTTTGAAAACTCTCTTCTGCGTGCACATGAGTATCTCGATTTCTGTATTCTCTATGTCAAAAAGCTTGACTAGTCAGCTCCTCTAGTCATTCAAGAGTTGGGCTCGCTGTCGGAAAAGACAACAACGGAAACAGTAAGCAAATTACATAGTGTTACTGAGGAAGACGCGTGTGCTTGCGTATAAGTTGTCTAAGTGATTGGAAGGTGATGTTCCAAGGGTATCATTTCTAGTAGCATTAGTTGTGCATTCGGAGACGGTTGCTAATTTCATGGTTTACTTTGCAAATGTCCCGGAAGCCTGCCGTAGATCAGGCATGGGATGAATGGAAAGGAAAACTTGACTAGGTGGGAAAAGTTGTGATGGCTTCCCAGCACAAACCCGCAGCAGTCCCGAGCTAAGCTCGAGTCGTCCCCGAAAGTTAACATGCAAACAGTCTCGCCCACAAAAAAAGCCAATGTAATCCCTTACCGTAACGCGTGCTCATCTCTCGCTGCCAGGCATGTGAATGTGCCGCTACCACTTGATAGAGTTGCGGACCGCTGTGTGCCAAGCCCAAACTGACAGCTTCGGAGCGAGGACACCGGTACACAATTGACAATCAAGCTTCTCATGAGCTTTTTGGTCTCGCAGCAGCCGAGTAAGGAGGGTGCAAGAAGTAATCAACCATGATTCATGAAGACAGTCTCGAGTGTCTTAGCACCAAGCTGGTGAGTCTATCAACGCCGTAAGAAAGGTGACCACCCAAAACCAGATGAACTCCTGTGCCTAATCATCACGCTCAACGCCGGCCATCAGCGCCACAATCACAAACAACCCCTCATGCTAAAAAAGGTTCAACGAGCGGCAAGAGGGTTAAATATCCCTGAAGCAATATGGGTGCATCTCATGACGAAATGCCCCAACGACAACATGCCTGTTCACCTGCCTGTTCACCTCAATTCCAATCCTTCCAGCTCTTGGCCAGCGGACTCGACACCTTAGGTGCGAATGCGAGGCTCTTGCGTCGAGCATCCATCAGCCGCCTGACCACGTTCTCGTCCTTGCTCCGACCCAGGATCCCCGCGCCCAGGTTCTCGTACATGTGCTGTGCCTTTGGCGGGCACGTCCTCTGGATGAGCTGCTCTTGCGAGAGCTCTTCCTCCTCCTCGTCAGCCTCGCTGATAGAAGTGTCCGCACCGCCCGGTGTGGCCTCCATAGCGAACCGGTGGATGGCTTCTGGTGCAGGGGTCTTGGGCACTGGCGTCAGCGGCGCCGTGTCAAACCAGTCCTCCTGGTCGTCGTAGAACTTCTCGAGGTGTTCCTCGTCGTCATCACCGACATCATCCTCAAAGTCGGGAGAATGCATCCACAGGGCACTGTCGCGGCGATTTGCTGGCGCAGGCGTAGTTGGGGCACCCTGGCTCTCCCGACCCGAAGCCTTGCGGACAGCAGAGTCGGTGACCAGCGTGCCATTGTGGTTGGCAAGGGCCTTGGGCTCCATGGACTTTCTCCGGCGGGCGCCGCCGCGCGGAACAAGGGATGTGTCGATGTAGTAAGGAGCCTCCTCGAGCCATTCATTCTCGCGCTCGCAGCTGGAACCAGATGTTAGCAACATGTCAGACCAGACGATAGAATCCGGGAAACGGGCTGCTTACTCTAGAACCCAGCCCACACCAACACACTGCACGACACCACTCGTCTCACGAACCTTCTCCATCGTGCGCTTGCCACCGTCCTTGTACACCACATGCGTGATTCCAATCTTGGAAGATGCATCCTCGTCACTGGGATTCCAGTTCCAGGTCTTGACGCACCGAGCGCCCATCTGGGTGAGGAGCTCAACGAAGATAGCGCTGGCGTCCGCGCCTTCCACGGTGTGGACGTCGACAAAAACGACTGCTCCACGAAGCAAAGCCGGATCCACGTCTTGGCGAGGAGTGCGGGCAGGAGTGACCGCGTTTGACCAGCCCTCGGACTTGGTAGGGGTGACAGGAGGCACAGACCCAGCTCGTGACCGAGTTTCCTCTTCCTCTGCAGCCTCCTCGAAAGCAGGCTCGACATGCAGCTTGTGCGAGGGCGAATAGGAGATGACGGTGGCACTCCTAGTCAGACCGTGCGTTGGCCGCGTCACGGGAAGGCGAGAGATGCTATGTCTTCGTTTCTTCAAAGATGGTTGTGGCGGCGGGGTGGACTCGTCTGCAGGCTTCAGAGGTATCTTGGATACTGTGTGAACTTCGCGTCGAAGGGTTCGCTGAGGAGTGACCGGAGGTACCGGCGTGCCGTTCTGGGCGAATCCGGCGGGCAACTCGTTCTCATCTCCATACTCTTGGCTAGCGTCCGACATGGTGTCATCACGGCCATCCAGGTTGAGCATCGACTCGACCTGCTCAGGCGACATCGTAGACATTTCATTCGCCTCTGCCGCAAGGTCCAGATCCTCATCTGTTATGGAAATATCCTCAACCACGGGATCCTTAATCTCGGGGATACCAGCCAGCGGGTCATCTTCGTTTATGGAGTCGTTGGCCACTGTATCAGGGCGAACAGACATCTCGTCTTCGAAGAAATCGTTCTTCAGTGGTGAGCTTCGGGTCTCTCCCAAAGGCGTGGACTTGACGCCCTTCGGCGTCGTGGCCTTGAGCTCATTCTTGAGAGGGCTTCCGGCTTGCCACGAGTCAAAGCGCTGGGCCAAAGGCGTGAACCCAAATCCAGAAGTCCGGGGCCTCATGATGCTGCCTCTCATTTGTTTGGTGGGAGATGCCGACTCCGGGGTCACCACGCGGGTGAGCTCATCCTCGGACTCCGTGAAGCTCATATCAATGGAGAAAGTGTCCCTTGGCTGAAGTCCGAACATGCTCAGTGCCTGCTTGGGAGGTGAATTTGGTGGTGTGGTGCTGATGCTGTCCTGGGCAACGCTTTCACCCTCCACCACAACCTCGTCCAAGACTATGGATTCCTCTTGGGTTTCTCCAACGTCGTTGCGCTCATGCTCGTGCTCGGGCTCGTGCTCATTCTCTTGCTCATGGTCCTGCTCGAGAACGACCGTTTCCCGGTCATCTTCCTCGTCTTCAATGGACTCCTTTGAGAGAGACGTATCGACAGTCAATGTAGGATCCGCTTCACGAGGCAGGACCGTGGACATCCGGCCATTGAATTGGGCACCTGAAGGAGACTGAACGTCCTCATCATCAGTCGCTTCTTCGTCAACAGGGGCCTCAACAGGCTCTGAGTCTGACTCAGAGGCTTTAGCCTCCTCATGTTCCTCGACTGCGGGCGCCGGGAACGGTGTGCAAAGCAGCACGGGCGTCGGAGCAGGAGACCGTGTGACGATCTCCGGCTCTGGCTCCGGCAGCCTCAGGGTTTTCATGGGCGAGAACGGGCGCTTTGCTGGGGATTGGAAGAGACTGCTTGAACGGGGATGCAGCAGCTGCATCATTACGGCTAGACGAGCCGAGATCAAGAGGGTTGATCGGCAGAGGGCCTCGCTTTGCCGGTGAGTTGAACAAGGAGGCCTTGGCTGGGGAGGTGGCTGACTGGGTAGACTCCTTGATTGCAGGAAGTCCCAACTGAAGACCCTCTATCCTCTTGGCAGGAGATTTCATAGAGTCCTTGAAAGGCGACGGAGGTGGTCTTCGTACGGGGCTACCAAGCAGAACGGTGGGCTCTGCAGGAGCCAACAGCCCTGTACCTTCCTCTGCAGGTAGCTTTTCGTCCTTGGCCTCATCCTTGGGCTTCATGGCTGCAGGAGGTTTCATGGGGGTCCGGCGGAAAGCCCTTGAGGGTGCCCTGTCCATAGCAAGTTCATCCTCCGACTCGGTGTCAATGTCCCTGTTCGCAGACAACTGTGTAACCTTCTTAGGGCTGAGGGGCATCGCCTTGTCTTCGACGTCGCCGGTGCGCTTCTTTGTTGCGGCTGTCCTGGTCGCGCGGGCAGTTGCAGGCTTTCGCACCGGCTTTGCTCGCATGCCAGCGGTGGTGGGCTCGGCGGGCTTGGTAGCTGTGGGCTTGCGCTTGGTTCCTGCAGATGGGGCAAGATTTTCCTTGTCAGGCTCCGCGAAAGTGACGGTCTTCTTGACAGGCTTGGATGCTTGCGCACTCGTGGAGTTGGTGGACCCAGCAGGGCGACCACGGGTGGGTTTCTTGACGGGTGCTGCTGGTGCGAGATCATCTGCACCCTCGTCCTCGCCAACCTGTGTCTTCTTCGTCCGTGTTCGAGTAGTCCTTGTTGGTTCCTCATCCTTTACGACCTCTTTGGCAGGTTTCTTGGCCGGCCTGCCACGTGTGGCTCGAGCAGGGGCGGGCGCGGGGGTAGTCGCAGGCTCGGGGTCGACAATCTTCTTGGGCCGGCCTGGACCGCGTGTGGCTCTGACGGCAGTCCTGGAGGCCGGCTGTTGCCGTTTGGCAGTCGTCTCGGCCTCGCTGTCATCTTCGTCGTCGTCGGCCCGCGTCTTACGCTTGACCGATGTCCTTGTAGATGGGGCGGCGAGGGTAGAAGCCTTGACGGCGGGAGCAGCAGCAGTACGGGTCGTCTTGGTCCTTGACGCCGCGGTGACCGGCTTGGACTTGGCCGCAGAGGCTGCTGTGCCCGAGGTCGCACTGCTCCTAGGAGCAGCTCTTGATCGAGTAACCCGCTTGGGGGGAGATGCTGGTGAATCCATGTTGCCTGGCCTGGTAGTGCCTGTTGGAAGTCGGGCGTGCGTGGATGGGAGGAGTTGGATTAGTATTGATTACGTGTGGCAATTAAAAAATCCGGGGGAGAAAGTGCATGGTGTTTGACATGCAATGCGATGCGATGCTATGCAGTGCGTAATGGGAAGAAGCGGCGACCTAAAATGCAGATGATGCTGTTTGGAAGAAGTCGCGCTTTGTTGACAGGCAACCTTGAACCTTGGCAGCTGTGCTTTGATGTTGACGTGGGAGCTTGGAATTTGTGGGGTACCATGAGAGGTGCCTCGGTGGGCCCGTGTTGGCCAGGCAACGACAGCAAAGCAGACATGGGCCCCACTCCCCTCCACTCGACCACCACCCACCAACTCCCATCGCATCACGGATTCCACGACAGCCTGCCATGGCTTGCCCTTGGGAGCCTTCGACTTGGTCAGTGAATGCAGCGAAGTAAAGGCACTTCAGGTGCTGCGAAATAATGAGACTCTTGGGCCGGTGTTTGACAGCTGATTTGAGGGCTCAAAGGCATTGTTCATCCGAGACCATCAGGCTCAGACCAAAACATGCCAGTAAACATATGTGATAACCGTACCAATATACTAAGAAATTCAGACTGAATACTAATAATCATGATGATGCCTAGCTGTCCTGTTGCAAACATGACAGACTGATACACACACACATACGATGCTCCCAGAGCAGAAGAACTCTAATGCCACCGTACTACTAACACAAACCGCTCTATCATGCAGTGCATCTTCCTAGCAATGCAAGGCATGATCCAGCCCCAAGAACATCCGCTTGTCTCGGCTTCAATCATTGCCCGGACTTCGCAGCAAATCCAATCCGCATATTGCCGCCGTCAAACACAGTAAACGCCGCCTTGAGGAAGATGTCGCCGTAAATCGCGAAGGGGAGGCCCGTGTTGCTCTGGACGCCCCCGAAGCACGTGGTCGCCGTGTCGAACGAGTCCGTGTCCGCGGGCGCGAACTTGATGATGCTCCCGGGGATGACGGCCTGGTAGCCGCCGATGTTGGCCGTCAGCGAAGGCAGCTCCTCGCTGCAGTCGAACACGAAGCCGCCGATCTGGGCGTTGTTCTGCGCCGACGGCACCTGCGCGTAGTACGCCTCCACCATCTGGTCCTGCACCAGCATCAGCGTCGTCCCCGTGTCCGCGATGGCCTGGTGCGGGAAGTCCTGCGCCTGCCCGTTGCCCACGGAGAAGCCCTCTGAGTTGAAGGCCCAGAAGCCCTGCGAGGCGTTCACGGGCACGAAGTTGATGTTGCCGGTGAATTCGGTCTGGTCGACGAAGCCGAAGTTGTAGTTGCCCGCTGTGAGCCGGTGTTAGTATCATATTTTGACTCCCATCGAATTAGCTATTGTGGGGTTCCTTACGTTCTCCCTGCTTTAGGTTTGCCGTAAAAAGGGGCATTGCGAGGTTCGCCATAGCGTTCGAGAAGAAGGTCTTCTGAGCACGAGGCTGGACCGTATTGACTTGGTCATGTCAGCACAACATCTTAGTTTTGGTACAAATATTGAGACGTGTTACTCACTGGAGTCCATAGCCAGGCCCAACAACCCTGATGACGCCGCGTCCTGGCTGAAGCTGCCTGCCACCATAGTCGCAGCCTCCACGGCCTGGTTAGGAACACTGACGCCCCCAACAGTCACGACATCGGTGTATACGACTCCGGATGCGCCGCTCCCATCTCCGTAGGTGATCTGCCAGCTCGCGCCATCGACGCTGGTCGAAGTCGAGCTCTGGCCAGGAGTATATATTTTCTGCCCAGAGACTTGCGCCGGCGGTGTGTCACTGCTGAAGACCCATAGGTCCGAGGATCCGGTATCGAAGTTGAGTGTGACGTCCTGAGGCGGGGTTCCGATTTGCACGGCCGCCAGGTACTCGCTGTCGAACATCTGAGGAACAGCGGCAACCTCACCTGCGCCAGTGTTAGCGAGTGATAAACCATTGTATCCCACCGGAGCGCACCTTGACCTGGGCCGCTTGCGGTCCCGTTGCTCGGGGCCGTCCCATTGCCCCCGCCACTACCTCTTCCTCCGCCACTTGCGCCGCCTCCATTGCCCCGACCGCCCCCGCCGCTTTGGGTGCCATTTCCGCCCTGCCGCCCTCCGGACCCGCTTCCTCCATTGCCTCCATTGCCTCCATTACCTTGGCCTTGGCCAGCACCGGTACCAGTGCCAGTACCAGTTCCGGTCCCAGTCCCAGTACCATCGCCCAGGAGGTCGCCCAGGCCAAGCTCTCCCAGGATCTCGTCGATGATCTGGAGCAGGTTCGGAGGAATAGTGGCCCCAAAGGCGGAGTACTTCCTGAGCGATTGGACATAAGCCCTGGGCCCACGCTTCATCTGTATGAAGTTTGTGTTGTACACCTGTGGCGCTCGGAGGGTCATACCGCCAAGGACTTGGACCTCAAAGTCGGAGACTTCCTCAGCTGTTTTCGAAACCAAGCCCTCGAAGGCGGAGGGCTGCTTGGCGGGCGCGGCGCTCGCCAGACCCGCCGCAAGGGCCGCAAAATTAACGTACTTCATGTCCGGTGTCTGGGAGTACGGGAGATGCCAGATCTACTGAAAATAATCAAGGAGGAAAAGAAGCGCACCCAGGCGAAAGTCTTCAGGATCAAGAGAGCGACAGATAGCACCTGTTAACCGAGATGGTTCGAAGCGGAAGAGAGAGGAGGAACAGAGAATAGGAAGTAGGCGAAAAGCTTCTGACCGAACCTAGCCTGCCGAACGCCGTGAAGGGGGTATAAACGCCCATGGTTATGCATACCTCGCTTCATGAACTGCCCATTGACTCGAGGTCCAGCGCTTGCTATCTCGAGATGGCAGGGTGGAGGCACCGCGCGCCTGTCAAAGCGAGGGTACACGCAAGATACCAAGAGAAATAGTATCAAAGAGGTGTTTGAGGAGGTAGATCCCGAGGTGCAGATGCTGGCTTCGAAGCCAAGGTCCTGTGGTGATTTCACACCACTGGTGGGCAGAAACCAAGCGGCATAGGTGACGGGAGCATGGGCAGGGTTGCTTCTCTGCTGGGATCGCGAGACGGCGTCGAAGAAGATCATTCAAGGAAACCTGTGACAGCAACCCATGCCCTCCCATCCCGTTATCGCTGGCGTCGCCCTCCCGCTCGGGTCTCCCGCTCGGGAGAAGACGCCAACCTCATCATATTTCCAAACCTTTGCGACTAATTCCAATATTGATGAATATGGGAGGCAAGAGAAGGTTCGCGGTGCGCGGATCACCAGATCAGGGACGTTCCCTCGTCAGATGGGAGCCGCATTGAAGCTGTCGATGATGAGACGAAAGGAGACGAAGGGCTGGGTCAGGCATGACGGGAGTTGGCCGTCATTGGTCGACTTTCCAATCCCCGCCGGCGTGCTATGCGCCTGGCATACAAGCCTTGTCAACATGAAACGAAGCTTGAAAGAAGCTTATACTACTACCCGCCGAGTCTTGAGATGGCACTTCGGTGGTCTGAATTATCGTTCTTCAACATCGGATAGGATCAGACTGTGGGGACTATCCGAGTGTTGACGCCTGTTGGTGAGTTCGGTGTAAGCCTCGACAGTAAATTCGCCTTGCTGGCCGGAACTCCCGCGTGCAAGTGGCCGAAACGGGAAGGAGAGCATGAATGAGCTAGACAGCCGCTTGGTTAACGCTCGGCTCAGAAGCATACACCTGCTTCAGACTTCCTCGGCCATCGCAGTCCGACTTGCGCCTGGAGTGTCAACCTGGCACGCCACAGGAATAGCTCCTGGCAATTTCTCATCCTGCACACCCTCTCGACCTCCCTTTCTGACTGCGCAGGCTGACAGCTCCCCTCCCATTTTGGCAGGGCGACTCGCGTTGCGAGCCCTCACCTGTGAATGTGGGGCCGCAGACACACCCCGTTTCAGTGCGACGATCAGCCCGGAAGGTGGAAGTCCCTTCGCTCTGGAATGCCCAAGAAAATACGCGGTATGTGCTGATCTTCGAGACTCGAAAGTGTTTGCCGAATGACTTCGGTGTATATGTTCAGTGCTCAAGTGAGGTTGTCAATTGTGCAACATGCCTTTGCCGCAATGGCTCATCGAGCGCATATGCACAGTGGATTGCTTAGAAATTGTATGTGAGGCTCGGTCATGCTGCATGGACTTGGTTTCCGTACTGGATACTTGGAGATGATTATATCGGTGAGGCTTAAGATATACAAGCCAACGTCGATATCATGTTGAAAGCAAGTCCAAGAAGTGGATTCATTTGATGGACGCTAGTTGGACCGTGGGCGAGCCTAGCCGGTTGGGCCGAACCACGCGAGTATCGCAATCCCCGTTCTCTGATCAGGAGCAGGAGCAGAGTGAATGAACGACTTTGAGCCAGGAGAACGGAATCAGGGAGGAGAAAACGAAAGCGTTCGGCTGTGCAAAGGAGACTTCACATCAGAGTATCGGGTTAAACCCTCGGGCGATCTTGGTTGGAGAGGGGGGAGGGGGAGGTTGCTCAAACCACGTACTGGTGGGGGCGGGGAGCCTGGACACCTGGGCAGTCTTGACCCCTCCCTTCCTTCAACTCGGGTGCGAGAATGTCGAAACGGGCAGGCAATAAACCACTTTACGCGCCGTTCTTGCTGACTTGCGAACAGACGTGATGCCAGTGACATTTCGCTTCACAGCGCCACTTCACGGTATTGATGACTTATGAATGCCTTCCACCCGGTTCTAGAAGCCACATGGCTCGACCTTCGTTTCGCCATGAATGCCTGGCTTCCCGCGCATGATTGTCTCCTCCATGTCTTTCCGCATCCCATTTCTCAGCTCCGCAGCAACCGGTCCGTCCGAGGTTTGCGTTGCACCACCCGGATTTCGACCTTGACCACGATCGCGTTCCCACCAGAGTCACCATGGTTGAGTACAGGGAACTTGACGCCTTGGTGCTGTCCTACACACACCTGAAGAACCTCCCACGGCAGGATGACGCCCTTCGGACGCTCAAGCAGATCGCCTCTTTGGTGAAGCCGATCATGAGAGCTAGAGGATGGAAGGTATCGCAGCTTAGTGAATTCTATCCTGACCAGCAAAATCTGCTCGGTACGACTTGCTACCTCCATTATTGTTCTCTGCTTCCTACTGATCTGTCGGCACAACAGGACTGAATGTAAACCGGGGCCAAAAGATCCTATTGCGGCTTCGCTATCCAGGCGACAGAACACAGTTCCTCCCGATCGAGCAGGTTACCGACACGATGCTTCACGAACTCTGTCATATCGTACATGGGCCACACGATGGCAAGTTCCATGCCCTGTGGGACCAGCTTCGTGACGAGCACGAGGGTCTACTCATGAAGGGCTACACCGGCGAAGGCTTCCTCAGCAAAGGACACAAACTTGGAGGTGGCGGCAGAGTACCGATGCAGGAGGCTAGGAGGCTTGCTCGTGCAGCTGCTGAGCAACGGTCCCAACAAGCCACTCGAGAGAGAGGATCTGGCCAGAGACTGGGCGGAGCGCCGATTCAACGGGGACAAGACATACGAAAAGTCATCACGGATGCGGTGGAGCGCCGCAACAGGGCAGATAGAGGATGTGGGAGCACCAATTACTCAGACAAGGAGATTCAAACCCTGTCAGAGACCGCGACCAAGAACGGCTTCAGGACACAGGCCGAGGAGGATGCTGCCAACGAGGCTGCCATCGCCCAAGCAATGTGGGAGCTGGTGCAAGAGGACGAGAAGAAGAAACATGGCGACAACTACGTTCCGCCAAGCGCACAATCTCCTGGCGGAAATGGCGGCGGTGCGTTTTACCCAACTTCCGGTGGCGGACCAAGCACGACGAGTACGCCGCCGCCGGTACCAACATGGTTGCGACCGCCCGCCCAAGGAGACGCGAAGCCTTCCGAACCAGTCAAACCCACCTCCGGAACCCCTCCTGTGGAGAGTGGATGGACATGCGGCACGTGTACTCTGCATAATCCCCCGAGCTTCCTCAGCTGCGATGCCTGCGGCGCTGACAGGCCGACCCCCACGGTCGGACCAACCGCTCCACCTCCAACCAAGGAGTGGACATGTGGTACTTGTACCCTGTTGAACCCGCTCACACGTCCAGCCTGTGGTGCTTGTGGCACTGGAAGGCCAGCAGGCGTGAACCCCAGGCAAACAGACGAGAGATCTTCGAAACGACCTCGAACCACGCCCGTGGCAGCGCGAGCCGCCAGTCGACCTGGTCGTCCCTTGAGCAGTGCTGATCTGAGCCATTCGAGGATGGTCTCTTTCAGGAACAGCAGCAGTGGTGCGAGCAGCAAGCCTCCACCTGCACCCAGCGGCCCGGCGTTTTGGGAATGCTCACGGTGTGGGAATGTCGTCGAGCGGCAGTGGTGGAGTTGTGGGAAGTGTGGAAATGTGAAAGAGAGCTCTGCATGAGCTACTACATGAGTGCAATGATATCACGAGCATGTCAGGAGTTTGGGTGCATATGGCTGGCCGCATGGCTCCGCAAGACTTAGAGATCTGACAGCACTGTTACATCCTCTTATTCTGGACCAACGTGCAATCCCACGGCCTCGGGACGTTGCAGAAGTCGCCTGACCCTCGGTGGCCATCCTGCAGCATCGGCACAGAGCACAGGCAAGCCGTGGAAGTCTGCCTACTACACGACTTGAGTGGTGGGATTGAATGCCCACTTGGTCGTACAGGCGCGTAGGTCCCTGTGCCTGTCAGCATGCTAGTTCAGGCAGTAAAAAGCTGATGACTGACAGGTACAGGCAGGAGAGTGAGAACCCGTCATCAAGTGTCGTCATCGGCAACCCAGTTCAGTCATCGTGACCCACAAATTGGACCCCGCGACAGATGCCACGCAGGCAGGGGAGGGAGGCCGCGATCCCTACGAAGTGCCGCATCACCCCAGCCCGATCGAAATGCTACCCACACGTCCTCGCAGCCCTCAACGGCCGTCGGCAGAAGCAGATGGGGTGTCCCAGCCCGCATCCGGCTTATGTCAGCATGACGTCGTCGCTGCCACCCAGGGGTTACGGCAGAGGGTCAGACAGTAATGTAGCGACATGTACATGCAGCTCGTCGCCGCAGGATGGCATTCTGCAGATCTCCGATGCAGAAAAAGCCTGGGCTCTGGGCTGGCCAGGCAAGGGCCCGAGAACCTAATGGGCTAAAGGGGCAAACCCTTTGCTAGGTCCTCCCTGTCCAGCAACACACCACAGGGACGTGAGACCGCAGCTTGTCTTGGCAAGGATCGCCGATCTGCAGGTTTTGGGCCCCTGCTGCGACCTGCCCACCTCATTGTTTTGATGCAATTGAGCATTAGCCGGTCGCACGCTGAAGCTGAGCAGCTGTAGATGCCTGGCGCCTGGCGTCAGTCAGGCCCTGCAGCACCTACAGCGCAGCAGTAGCAGCGGCGGATCTTGCGGTCGCACTGCACTGCATGCCAGCCTGTGTCCATCCCTTTGGGCCTGGGCTGAGAGTCAAGACACATGTCACTGCAGTATGCGGGCGAGGAGGTGACGAGTCCTCGTCATGACTGCTCTGGCTGCTGTAGGGTGGGCTGTCTGGTTGGTGATGAAAGCACATGGAATGGAGCAGACACTGCACCGTCTGGTCGTCATGAGATTCCGTCTCGTCAGGCCCAGGTCAGGAGGACCCGATCCTGTTCGGTGTGGGTGTGGTTGTCAAAAGTTGGTGCAACCGACGATCCGCCCTCATTCTCACATGCCCCTGGAGGTCTGGGCCTGCCCGTCCAGCCTTCGCGCCCCTCATAGCGCCCCAGACACCCCTCCATGTGCAGGACCCCTACTTCTGCAGCGCACGGGGAGACATCCAGGGCATCTCACATATCGCCTGCATATCACTCGCAGGACCCTCCGCAGTTCTGCCAGTACCGCGCGATCTAGCGAGGTGCCCGTCAGGTGCCGTCTGGCACCAGCATTCAGGGCCACGGCCATGTCATCGTCATACGACGCTTCCGGACACGACATGTCTGTCCTATTTCGACACAGTTCGATCCGACATCATTGTCCTGAGTTCCCGGTCCAACAGGGCTGGGGTCATTGTCTGTGCCCTGGCGACATGAAGAAACTTTAGTGTTCCAGGGCTGTCCGCAGGGAACATATTGCCTGTTTTTGATAACTCTGTACTGTACTGCCCGTACGTACAGTGACGCGGAAGCGGCTGGGAGCGATCAATTCGGCGCAACTAACAGGGGTTTGTTGCGGGTCCCATGTCCACATTCGGGAATTCAGAAACTTTAATTCACTTAAGGCGTCTCTTCAGGCCAGTTTCTGGCCTTCTTGCTTCGCCTGTGCCTTGATTCGCCCTCCCCTTCGGCTCGGCTGTCGATGGCGAACGACGACCTTGGTGACGGATGACGCAACTCGCGTTGGCCATGACTGCTCGCCGCTACTGTGCAGAACTGGACTGGCCGCGCGGGAACAGTCTAGTCCAGTCGACTGCTGCCGTATCGTCAGACCGTACCTTGCCATGCCACACCATGCCATAACCATATCCGACCTGGTGCGTACCTAGGCACGGAGTATTGTAGGGCATCTCGTTCAGAGTTCGTCAGTCTGCAGCGGCTCGCTGGTTAGCCGACCTTGTCTAAGTCTAGGTCTAGCGCGGCTCGTTGCCTCGTTGTTTCTAATCTTCTTCTTGTCTTACTCTCGCCCGTCCTTCTTACCTTCCCTCATTTCGCAGTGACGGATACACCTGGGAACAATCGCACCGGCTTCTCCCACCGCGACCATCCGTCATACCTTTGTTTTTATTGTCAATGCCAGCCTGCGCCAGCACACCTGCTAACCAGATTTAGCTGCTGGTAACCACCCCGGGGCTCCTCCACCCCACCAGCCCTCCTCTATCGGCCCTGCTGCTTTCAATTCACAATTCCTTTATCCTAACAAAGACTCGGCTATCCCGCCGTGGACGACCCTGTGCCCGTTTGTTTCACCCCGTGAGCCGCCGCTGTCCCGTCTCCCCGAGGTGGCATTGTACGGTAGAGAATTACACCCACGAGCCCACCTAGTCTGGCTGCTCCAAGGTCAGCCCCAGGACCGTGAGCATTTCTTGGCCGGGCCTAGACCGGATCGCTAAGCAGGAGACCCGACCTCTCGTCTTCTTCCTCCCCGCAATTGGATTTGCATGTTATTCCTCAGCGGATTCGACTGTTTTGCCGATCAACAACTGCTTGGTTTCATGCAGTGACGATACTTATTCCCTCCAGAAGTCACAGTCTTCCTCAGCAGGTATCTCGATACGTCGTCGTTGACACCCTGGGCTGACCAGCACCCATGCCGGCCCGCGCCCCATCATCATGGTATTTGGCCCGCCACGCATCACAAATGATGACTCTCATGCCTTGCCTTCACCGGTAACAATGAACCCCAATCTGCTGGCCGAGTCGCCTTTACTACGAAAACGCACATCCGACTCGCCGCAAACGCCTCCGGCCGATGACTTCAAAACTCGCCGCCTGGAATCGCAGACGGATGGCTCGGCCACGGGCCCGCAAGAATCCACCCATGCGCAACGCGATGGCTCGTCCGCGCCGTCCCCAGCAGGGCGCCGATTTATACGAGAAAACAACACTGAGAGGTCTCAGTCGAGCAGCCCGTTCCGACTTCAGATGCCCTACATAACTCCTGGGCAGCTCGCATTCTCCGCCCTGCAATTCCTTCCGGTTCCGGTCCTGGTTCTTAACAACCTCAAGACAGTAGTCTTGGCTAATGAGGCTATGGGAAGGTTGATGGGCATGTCTTCCGACTCCAACGATGGCGACGACCTGGCGCATAGCGTGGGAAGTCTCACCGGACAGTCCCTTTCGCAAGTGGGAATCGACATGTTACAAAATGGGCGGCCTGTATTCATTGCTTGGGAGACCTTCCTCGACTCAATCGCAGAGGAGATGGGGCCTGGAGAGACCCAGCCAGCCAATACTCAACGGCAGAGTACCGAAGGAAATCATCCGGAGGGCGACATGACACCTATTGCGGAATCAGCCGAAGACAGCAAGTTCCCGGGCCACAGCCCACAAGCTGCTGTGGAAGTTGTCATCTCGCGGAGAGACCCAAATAAGCCCGTCACTGAACCAAGGTTCGTGAACAGGGCCTCGGAGCACCAAACTTTTGCAAAGATGATAATCAGTGTCTGGGACATCTCGGAACAACAGACTTACTACACCCTGACCTTTACGAACACCGATTCCACGTCGTCTGTGGGTTCCAAGAAAAAGGCAGTAGCTCGGCCTTCCGCCCTCGAGTCTGCTGAGCGCAAGACAATCTTAACAGCGTCCAATCCTCCGTCAGTTGCCTCCAGCCATGGTTCTTCCTCGTCGCCCTCTTACCGCATCAGCCCAGGCACTGTATCACTCTCGTCCAGCCCCTTTCCGCCCATGGGCCCGCCATTCCAACAAAAGTCGCTCCAGAATGCCCCCTCGATACTTCAAAAGACCATGATACTGAAAGACGCGCTTCTTGATAACACGGAGATGCCGATTCTGGCCATGTGGAGGGACGGCACAGTGGCCTTTCCCAATGCAGCAGCCAGGAAACTCATGGAAAAAGACGCCACCCTTGACAAGCCTTTTGACGGCCTGGAGGTGTTGAGCAACTGGACGTTGTATACGGACGATTTTAGCCGAAGGCTCGAGCCGAGCGAGTTCCCCATGGGGGTCTTGCTGAGGACCCAGACACCCTTCTCTGACATGCGGATCGGAGTCATTGACCAGGACGGAAACAAGATCAGGTACAACGTGTTGGCAGAAGCCATCCGCGACGACGAGACCGGTGAATTCCTGGCGGGTGTGATATCTTGCCGGGACATCACGGAGATGGCCAAGGAGATCGACCAGATCAAGGCAAGGGACGTCGAAAGATTTAAGATCATCTGCGACACTATGCCGCAATTGGTAAGCAGGAACCGGTGTAGCCCCCGGAGCAATCGACAGGCCACTTGCTGCTCGATCATGTCGAGCCTGATCACAGAAGGCAGCGTATGCTCAATGCTTCCCAGAGGCTATTAGGCCTCGGAGGGTGTCCCTCGGTTTCGCGAGGCAAGTATCTGGAAGAGGATAGCCACTGGACGCAGCGAGATTTGAAATTTGATCCACCGCGCTCCTTTGATTTTGATTTCCTTTTCATCCGCATCCCACTTTCCATTGAAGTGTCATGTACTAGTTGCTGACCAATCTCCAGGTCTGGACCACTACTCCGGATGGCTATCACGACTTCTTCAACACCCGATGGTATGACTACACGGGGCTGACGCCGGAGGACTCCCTCGGCCTGGGATGGAAAAACCCTTTTCATCCAGACGACATGCCCGAGACCTCGAAACGATGGGCGCATTCCCTCGCAACGGGAGATCCGTATGACACAGAGTACCGCTGTCTAAGCAAAGAGGGTGAATGGCGTTGGCACTTGGGAAGGGCTCTACCTCTCAGGAATCTCGAGACTGGCAAAATCGAGAAATGGTTTGGTAAGTAACAGCAATACTGTCTCGTGCAGGCCCTCGTGGGAGGTCGAATGCCATGGATGCTTTGTTTCAACGTGACGGATTTTCGGGGCATGTGCTGACGATCGAGTAGGAACTTGTACCGACGTCCACGAGAGCATAGAAACCAAGCTCGCTGCGAGAAGGATGAGACAGCAACTCCTCAGCGTCATCACGCATGCCAACATCACCATCTTCACCGTGGACCTCGATCGCAAGATAACCATGTTGGAAGGGGCCCTCATCTGGAATGCCGATACTTCGAGACAGGACGACTCCGAATGGTACATCGGAGGCAACGTTGACGAAGTGTTCAACTCCTTGAACCCAGAACTACCCGAGGGGGAACGCCCCGATTTCCTGTCAGCCATAGACTCGATCTTCACCCGGCGGTCCGGAGACGTGGTAGTGGAGCACGCGATAGACGCACGATTTTACCGGACTCGTCTCTTGCCCATGACTGGTAAGAAGGTCAAGGGCGAAGGGCTCGGAGAAAGAGAAGTCGAAGGCGCCATAGGGGTCATCATGGATGTGACCGAAATCAAAGCCAAAGAAGCGGTGTTGCAGGCTCAGGCCCAGGAAAAGCAGCAGTTGCTGGCGCGTGAGGCTGCAGCAAAGGAGGCCAGCAGACTGAAGAGTCAATTCCTCGCGAATGTGAGTTTGTCCGGCTGAGTGTTGATAATCTACGCAGTTGCTGACCGAGGCCAGATGTCCCACGAGATTCGAACCCCCATCACCGGAGTGATTGGTATGGCCGAGCTGCTCCTGGATGTCGAGCTCAACGAGGAGCAACGAGACTACGCTGAAAACATATACCGGTCTGCCAATGCCCTTCTGACTGTCATCAACGATATATTGGACTTCTCGAAGGTAGAGTCAGGCCGCCTGGACATCGAGGAAGTGCAATTCAGCATGTCGGTAATAGGCAAGTTCAAACCGAGGCACCAATACCAAAATCCCATCCAGATATCCGTACTAACCCTTTTCTGCCCAAACAGTGCGAGACGTGGCCAAGATGTTGAGCTTCGCTGCCCAGAAGAGGAGCCTGGAGTTTATTTCAGACATTTCACCGGAAGTGGCTGATGATCTCGTTGTCCTCGGTGATCCAGGGCGTGTGAGACAAATCATCACGAATCTCCTGACCAACAGCATCAAATTCACGCATCAAGGGTTCGTCAAACTGTCTGTTGCCAAGGAGAGGGAGACAGACGAAATCATCGAGATTCGGTTCATGGTCCAAGACACTGGCATCGGCATTGACGAAGGGACTCGCAAGCGCCTGTTCCAGCCATTCAGCCAAGGGGACGCATCCACTGCGAGGAAGTTTGGTGGGACCGGGCTGGGCTTGACGATCTGCAAAAGTCTCCTCGAACTCATGCATGGAAGAATGCAGCTCGACTCGGTCATCAACCAGGGCACAACCGCGTACTTCTGGGTGCCGTTCAACAAACCACAGGAGACCCAGCCATCGAACGTGGTCAAGGTCACGACTCTCCCCGACAGACTGCAGTCAGAGATGAGCGTATCCTGCAACAGCTCTGATTTTGATCAAATGGGGGGGACACCGCCTCCTACCGACCTACTTGCGCCTACGGAAAGGGGAAAGTCGCCCAGGCGTAGGGGCTCACTCAAGCAGGCAGCGTCTGAGGAGGACCTGGCGGCGTCTGAGCGCTCCAAGATACATGTTCTTGTGGTCGAAGATAACCCGATCAACCAACAGATTGCCATCAAGACGATCAAGAAGTTGGGCTTCAACGTCTCAGCCGCCTGGAATGGTAAGGAGGCCTTGGAGTATCTAGCCACTGCGCAGAATGGCCAAGGCCGGAAGCCGGACATTATACTGATGGTAAGTTATCCAACGTGATCCGAAGCACAGCAGGAATTGTATACTGACAATGTCTCTCGCACAGGATGTTCAAATGCCTGTCATCGACGGCTACAAAGCGACTCACCTTCTGCGCCACCATTCCCCTTATAACGCCTTCGTTCGAGACGTGCCCATTGTGGCCATGACTGCCTCCGCCATCCAAGGGGATCAAGAAAAGTGCAAGAAAGCAGGGATGGACGACTACCTTGCCAAGCCGGTGAAGGCAAAGATGCTCGAGAGGATGCTGGTGCGGTGGTCCCTGAACAAGCGGAGCGGCTCGACGCCGGCGCTGTCCTCGGACGTGTCGGTGTGCTCGGAGGGGAGCGACCACTGCACGAACGCGGGGATACCCTCGGTCAGCGTGTCCGGCTCCGGCGGCCCAGAGGAAATGCTGAGACTCCCCACGGGCGGCGAGGAGGCGGACCTCGACAGCATGCGGGCCGACCTCCCGACGCCGCGGCCCAAGGCCTCCCCGCCGCCCACCATGGCCATCAACACGCCGTCCCCGACGGAGCCGCCCACGGAGCCGCCGTCGCCCGGCAAGCCGCAGCTGCAGATCCGGCGGGTCGAGACGGACGAGCTGGCGCAGCAGAGCAGGGACGACAAGCTCTTCGACGCGGCCGGGGGCCCGCCGTCGGCGGTCACCCCCCACGGGCACACGCCGCTCACTGAGAAGGGGGACTCGCTCACCGAGGCGAACGTGGAGAAGTTCCAGAGGGAGGAGCTCCGGCGGAGGATATCGTCGGACCAGGTGTGAGCGCTGTCGCTTCGCCTGCCGATGCGCCGGGGCGCGTCATGTGTGTGGAGAGGAGGATCTTAGTCTGCCCCTGCCATTCATGTCTGTTACACATAGCATGGCGTTCATGGTTTTTCTTTTTCATTATATCACGGGTTAGCAGCAGCAGCCGCCGAGAGTGCTGGCTACGGCATGTACGGTCTCAGATTACGACTTGGGCATGGTTTATGTTTTTCGCCTTTGAGCTGTTGGTTGGCGTCTTTGGACAAGCATCTTATCTTCTCTTCATTTTCTCATTGTTACGGGAAGGGGAAATAGACCAAGGCTGGGCTTGACGAGGATTTATATACGGGAGCCTCGTGAGCCTTGCGTTCAACTGCATCGATCACTATGTACATAGAACCGGCGCGCAAAAAAAGTAACTTGGGGTCTGGAGATTATGATTGGACAGCTCCAGATAATAGATACCACATCACTTTTGTTCTATACACTTAATCTTATGTAGGTTATATCATGATCTCATTGGTGTACGATAAATAAGGTTCATGGTGGTACTGCAGTTTGTCTTAGCAGGAGAGCACGCACAATGTGGGGAAGGACGTCAAGGCTACACACACATGCAGCGAGCTTATGGAAGCGTCTGCTGGGCCGGACACTCGTGAGAACAGCAGAGTGGCATGGCCTGCGAATAGTAGAGTCTATACCTGCCCAGACTTGGTGATTCGTGGAGAAGAACCAAGCCAAAGGATCGACCGGGGTCCACGTTGTTGGATGACCCGAACCGGTCAGCTCATCTTTGCATTTCACCTGCACTTTGGTAGATTCCCCGCGTTCCTGAGACGGTGCCTCTTGAAGCGACGCGACAGCTCTCTGCCGATAGCCACAGCATCGCAATCCAATCAGAGGACCTCGCAAGGGATGTGGTCCACATGACCGTGAACCAAGCCGGTCTTTCGGGAAATACAAAACCATCATGGCGTCCAACAGCGTCTCAGCCCTCGCGGCCCGGCTGCGCAGCCACGGCGTCGCCGTCCCACCAGCCCTCCAGAACAACACGCGGACGATAACAGCCCTCGCAGTAGCCATCGCCCTCTCCCTCCCGACGGTCTCATACGCCCGCAAGAGCTACCGCGGCTATCTGGCCTTGGGGCCGGGAGGAATGCCCTACAACCCCCTCGGGTGGGCCATCCAGGGCCTTCTGCAGCTCATCGCCAGGTGGGACACCAGGAGCCCGAGGCCCTTCAGCAAGCCGTCGAACCAGAAGCCCTACGAGCCCCACGGCACAACGCCGTTCCTGGCTGCCTCGCCCTTGCCGCTGCGGGATGGGGAAAGGCCCGACGTCCCGGGCTACGTGGCGCCGCAGAGGCAGGCGACGCAGCAGGGCGGGGGGGACACGCGGGCGCGCATGACGGCGTTCCTGGGGCAGCTCGCGGCGCGGAACCCGGGGCTGCTCGTGCTGAGGCCCTCGGGGCTCGAGGGCGTCGGCACGGCCGCGCTGTACGTGGACGCCGCGGCGGTGGAGCCGCCGGCGTACCTGAGGGGCATCAAGGGCGAGCTGGCGCACGTGCACCCGGAGGCGAGCTCGCACGTCACGGTCAGCCTGGCGGACGCGGAGGAGCTGACGCGCAAGGGGTGGGCGGAGAGGCACCGGCTCAGCGGGGTGGGCGGGACGGGCATACCGCTTGGGTATGTGATGGTTTACGCGCCGAGGGATGAGGCTGAGTTTGAGGTGTGGAAGGGGGTCGTGAGGGCTGGTCTGTTGTTTGTTGGGGCTGGGGCCGGGAGGGAGGTGGTTGTTGATGTCGAGTAGGGCCTGTGGTAGGGCACTGGGCGTCGTCAGGTCAAAAATGTAGCATGAGAATGGCGCTGTCTTTACGGTGAGCAACCAAAGGATATCGAGGGCTGGCGCATTTGATTTGACGAGATTTTGATTCACCATCACCAGTCCTGATGCTCAAGGCGCGACGCGAGACTGACTTATAAGCCCACGCTATACCGTATCGTTGGTTTGGACTAGATGGGAACGACAGAAGTGGCCTGGCTTCGTTGTGAGATGGAGATCGGATCATTGATGTTCGACTTTCTTCCTCAAGGATGGTGGGAATTTACTTAATCTATCCTACATGAGATGATACTCTCGCACAGCCATTTGTTTACAACCTCAAAAATCTGGATCCCAGCCTTTACAAACGTCGTCCGACGTGTTGCAATGAGAATATCCAGTACCACTATCGACCAGTGGGTTACCCAAATGCGGTTCATCTTCAATACTTTGTCGATTCCACACCAACCACTTTCCCAAGTTCAAAACCTGATCCACGTCGGCGACGGCATGTGTGTTTCTAGAGCGACAAGTTCAAATCCGCTCAACTATTGTACGCAAGCATTTGACGTGTTTCTGTGCCGTCTTGGTGGCTCAAGTGGCCATCTGCATAGTGCAGTGGCGCTGGGTGGCACCGGGTTGGGAGACCCGATTGCTGCACCGGACGTCGGAGTATATTTCTACGAGGTCGGCCAAATTTATCTACGCGCGCTCACATTACAGATTCAAGGCGGATTCTCTCGCATTTAATGATGTCAACCTTGACTCTATATTTACAAGGGAATATGTAGAAGTAGTCAAACACACGCCGGGGCCTCGCTAGCTCGCGGTGTACCGAATACCCCGGCGTGTACTTGATATATCCACAACTATATGGCTTATCATGATCTCAATGTGAATCGTCTAGTAAATTGTTGATCTATTACAAAGAAAGAGTTCTTTCAAGGCAGCCATCTTTCCCTCGAATCAGCCCCACATTCCATCCACCATGCCTAGCCAAGTCACAACACCAACCTCTGCCAGCTGTGAGCCCCTTCGCCAAAGAGGCTTCAACGGCCGCGTACCAGACGCAAAACCAGTGGAGATAGTGAGCCCTAACACGACAGCAGACGTTGTTGAAGCCGTGAAACGGGCGCGCAGCCAAGGGTGGAAAATCGGTGTGAAGTCGGGCGGGCATAACTTCTTCCATACCAACCTCGTCGAGCATGGAATGCTCATTGATACCCGCAACCTGAACAAAAACATCGACTACGACCCAGCGACCAAGATCGCAGCCATCAGCCCAGGCAATACCGTTGACGATGTGGCTGGGGCCCTTGGACCGCTGCAGCGCTTCTTCCCCTCCGGTCATTCGAGGTCTGTCGGAGTGGGTGGCTTCCTGCTTGCTGGAGGCAAGGGCCTATTCGTGCGTGGGTGTGGCTACACCTCGGCCACCTGGGTTGAGAAGATCGAGGTCGTCACGTCGGAAGGCGAGGTCGTCATCGCAAGCAAGACGGAGAATTCCGATTTGTTCTGGGCGTTCCCCGGAAGCGGGCAGGGGTTCTTCGCTGTCATCACGAGAATCTGGATCAAGACCATTCCCAACAAGAGGCTCTTCGACCTGACCACCATCGTGGACTCCACCGAGATCTTCAAGCCGCTGCTCAAGTGGATCTTGACGACCTCAAAATCGGTCCCCAAATATGGGGCGGAGCCTTTCTTCTGCACCTTCTATGCGGATCAGGACGATCCCGAGGGCGGTGAAGAGTCCAAGAGCAAGCGGGTGTTCATGTTGATTAACCAGACCATGTTTGCCGATTCTGTCGAAGAGGCTAGAGTTCTCGCCAGCCCCTGGGACAATATTCCCGATGAGTTCAAGAAGCATATTATCACCACCGTTCCGCTGACGGAGAGGAACCGCGAGGAACTGTGGGAGCTTCAAGAAAACTTCCAGCCAAGCGGGAACGGGGAGCTTTGGAATGTAGACAGCATCTTGGTTGATCCTGATGTTTCTGACGACGAGGTGAGAAGTTCCAACCTATGTAATGAGTCCCTTTAGTGTCGTGAGGAAGGCTAACCAGGACACAAGATCATTGAGGCTATCACACCAGCCCTGTATGATCTTCCATCACGCCTTTCTTCGGGAACCTTTGTTCCTATCGACTACTACCCCGACGAGAAAGATCAAGCTCTGAGCCTGCCTCAGAAGAGCTACGTCTCGTCCATGTTATGCTGGAAAGACCCCAACCGCGACGAATTCATGGAAAAGTGGCTCCTGAACGCATATGAGAAAGCTGACAAGGTGTCCTGCGGCGTGTATGCGGCAGACTTCAACCCGAAGCACAGGATGACTAGGGTGTGACCGCCAACAGGCCGCGGATGCATTAGTGCGTGAGAAACACGAGCATAACGGTGACTAACAAGTGTATAGGACATGAAGGATTCTGCCGTCAAGAAATGGCTTGACATTAGGAATAAGTGGGATCCGTCCGAGACTTTCATAGGCCATCGCGGCTTCGCGAGCACACTAGAACGTCCTGCATCTCACATATAAGTTGATTGGGCAATTCTTCTTTCAGGCTTCCTTGTGGGTTAAAATACCACACGCATGCGTATAGGCTTGCAAATAGAACTTTGCGGATTAAATACATTGTTGAATTATTGGAACTTTTGTCTCCTGAGCAGTGTGCTTCGTGGGTCGATTCCGTATCGTCCACGTGGCACCATCACTGTGCCGTTGGATTTTCGACTGTAATTTCTCTGACCTCAAAGATCTTTTTAGGAGATGAAAAGTTGAGCCCTCAAGATGATTCCCACGGAACGGAGTCTTGAAGAGTGAATTACACTGGGATCGCCTAGGTCGAAGACAAAGCCAAAGATTGAAAACAAGGGGATTCGTACCTGAAACGCGACAGGTGCTCAAAACTCGACACACATAATGGCTGACGGTTTTGATTCAAAGTGTGAATCACTCGAGTTAGAATAGAAGAGTGTGAGACAGACGAAACAACGTCGCTGTGAAAGGGTTATGCCCGTGCACCAGAAGCCCAAACGACGTAAGATGAGGTACAATCAGACATGGTATGTATTGAGAAATGGAAAACAACCACCAAGCGATCAAGAGCTGAATGAGCCTCTTAACTAACACAAATATAAAGTCCCAGATCCGCGACTCTACCCAGAAAATAATCATTCAACATTGACAAAGTCGCAGCCTCTGGACGACAGCCGATTCAATTGCTCATACCACTCCCGCTGCTCAAAACCGCCCGCACCCGACAGTTGGCACGCACTCATAAGAGATTTGCAAGATGTCCTTCTCAAGATGCAACGAGTCCACCTTCGCCTACTTTCCAATGAATGCTGTCCCATTCGCGAAAGGCGCGTTCAAAAAAGTCTGGCGTGGCCACTACACCGACGGACCTCGCAAGGGAGAAGAATGCGTCTCCAAGGTGTTCACGCGCTCCGTCTTCGAGGACCACTACTTCAAAGTCGAGATGAGGGTGATCAGGCGGGCCCAGTGGATCATCGATGCTTGGAACGCCACGGGGGTCATCGGCATGCCCGTCGTCCTTAACGTCCCCGCGATCTGGACGAGCCAGATCGATGGCGAAAGGCGTCTGGTCGAGCCGTTCATCAAGGACTTCCAGAAGTTCAACAGCAACGCCGGGTTGGTGTACTTCCAAGGGACCCCGTGGAGCGACGCGCTGCAGGCCCTGAGCCACTTCTCGTACCACCACTCCCACGGTCGGATGCTGCTCTGCGACATACAGGGGGGCATATACACGGATGGATTGTGAGCAATCCCACACTTGACTACATCTAGCTGACGCCCATTGGTCGGCAGCTCTCTTGCTCCACTAACCGCCTTCTTGAACAGTGCTCTTTCCGATCCCGCCATCTTGTCACTATACCGGTCCTACGGCCCTACTGATCTTGGCCGAGTGGGAATTAATAGATTCTTCGCCCGGCATCGGTGCAACCGATTCTGCCACCCGACATGGATCAGACCTGGGCTCACATGACCGGCCAAATTTGCCACGAGGTAGGGGACGAGCATGCCTCCCGACTGCCCAGACCGCCCGCCTTTCGGTACACTGATGTGACAGATTGAGCACATTCGTAGTCGCGCCACAAGAATATGGGCAGATAAGTGATACCTGTTGTAGAGAGGTAGCTTGGTTGGGCGGCCAGAACATATGAACACCGCACGATCTGTAGTCTTCCAGGCTGAGCGAACAAGGCTGGATTCTCTTGGACCGCAGAGCCTGGAAGCTTTGCACGATTAGCCCGGAAGGGTCGAAAGAAATAGACACCTATACCTCGATCAAGGATATTGAGTACTCTGTAAAATAGGCGTGAAAGATTCGCGTGACGGTGGATGTTTTCACGGCCAGCGACCATTCCATGACTATAAAAGTGGCACACTGACCAGGGCTCACATCGCACACAACACAAGGATAGACAGGCAGAGGCGTCCTCAGGTCTAATTGATCCATTTGTCTTCTTTCTCGTCATATCCCAGAAGGGGAAAATCTATATTCAGGCTCCGGAGCATGTGTGCCATGGTGAAATCCTGCTGTTCAGTAAGCAGGGTGGCCAAGCCATAGAGCAGGACAGATACTCACCGGTTCATCGTCCTCGTCAGGTTTGCCCTCGGCTGCTTCGCATCGCCCGGCCTCTTCCAGGTGGTCCTGGACCTCTTGCGAGTACTCTGCGTCCAAGTCTTCGTCTGCGGGCTTTGACCTGGTAGGTGATTCCTGGTCAAACCCCTGGTAGAACTCTTGCTGCCTCTGCTGCATCTCCTTCCACGCCTTCGGGCCCCCGGCGCTGTAATCTGGTCAGCACCGCCCCCTTGAGATTCAAGTGACACCAGAGTGAGTTCTGAGGGGGGAACCAACTTATCAACCCGTTCCTTAACAGTCTCAAACAGCTCCTCAGCAGCCAGCCGGCTCGCGCCCCTCCACTTGACAACGAGGTCCCTCAGCTCCTGGTCCACTGGCTCTCCGGGGCGGCTCCGCTCGGACGCGGCCTCGATCTCCCCCGCCTGCCTCACCGTCTCCAGCCGCCGGTCCAGGTCCCTCGCAATGGTGTCCCGGCCCGACGTCCTGTGGGCGCTGGCGAGGGCGAAGAAAGGGTTGTCGTCGCCTGGCACGGCCCTGCCTTCTTTCGGGCCAGAGGTCTTACGCTTAGGAGCAGCTTCGGTCCCCGAGGAGACTGAGAGCTTCAGAGGTGACGCCGGCCGGCCGTGGAGCAGGTTCCCAAGCGGACGCGTTGCCCTCGCTGACTGGGGTTGTCTCGGCGCCGATGGCGAGCTCGGCGAGTAGACTTCTTCGAATGACCGCTTGTTACCGTTTGTATCTGGCGTCTTGCTAGACCCTGGCGTGCTGCTTTCTCCCGCGTCTGGCTGCCGCCTAAGTAACGGCGAGTGAAACGGTTTCCTGAGGGTTGCATTGGCGGCGTCGACGCGCCTTCGCTTGGCTGCTGGCGTGTTCATGCTCGTAACCGCGTGGGATGTCCAGGAATCCGTGACAGAAAGATTCAAGTCACGCCACAGGAAGTTTGGTATTCCATGGCTTGATTGAGCACACGCATTGAGTTTACATGGTGTTAAGTGGTGGTGGACAGTGGCTGCGAGGGGCTGACGTCGCCGTGCCTGTCCGTCAATTGCGGGTGAGGTGCAGGGAAGTTGCAATGCGGCTCAGGGGTCCAGTTTTAGCGTGGCATTTGCTACGTCCACCCCCTGTTCACCTACAAGACTCCACTCACACCCCCTTTAACGCCAATGCTTCGTTGTACGAACCGATACAAAGAATACTGTGTGATCTTATTTACAACCCAACCGCTTTCTCTATCTCGGACTAAAGTCCTACCCCACCGGCGACCCAGTCCTCGAACACCGGATTCACCCCTGGCTGCGCAAAGCCGCCATTGTTAGGAGCAGCGGCAGCGTTTCCTCCCTGCTGCTGGCCCTGGCCCTGCTGTTGTTGCTGTTCTCTCTGCCTCCGAGCCTGCTCCGCCCGCTCCCGGTGTTGCCTATAATAGACGACGAAAGCCAGCGCCATGGCCAACGACATTATTATCAACGTGTCTATGAACCCGTCATCCTCCGCGCCAGGGTAGTGGGGCGCGTCGCCTCCCGGCATGGTGTCGTCGTAGATATCGTCGTACATGACGTCGTCGTAGAAGAGGCCCTCGTCCTGGATGAAGTTACTGACCCATTCGCTAAAGGACCAGTCCTTGCTATTTTCTATGTCTCACTGCGTTAGTCTTCTTGCTCGTGTGACAAAGGGACGAATCATATTCCCACCTGGCTCGTCTTGAATCGAGTTGATCCGCCCATGTGTCACCGTGTTCCAATAGCTTCTCGCACGCAGCTTGAGAAGGCTGAGCTTCACTGGAAGATATGCCTCTTCGTTGGTAGCGAGGGCAAGATCGTAGTACCGCTTAGCCAGGTGGAAGTCTTGATCCAGACCAACTCCATTCTCATGCATCCAGCCGAGATTGAACAGGGCTTGAGCCGACTGGTGATACTCAGAGGCACCCGTGTAGCACTTGACAGCCTTGTCGATATCGAGGTCAGTCCCGATGCCGTCCAGGTAGTAATCGCCCATTTTGACCAGTGAGTCCATGTTGCCCTGTCTCGACGAGCGTGTGTAGAAAATGAGCGCAAGGGCGGGGTTGTCCATCAGAGCAGACTTGGTCTCGCCGAGTCCAAGGATATTAGACAACATCGACTGCCTCGTGTCGAGCAGGTAGGCAACGTTGTTCTGGGCAGATTCGTAACCCTCTTCGGCTGCATGCAAGTAACCAAGGAATGCAAGCTCGTAGTCGCCATCTTCGTAGGCGTTGTTCGCCTCGTTCCACGTGGATACCAAGGGCTCGGCCTTCTCTGCCACCGTCTTGTATAGACCCATTGCCTGTGCGCACGCCTTGTCCCGGCCGATGCCATGGTGAATCATTTCCGCGAGGTAGTACTGGGCCTCGATGTTACCATACCTAGCAGCAAGCTCGAAGTAGTCGTTCGCAACGCGCACGTCGTCCGGCTGGCCGCGGTCAAGGAACAGGACACCAAGTTGGACCTGCGACAGGGCGTAATCCTGGTCCGCTGATGCCTTGAAAAGATCAGTAGCCTTTCCAATGTTTTTGGAAACACCGTAGCCTCTAAGTAGCATCAGCCCCAGACAGTACTGAGACTGCGCATCGCCGTGGGAGATGCCGCGATCAAACCAGAACTTGGCCCTATCAAAGTCCTGCTGCACACCCTCGCCGCGCATATACATGCGCCCGAGATAGCCCGCGGCCTTGGAGGCGATCTTGTCCAGACCTGGCTTGAAGTTGTCCTCAATGCGCCCGTTAGGCTTCCAATATTTCTTAGCCACCATGAAGAAGTACTTAGCGGCCATGCCAAGATTTCGCTCCAGCCCTCTCTGGCCCTCATAGTAAATTCGGCCAAGGTTGAAGGACGATTTGAAGTCGCCCTTGTTCGACATAAGATCCAAATATTCGATGATGTCTTCGATAGAGGCATAAGCATCCGAATGAGGATGATGATGAACCGCATTGATGCCAGAGCTGGACACACTGGCTCCTTCGCCGTACAAGCCACCAAAGTCGTCGGCAACGTGGGATGCCTCCCTCGTCCAGCTCATGCCGCCTGGTGGGCCCGATCGGTACCAGTCCATGACCTTGTCCGCGACGTTCTTGTAGTATTTGCAGGCCGTCTCGCAGCTCTTTGGGGTGCCGACGCCAGTGTGGTGCCGAGATGCCAGTGTCATCTCGGCCCTTGTGTGTCCCTTAAGCGCCGCAAAGGTGTAGTATAGCAGTGCCCTGGCCTGGTCACGCTGCACCGAGCCTCCGACCCCTGTGGAATACATCAGACCGACCATGTACATGGCCGAGCTGTTTCCATTCAGTGTGGAGAGCTGCTGGAAGTAGTCGAAGGCCTTCTTGAAATCCCTCGGGTGTGTATAGTTGCCATAGAAGTTCATGTGTCCGAGCAGGTAGAGTGCGTCGGAGTTGTTCTTGTGGGTGGCCGCCTCGAGGTGCTTGACGGCGTCGACGAGGCGCGCATCGATCGCCTTGTGGTTGCTGCCGCTGCTGCCATCCTCTGGCGGAGCGCTCATGCGCAGACTCGGGACGGCTTTCCATGCCAGTTGGCCGAGGGTGCCCAGTATTCCGGGCTTCTTCCGCCTCTGGTGGTGGTGGGCTGGTGGGTGTATCTCGTGCAATTTCGCGATGGCGGCATCGACGTGGTCCGCGCCGGGCTCTCGGTAAGACTGGCCTGTCTTATGACCCTGTACTACATCGGTGGCTGCGGCTGTCGTGTGTTCGCGATTCGCATCTGCCCAGACTGGCGAGAGGACCTGCAAGAGCACTGGTGGCGGACGTTAGAAGAAGCAGGAGGAGCAACATGGGCCGCTGCATGTATATCCGTGGGTGGTCAGGCGACTTACGGAGGGGCCATGCAAGAGGCTTCATCGTGAATGTAAAGTGCTGAAGCGACGCATAGCAGTAGCTATATCATATCTGCACCTTTCTCCTTCAGTGGAAATGGGAAAGATGGAGGTTGTGTTGCTGAGCCACCGAGCAAGCTGACGAATTGGTAGCAAAGGTGTCGTCTTGCTCGACGTACAAGCTGTCCTGATCCTGGGCCGGAGCTTCCTGCATGTGCAGCACTTGTCCGGTGTACCCAGGTACCGTTAGTGTAAGCTGCTGTCGGTCTTGGGGTCCATGCGCTAACAAGGCTGGTACCTGGTCACCGGGAAGGAAGCTGATTGGCCACTGCATTCAACGGCACGATCGTTAGACAGTAAGTCAAAATCTCAAGTGAAAGAAATTCCATGTATGCCAATTCCCGACGACCAACACCACCACATACATTCTTGACAGAGAAAAGCTACCAACTTAATTTTACAAGAACTCGGAACGTCACTAGAGTCTGAAGTCTCGAATCATCCCTGTCTCAGCGCACGAGAGAAGCTGAAGGCCTGCCAGGTCCTTCACTGGCATACAGCTCACACTCATCTGGCTTGGTCGACTTACACGGGCAAGGGTCTGGATATCTATACCCAGCCACGCCCAACTAACAATATGTATAACCTCACCAAGGCCGATGCCTTCCGAAATCCAGGCTCTGATCCTGCCTATGTCCTGGAAATAACACCAGTGGCGGGAGGACTAGCAGCCATCTCATCAGACCAGAAGCTCACGCTGTTCAACCCCCAGAGACTGAGCCAGGGCCCCCTCAAGACAATACTGACGCCACATGAGAACATCAAATGTGCGAGGACATTTGATGCATCGAACTCAATCGTCTGCACGGCCGGGTCGAACGGCTCCGTGGCATTATGGGACCTGCGCCTGGACGGCTCAAAAGCACGGGTGGCCGCGCCCACGGGCAGTGACGCGCCCATCGTCTCCCTCGCCTGCAGCTCAACCAGCAACACCATAGCAGCCGGCACAGAGTACGCGAATCACCAGGCCTCCATCTTCATCTGGGACGCCCGCGGCGGCTCGGCTCCCCGCACGCGCTACAGCGAAGTCCACAGCGACGACGTGACAGAGGTGAGCCAGCGCGGTCCCCGATCCAGACCAGTCTCACCCACTTCACTCACACGCGCCTCCCACAAAAACAGCTGAACTTCCACCCAACCAACCCCCAAGTCCTCCTCTCGGGCTCGACAGACGGGCTCGTCAACGTCTGCGACACGTCCATCGCCGACGAGGACGAGGTCGTCGTGCAGGCCTTCAACCACGGCTCCGTGCACCACGCCGGCTTCCTCAACGCCACAGAGGTCTACGCCGTCAGCCACGACGAGCGCTTCGCCCTGTACGACGTCGCCGAGGCCCGCGAGGGCGGCGACGCCACCTGGGCCGTCGGCGACATCCGCGCCGCCCTCGGGTGCCAGTACGTCGCCAACGTCGCGCCCAAATTGGGTGACATGGGTGCTGTCATAGGGGCGGGCACGCAGGAGTGAGTTCTCTACTTATTTTCTTATCTCCCTTACATTGGTCGCCCTACCCTGTGCATGAAATGGTGATACTGACACCGATGCTCCGGAAAATAGCCAACAGCTCTTCCAGCTCGTCCACATGGCCAAGTCGCCGGCCTGGGGCTTCAGCGCCGAGACGAGCGTCGGGCTCCCAGGCGCCCACGGGTCGGAGCTGGTGCGGAGCTTCTGCGTCTTCGACCAGGAGCAGACGGTCTTCACGGCAGGCGAGGATGGCCAAATCATAGCGTGGAGGCCCTAACTAGGCAGTCAAGGGATGAAAGAGAGAGAGAGAGAGGGCTTGCTAGCTCGTGATACCCCAAGAAGTGTCCGCCTTCACCCTGGAAAATTGCTCGAGAATAAGTGTGCGCTAAAAGCGATTCGGCCCGGGCTGCAACCAGCACATCCGCCCAGGGCGTGCCTCATGGCCAAGAGACTGCCTAACTGCTGAATTACGGTGATGACAATGACAATCCTCAGAAACAAGGGTGGCAAGAAAAGGACAGGGTTGCTGGCTAACTGGGCGCAACCGGACGGGACAACCCCAAGCGCAGCGTCCATGAGCATGTGGCTAGGTCACACAAGAGAGACAGTGAACAAATTTGGTAGTATGTATAACCTACAGCTAGCCGTGTTCGACGGAATGCTGCTCGTTGTCTGCCCTCATCCACGACTTGTCCCAACAACCGGGGCTGTTCCGCTGCATCACATTGCAGCCCCCCGGTGGACTGCGTGCGTCCCGGACCAATCTAGTGCATTGGCTTCCAAGTCTCAAGACTCCCCGCAGCCTTGCAGTCTTCGCATACAAGACTCCCCCATTTGCATCATAGCTTCTACATATCCATGCGTTTGGTCCACGCTGAAGGCAACTCCTACCATCGCTTAGATTGGACTCTGCTCTGTTACCTTTGTCGACATACACCGATCGTTGCAGGTAAGCAGCACCTTCGTTATGTGGTGAAATGTCGCATTTGGTCTTCGGATGGACCTGTCGTACTCAAGCGAGCATGTGCTGCAGCTTGTTTCCAATAATCCCCAGGCGAGCACCAACCCCTCACACGACCAGCGCCAGCACCAACCCATCTCGAATCAGCCGTACTTGTCGTGCTTGTTCTTAGTCTTCAGATCCAGCAACTTCTCATGATAATCCCCCTCGCGCCTCGCGCGCTTGAGCACGCGGACCTCGTCCTCGTCCAGCCTGCGGCCCGCGGCCTCCTCCAGCTCCCGGCGGCTGATCTTCTCGCGCGCCTTCTCCTCCTTGCTGGCCTTCAGGCGCGGCTTGAACCGCGCCTGCATGCGGATCCGCAGCGTCGTGTCGAACGACGTGTCGGCCGCGTCGCCGCGCACCTCGGGCGGGGCGTTTGCCCGTGATGAGGTTGACGCCTTGACCGTCAGGTACGTCTCGCGCAGCGTCTGCACCTGGAACGTCCCCGGCGTGTCGGCCGTGGGGATGAGGGTGAAGGACTCGAGCGGGGAGACGGCCTCGGAGACGGCGCTGAAGATGCCGTACTTGTCGCAGCCGAGGAACCTGGTGGAAGGGGGCGTTGTGGTCAGCAGCTGGTTTCAGACGAGGGATGATACGTTCTCCCCAGTGGAGAGAGAAAAGAGGTAAACATCTACTCACTTCCCAGCACTCCCCTTAAACCTGTGATTCTCTGTGCCGGCGATCTTGTTCGCGACCCACACCATGCGCACATCATGCGGCTCGGCCGTGGCGGCGTTGCCGTCGACGATGTTCTCGATGGGCAGCGTAAAGACCTTCCCGTTGGCGTCGCAGGCCAGGGCCGTCAGCGGCTCGGTCGGGAGCACGAACATGACCGGGCCCGAGACGTCGCCCACGACGTCGGCCGAGACCCAGCTGTCGTCGTTCTCGACATTGTCCTCGTCGGCCACCCTGGCCGCCTTGCTGCTGCTGGCTGTGGCTGTGGCGACCTGGTTGCCTGAGTCGTCCGCCTCGGCCGCCCCGTCGCCCCTGTGCTCCCTCTTTCTCTTCTTCGGCTTCTTGTCGCCCTTGAAGGTGAGCGGCTTGACCATCCTCTCTGCGTCTCCCTCTTCCTCTTTTCTTCCCTGGCCCCGCTGTCTGTCTGGAACCCTAATGCAACACCTGAGCGGGCGGGATCAGGAGCGCGAGCACAACGTGGTCGACGGCGGCTGTGAGATGAGCGGATGTAACGTGCGTGGGGCGTTGGGCAGCCAGGCTAGGATAGGCGAGGTGCGGGAGCTGCAGGTGGGTTTCGAATTTCGAAGGATCCAGACGAGTCCTGATTCCCACTCGAGATTTGAGCTGGAGCTGCTTGAGCTTGAGCTTGAGCTGGGCCTGGGGCTGGGGCTTTGCTGTCGCGACTCACGATCCATGGCGGTCGCGTGCGGGTTCGAGAACGGGCAGGGAGTAGGGAGCTCCAGAAGCTTGGGGCAGGTGCCGTCCCCGGGCCATCGCGCCGCATGGGCAGCTCATCGGGAGATTACATAATGGGGCAGCTGTCAGGTCTTGGCTCAGAGCACATCTCCCACCATCCGTGCGCTCGAATGCAACGTCGAAGACCGATCAATCAGTGAGTGGGTTGGAGAATTGCAGCTAGCTATCTCTGTCTCTGCCTCTCCCGAGGCCCGCCGAATACGCTGACCAGCCAGGGCCACCTCCGCTGCTCAAAATCGGCGTCGGCTCCGGCCGCCTGGGTTGCCCCAGGTGGGCTTGTCCGAACCCCAAGCTGGAAGGTGGCCGTTCGCAAATGAGACGCCAACACAGACTAACAATAATACCCATCTAATAAGGAGATTTTTATGCAAAACCTTCCCCTCGCGTGGTCTGTCGTGCGCCGCGATCCTCCTCCCCCACTGCACATTCGCATCCCAGAGTCGGTTGTGTGATATTTTCCACTCGTCTCTTGCCCTGTCCACCTCGGGACTCCTCCGTCCAGACTTTTTTTGCCACCCGGAAGAAGCAAAAACACTCACCATGGCCCCTATCGCGCAAGCTGTCACCGTCTCACTGGAGGACCTCAAGGAAGGTACGTAATGATCATCGCGTAGTACGCGCCAAGCGGGGGAGGAGCACTGTTCACTCATTCAGTCCACTTTTTTCGCGACCTCCAGGCTCTGTGCCTTTCGACACGCTCCAGAAGGCATTCGGCCCGGAGTCTCTGGGGATCCTCCTCGTCAAGGACGTGCCACCCGAGTTTGTCGATCTGCGACGTCGCGCCCTGTCATACTCGTCTTATCTGGGTAACCTGCCCAAATCTGAGCTAGGTGAGTGAGTGACCTTGTTTGAGTGTCTGAGACAGTGGTAGAGCGGTGGGTTGAGCGGACGCGGGAGCGCGTTAGGCGAGACGGATATACATAGATAGATCCATGGCCGATGAAACAAATAGCGCGGGCGCTACTATTCCGTTGGGGCGGGATCCCAATCAAGCCGTTATGCGATAGGCAGAAACCATGTGGACAAGTCATCAAGCAAAGCAAGCTAATACCTGGCACACAGACAAGCTGGAGAATGAGAAGGCAAAGTACCTGACCGGCTGGTCGCTCGGCAAGGAGACGCTCAAGAACGGGCAGGTAGACGACCTCAAGGGCTCCTTCTACGCCAACTGTGCGTTCTACATCGATCCCAAACTGGCCTGCGCGCCGCCCACGGGCGAGTACACCGAGGACAACTTCCCTGAGTACCTGAGCCCAAACATATGGCCCGAGGAGGCCGTGCTGCCGGGCATGAAGGCCTCGGTCGAGTCGCTGTGCCGGCTGATCATCGACGTGGCCGTCCTGGTGGCGGGCGCGTGCGACAGGTACGCTGAGAAGGAGATCCCTGGCTACCCGGCCGCATACCTGCAGCGTATGGTGTCAGGCTCGATGACGACCAAGGCGAGGCTACTGCACTACTTCCCCGAGCCCGCCGGTTCTGGCGGTGGGGCGGCCCCCGCAGACGGCCCTGCTGCTGCTGCTGGCGGAAGCGCGAATGGCGACGAGGACGACTGGTGCGCGACCCACCTGGACCACGGGTGCCTGACAGGTCTGACGTCGGCCATGTTCGTGGACGAGGCGAAGGCGGACCCAGCCGTGCCGCGGTTCGAGCCCGCCCTGCCAGAGACGCTGCAGCCGCTCCAGGAGCTCGCCGCGTCGCCCGACCCGGCGGCGGGGCTGTACATCAAGTCCAGGACGGGCGAGACGGTGCAGGTCAAGATCCCGCGCGACTGCATCGCCTTCCAGACGGGCGAGGCCCTGGAGCGCATCACGGGCGGCAGGTTCAAGGCGGTGCCGCACTTTGTTAGGGGCGCGAGGGCCGCACCGGGCGGCGACGGCAGCAGGATCGCGCGCAACACGCTGGCCGTCTTCACGCAGCCCAACCTGGGCGAAGAGGTGGACCGTGACCAGCACATTACGTTTGGCGAATTTGCTCGAGGCATCGTCGCGAAGAACACCGTCTCCTAGACCGAGTAATTGATTTTGAATTTGACATCCTCTGCCCTCGATGGTTTTGCGTTCTCGTTTCACCTTCTCGGCGCCCGCTGGTCCAGACTCTGAGCCTGTGGGCCCGATCTGCGCCTGAGTTCAGACAGTCTGGACTTCTTGAGGTGCCCAGTTCCCCGTGCGGCGGGTGGGCCCTCGCCGTATTTTATTTTCGGAAACCCGAAGCGTACGGGCGCCTGTGTGCGTATCTCTCTCTCACTTACTCCACCGCTTATGTGGTGCGTGGTCAATCGATTATGGCATGGTAAGGATCTTGCGATATCAGGTGTGAGCTTCGCGGGTTACCGCATTGGGAGTTGCCTAGGGCCAGGGGCAGGGGCAAGGTTGACGGCAATGGGGCTTGCTGGCGGTGGGGCTTGCTGGCGGGCGGGCGGGCGGGAGGGCGGGCTCATGTAGGGTTCATTATGCCGATGCAACGCAAAACACACAACGAGATCTGCACGTCCAATGGTGCCGGCCCATGTGTCAGACGAAACGGACAGACGGACTGGTGATGGCTGGCTGGGTTGGGCTGGCGGGACGACCAGCGACTGCGATGCCGAATGACATCGCCAGTGCAGGGTGGCGGTCGACTGATTGTTGACGAACCTCCTCAGCCACGTCGCATATAGCTGGGGATCGCTCTATGTAATAATTGTGGTCATATTCCAAGGTTCGGTGTGCTTCTTGCGTAATGCCCAGGATACCTGGGGACAGGATGACTGCTGTGGTGTCTACGTAGTAAAGTCGGGCGAGGTTGGTGACCGGCACGGTGGAACCGACAGCTCAACCAGCAGCTCGCTTACCTACAGTAGTGTCCGTCTCATGCAATGAGCTGCAGCACTTGGACTGCAAGGGGGCGTGCATGAGGTGCAGATATTTACCCGCCAGTCCGTCCGTGTCAGAAACAGTAGGGAGTGATAGTTGGTTCGTTGGGGCTGTGAGGCTCAAATTTGCAGACTGCGAGATCCCTGGGCGTGCTCCCGTGGCGCCGAGCGAGACAGGCGAAAGAGGCGAGCATGAGTCGGCGCAGGGGTCCGGGCCAGACGGACATGAGACCCATGTAAAAGCCCGGGATCAGCGATGCTGGGGAGTCGAGGTCTTGACTCTTTTGAGTTTTGTGGTTTGTGGTGTGCGAAGATAGTGAGGGCCCGTAACAGCCTCTGGTGAGATGTCGTCTTGTTTCGCATGTGAAAGCAGGAGCAAGGGCTGACCCGTGCTGGGCCCTGACGATCACGATCAGAGTTGGGATGGGCGGTAATGTGTGGCATTCCTGCTCCCCGTTGTGATTGCGGCACCCAATCATTCCTGCGCGAGAGTAATGAGCACGCAAACTGCTCGCACGCTGATCGGCCAGTTGGATATCGGATCGCAATCAAGCCCATTGCGTGTGCGTGCATGCCCCTGAGTTGATACCTCCGCCTTGACCGGGCGCCCTCCATCTCTGCGGCCGAGTCTTGCTTGCTGGCCTGCTTGCTGGCTTGGTGTGCATCAGTCAGTCGCTCCTTTTCCTCGGCATGTAGTTGGACACGGAATCTCAAGTTAAACCTTCCGATGCTGGACCTATCTGTGTAACCGTGACATCCGGGACCAGCCCATGCTGTCGCGCTGTTATCCACGGCCCGATCTTTGGTAGGCTGGGCAGTATCGCGTCGCCTCGTATCGAATCGGCAAGCTCGGTGCTATTCTTGACCTGGCCGTTCTGCAGCAGTTCATGTTAGCATAGGGACCGTTCACTGTTTCTTCTGGGCATGGGGGCGCACACAGGTACACAGGCACCCAGTGCAGCGGCGGGCAAGTCATCCCACGCCGTCAAGATGCGTGGCTTGAAACCAAGCAGGGTCGATCCATGCCTGGATATCTCTAGCCTTGGCCGCCTCGCCCCCAGCGCCCCTGGGCTATCGCCAGATTTTCATTCATAATGGAGGCTCTGACCCATTTTTCACGCTGTTACGGCGATCCACTCGGCCCAACTTTCCGAGACTAGGAGCAGGGTCGACAGCAAACCACACCGACCGCGCAGCCCTCGGGCGGGTGTCTCACTGGCTGGATGCAGTCTGGCCGGTGTCTGGACTGGGAGGCGAGGCGGGAGGAAAACACTGCAGGCTGCTGCACGAGAGACGGTCCGAGAGAGAGATGTGGATCGAGCTGCTGGGGACTGGATCCTAGGATCTTGGGTTTTCTTGGGTCCTTTCTTGGATTATGGGTCCTTCCCGCCACACCACCAACCACGCGCCAACAACTCGGGTCGCTCGCTGCAGGTCGGTCGATTGGAGAGGCCCAAGGGAGTGAGCAGTGGTGCGGCCCACCCGGCGACTTGCTTGGTCTTGCGGAGGTGACGTTTTCAATGGAGGGGTTGTCTGCCTCCCGCCCGGTTTGGGATCCACCATGGAAAGTTATGGACGAGAAACGGCAATGAGTCTGGATTATCCAACACTGACACTGACGCTGACACTGACACCGTTCCTGGCGCTGGCACTGGCACAAGACGGACTGACTGACGGATTGAACTGGACAGGGCAGCGGCCCAAAACAAAATGCCAGTCATTTCAGCCTGCCTCGCCTCCTCCCATCCCATCTCTCAGTCCCATCTGTGATCTGATCGCGCTCATCGGGCACACACAGGCAAGACGACCTTGGCCCACCGTGACTTCCTTTCTCATGTCATACCCGCGGATACGCACTTTCATCATTCAACAGTACACCCCCGCGCATACCTACTTACACACTTTCATACCCCGTGCTCGCACCTTCCACCCAACCTTGGAAGTTTGCCGACCCTCCTTCTAGACTGCGTACCTGCCGATTACTACTTGGTACAACACTTTTCACCCACCTCTCATCCCTCATCCCTAGGCACAGAGACGGAAACACAGGCAGAGGACCCAGTTCTCGTCCCGGTTTACAGTACGACCACCAATCCACCCACCTGGAGAGCACAGCATCCAGACGCACAACTCCGTCCGATCGTTTTCTATTATTGTCCTCATTGCCCCTTTTATGCCAGCACGGCATTCTGTTCGACCCATAAAACTGCCCGTCCTCCCCACCGTTCTCCTCGAACATCTCAAGAGATCGTCACAGCTTGGGACTCCTGAGCCTCTGTGTGCATTCGTCTCATTATCTCTTAGCCTCGACAATCTCAGCCAAGACGGTCGGCAGTGGAGTCATTCACGCTGTGATACTCGGCTTTGAGATCACCGACCACTGTGTGCCACTGCAACACACTCGAATCCGGAGTTTGGGACATTGACTGTGGGACGACCACTGGTGGAACAACGCACTTTGGGCCGGCTTTGGTCTTTTCTCACTCTCGACAAGTCCGCCGGGCACGTCCCTCTGGGACATTCCCCTTGGGATATCGTCATCTCGTTTACTCCTCCTTCGCCTCCGACACAAAGCTTGCCATGTCTTCCAACACATCTCCTTCAAGACCGGCCTCTCCCGCGCGAGATGGACAACCCAGCGCCAGCCGGGCATACCGGGACCAGCTCAGCCCCATCATCACCGTCACCACTCCACGCGAAAAGAAGAAGAAGGTCGGCTGGGTGGGCAATCCCGAGGATCGATCGCCTCCGACGGAAGTCGACTATTTCTCGCATGTCCCGGTTCCCGACTCTCGCGCTAGCACACCCGGTGTGCCCGATGCCGCCATAACCAGCCCGGCACGAAGAGACTCTTTCGACAAAGAAGAGGTCACCAACGCCCTGGAAAGGATTCTAAAGCCCGAGGACCACGCAGGCCCACAGATGCCCAAGATGCCGCTTCCAAACCTGCGCCTGCCGAAGCCGGTGTTGCGGAAGCAACACTACCCTGAGAACCCTGCCGAGCCTGTCGAGGGGCTGTCCCATCCATCTGAGATCGAGGCAAGACACAGGGCTGGTAGACTGGCCGAGAGCGTGTCTGGCGTGGTATCAAGGGCCTCACCCGATGACTCGCCACTCATGGGAAATTTCGACGACGTAAGCCTGTTGAACCGAACGGACACTCACGACCACGCTGCGGCTACGGGAGCAGTGAAGCCAGACGAAGACGTAGACCAATCGGGACTCAAGTTCCGCCAGAGGGTCGAGGCAGATGCAGACAGGCTGGTACGAAGTCATACGAAACGCCGTGCGATCAGGGGCACCCCGATGGCATTTGCACAACCACAGGATACAGAGTCAATCCGGTCTGGCACAGCCACACCGGTCGCATACGACCTTGAGTTTGTCCCACCTGCTCCTACCAACTATCACGGAGGTATTCTAGGAACATTGCTCAAGCTGTACAATGCGGATGATCGGAACCACAGCGGCGAGGGGAGCGGTGCAACGACCCCTTCGCGGACCCCCAACAGGACACCCCGTGGGTCACCACCCAGCACTGCGCCAGGTACTCCCCGACCAGAGCGCCCACGAAGCGGATTGTTCGGCCTGGGAGCTCGCCACTCGGCATCCACGCTTGCCGAGCTCATAGGCTCGTCGTCCACTCTTGCGACCCCCGCCGCTTCCAACAAGGACTGGTCCGAGATAGTGACGGACAAGCTGAAGCGCGAGAGAAACGAGCGAAACGAGCGCGAGCAACGTCCCAAGAAGGAGCACAAGCGGAAACCCTCCAAGACGCCCCAGCAGAAGATCGAACAGCTCCAGATCAAGAAGCACATCGCCGAGATCATCAGCCGCCACAAGTACATGGTCAAGCTATGCCGCGCATTGATGGAGTTTGGAGCTCCGACGCACAGACTCGAGGCATATATGGCCATGTCGGCTAGGTGAGCACAAATATTTCCTTTGTATTCTATCATCTCGTTGAGTGTCGTTGTAGGGGGATGATCCTGGTAGTGATCTTCCCACGGACCACGACAGCACGAGATATAGAAGAGAGAAGAAGAAAAAAAAGAGATTAATGGATTATGGCTAATCGAGGTTGCAGAGTTCTGGCAATTGAGGGACAGTTTCTCTACCTTCCCGGCTGCATGATCATTTCATTTGACGACACTCAAACCCACACCACTGAGGTCAAAATCGTTCGGGTACCACAAGGTGTAGACCTGGGCAAGCTCCGAGACGTCCACGAGATCTACAAGCTGGTTGTCCATGACCTCATCGGCGTGGACGATGCAATGTCCCGGTTGGATGCAGTTGTCACCAGGAAGCACAAGTACAACAGATGGATTCGCGTGGTGACCTACGGCCTAGCCGCTGTTTGTGTTGCTCCCTTTGCTTTCCAGGGCAGATGGATCGATATGCCTATTGCTTTCGGTAAGTAAAAGCGGCGAAGTGCCACCTCCGTCTCCCAACCCTTCCCAAAACAATCTCGTCCTTCGTGCAAGGTGCTATCTCACTGAAGCAATGTACTGACTTGACTTAGTCATGGGCTGTATCGTGGGCCTGATGCAGCTTATCATGGCACCCTCCAGCGAGCTCTACGCGAATGTGTTTGAAACCTCGGCGGCTTTGCTCATGTCTTTCCTAGGTATGTTTCGGCTTTACGCTGCTTTATATCCGTCTGCCGGAGTTGTCTGCCTCCTTGTCATCATCTGTTGAATGTTTATTGACTCGACATAGGCAGGATGTTTGGATCAATCCAGTACAAGGGAGAGAATCTGTTCTGCTTCTCGGCTCTCTCGCAAGCCTCTATCGCACTCATCCTCCCGGGATACATGGTGCTCTGCGGAAGTCTCGAGCTTCAGAGCCACAACATGATTGCTGGCTCCGTTCGCATGGTGTATGCTATGATTTATACACTGTTCCTCGGTTACGGCGTGACTATTGGAGCAGTCCTTTACGGTCTGATGGACAAGAACGCGACGAGCTCGACCTCATGTTCCAACCCCCTCAACAGCTACTGGGACCTGCTGTTCGTGCCGCTCTTCACTCTTTGTCTATGTGTCATCAACCAGGCAAAACACAAGCAGCTTCCCGTTATGCTCACTATTTCATTCGCCGGATACGTCGTCAACAGCTATACAAATAAGGCTCTGGACTCATCTACTATTTCTAACACCCTTGGAGCCCTGACAATCGGTGTTCTGGCCAACCTATATTCTCGGCTCAGCCGCCCAGCGGAGAACTTATGGCTCAAACTGAAGATGCGCAAGGTGAACCAGGACCTGGAGAAGGGCATTGCAAAAGCGAACGAGGACCCCGAGACAACAGCTCGGCGCGTGGGCTACGGTCTCGCGGCGGCGGCCATGCTGCCGGCGATCTTCGTGCAGGTGCCAAGTGGTCTGGCCTCCGGCGGCTCTCTGGTCTCCGGTGTGACCAGCGCGAACGCAATCACAGGAAACAAGACAGCGGCAGCGTCGACTATGGGAGCGTCTGACCTCAACACAGGCGCATTTACAGTTCTTCTCAGCGTTATACAGGTGGCGATCAGCATTTCGGTTGGACTTGGACTGGCGGCGTTACTGGTGTACCCCTTCGGAAAGCGAAGAAGTGGGTTGTTTTCCTTTTAAAGCACTCCTTTTAAAGCATTGATAGAACAAAGATACCAATATAGATCATGTGATTACTGCATTTATTCGACAGCCTAAAAACTCATGTCCTCAGCTTGCTGTGAAATATCTCTCCCGGCTTCGTGTGATCTTCTGCCTGAAATTACTCCTTCCTCCACCATCTGCACCATACCGGGTGGTAGAGCTCCCTTCCGTCACAGTCAATGTTTTACATGCCTTCCGAGACCACGCACTACTTCCGTACGTGGGCGGCGGCCGAAATCCAGCTGTGCCGATCGTGTACGCGGTGGTGGGACGAGCTTTCACTTAGATGTGCCAGACGCGCACCAATTGATCGGATCGCATACAGAGCACCGTCAGTCAACACAGCCAGTTCACCAAGAGCCAGAGGGGGGCATATTTGCACACACGAGGTTAGTGATTACTCGTTATCGGTAGTACAGAAAAACCAACTTCGAAACAAAAACAAAAAGTCCCGCAGCTCTCAAGGAATCAGCAGCGGTGGCGACCGACGAGCAGCAGCAAACCGCCCCGGCCACCGGCTCGAAGCAATTGAGAAGCCTCAAAATCGCAGTGCTCGAGGCGTCGGCGGGCCACGTGCGTGTGTATATCTCTCTCTTTCTGTCTCTCTCTAGCAGTTGCGGCTGCTCAACCTGCGCAGGGAATCATGATGCGGACGGGCGAAACGACAAGTAAGCAAGCCAACCGACCAGCCGAATAACTTCAGTCGCCATCCGCTTCCCCTTCCTCTCTCTCCCTGTCTCTCTCTCGATCGGCGTAGAAACCATGCTGGTATTCTCTGTTGTGCTGCAAACCCCACCCCTATTCCCCTTCCGGTCCCGTCTTTCAACCCCCCAATATGCCAGTGTATTTCATTTCGTCATCATCCACCATGCCAGTATGGCTCCAACGTTGCGGAATCATACTTGCTGAAAAGCTGACGCCTATGAGAATGTGGGCCTCTCTTCGCTTTTCGCATCGAAGACCTCTCGCAATGGTAAACTTCAGTCAAGCGAGCAATCAGGCGGTCAATTGGAATCCGAGGAACGCCACTGATCTAATCGCGGCGGCCCTCGTCATCATCCTGAGCTGGCGGAATGCCCTCCGTCTTCCACTTCTCATAGGCCTCCTTCGCATGCTGGACCTGTTCCTGGCTGAGGTCCTTCATCCAAGGGCTGTTCATGGCCATCTTCTCGGTGAACTTCTGGTTGCGGACCTCCCTGACAAGTTGCCTTCGTTGCTCGCGCTCGTTACGCTCCTCCTCAGAACCACCATCAATGTTGTAGATGAAGTAGTTCGAGGTGCCTTTAGCGTAGCTGATCTTGGACGTGTTCAGGCAGATCTTCAGGACTAAACCCTCACTGTACGAGATGGCCTTGGGCTGATAATCGCCATCGGAATCGGCATCTCCGGAGGGCAGGTTGCGAGTTAGCACAACCTTTTGCATGCGGGACCTAGAGACGCCTTCGGTCGGTTCGGTGCGCATCCAAGAGGAGATATAGTATTGCCAGCGATCCCTGAGCTCCATCTCGTCCATGTGGAATGTCGTGTCGTCCTTCTGAAGCCAGCGAACGGTTGCCTCGTTCTTCCCTGGGATCTGAGAATATGTTAGGCTTGCAGGTGGATCAGTTGACGGCCGCGGGGCACTTACCCATGTGATGACAAACATCTCTCCGTCCTTGATACACTTTTCTGCAAACTTGCGGTGGCTGATCTCGACTTGGTAGCTCGTTTCGTCATGCTGTCGGCTGAGCATGTATTGCTTAATCAGATCCGGGGTCTTGTCCTTGTTGTCGGTGTTGTTGCAAACGAGGGCAAGACGGCAAAGAGTCTTGAGCAAGTCTTGGATTGTGTAGAGTTGCCAGCCGTTGCTGAGGTAGTAATGCCGCAACACGTCCTGATAGCGGTTCTCGTCGATATCGCCGTTGATGAAATCCTCGATCAATTCGAGAGTTCGGCTCCAGAACTTATCCTCTGGAAGGTTGCTGAAGAACTTGAGGTCATCCTGGACCAGGCCCAGTACCTTGGCCGGCTTCTCCAATTTCTCACGCCGTATCTCGTTGAGAACACTTTCCTTGTTGTCCTTGACGCCTTTCAGACGTTGGTACACCGTCTGGAGAATGCTGAAAAACACATAGATTGTTTGGTTGCAGAAGAAATTGAACCAGGGGCGAGGGAAGGAACCATCAGCCTTCAGGTCACCCTGCTCGTCAAGCAAAGAGTTGTCACCAGATGCGACCGTAGGCACTGGAGCGGTCGCAAGCCACCTATCGTTGGAACCAACCTCGGGCACTGAGGCATCTTCTGGGGCATCGGGCATATCTTCTTCGTTCCCAGAGGCGACATCGGGTGTTGTTTCCTTGCTTCCCGATGCTGCGCTGCCCTCCTTATGGTTGCGCGGCTTGCTCCCATTGCGACCGGGGTCAAGAACGCCGCGAAGAAGATCAGACTTCCGTCCGTTGCGACGGCCTGACCTTCCATTGGTCAACTCAGTCGGAGGAAGCTCCTCGGCGTCTTCATCGCCCGAGTCCCTGTCGATGTTGGCGAGCCTGTCCTGAACCTTATCATCTGGGAGGTCAAAGAACTGGGGAATGAATGTCTCGAAGAAGTCCAAGATGCGTTCCTTCTCGGTGGCGCCATGCTGCCCACTGTTCATAGCATACAAGAACATGAGCCTAAGAAGATCAAGAATAAGCTCCTTGTCTTCGAAGCTCCACTGGAACTGATAGTGTGCGATCTTGTGCCTCGCGGACCGCATCCGCTTCTGCTCTTCATGTTTCGTCTTGATGACATCAACGAGATGCTTGGCCGAGTAGGTGCGCTTGTCGTTGTTCCTAATGGACAACCCATGTGGTCGAGCGACCTGAGGTAGATGGTTTCGGTCTGAGTTTGCCAGACCCTTTCCCACTCACGCTGAGAACCTCCATTCCTCGTCCTTCTGCTTCAGGCGGGCCAGAACAACGGGTACAACGCTGAATGGATTGGAAAACATGTCGTTGACGGCCTGTGGGCCATGCTCTGGGCCATACACTTTCTTCAAGACTCGCTTGTAGATGGACTGGCTATGCCCGCCCAGACCGGTGGGCATCCGAAAGTTCGCGCGATCGTTGGGTGTCAGCGTCAACATCTGCTGCGCAATGGGTTCCAAAAGTTGGATGCACTTCTGGTTGGCCTCGATGTAGAAGTCGTAGTCGTGGCGCTCTTCCTCTATCCTATGGAGGCCCTCCTCGAATGCGTTCTTCCTGTGTGCGACGAACCCAGAGTCCTCGGAAGCCCAAGTAGGGTGAGACGCCCATTCGTCGTTCAAGACCGAGTTGCAAAGATCATCTCGGCCGCTGCAGGGTTTGAGCCTCTCTCGCTTCGGTAGAAGACGGTAGCTGGGTCCGTAACTCCGGCAATTGCTCAACGAAACCCGGCCAGTGGCAGGTTCAGGACGTTGTTCAATGACGTGGTCCTCTCCGCTGAACGAGACGAATTCCTTGAACCAGCCAAACAGCTCAGTGTGGCCTCCGATGAATTGTGACGCCTTGGCTATGAGATCATCCTTGTCCAGAAGTTCCTGGGTGAACATGTTGCAGAGTTTGAGGAACTCGGAGAATGCTGTCTTATTGTTGATGAACTTCTTGGCCTTGTCGAAGAACGCTATCTCGAGATCGGCGGAGGCGGCCGGGGAGGTGGGCGCGAGAGGAACTGGCATGCAAGGCGTCAGGTTGGGCTCAACGCCTTCAGCGACGCCCGGCTTAGGATGGGTTGTCTTCAATCTCTTGTTGCTGCCTGACGCAGGCGCTCCTCGCATGTTAGACGTTGGTGGATCGACGGGGGCTGATGTCGCAGGACCAGCCTGCTTGTCCGGTCGCGCGCGCTTCTTGCTTTCTTTGCTTGCGCTGGCTGGGGGTGCAAAGTTGCCGACTGGCGGGCCCTTGGGCCCATCTCGTGCCGTATGCCCTGGCTGGGGCGTCGAAGCCATGTTCGTCATGGCAGTGAACTCCTCTGCGCGTTGTGCAGCTCCTCGAGTTTGTGCAGCGGATTCGGGGAGGAATTGCTTAAAGTCTTCCAGAAGATCTGGGGCAGCGTTGAACAGTGTTGTGACTTGGGCGTACACGTCCTGGATCGGCTTCTGCTCTCGTTGGTACGTCTGCAGGATCTCCAAGAACTGCTTGTAGATCTCGGGTTTATCCTGAAAACGGTTCTGCAATAGGGTTCTGGTTAGAGGGGTTTCGATCAAGGTGAATCAATGAGGAATGAGAAATTGGCTGAAATAGGGCCGGCCATTCTATGCCCCCGCTCCCCTGACACAATGGGCAAATCGAAAACACAATGCATCGCAAACTGAGCTCTAACACGCAAGCTTACCTTAATCTTATTAACATAACTGATAGCGTGATTGAATTCGACCGGACCTCGCTTCTCCATATTCGCCTGCGACTGTGCTGCAGCCCCATTCAAAGCTTGAACAGCAGCTGGGGTTGGAGTGAGCGCGTTTCGAGGAACAGGAGGGTGAGAAGTTGCCGAGCTCGTCTGTGCTGGCGGTTGCCCTCGCTGCTGCACCGGACTATGGGCATCAAACGGCACACTCTGCCCAGATCCGTGGGTAACGGCACCGTGGCCACTTTGAGCGGGCGTGCTGAACTGGACCTCTGGGCTTTCAATACTGTGCTGCACCGGGCCTTGCCAGCCCGGCGGGCGCTGTTCCGCAAAGCGCTGGCTCGGGGCAGAAGAAGGCGCTGGACCCGACTCGATCTGCACCGCCCTGCCGGGGCCGATTGAATGGATTGTGGAGCCCGAGGGTGTCGTCACCCGAATGCTGTTTGGATTGTTCTCCAAGCCACACTCAATCCGATACCCAGGAGGGAGAAACGTGTTGAAGCCTTGAATCAAATTAGGGTGGCCGGCGAACAACTCGGAGACTCGGCTAATGACACCCGGTGTGTCGATCCTGCGGCCGTTCAGCTACTCGCAACATGTTAAAGGCGGGGGCACAACTGCCACTCACGTCTGGCTTTTGAAGTCCTTCATGATGTCGAGGAATCTGTTATAAACATCGGGCTGCTCAGAGAACTGGACCTTAACCTGGTCAAGGTAGCTGAGGGCATCCTGTTTGAAACGGGCATCAGCACGGGTGTCCCGAGGAAGCAGTTGCTCAAGACCTAGGTCTGCATGTTCGGAACTGCGGTGATATCTCACATTGAGTATTGGCTGCTGTCCCTGGTTCATGCTGCCCGGAGCTGGAGCCATCGCGTGACCAGCGGCCATGCCAGCACCGAACGGCAACGGCTGAGCGGCACCCCTACCCCCTTCGGGCTGGAGTGGAGGGCCGAACACGGCCGCTGCACCACTGTGCTCATGGGACCGTTCGGCGGCATGGAACCATGCGGAGCCGGGGCGAACATCTGATGTTGCGACGAGGCAGCACCATTCTGGACGCCGTGGGGCAGTTGCCTGTTATTGGAGTCTCCGTGGACAGCGCCAGGAGGACCTCCTGGCCCAGAAGGTGCGCCGAGTGGTATGTTTGTTGGGTTTGCGCCGTGGTTTGCCAATAGGCCACCAGGGCTGTGTATTGTGCCCGGGAATCGGTTTGCGACAGGCTGGTGGATTGGGATGGAGCCGGCATTGCTGTGGTGAGGTGCGCTGGGCGGGTATGGCTCTCGGTTTGCGCGCTCGCTCTCACGTTCCCTCTGTTCCCTCTCTCTTTCTCTTTCCCTCTCTCGCTCACGAATCCTCTCGTCTTGTTGCTCGAGAAGAGCAGCACGATGGCGTTGCTCCTCCATATTGTGGGGCTTGTGGCGGCGGAAGCTTTCAGGGGAGAATGGACTCGGGGCCACAGCTCACGATCTATACCTCAGAGTGACTGCTGGACGTCAGAATTGAGCAACTGAAGAGAGCAATATACGGGCAAAGAAATCAGGGAGTGAGCAACCAAGTGCATCTAGTTGTGCGCACGAGTGACACGGCGGAAGCCGACAGTCTTTCGGGAAAACGCTTTCTGAATGTGCTGGAGCTCCAGCGGACGATCAGACCAAAAGATGCTCTTCACTTACTGTCATTCGTGAACACAGGAGCTGGAAACAGATATGATACATTTGTTGGAAGGCTTCTCGAGGGCAGAAGAGAAGCAGCTCGGGCGCGAGGGGAGTTGTGTAGATCACGATTTGCAAGCTCTGAAGGGGAGGATGGAGGTCAGATCGCCCGACACCACGACAATGACCGAAGCGAGCTGGGATTGGCGACCAAGAGAACCTTAGAAGCAGGGCAATGCGACAGCGGCTCCGGGATTGTTATCGACCGACTAGGCTACATTGATTTTGGACGGTTCACGTGTAGATAAGTATGTTAGTGACGAGAAGAGGCAATAACTGTGACTGCATAAGTCCTCCGCTAAATCTGTTAGCAGCACAAGACACCTCTAGCTGACTCCACTTCCGTTCGTGGCTTCTGGCAGTGACGTTCCGTCTTTTTTGCCTGCCGTTTGGCAACTTCCCCTTGCCCAAATCAGGGGCGGCAGCAGATTTCCATCAAGAGAAAAACGCGTCACTGCTGATGCGAGTTTTCTGACTCCTTCGCACCAAAGGCGAGGCAACAAACGCTCTGTTGCTAAAAAGCTTGTGGAACGGCTGGGGGAGACCGCCATCTCAAGTCATAACTCAGACCAAGCTTATATAGTATCTGATATATTCTCTATTGGCAGACCTGGCTTGGGGTATTTATATGCCGCGGTTTGCCGCAAAGACGCGTGAGAAACTGTACCAGCCTGCACCACAAGACCCGCGTTTTCGGAGCCAGCCCCTCGAGCGCGTACTACTCATGGCATCGTATTCTGGATGTTCAAAGTATGACCGATATGAGGCTCAATTCTGGTTATTCCGAACACGCACGGCCCTGGCAAATTATGAATAATTCCGAGCACTCTTGAGTATCCACTGTCGCGAGCACGGGTCAACGAGCTTCCTCCTATAGGGTGCATTAGGGAAGGGTTGGCCTGCCACTTACAACTTGACCGTTTGAGACCGAACTCGCTACTGTGGAAACCTCGATATTCCCAGGTTGTATCTATCACGAGTTATTAGTCGTAGTCGAGCAGACAGAAATAAGGCGCGGCGCAAAGGGATACCTACCACCTTATTGCCATCCTTCTTCTCCCACCATATCTCGGTGCCATCACTGCCGAGGGTCTTAACCTTGACACCCTCGTTCCAGGGGCTCTCTGGCACCACATGCGCCTCGACAAACCTCCTGATATTCTTTTGCGCCCGCTCCCTCCCGTCGTCGCCCTCATATGCATCGACGCCCAGCTTGTCATAATCACTGGGGTCTTCCCACGGCTTGCGCGGCAGCTTGTCCATCGCTGAGTTCAGCGGCGCGAGGACTGTCGAGTTCTGCGACGAGTCGTCGAGTCGGCGCGATAGGGAGTCGACATCCCGGACGAGGCTCGCAAAGACGTTTATGCTTCGGTCTTTCCCCATGACGTCCGACAGGATCACCGTCCCTGGGCCACCGGCAGGAGGGTCCTGAGGGCCGCTTGGGTCGTCATGGGACGTGCCGGGTGGGAGTGCTGGGCCTGGGCCGTCCATGATGGGCCGTTGGACCTCGTCGGCGCTGATGGGCGGCGGTATCGCTTTGCCGCCGCGGCCCCTGTTGTGGAGCGAGATGGAGATGGGCATCAGTGAGTGGGCGAGGAGGGCGGAAGACAGCAGGAGAGTAAGTTGAGTTGACCTCATGACTTGATCGAAGCTTCTTTCTGATGAATTTCGTCTTCTCGTTGTTGTCGAGGCACCACAGGTGTGCAGTCCGGTTGTATGATCTGATTCGTAAGGATACTGCCGCATCCTCGCCGGTCTGATGACGTAGTTGGTCCCTGGAGAGCTGACAAGATGAGACACTCACCCTAACCCTGATCAATGTGGTGGTAGGGGAGCTGGCCTTGGCTTTCGTTGTCTTGACCCCTTCCCCAGCACAATCTCATCTCTTGCTCATGGATGCCCAATGCTGGGCCAGGTGGCCAGTTGACTGCCTTCATGACCGAACGTGTAGACCTTGCAGTGCACCTTTGAAGATGGCGTTTCTGATCTAATAGACTACTTGACCACGACACTACGGCAATCCCTCTTTGATCAGAACACATGCTTCCGGGCTCTGAGAGGCGGCTTCGAGGTCAACTTCCAAGGCTGCTTATCCATTCGACCAGCCTTGCGCCTGTGTTGTGCTGAGTGCTAAATCAGTTCTGCCTGTACTCTGTACCTGGCCATCCATGTGACGACACACGGATCAGACCACGCATCAAGTGGGTGCGAAAGGCTGAAGCCCAGCCGTGGGAAGGGGCCAAGGCCGGAGCATTTTCACATGCCGAGCAGACAGTCCAGTATGGCTGGTTGCATTAGTTTCTCCCACGGGGTCAGTTCAAGGGGTGTCAGATGACTACCCACGCGCTCTCCCGAGAGCTGCGTGTCGTTTCGTCTGGGAACCTGGAGTAGTGTGGTGCTGTGCGTGGTCGAAGAGTAGGGGTTCACTCATCCTGTTTCGCATGTGACAGAGAACGAGCGAGCGCACCTGCAATTTCCAACTCGTGACCATCCTGACCGCCGACCGCCGACTGTCGACCGCCCAGTGAGCCAGTCCCAAAAAATGGAAGACGCAATTGACTCGAGATTGCCACCAGGCTATGTTTCATTCTCGCGGTAGTCTTTGTGGTGCTATGTGGCCAAGGTGCAGAGACGCCCGTCGGTCTGAAGCCAGCGTCTCGGGACGAGCTCGTCTATTGTGCCGTCCGCTCGAGGACCCTCTCTTTCGCCGCCACCCCATTCGGCTTGACGGCGACCCTCGAGGGCTCCGCTCGCGGAGGCAGATCGAACGAAAGTTCCCCACACTCGGAGAAGACCCGGGGTCTGGAATTCTGATAGGCCTGGTCAGCCCCGCGAGCCAGGAGAGCGTGCTGCCTCGGCAGAATTTCCCCGACGAACAACGGCCAGGCAGTGGGTCAGCGAGGATCCTCGGTCATGTTCGCCGCCGATTGCCTAAACAGTCCGCATCGTCACTGAGGTCGAGGCTGTCTTCCTGGGGAAGGCATCGTGAACCTCAGCCCGTAGCCTTCTCATGACCTCAGAGACTGTGAGGATCCTGGAGATGGGCCCATGATAATACCCAGGTTGGGTCAAAGAAGCCGTAGAACAAGGCCCCTTCTCGCCGGCTTGACTGCTCTTCCCACCGTCTGGCATTCTGGGACGTTGCATCCCTGCTAGACTTTAGACCTCGGCTCACGAATCAGAAGGTCAGCAAATCGGCTTATTAGTGCTACCTCCCCCCCAATTGGAACCTGGCAAGTCTGGGGTAAGACCCAAGCAACAGCCGGTGCTCCAGCCGTTGACCACCATATCAACCTGGCGCATTCCAATCCTCTCTACCTTCCTTCTTCAACAACTTCTATTCCCTTTTTGCCTCACTTGCCTCTCCCCATCGTCTTCGCTGTCTTCTCTTTTGCCTTTTACATCGGATAGCCCAGAGCAACATCCACAATGGCACCCAGAGTCATCGTCGTAGGCGGCGGTTGTAAGTCGTCCCTCTCCCCTCGGCTGAGGCGAGTCCGAGCCTCGATCACATGCCACTCCCACGCACTGTTGCCGTCACCACAACCGTTTTGCGACCCGAGCTGACAGAGTGCCACAGTGTCCGGACTGAGCGCTGCGCACACCATCTATCTCGCCGGTGGAAATGTTGTCGTTCTTGACAAGCAAGGTAAGTTATTTCTGTGGGTCGCAATTCGAATTGTCGCATGATCTGTTCTGACACGATCCCCTCCAGGCTTCTTCGGAGGCAACTCGACCAAGGCCACTTCCGGCATCAACGGTGCCTTGACAAGGACACAGGTCGACAGCAAAATCCAAGATAGCGTCAAGCAATTCTACGATGACACCCTGAAGTCTGCCAGAGACAAGGCAAGGCCGGACTTGATCAAGGTCTTGACCTACAAGTCCGCGGCTGCCGTTGAGTGGCTGCAGGATGTCTTCAACCTCGACCTGACTCTTGTGTCACGGTTAGGGTAAGTCAGATCATTTCGGTCATTGCATGAGAAGAACCTTCAGTCTAATTCCATTTGCTCGCAGTGGTCACTCCCAGCCACGAACGCACCGAGGCCACGATGCCAAATTCCCTGGCATGGCTATCACGTACGCTCTTATGCAAAGACTCGAGGAGCTCGCCGAGACCGAGCCTGATCGGGTAGAAATCATCAAGAAGGCCCGTGTCACAAGCCTGAACAAGGACGGAAACACTGTCACTGGCGTCAAGTTCGAGGTCAACGGCGAGGAGCAGGCCTTGGACGGCCCAGTCGTGCTTGCGACCGGTGGTTACGCCGCTGATTTCAGCGACTCGTCTCTGTTGAAGAAGCACAGGCCAGACACATACGGCTTGGCCACCACAAACGGCGCCCACGCCACCGGCGACGGTCAGAAGATGGTCATGGCCATCGGTGGAAACGGCATCGACATGGACAAGGTGCAGGTGCACCCTACTGGCCTCGTCGACCCCAAGGACCCCGGCTCTAAGTGGAAGTTCCTCGCTGCCGAGGCTCTTCGAGGAGAGGGTGGCCTTCTCATTAAACGGCGACGGAGACCGCTTCTGTGACGAGCTGGGCCACAGAGACTACGTTTCCGGCATGATGTGGAAGGAGAAGGACAAGGGCAAGTTCCCCATCCGTCTCATCCTGAACTCCAAGGCCTCCAACGTCCTGGACTTCCACACTCGCCACTACTCTGGCCGTGGTCTGATGAAGAAGATGACCGGCAAGGAGCTTGCCAAGGAGATTGGCTGCTCGCCAGACCACTTGCAAAAGACCTTCCAGACATACAACGCCATCGCAGACGGCAAGCAAAAGGACCCCTGGGGCAAAAAGTTCTTCCACAACGGCCCCGTAGACATCAACGATGACTTCCACGTTGCCCTGATGGAGCCTGTGCTGCACTTCACCATGGGCGGTATTGAGATCAACGACAAGGCCCAGGTGCTCAACTCCGAGCAGAAGCCCTTCGATGGCCTCTTTGCATGTGGTGAGCTGGCTGGCGGTGTCCATGGCGCCAACAGACTGGGCGGCTCGTCTCTTCTGGGATGTGTCGTTTACGGCCGTGTGGCTGGCGACACTGCCAGCAATTATCTCTTCCAGCAGGCCCTCAAGGGCGCAGCTGGTGGCCCCGCAGCGCGTCTCGGCCAGATCTCTCTGCACTTGGACCCTGCTGCCGGCAAGGTCACTCTCGACTGGGGCTCCAGCGGTGCCTCCTCCTCTGGTGCTCTGACCTCACAACCCAGCACCTCCGCTGCGGGTCCATCGCCTCAGGCGGATTCAGGCAAGGCTGCTTCCAAACCCAACAACCCTAAGGAGTTCCAGATCCCTGAGAAGGAGTTCACACTGGAGGAGGTTGCTAAGCACAACAAGAAGGACGACCTGTGGGTCGTCGTCAAGGGTGTTGTCATGGACCTCACCAACTGGCTCGACGAGCACCCCGGTGGGCCTCAGGCCATCATGAACTTCATGGGACGAGATGCCACGGAGGAGTTTGAGATGCTGCACGACGACGAGGTCATCCCCAAGTACGCACCACAACAGGTCATCGGTAGAGTGAAGGGACAGACGCCGAGCCTGGAGCTATAAATATAAACCTCGGTTGTCATGGAGAGAACCAATTAGTCACGGCATTACAAAGTGACTTGTGTGGGGGTGGATGTGGAATCAGCTGAGACGATTATAATGCCCGGCCTCAGGTGCGAGAGAACGGTGCATACGCACGCATGTGCAAAGTAGACCAGCATTGGCGGTGTGCAACAGGCGCATGCATGGAACTTTTGGGTACCACGACGTGGCGTAGCCCGCGTTTGAGTGACGACTGAATGTGCGACGGAAGCCTTCTACAAAAAAAAAAAATGGTTTGATCTACGCTGGAATGGATGAAGGAATCTTTTCTTATCGTTGTTGTTAGTGCCGTATAGCCGCTGTATTCATATACTACATCTCAGAGACCTATCTCGTCGCCACCCCCGTTGTCCTCGATCCTGCACTCTCAGGCGTCTGTCAGCAGCCTCGCCGCTGCTACCGGGCGTCCCACAGAAGCAGCGAGCGCATGTGTGTCTCACCTCCGCGACTAATAACTGCGGCTGAGAGGGTAACGTAGCCGGCTGTCGAGGAGGATTCGACGCGGATATCCGCCAACCTCTCGTGAACCCCTGGCGGGTCTCACCACCCGACAGCACACATCTCGCTACACCTAGGCATGATGATGTTGCCGTGAGTGGGTCGAGTCCGAACAAGCCTTCTCACGCGTGGTTGATGGGATGGAGGTGGCTACTCACCCTTGCATGAAATACACAGCCTAGAAGATTGGATGAACTACAGCCCAGCCCTGGCGATTCTATCACAGGTACGGACGCACGCGGGTGTCTCCCCGTCCACCAGAGCCGAGGGCGGGAGGGGGCCTTCAGTAGACGTTTTGCGGTATTGGGACATGCCCTGTGTGTTTTTGGGAAGCGTACATGGCATGGCGTGGCGTGGCATCACATCCCCATGCGTCCTGCATGTCTCAGCTGCTCGTTTAATTTCCATAGGGCAAGCCAAGGATGGGTGTGTGTGTGCGACACAGTATCTGACGACCTTGCTTCTTCATTAGATTTATTCCTTGAACCCCGGCAGCCCGAGGCAACGTGACAGTTTCGAGTCCACGGATAACCGATTGTTTTCTGTACGCCCCCAACTCGCCATCAGCTGCGGGTGACTTCGGCGGAGAGGCAGGGGGGGGTCTATGGTGCGAGCCCGATGAGACGAGGTTGGATAGCTGACAGGCCTGCAGAGCAAATCAGCCTTTCGCAGCAGTCTTGGGATATTGGTGAATGCATCGTAAGCGAGATGTGCAGTAAGTCGTCGCCGTGATAAGTAAGACCCGCATCATGCAGGCTACCGGGCTGAAGCGGATGCATTGGTGGGTGGGTATTGGTTTAGATATGAGGGATGAGAGGACGTCGCACGGCGCGTCATCCACACCATCCACCCAACTCACCTTCAACCTCTTTCCTGTACAATCCAAATAAATTAGAAAAGATAAAATCCGCTCGCTGAAAGGTCGCATTGTCTTACTTGATCTGCACCATGTTCTGCGTGCTTTGCAACGTAGAGTGAGCTCGGCCACTGGCATGTAGGAGACCTTAGTACACATGGTCTACTACATGGTCTACTATGTGCTGACACTACCAATAGCCAGCAACGATGGCAACTCCGCAAAGGATTATTCACGTCCGACCTGAAAGTAATCCCGTTGTCTTTTGCGTACTGTGCGATGGGGTTGTCCGCAATCCACATTTCCGTCCAGCCTTGCTGCAAGTCTGTGGAGTGATTCGCCGAAATGCTAGCTCCATGACATATTTTTGCCGGCGAAGTCCAACTGGTACTACCAGCAGCGGCATACACAAGCTTGTATACTTTGGCAAGGGCATTATGCAACATCTGAGACAGTCCTCTTTGACGTTGGTGGGACTTGCCGTTTAGAGCTCCGTCGGGCATTGGTTGTTCGGTTATGAACAAATGCAGGCCTCAAGCGACAATCCCAAGTACTGAGAGGTCTTGTTGCGTCATGGCTTAGGAGCGAGCACGTTTCGATGCCAAGGACTGACTCGAGGGCAGTCGAGGGACCAACGATGCCAGCCAGCTTCTGGATCGATAAGGGTAATGAGTGTCACCCAAACGCCGGTTACGGGTCACTTCAGCCTTGCCCAGGCGTCCGTAAGCGGCAATCAGTGGCCCAGCGGTCAAAATGTATCTCGTGAAACGTGGGTAGCGGGCAGTTGGCCTGGTCGGGCTTCCAACTGGGAGGCGGTGATTGAGCCGTCCCCGAAAAATCCGAGCCTGGGACAAGCCGATATAGCTTGGCGCTCCTCTGGTAGCATCTTCCGATGCGGTCAAGGACTGGTACTCGTACCGCTGTCTAAGCAGTCTCTAGCACTCTTGGACAAGGCGTAATTCTGGCTATATCCTCCCGGCACGCTTTTGTCGTGTGCCCACTTCTGCCGACGTAGTCTTTAAAAAAAAAAAAAAAAAGGCGCCGTCAGCCATGAAAGCTCAGACGGGGAAAGGCAGTCAGTAGTCGGCCAAGCAACCTAGGAGATTGAGATGCCGATGCAGGCGTGGTGCGCTAGGCCGTTGGAGTCGAGCCAGCCGGGTGCAGAGTTCAGAAAGGATTCCCGGCATGCCCGTGCCTGTAGGCTGAAGGTGTGTGATGGCAGGATGGTAGGCCGGACGCCACGAACCTGCGAACCAAAAGGCGTGCAGGGAGCGCCTGCGGCCGAGCACATATGCATGGCCGATTCCTCTTCGAGAAGTCATTACTCATTCCACCATCACATCGAATCATGCCAGATGCACCTCTGAGGCGTCTGGCTGCAGACTCACGGGAACGTGGCACAAGTAGGGTAGGAGGAAGGAGGAGAATGCTGGAGTAGTTTCAGGTGGCTGTTCTCGTCTATGGAAGACGCATGAAGAGGTTGGATAGATCAGAGCCTCCCAGGTAGGCAGCAAGACGACCGTTAGAGAGGAGTTGAACAGATTCCGAGCACTAGTTAGTGGAAGAGCAGCCACCCGATTCTTCGAGAGGATGGCCGGCGCAGAATGTTGACCGGGCTTTGTCCTGATGCGTGTGCCGGGCGCCGTATGCAAATGTGTCTGAGCCTGGTCGAGTTTGAATCCTTCGCCCGGGGTGGAAAGACAGTAGGAAAAAGTTAAAAAGACGGCCAACCACCCAGTGTGAAAGTGCAGGGAAGAAGGCAGCGCACGTAACGAGCACACGCAACAGGTCCCCGCAATCTGTCGGGGTCCGGTACCAAGCTGTCAGGATCGAGGGGCCCCACAGAACAAGACTATGTCGAACTCTATTGACATCGATCATGACTGGAAATGGCTCACTAGACCGGGCTTCGATGTCTCCATCTTTGCGTTCTGGCCCAATTCGGTTCGAGCCTAATAAGGGTCAGGAGGCACAGCTGGTCTGCGAGAACCTTTTTTCAGTCACCCGGCGTGTCGGAATGCGCCTCAGCCGAGCAGACCAAGTACTGTAGCTACCGCACTACGCCGGGGGAGAACAGGAGTCAGTCAGATGCAAGGAGGAAACAAGCGCGCTTCTGGCTTGCAGTGATTTTACCCACTAAATATGGACGGGCGATCGTCAAGGGCCCTGGCTGCATGGCATTATGGCAGGTGATGCAGCATGACCTGTCCAATGCCACCACCGCCCGCCTGTCTTGTGGCCAGCTTGTGTGCTTGTCCAACAGCGATAGTCTTGGAGGTTAATTCGTGGCACGCACTGGGCACTGAAGACAGAAAACGGACAGACATGCAGACACAGACAGACCGACAGCCGGGCTGGAGTCTGATCCCCGTCCCGCCTGGGTCCCCTTTTGTCGACGCCAATCAGTAAGGAGTTGGTTAGACACGGCTTGGGACTAATGAGCGCTCACCGTTCATGTGCTGGAGGGGAGAGTGGGACGAGGCTTGCGTTTTGCTTGGTCGTTGTCTTGGTCCTGCTGCCAGGGCTCTGAGTGTTAGGGGAATGCCCACATCCTGCAGCACCTTCCTTACCAGATGAGCCCAGACGGACAAGACACTGGCACCGGTATTGGCTGCATACTCGGGTGTATGTGCAGTGCAGCAACGGGGAAGGCACACCTGACTGCGGGTAGCCTGCCTCGTCAACCCGCCCAATTCCAATTCAACGTCCGTCCCCCAGGCCCAGCCCCAGCCCAGCCAGCCAGCTCAAGCCCCAAACCCCGAGCTAAACCTGCAGTGGTCGAATGTCTTAGCCCTTTTCTCCTTGGCCCCATTTCCATCTTCCCATTTTCCCTCTGGCACTCCCCTGCTCCTCCCCCAATCACCTCCGCCTCCAGGCCCCGGAAGCCAATCACAGCACGCTCCCCCCAGGCGGACCACCCCTCTCCTCCCCCCATCCACCAGACAGGCTCCCACACTCCCACACCCCCAAGAGTCCATACCCATGCCCCTACCCAGAACCTAACAGACAGTGCAGCACGCTACGCCGCATCCATGCGTGCCATGCCCCCCCAGGCCCCGGGCCCCATGCCCATCGATCCTTACTGTCCTTACTGTGTGCCGCCCAGTTCCGCTCTCCTGTTCCCCAGACCATCCTCGTCCCTATTCGTCGCTTTCGCTGCTCCGTCTGCAGTCTTTAGTCTCCATTTTCCATCTCCTCCTCCATCTGACCCTACCACCCTAACCTACGTCTGCATCCGTCTGCGTCTGCGTCTGTGTCTGCGTCTCCGTCTCTCTCCGCCCAGTCCCGACTCCGACCTCTCCCAAAGTCACCAGCCTGACTCCGGCCTGTCTGCTGTCCCCACTGCGACCCTCGACCGTGACCTCGACCTTTTTGACCTCCTTCCTATCCTCCATACCCTCCCTACCCTACCTACCTACCCTACTACCCACCCGACATCATCGACCACTGCCGCCGACCACTGACTGCCTGGTCTTTCTGGCTGCCTCGCCACCTGGTCTCCGCCGCCCGTCGTCTCAAACCCCGGCAAATGGTCGACCGCAATACTCGGCGTCGACTCTTCCAGCGACTCGTCATTCCCATCTTCGACGACTTCATCGCACCCACCCTGGCTTGAAGGCCTCAACCCACCCGCCATGGCCTTTGCCATGGGCTGGCGAAAGCCAGACAATGTCGCCGGGTCGTCCGCTCCCGCCATCATGATTGGCATCTTCGTCGCCTCCGGAGGTCTGCTGTTCGGATATGATACGGGGTGAGGATCCTCGCTCCTGGAGTGAATCCCTCCCAGCCTGCTTACTGACATGGCTCATGTCTAGCACCATCAACGGCATCCTCGCCATGAGCGCTTTCAAGGAACAATTCTCGACCGGATATACCCGTAACGGGCACCCCTCCATCTCCCCGACCCAGACAGCCATCATCGTCGCCATCCTGAGCGCTGGGACCGTCGTCGGTGCCCTCCTCGCCGCACCCGTGGGTGACTATTGGGGCCGGCGCAAGTCTCTGATCGGCGCTGTCACTGCTTTCAACTTCGGCGTCATATTCCAGGTCTGCGCCCAGGCCATACCTATGCTCGTGGCCGGAAGGTATGTTGGAGTTGGCGGGACTGCGAGGCCCCGCCAACATACTTGTGTTTGTGGCAACCAGCTAATGTGAGATAGATTCTTCGCCGGCGTCGGTGTCGGAACCATATCTGTCCTTGTTCCCATCTACCAAGCCGAGATGGCTCCCAAGTGGATACGAGGAACCTTGGTCTGCTTTTATCAACTTTCCATCACCATTGGATTACTTACAGCATCCATTGTCAATATGCTCACTGCTGATATGGATGGGGCCGCTGCGTACCAGATCCCCCTCGGTCTTCAGTTCACCTGGGCAGTGGTGTTGTCGCTTGGTCTCCTCGTCCTACCCGAAACACCTCGCTTTCTCATCAAGCGAGGACTCAAAGACGCCGCTGCCGTCTCCCTCAGTCGGTTGCGACGGCTGGATCGGCTACACCCAGCGTTGCTCGAGGAGTTGGCCGAGATCGAGGCGAACCACGAATACGAATTAGCCCTGGGATCCGCTACGTACAAGGACGTCATCTTCGGAACACCGCACCTAGGACGGCGGACGCTCACCGGTTGCGGGCTTCAGATGCTACAACAGTTGACCGGCGTCAACTTCATAATGTACTACGGAACGACCTTCTTTGTCGGTGCCGGCATCCAGAACGCATTCCTCATCTCCTTGATCATCAATATCGTAAACACCATCTCCACGATTCCAGCGCTATTTGTCATCGAGACCTGGGGTCGCCGAAAGGTTCTGATATACGGTGCTGTTGCTATGGCCATCTGCCAGCTACTCATTGCCAGCTTCTCTGCAGCCGTCGGGAAATCGATGCCCACGACCGCGAACCAGATCCTCATCATCTTCGTCTGCATCGACATATTCTTCTTTGCCGCCTCATGGGGACCTGTGGCGTGGGTCATCACATCCGAAATATACCCATTAAAAGTTCGAGCCAAGTCCATATCGATATCCACAGCCTCGAACTGGCTGTTGAACTTTGGAATCTCCTACGGAAGTCCATATATGGTAGAAGAGGGCGCGGGTTATGCTGACATGGGCACCCGAGTTTTCTTCGTGTGGGGTGCGTTTTGCGCTGTCGCGGCCGTTTTCGTCTGGGCCATGGTCTACGAGACGAGCAAGATCAGCCTCGAGCAAATCGACGAGATGTACGAAAGGGTGGCGTTCGCGTGGCAAAGCGCGCACTTCGAGCCGAGCTGGAGTTTCCAGCAGATGCGCGACCTGGGCTACAGCGACAGCGGGGTGCCGGCGCAGGAGCAAGAGCTGGAGCCAACGACGACACATCAGTCAGATACGGTGTCAAGTAGCTCAGTGACGGGCGTCAACTCGTCCAACGCAGACGAGAACAAAACTGTCTCGCAAATGGGTCATGTTGACTTCAGCTACTAATAACGCAACACAGCTCTGCTTTTCATTTTCATTTACACGCCTCTGAACGCAGCGGTCGAAGGGATCATTTGATCACACAATTTATTGGGTATCAGCGTTGGAGTTTATCTGGAGGAGTTTTATGGGAGGCAGGGGTCTCTTTATTTTGGAGTATTTGAAAGGCTCAGGACAAACAGGGTCACGATATCATGTCTTGATTTTCTCAGGATGAGGCCAAGGGATACCACATTTACTTTTCAAAGCCCACTACTCGTGAGTGTAAGACATCAACAGGCCAGAGAGCAAGGAACCTCAGGCAACAACGCGCAGCCAATGCGCTCATATAGGTGCTGCGCGTCCTGGGGTGTGTATAGAAAGCGCGTGCATGGCATGTCCGCATCATTGCGAATGGAAATCAAAAAGTCTTCCGTCTATTGACCAACTGATTACCTTTATGGTTGAACGTTTACCCTCCCCACGCCTCTGAGCCTCTCCCTCCCCATCGTACGTCCGCAGCCTCGCCGGGCGTGGCGTTGCGGGCGTCAGGGGGAGAAGCCTTTTTTTTCAGCTTCGCGATTGGCGTCTGCATTCTCCTCTCGGTGAGGAAGTGCCACCGGGTTTCGGATGCGGAGGGCATGAACAGATCTAACCGGCCGAGTGTCGCATGAGAGACAGGGTTGCCTACCCTCTCTCTCTGACATCGGATGGAAAATGAATGGGCTTCTAGAACTTCTCCCGGAAAAGCCGCCTCCCCCCTTCCCGTCCCTTCCCTGCTTCCTTTGTTGCCGCCTGCTTGGGTCGTGTGGGCTGCGTGTCAGGGCGGGATGGGTGGCAGGGGTAGCCTGGTGCTGGGCCGTGGAGGGCGGCTCGGGGGGACCGTGGGCTTCGGTGAGGGAGTAAGCGTGTTGCTGACCATAAGTTTGGTTCGGTTTGGAAGCGTTGCGAAGTTTCCCACTGCTGTTGGCGGAGATCAAGTGTGATTGAATTACTTCGGTGTCTTGTTCATATTACCTGGTGGTGTGATTTGTTGAAGCGGTCTCAAGGCTTAGTTTTGACTGTGCTTAGGCCCTTTGAAGGGAAAAGGAACGGGGGGTGCCATATCTCGCAGCAACACACGACAATTCATGTTACAGTCATCTGAGATTCGCTGGAAGAGACTTTGTTGGACGTTTGTTGGACGAAGTCGCAACCTACTGTATCTAATCAAATAGTACACTGGTTACCGTACTTGTTGAATGATAGCATGTGCCCGGCCACCTAACTAGGCGGAGCCTGTTCTCGCGTAATGGCTCTTCTTCCCGCGAACACTGAGTCGAGCATATACACCCTTAATGGGATACTGGGAGTTGGGATGCAAGGAATCTATGAGCTCGGGAAGCAGGTAATTGCTCTATCATGGTACTGGCTGCTTTGGCTGCTTCGCAAGAGCACACAGACGAAATGGTTTAGAAGACCCCTAAGAAGCTGGCCTCTCCTTTGCATAGACAGGCCATCATCTTTTCAGCACAAAGTTGACCCCAAAAGAATTTCAGAGACTTGTCTTGGAACAAGAATAACTCGATCTGCATGACCACGTCGCTGCCACAAATGCCCCTGTTCAGGCTCTCAATGCGATAACCCTGGAATGTGAGTTTCTACGGAGAAGCGCCCACGAGACGATCTTTCGCTAGTCTTCGTACCACATATATCCAGAGTCTCTATTTGGTTCGTTCACACAAATCCTGACATGTCTGATAGGCACGCTTTCAATAGATGTCTAAATACAACTAGCTCGTGTAGCTATACAGGAGGAGGAAAGGGTGATCTGTTTTTGGATAATGAAATTGTAAGAAGTCCGATCAATACTGTTAAGAGGGTATGAAGAAATTTGTGCGGCGTATTCAAGGGTGAGGGTGTGCTTGCACATTCCCAATAGACATGACAAGTTGATTCCTAGACTTCAATTAGCCTGTGACCCTTGCACAGTTGCGACCACAGTCTCAAGGTCGATTATCTCATCATCGGAATCTTCACCGGCAACATATGAGCCTCTCTCTGACCCTTTCTCTAATTCTGACACTTCCGGCGAGGTATGAACGATTTCCTCGCTCCCACGTTGTCCCATGGCGTGCGCAGGATGAAGGACGGCTTTGGAGCGGAAGCATTTGAAACATAAGTCGTAGCTGTGCTTGCAGGTCTCACAAGTGAAATATATGCCACGAATTGACTGTGCGACGTTAGGGACAGGTCTGAGGTACACCATGAGGCTTTCCAGAGAAAGCATGGCGTGGGGGGGGGGTGGTTTGACAGTAGAATTGGATGTCTTACAATCAGGCAGCAGTCGCACCATCCGTTACCCTCTGGCGGTTTCCCAACTCTCTGCGGCCCTTGACTCGTCCCCTTGTCTAATTCGACACGGGTCCTCAAAAAGTCAACGATAGTCTCCGCACCGTGATATTTGGCTATCTCCACAGCAGTCCAGCCGCCTCTGATGGGCTCGTAGTTAGGATCAATGCCATCAACACGCACCATGGCATCAGCTCCCTTGCTGATCAGCCAAGAGACAGCTTCGAGAAACTTTGATTCGGGGTAGGATTCCTCGATGAAGGAGGAGGCTCTTGCCGCCCATAGGAGCGGTGTCCAGCCTTCGTTATCTTGGATGTCAATACCCACCCCGACAGATTTTGATCGCTCCAGCACGTATTCTAACAAAGCCACGTCCCCACTGAGGCAGGCATAATGTAGAGGTACGCGTCCAACGTAATCCCTAGCAGCGAAGTCCTCCTCAGCAGGTTCGAGCTGCTTCGGGATCTCAACGTTGTTGTAACAGGCCAGGTGGATTAATCTTCTCCCCGCAAAATCAACATCGTCTTTCGATGCGCCATGTCTTTCTAGCAGCAATTTTACCAGGTCCCCGGAGCCTTTTAAGCATGCAGCGAAGATCGGAAGGTAAATAAAGCAGGCGGGCCGATCAAGTCGTGCGCCTCTTTGCAGCAACAGTTGAACCACGGCGTCGTTCCTCCTGACGATTGCTTCCGTGATTGGAGTCCCCACCTCGGTGGCCATGTCAATGTCAGCACCGTGTTCCAGGAGAACTTTGACAGCCCTGACATTGCCTTCATGGCACGCGAATTGCAACACCGAGCCCTCGTTCCTCCGTGGAAGGTTCACCTTCGACCTGACGACTTCGATTGTCATCAGGTACTCCAATACATCCCAGTTCTCGGCTGAGATAGCCCACATCAGGGGCGACCATCCGTCGTTGTCCTCTACGTCGAGCTGTGCTCCTAAGCGGAGGACTCTCTTGATAGAGCCAACCGTGGTGTCCTTGTTAATCATGGTCAGAACCGTGTCCCCATCCATGTTCCTATTACTCAGGTCTGGCCCATATTCCAGCACTGTGCGCACAGCTTCCTCTGAGTTCAGCATGGCTAGCATCACGAGAGATGTGTTGTCGCTGTTGGTCATGTTCACGTCGACGCCGGCTTCCAGCAGTGTAGACAAACGCTCCTCGCTGTTCGAGTCCCAGTCTTTGAGGTTCAGTAGTTCGGCTTTGACTGAAGGATGTGATATATCTGCCCTTGAGGCCTTGCCGTGGCTGATTAGCAGATTCATTGTGGCCAAGTGGTTATACTTAATGGCCAAGGCAAGCTGCGCTCGCGATGTTAGCACAAATTTCATGTGAAGAAAGAGAGACAAGGACTACGCGTTGGGCGATTCCTCCATGATGGTATCACAGTCGCCATGAACTGTAGAAATCAAGGCGTGTAGGGAAGAGGAGATTAAATACTTACTGGAATCGCCGATGATGCATTTGTTTTGCTCGCATCCGCACCAGATTCAAGCAGAATGCTGACTATGTCTGGGTACTCAGTGGCGACATGCAGTGGGGTGTTTCCAGCTGGACCCCCGCCTAAGTCCAAACCAGCGCCATGGGCACATAAAAGGCGCACAATTTCGATATGCTGATAGCATGGTTAGCCGAGGTCTTTGATGTGGTGTGTTATGGTTGAATTACCCCTTCACCCGCTGCCAACAACAGCGCAGTCCAGTCACGCTCATCAACGGCGTTGGGATCTGCGCCATTGTCTAGCAAAGCCCGCACAATTTCAGCATGTCCATGCCAGGCCGCAAACCCTAGTGATTGGCGCACCAAGTTCTCTTTCTTCCAGGCCTTATTGACATCGGCGCCGCTCCTGATGAGCAAAGTGGCGATGTCCAAGTTTCCATCAGCGGCAGCAATCATAAGTGGTGGCCGCATGGAATCATGATGTGCGAAATTGGGATCAGCTTTGAATTCGAGTAGGAGCTTGCACAAGTCCAGCCGCTCGTTCAATGCGGCAAGTCCCAGGGCGCTGAGATCCTCGTCGTAGCAGTCGGGACTGACTCCTCGCCGTAGCAGAGCTTCTGTGGTCTTATAGCTGCCCTGTCTGACTGCCGCAAGTAGAAAGTTTGGCTTGTAAGAGTTCAGGTCCTCGTGCGCAGGTAGAGTTTTGAGGATCAGTTCGGCGGCACCGAAGCAACCCACATCGCATGCGACAAGAAGTGGTGCTGTCCCGTTATCATCCCTAGTTTCAACAGACGCCCCGTTTTCTAACAGGAGCTTCACAACCTCAGCGCTTCCGCCTCCGGCTTCGATATGCATAGGCAATGTGTTCCTGGGACCCGACCGCCCTTCCGGATCGGCACCTTGCTGCAACAGCATTTCCACCATTCTTGGAAGTCCTCTCCCACAAGCTACGGATAGAGCCGATACCCCACTCCAGTCGAATTTTGCATCAGGGTTTGCGCCGAGCCTTAGCAATGTGTGGGCTATGTCGTCTGCTCCGAGTCTACATGCGCCGAAAAGGACTGATGAGAGCCAGCGGAATGGAATGTCGGAAAGATTCTCGCTCTCAGTACGCGCTGACTTTTCTCCGACCCGCCCTTGTTCAGTCGTATTTGAGGCACTTTTCTCGACAGCCCGATCAGTTGCGTTTTCAAGAGCATGGCTCTGCCGGAGGGTACTCCACGCTGGAACCGAACGACGCGGCTTTGGAATGTGCCTGACCATTTCTCGGAAAATTGGGATATCGCCCCCGCTTGAGGCCTCTAGTACTGCTTCTTGGAGGAAGCCGTCTTCAAAGGCCAGGGAACGGGGCGCCCTCTCAAGAAGCATTCGCAACACAGATGGCTCTCCGGCCTTGATGCTCTCTAGTATAACTCTTTCCCAACCTTGGATTTCACCGCTACTTGCAGCGTGGTCCATAAAGTGCTTGGTAACTTTCTCCAGACCGAAATGGGCGGCAACATAGAGAGGAGCTCGACTTTCGGGCAAAGGCTTGATCCATTGCGAGCTCAGCGATGTATATGCGTTCAACCAAAGCTCAACGAGTCTTTGGTCGTTGAAAACATCCATGGCGAGTCTGTCAGACCTGGGACTTGGCGCAAGTTTGTAATGCATGACCCAGTGTTCAATCGAGTACGGGAGCAGTGAAGACAAGGAGTCCACTTCGAGGAGATCTCGCAAGTGCGCCAAAGAAATCTCGAGGATGATCATATGTCCGTCTCTTTCGCTTCCCCTCAAATACCAAGGCCTTTTTGATGCTATGTCAGGACTGGTGTCCTCACATGTGAGCCACAGTTGCAAATCCGGATGAGTCAAGTGTATTTCATCGTTTTTGACGCAAACAAGTCCCTGTAGCGATTGTAGGATATTCGTAACCTCATGATGCGTAGACGAGTGACCCTTTGTTAGCCACTGCGGCTTGTAAGAAGCATCGTCGAGTCGGGCACACAATTGCGACAATGTATAGAACTCGTGCACCCTAAGTCGTCTGAGGGATGTGAGAACAAATGTAAACACTCGTTGAGCCCAATTGCGGCTCCTTATAGGTATCTCGCCCAGCAACTGTTCAAAGATTTGTTCCCTGGTGGGTCCGATGGAGGACAGTGACCTCTCTCCTGGCCGGTCCCCGACTGCTTTGTTTTCAATTAACTTGCAGAGAAGCTTGCAGAGATCTTGATCATGTCCGCACAAATCAGTTAGACGAGTGATCTCCGCAGCTGCCAGCGGCTCGGCAAGTTCGGGGCACTTGGGCAATAACCTCGACATTTGAGCGTCTGCTCGTACAGGAGATTTGGTTGAGCGGGCGTGGCCAATGGTTGTGACCACTTCTCCAGGCAGTTTCGATAACGCTTCGGCAGTCTTTGCGCCGAGGGTCGTGTCTTTGGATGTGACAATAAGCATCTTCATGCACCCTGCACGGCCATCAACGGTTTCCATTGTACCCCGAACTTCAGAAAGGAACCACAGTGCGTCTGATTCACAACACTCATCAAAGCATCCCAGAACATACGGCGCATCAGAAATGGTGCGATCCTCTCTTAATTGTTGCCAACATCGATAAAGTTCGTCTCTGTCCCAGGGAGGAGTCGCGGCGAAGCGGCAGATTGCGACGTCATTTCCGTAAGAAGTCGTTGGATTCTGACAGAATTTAGCAAAGAAGGAAGCAAACATGGGGCCAAGAGTGTTGAACCGGCTGTCGTGTGAGTCGAAAGCGAAGTATGAAAGGAACTGTCGATTGCCCTTCTCTCGCTCTAGATAGTTGCGACATTGTTCTGAAATCAATCGTGCGTCAGAATCGCATTGGATATGCACAATTCTACTGGTTTTGGACTTCGCGAGGTCTCTGAGATGCCCGTGGCTGTCTACAAACATCTCAGAATCCACTGACGGATGAATGGGCGGAGTTTGCTCCAGCACTCGTTCCGTCGCTGTCAGAACGTGATCGGACATCCTCTCACCTGTTTTCTCAATTAGATTAGAAGAGAGAATCGGAGCAGAGAGAAGAGGGGCCGATAGAAAGGCGGAGACCTACGAAACCAACGGCCACCTGGTGGGCCAGCAAGTGGGAAACTCCTGGAGCCACTGTCGACAGTGAGAGCAACATGAGTGCTCTCCCTGGCCAGTACATACTCGCCATCAATTCCCAAAGTAGCTGTGCAACGGTCGAAAACATGATGTGAGGGCTCGGGGTGTTCCGAATATATATTGGAAGTAATTGCTCGAGTCAGCATTTTCGTGTGAACGAAGGAACCGTTGATGCCGATAATGGCTTCACTCAGACACTCGACAAGCCGCGCATTGTAATCATGTCGCTTCACTGACGTCTGAAGGAACAACAATCGAAATATCTGCTCCTCGAGGTCGTTTATGCTGAGAGCTCGGTGGGGATAGCCAAAGAAGACCTGTTGCAGTTAGAGGCTGGCTGGTTGCGTAGACACGGGGGACCACAATTGTTCCTAGTGCACCACTTACCAGTACACGAGTTGCCGTTAGAATATCTGAGAACCTTTCCTTGTCATAGCTGGCAAGAACCAGTGCCTGGAGCTATCAGAAACGCTACGACTTTACTGCGAGTCAAGCCTGCCTTCGTGGATTCTTACCATCTTGACGATCAAACCGCCGATGTCGTGCGAAACAAAAACTAGTGGACGCCTCGAAGACTTTCCATTCAAAAGTCAGTTGTCGGCCTCGCAGATTGAAAACGGAAATACTGACCTTGACACTCTCGTCTCGTAGTACTAGAAGTTGTTCAAGCAAGGTCTCTGCTTCCCTTTGAATGCCTCGTGACGTGAAGCAGCTTCCAGTGCTTTCCATTCCATCGTACCCGTGCATAATCACCCTTGCCACCTTAGGTCTGGCGGTGAAAGCATAACGGAGCCAAATTCGTTGCTCGTCATCTGAAGTTCCCCAAGACTTCCTACTGTGGCCATGGAGACCATGTATGGCAACAACGCTTGGATCATGAATGCAGAAATTAGCCATCAGTGATACAGAAGATATGGCTGTCTGAACGAGTCTACCTACTCCGCTCCGATACCATCATTCTGAACGGGGCAAGCGACTGAGATGCCTATTTTATGACGGTCCAAGTCTTCGGTATTTTTGTCGGATGCAACTTTATGAGAGGTCAAGATAGGATCAGGCTCATCACGATTCTGCGGCACGTGATCTTCTCTACCTTGCGTCGTTCGTTCTGGCTCAGTATCCCGGGGACTCTGTGTTTCGGTGACCGCAGAATGATCAGGCTCTTCCACTCCGACCTGTATCTCTGCACTGGCCATGCTTTTCCGTCAGTCGTACAATGCGCAAGATCTTTTTGTGTTTGAACTCGATGGATGACCCTATCTGTCCAAGGACTCTCGAGGATTCGTGCCGTTTGGAATCGATTCAGGTCATTTCGCGGTGGCAGGTCCGGCACGAATCCAGGTGGAGGTCGAAAATACTCTGGCGTAATCCTCCCCGCCACTGTTCAGTGACTTGGCAGGACCACGTCAGCGGTTACCAGGTACCGTTTTGGTATCAAGTACATAAGTTCGGCGCTTACAAACCTACCGCGTGTGACAACTTGAGCATTTGGGTACTATTCGAGATCATTTTCTGGATGTCTCCTGCAGGGATGTTTTTTTTTTTTTTTTTTTTTTTTTTTTTGTGTCGCCAGACAGTTTGGGAATGATATAGGCATCTGCAGTGGGCCTGTTTTCGAGGATATCATTAAATTGTACCCGGTCTGTGAGGAGAAAAATCACTTGGCTAAGTTTGACCACATCCGGCACCTCTTTCCATACATGGGAAGGTCAAAGGAGACGTCAAATCCATGGGATGACATGGTGTTTTTCCATTCATTCTGCTTATTTCGGCGTGCTTTGCACACTGCCACTAGCTGCAAATGGTGCCTCCACGGCCATCCTCACCTCACACAAAGAATACATGTCAACACTACCCAGACTTCGCGCCCCATAAATGCGGCCCTTCTTGGGCTTTTTCCCTTCGGCATTTGGATCAAACAAAATCGGGTCATCCAATGGAATGCTGCGAAAACTGTCTTGCAATCTAGTTCGAAGGTTGCATGTCGTTTTAACGTTGACTTTGGCCTTGAACGGCTCACAGTTCTTTCGTCGAAGTAGAATGGCAACCTTCGCAGAGTCGGGGACGCCATTTTTGCGGTGTGAATTCTCCTGTAGATTCCATGCGGCCACCGTGTAATCGCCTTTGTTCTTACCGGTACCTAGGTTCATAGACCCAGCAATGATCGTAGCATCACTGACGTCGCGAGTTCTTGCCCTTTCCAACTTTGCCGTTAGGCTCGTTCCTATTATTGGCACACCCGGAACGCTGAGATTCAGCTCTGTTCCTTTCGTGACCGACTCTTGATCCTTGGTCGGCACAACTGTAAAGCGACCGTCAGGGGTGATTGCGTCGATGACAGGCGCTTGGCCGTTCGTGCGCGATGGAAAGAACTCGAAGCTGACGGTAGCACGAATTACACGGCTGGAGCTCTTTTGGGATCAAAGCGGAAGCGGAACACCATCAAGGTTGCTCCGCCGGTATCGTCATCGTCATCGTATTTGCCGTGTCTGACTTCGAGGAGTTGCAACTGGACGTGAATGTTTCGTCCTGTTCTTTCAACGACATTCTTCCGCTCAAAGTCGAAATTGGAAGCATTCTCCGTTCTGAATGTGCTGTCTTCACCGTTGATTACCTCGTCCAGGAATGCGGCTACCTCAAAGAGCGGCTCTTCTTTATCCTCGCCGATGGTAGTGTGAAATTGTGAGATAGAATTTTCAGTCATCGACTCCGGAAATGCTCTTCGATATTAGGTGAGGTTGGGAGGGAACGAAATAGCAATGCCTAATAGTAATAATAAAGGCCATTTCATACTATTATAAAGGCACCATCATGAAGTACTGGTACACCTGTCATACTGCATGCCGTAATCTGACAATTGTCTTGGCCTTGGCTTGATTTGGGGGTGGCCCAGCAACGGCATAACCTCGTTGTACTGCATAAGACTATTGTTTCAATTCCCACAGATGTAACATTATTTTGAATAAGGCTTCCAATAGCACGCAAGTTTGGGCGACCGATGAAGTACGATTTGTCATGATCAACCGGAGTTGTACCAATTTCGCCATCAGGCTCGCAGACTGCAGCAAAACAACCTCCGCCGGCTTCTGAGTTGCACTGCCAGTAGTCCGTGATGAGAACACAACGGATACTAATGTTCTGTCCACCTTCAGATGCAACACTCCGTCTCGAACAGTAGGCCGACGAGTGGAAGTCTTAGTTTCAAACCAAATTAGCACTTCACTGCACCTCGGCCACCGCTTACACGGGCAAGGCATCAGTTCCCGATCATTCGGAGGTGTCTATTCGTGAATGCTTGGGCGTTTTGACGACTCGAAGAAAACATGAATCCTGACCAGATTGACATTGACTCAGACTCAGACGATGAGCTTGACCTCCGAGTCCATAGCACCAGCGTCGCTCAGCAAGACACAGCACTACTCCAATTTGATGAAGACTTCTTGGCCGCCAAAGAGAGAAACAACGACAAGTTAGTGCGAGCAAGGATGTTCCGACCGAGAATGGCAGCGGGGAACCGAACGACGAAGCAAAGAAAAACAGGGCCTCTGACTATGGCAGATTTGCCATCGAGCGCCGGGCCAACTGGAATTCCACGACATTTGAAGGTCGGAACTTTCTGCACTATCTGGCATATAAAGACTCTCGTCGCGATCCCGCTCCGAAATGGCTGATACAATCGGCAATCCTGTCGCGGCCAGAGCTGATGTGTGAGATGGATAGTAAGAAACGTACGCCGCTGACAGGTAGGTAACATTGAGACGGCCTCAACAAATATGCGTATGCAATAGCGCTAATTACCCTGTCTAGCGGCCATTGTGGAAAGGAATATATTGTTCTGCCACAGCGCCGTCATTCTTCTTAATGTTGATCGATCAAAGAGCTTCTGGGGACATCTAGGAACCGAATGCGAAGCCCACGATCACGGGCACGATCGAGAAATCACTTGCCTGCACGCTGCTCTCACCACCAACTTTTATTACGGCAAGTTCGATCGGAAGAGATTCATCTCAAGGATGATCAGCCTTGTACCCGACGAGATGTTCACTGTCGTGGACTCTAAGGGGCGCACGCCACTGCACCTAGCAGTACAATACGAGAACTGCTCAGCGTCTCAAGTTGATATCGTTGAACAGTTGCTCTACAGAGGGCCTAAAGCTCTGAACATAGAAATTGAGACACCAGCAGGTAAACTTTCTATTTACCAATTCCACGAAGAATCACGGAGGAACGGACAGGCGAAGTACGAAGCAAGAAACACCAGCATCCGAGGAGATCAGGACCGACGACGACACCAAATGAAACCAGGTTCGGATGCTCAAAAGCCAGAGTCGAAGGAAACGGACACTTGGGGCTCACGCCAGTACATGGATCCACCACCACGTCCCTTACCAAAGGATAGACCTGAAGCAAACACGTCTTTGAGCAGGAGGAGCTCTGGGCTGCTGTCAAGCTATGAGAAAAACGATATCACACGAGTCTCTCCAGATGTCGATATAAAATTGGCGAACCCATCTCAGCCAGGACAATTGCCAAAGGGCACAGCTCAAATGGCTGCTAGCATCGAAACAAGGGAGGCCGAGAAGAAGGAGGAACAGGAGCGTGTTGATGCCGCGAGAGAAATCTCGGAGAAACTCAAACTGCTCTGCCTACGGACGAGGAAACCAGATCAGGTATCGAGAATACTACGAGTCCCAGGCTATAAAAGAGGTCCGTGCCGTCTTGAAATATATCACATGACTAGTCTCTGATGTGCTCACAGATAAGGTGTTATGGTTTGACTTTGGGCCACCCAAAAAGCTCAGCGAGTCTGAGTTCTACAAGACTTTCAATCACCTAGAATTCGAGTCTATCTTACAGTACGTCGCATTCCCTCATGTTGACCTTGAGGCGGATGAAGGCAACTCCACTTCAGAGAGTCGAGGCCGGGTCAGGAGAAACCCAATGGTCGTCTTATTCGAATGGCTTCGAAAAGAGGAACGTGGCGTGAAGCGTATTATCAAAGTCATTGTCGATGACTTAGACAAACCTTCACATACGGATGAAGCTATTGAGCAAGCCTTGACAGGTTTTGTAAGCCAATGATAACCCTTGAAATATGAGCAGCCGTCTATGATCTGACAAATCATCAAGAATGTTGAGATACTGGACTGGAGGAGGCCTGATATATGTCCTCTGTCGCTCCAAAAGATTGGCCAATCCCTGCGGGAGATCAACCTGTACTGGAGCGGAAGGAATTCTGTTTTGAGGTCGTGGTCAGAGGCTGAAGGCCTCCCCATGCTCCCAGCCCTTGAGATTGTCAACATCATCGAGACCGGCGTGAGTTACTCTCGTATTTGAAGCCTCCGAGTGTGCTACTGAAATTACCATTTGCAAGGGAATGGAGTCGGAAGAGAGAACCATTCGAAACTTAGCAGAGTTCAAGAAAAGGGTGTACGACAGATGGCCAGTTGGGAAGCGTAAACCAATGATCTATCCACCCGACGGCAGGCGTCTCAGACACAAGCTTCAACGAGGAGATATCCAACAGGCGGAGACGACAAGTGACGCCTGGCAGGACCGTACAGTTGACCCCCACCGGTGGATGGAGTGCATGAAGAGGTTCAGCGAAGAGTTCAGACAGATAACAGAGCTCCGCAAGATGCGAAAGCATGGCCATTTCTCAAGTCATGGACCCGTAGTGGTAGCCCTTATTGACGACGGTACGAGATTCCTCACCCCATCAATATTACAAGCTGTCTGAATGTGTTTACCGTATCTAGGAACAGACATTGCCCATGCAGACTTGAGCTTCCAGAAGGAGTTTAATGGTTATAGCTTCCACCAATATCAGGAAGGCTCGATGTGGCGAGTCTCTCCTTGGTGGCACTCCTCAAGCGGGTAAATTATGTCAACTCGACTACTTATTCGGATAGACGAAAGACTGACATCGAATCCAGGCACGGAACACTCATGGCTCGTCTCATTGCTGGCATCTGCCCAAGTGCGATCATACATGTAATCAAGCTACACACGGTACATAAAACCCATAATTTCTCCTGTCTGCCATGATCACCGACAATAACCCTCATTTGATCCATAGTATGAGGCGCGGGGTACCAAAAAGCTGCAAATCGACCCGGACAGCGCCGTGAAAGCTATTCAGTACGCCACCGAGCTGAAAGCGGATATCATCTCCATGTCCTGGACAATCAAGCCTCCCACGGAGCCAGCGAAGTTGGATTTCGACAACGCAATACACTCGGCCCTCAACGGCATGAACCGCACCTCGATGTTCTGCGCAGCCTCAGACCAGGGCAAATTTGCGGATCGCACATACCCTCATCGCAGTAATCCCAGCAGCTTCCGCATCGGTGCAGCTGCAGCGACGGGCAAAATCAGCGACACAGTGGGAGATGCTGGCGACTTGAGCTTCATTTTCCCGGGGCACGAGGTTGTGGTCGACAACTGGTACGACGACGTGAAGGACACAACCTTGAAAAGGTTTGAAGCACACAGCGGCTCGTCAGTAGCGACAGCCCTAGCAGCGGGACTTGCTGCGCTGATAATGGAGTGTGTCCGGCTCGGCGTGGCTCACACGAACGAGACCCCCGGCAAGCAGCAAGATGCGACTGTTGCGATCAGGGCGGACGACTTGGTCAGCATCAAGGACAGGGACACGATGAAGTCGGCGCTGTTGTCTATTGGAACAGACATCAACACCAGGAATCTGTACTTGGAGGTCTGGAGGCTTTTTGAAGATAAGGCTAAGAAATTGAAGGAAGCTAGACTTAATTGCGGCCCGGAAGGACAATTGGAGATCATTGCGGGTCTGGCACGCAACTTTCTCCGGAAAAGGGCTTGAAATTTCCATGCGATGCTGGTGGTACTCTGCCATGCAACATCAAACACAGCATTTGAGGCATTTCTGGATAATTTTATTGATTTAAAACATTGTCTATCGTTAAAGAACAGCTCGTCAGTCTACAAATCTTGAATTTTGCAGACACACTTGTTGACTGATGGAGCAAAAGAAACAGATCTTGTGGAGCGGCTGAGGATGAGGTCAGGTCAGACAGTAGTACAGACACGGCCCATAGGAGGGCATCTCACAGGAGGCTACCCCAGAGGAAGACAAGCAAAAATATCTTTGGAGGAATGTTGAGCATCATAAAAATGAGTGACAAAAGTGATGTCCAAGGGAAGCCAATTGGAGTGATACTAGCGATGAAGCCCAGTCCGAAGACTGGCCTCATCTGTGCAATCGAAGTTTCCAATTGAGGTCCCTTGAAACATCGGGGGCTTGAACCCGTGGCCTCGGGCACCTAATTGAATTAGGAATGATCGAAAGCGTGATACCACTCGTCCACAGATAACAAGCAAGTTCGAAATCAGATGGGAAACCATGCCTTAAGTGGCAGGGACGAGCTGGGTGAATGCCAGCTGGCGACGTGGGGCGAGAGTCAGCTTAATTACTGCAAGTACACATTGAGTAAAAACTCACTGTTGCAAGGCGTATGCTCAGGGTTGTCTGAGGTGTTCTTGTTCCTTCGAAACCCAGGTTCAGACACATGTTCTGCTTCGTTAATGCCCTTTTCGAGCACTCTTTCGGGCGTCCAACCAACGCTGTTCTATTTTCCTGTCGTGGACTACGTCTCTACGTTCTTAATTTATGCATGGAAGCATATAAAGGGCGATGAACCAAGATCCAAGGCGTTGTATGACCAAGTTTTCCTCACCCGAATCACGAGATGACTGCGTAGTCCCTCCAGTGATACTTTACAGTGATTATCATGTCATTTTGAAGGCGGACTACTGAGCCTTAGAACTGTCCCAAAGCATCTACGAAGAATCCCGCCAGGCGATACTCTCGCTCCTCGTCATCGTCATCGCTGAAAACATCTCCGCCCTTGGCCCAGGGGGACCCAGCCCTCTCAGCCGCCTCCAAGAACATGGAAATGTGCCGAACCAGCAGTCCAGGTGGCTCTCCGTCATTCTTCGGCTGGTGAATCTCCGCCCACCGGGCCTCCGTCAGGGCAGAAAAGAACTTGGTGAACTGGTGCTGGGACAACTTGTGCGGCCCACTTCTTGATGCTATCCACCCACAGCTTTCCCAGGAAGCGCTTCCAAATGTCACTGCCACCTTCCTCCGTGATGTCCTCGTGTCTTGTCAGACCCTGCAAGTATCCACCCTCGATCATCTCGGCCGCCTGGTGAAAGACGGGGCTGACAACACCCTGCGCATGGCGCTTGTGGATGATTCCCATGTCTGCGTGAAGCGCCCGGGCAGGCAACCTTATTCTCAGCCTTCCATTTGCCTATGATCGGACGGTTTCCCTCCTTCTCGCCTGGGAATCGAAGGCCGCTCCTGGGAATAGCGTCGTGGAGCCTGAAGGGGCGGTCTTTATTCTCAGCCAGGCAAACGGTATTCGCGGCTGCTGGGGTCTGGGTGTTGGTGACGAGGGACTCCTCATCAACGCGGTCGGCCAGGGCTTTCTTGAAGGAATCTTGCTTGACTTGGTCGGTGGGGGCGTTCTCGGAGGGGTCTTTCTTGGGGCGGAAGGCGAGGGTTTTGAGGAACGCGAGCGGTTTCTTCTTGACTTGCTGGGCACCAGGCTTCTCCTGCTTCTCGATTCTGCCAGCGAGGGTCCTTCTTCTCGCCAGAGGCTTGAACTTCGCCTGGGAAGTCACGCTCATCTGGTACGGGGCCATGTTGCTGCATTAAAGGATGGTAAGCACGGCGACGATGAAGGTTGAGGGGACTAGAGGGGTCGCGTCAAACGGAAACACTTAAAAGTGAAGGGTTCGACTAATTAGAATCCAGTGAAGCTGCGCGGCTGAATAGGGGTCACTCTGGAGGGTCGATGAGGACGTGAAGCGTTGGTCGCAAGGCGAGATAGCAGAAGAGAGGAGTGTTGCGAGACGAGTGTCCCCGACCAGCCAAAAACAAGTGATGGAGGTAAGGCGTGGGCAGTGAATGGGTTGACCTCAAACCATGCGAAGTGGGTGCGTCCTGCTTGTGTAAATGCGAGCTCTGACCTAGCTCTGGCTCGCCTTCACCCTGTCGTTCGTCTTAACATGGGCAGAGGAAGGTAGTCTGGTTTCTTTCGTCGATCGCTTGATCGGTGTCGATGTGTGCCGCCTCGCTCAGCACAAAATCAAAGCACTCAACTCTGTAGACTTCGTCTCCAAGGCTTGCACCCACAACTGTAAGCTCTCGTCATCGCAGCAACCTTCCTACCAGTGACCTCTTGAAAGCATACCATACAGAAGTTGTCCACTGCAAGCCACCATGTCGGACGGTCACGAAAACCACCAGACAGGTGTCAATGACGCCGCCATCATTCTGCCGATCGCCGCCATGATCCTCATACTCTCCATCATCCCCCCGACCGTCTTGTTGATCTGCATGAGAATCACCCATCGTAAGTCCAAAAACCCTCGCACTCTTCAACTCCAGGACACACGTGCCTGGGTACCAGTGCTGAACATGAAACAGCCGAGTACTTTCGTGGTGGTCTGCCCCACGAGGACTGCCTGCCGGCCGTCGAGCAGCCAACCGACAAGTGGGCGCATCACGACCCGATCTTTCGCAGAGCCCGAGATGTCCTCTTGAAGTTCCACGGGGCGGCCATCGTGGCAGGCGGAGCAGTGGCCCTGCGGGTTCGCGAGGTCTTTGGTGGAGTCCGGGGACGCACCTTGGGTTTCCTTGAGAACTATCGCCGCCGCCGCGACGGAAATGCAGACGATGGTATGTGTCCCAGCTGGGAGGAGGGATGACCCATCTCATCTACATTGGACCACGAAGAGCTGACATTGCTTGCTGGCAGATCTTCCGGTCATACGCAACAAGTCCTGGCAGATACTCGCCGAGTCGCACTCGGAGCGAACTTTCACCGGCTTCAAGGATGACAAGGTCGAGTACGAGACGGTCGAGATCGTCGACAGCCCGAAGAAGACTACCAAGACTGTTCATTTCGATCTTGGCGACTTGGACAATGTGGTGTCGTGTGTCCAGAAGCCTGAACCGGCTGTGGTTGCGGAGGTGAAGAAGTGAACATGAGGAGACGACAAGTGGTTGTGGGACAGGCAACAGATACAGTATGGGTGGATCTCCCGGTCCTTTTGGAGTAACGCACGATCCATGATGATGAGTCTTCGGGACGTTGCTTGAGGGCCCGGCTTCTGGGATTTCTGGGAGTGGGGAAAGCATTGCGGGACCAGATCGTGGATAGTCAAGATGCAAGATGCACTCCATGGTGAGAAACGGCACAGGGACTCTTCCAGTCCTTTCTCAGGGGTCGTCGTTCACGGTATTGCACAAGGTCTTAGTATCATGGGGGTAGACCGTCAATGACGTCTCTGTCGTGATTCATTAAAAATTATCCTTCACTTCGTCTTCCATCCATCTATCAGCAGATAGATGAGATCACTGCCAGAAAAGAAACTGAAACCTCTTTCTCTCCTTCATCTCAAGCACGGAACGATTTCTCTTCCTCGTCTTCTTCGGCCCCTGCTGCGCCTCGGCAGGTAAAGCCGGGAGAGGCTTGTTGGGCGGAGGATGAGGAGGCGGGCTGCAGAAATATGTCCAATTTGCCGGAAGCGAGTGCTGGCTGATTGGACGCCTCCTCGCAGGCTGGGAACGGCCTGTTGAGTTGCGCAAGATGTCTGCGATGGGACTTATCACAGGTTCTGATGGCACAATGTTAGCATAGAGAATATAGGCGATGCTGGAGGGAATAGGAAGCATACCGTTATCTCTGGGGCTGAATCTATTCCTCAGGAGAGATCCCATAGAGTAATAGGCCCGCAGGTGTCTCGACCGGGAGGTCTTCCTCAGGGACCTCGCCTTTGACGAGCTGGTGCTCGAGACGGTCGAGACGGAGCACATGCTCGACCTCGCGAGGCTGCGGCCGGCGGTGCCGGTGCTCATGATCGAGACGGGCCTCGCTCTCCTGCCGGGGATCCTCATCTGCGACAGGTAGTCCTTCCACTCCTCAAACCCCCGCATGATGTCCTCCTTGGCTGAATTCGCGAGGCGCGGCTTGTCTGATTTGGAAGCCTTGCACATGGCCTCTGATTTCCTCCACGAGATGAAGTCGTCCCAGTCCTCGCACTGCCGGGGGATCACCGGCTTGGGAGGGGGCGTGGGTGCCCTGGCTGGTGTTTCTGAGCGGTCCTGATGGCTCACTTTTGAGGGTGAGACTATGAGGAGGTCTGCGCCTTGATGTCTCTCGTCGTAGATTGGGACCATAAATATTGCGGTATTGTCGACCTTTTCAGACTTTTGTCTGGGTGAAGGGGCGAGAGTATGTCGGGATATTGTCTTTGGGTTTGCTGCGTGTGGAGGAGGAGGGGGAGGAGTTGATTGGTCGGCCATAGTCCTTGTTGAGCTCCTATGGAGAGGATTATGGAGAGGATTTCTGGATGCGACTGAGGCAGACATAGTCTAGTTTGAGGCTGATGAGAATGTTGGCGAAGGAGTGCGCTGAGGATGGGAGAGCCGCTCGGGCTGGAGTTGGAATATAAGATAGTTCGGTCTACAGAGAGCAACAGAGGGCAGTCACGATAATCAGCTGGCCTCGGAGCTACATACAAGTAGCACTGAGGAGTCAGCCCAAGGTGTTGGCGGTCTGGAGACCCCGGAAACGATGTCCAACACCGAGATCCACCGCATTCCTCAACCACGATCCTCATTTAGACATACGGTCACGCGGGCAGACGCCGACATGGCGGTGTCTCCATATTCTAGCGCGGTTCGAGAATAATGCGTCTCAGACAGCAGTTGGGAGGGATTCCCTGGCTGCCCAAGGAGGCCAGGGAGGTCGCGCGATATTCTGGGCGATAAGAAGAACCAAGTGGCTGTTTGTGGGGGTGGGTGAGCTGTTCTCCTCTTTGCGATATGCGGCCAGTCTCGCGTATCCATGTCTAAATTGGGTCCTGGCTCCATATATAGTTGGCGCGATTGCGGCTCTGCCCAATGGCGGCGGGTGCTCCCACGCCAGGGCCCGAGTTGGGCTCGCTGTCTCGCGTTTTCCCAGGATGAACTGCAGGAGCAAACAAGGGCGAATCGTTGCCTGTGGTGCGAACCCACCTGAGAGAAACAGACGAACCGCGGGGAAGGCGTCCCTGATCTACACTACCACGGACAGCACGGCAAGGGCTGGCGGACCTGGCGGCAAACAGCCATGTCCTGGGTCTTGAAACGGGCTGGTCCACCGTAGCATCGTGAGAGTTGGTACCTTAGCGTCGCGAGGCAGAGCAGGACTGGGCGGACTATTCGAAGTTGATGAGCTGTCAGGCTGCCCTGCCTGTACTAGGAGATTAGATATGAACGACGATGGTGGAGTGGACCAAGAGCTAAGTAGCACCCACGAACAGGAAGCGGAAGCCCTCGAGTCACGAGGGTAAAATCGCCCAATTGCGTCGTCTACTGGACTAGACATGCATTGGTGTAGTGGTCTCCCGGAATGGGGCCTTCACTCAGTTGATGCTGAAATGCCATCATCGTTACCGCGGGAGCTCGGCTGGCAAGTGGAGGAGCAGAGGAGCAGGTCACAAGTCCACCATCTCCTCCTCCGATTACCAACAGAGTCGCTTGGCAGTTGTGGAGGACTTACCAAGAAGATACAGTTACGGATCATTCGGTGATGATCTTGGTACCCAAGGCCACGATGATAGATGGGGCTTTGGCCGTGATCCCATCTCAACTGGCTCTGAAAGCAGTCACACTGGTCCTCAAGGAGCGAGCAGCTTCATCCTTGGCAGCCCAGGAGCTGAAAGGTAGAGGGAGGGAGAGTTTCGCATCCAATCAACAAGTCCTGTCCTCTGGCTCAAGGCACCTTCGGCCGTTCACCGCAAGAAATGGGACGTGTTATTGAGGCGATCAACTGATATTGGAGAGCAGGGTACAGCAGATTGGTAAGAATTGTGCCCTCTCCCACAAGAGACCGCGAGAGACGGTGGGCCGGTCTGATGGTGAGAGAAGACTACTTAGCAAATCTGCCAGCCAGGACAGGGAGTTCAAGTTAGTACGCTACCCACGTTTTGGCGCCCCACAGGACCGCGCAAGCACGTTGTCGCGGTCAACCAATCAGCCAAGTTTGCCGCCTCCAGAGATCCTCAACCATTTTGCCTGCCCCTCATCAAGGTTCTTTCCCCCAGGGATTTTTTCCCCGATGGCCGCCCCCAGTGATCGCCGATAGCCGGCATCCACCACTGGGGCTAAACCTCAGCAGCCCCTGTTGTACCGCTGTTGAGCCGTCCAGCAACGGGCAAACTGTCGGTGCTCCTGACAAAGCTGCGGTGACCCCAGCCATGTCGGCGACGAGTGGGACTCGCTTGAGCTCGTGGGATGGGTCTCCGTCAGTCATCGCTTCCGTCCACACAACCCTGCCAACTTTGTCCTCCGTGGCCTCTATGCTGCTGCCAACAAGCACCACTGAGAAACAGCCGAATGAGCGTCGCGCCAGGTTGGCACTTCTGTCCATTGCGAAGACTTGCTTACAACATGCCCGGTCGGTTTCGTGACAGCCTCACGTCCAAACCTTGAAAGAACTGGCTTCTGAGGCTCTCGCCATGCTTGTGGTGGGCCATAATGAAGCATCGCGGGTAGTCAAGGCAAGGCGAATGTCAACACCCCCCAGGCGTCTCGAGTTCCAATGAGACCCTCGTAGGGCGGTGTCACATATCACCCGAATCATCCGACCCGTGCCTCCGTCTTGCAACAACATAATTGGTCTACGGTCGAAGGTGGTCCCTGCAAGAAGTTGGCGATTGATGGTGGTCACTGGACGCTGCCACTGCGCGGTGCGACGTGCCCTGACAGGCATGTCTTTCTGGCTCGGCCTACGCTGCCAGTGCCTGAATTAATTCCCACGTGCCGAGATACAATGGGAACCTGCCCATTATCATCTGCTCCTGAAAACTGATATCAGTCAGGACTCTGAAGCACCGTTGCGGGATGGGGTAATTCCAGGGCGCTCCTGCACGTGCAATCTGCCGAGCCGCCATCTCTTCGTGAGTCTACGGCATGAGGCTAACTTTAAGCACCAGCTGAGCCAACGCCTACGATTCTGAAAGGCTGGCGCCAAGATGCTAAATCCTCGGCCTCCTTTTTCCCACAGCCACTTGGTATGAGTCGCCGTAACGCAAGTTTGTGCAGGAACACGTTCTTCTCTTTGGTCCCGGGCAAACGAAATTGAGACGCCAGTCTGTGAAGCTCCCGCGTCTTGCCGCTAATGACAATGGAGCCAATTTACCGCTCCGCTTCTCACAAGCATCGCCTACCTCAGCTCGATTCCGGCAGGATCTTGGAATGCCTTGAGCTGGGTAGGAGTGAATGAGCCCAAGAAGGAGACAGGCTGCGATGACTCCTTCGTAGGTGTAGTCGCCCCGCTTACGTCGCATCGTGTCGTCCCATGGCCCTCCTGCAGCGGCATCCCGACACGAAGAAGCCATCACGAACCCCTCCGGACCCAGATGGCTGCCTATTTTATCCCTCCGGAGTCAGAATCTGGCAGCCGTTTTAGTGCCAATGAGCCTGGGATCACGGTACCAGAGCCACGGGATCTTCTTCGCTCTAGGCCCTGTCAGGCCTTACTCATCTCGCTACACGGGGTGCAACCCAATCACTGACAAGCTTAAAATACGATTTCTTGGCAGCTTGACCGCAACAGGAATGGAGCAAAGAGAGGCGGTTTGCAGGCTCAGGAAACCACCAAGCCACCCGGGGCTACGATCCTGCTGTGACTCTGGGGAGGGATATGGCAAGTTTCTTATGCTCTTTTTGGGTCTAGAAATCCTTTTTCTGCCTCGCCGTGCCTCTCGTGCTGGCCGTTCAAATATACACACAATGGCTGCGACGGGACGCCCTCGTCCTCTCCCCTAACGCCTCCTTCTCTGAGCAAGCGACTCTCTTCGCCGTCACTCGTTTGCTTCTCTTTCCATAGCCTTCATTGACCATGAGGGCATCACTGGCTTTGGCGCTGCTTGCCGCTTGCACGCAATCGGCACATGCAGTTGTTCAGTTCCCCTTCGCCAAGCATGCCAGTCCTCACCAGAATGTCGCCAAAGGTGGCTCAAAAGCACGAGCCTTGAAGACGGGCTTCTTCCAAGGTGCTATGACCTACGTTGTGAACGCCACTGTCGGGACGCCTGGCCAGCCTGTGTCTCTAGTTCTGGCGCCCTCCTCCTCAGACACCTGGGTCGTTGATGCTAGGTCAGACCAATGTACCTACTACAGCACCTATTACAGCACCTCCTACGATGGTGACACTGATCCGGACGACCCGTCGTGCATTTGGGGAAGCTGTAAGTGACGTCCCTATTCAGAGGGCAGACCCACTAGATCATGATCTCGGATCTGGACTGCCCCTGAGGCTCCGCCCGGAGCAACGCCGATCGCCGAGTCACACTCTCCGGGCGGAAAGTGCTACGGTCTTGGATTCCAGGTGCTGATATCCTTCGCAGTCTCACCCAATGTGTCATCCACATATCAGTCCGAGTCTCTAGAGGAGGATGACGACTCGAGCTCCAGCTCCAGCTACGACTTCAGTAACACATATAACGACGATTCATACGCCTATGGGGACTATTTCAACGACTCGATTGCCCTGGGCGATGTGTCTTTGGACGATTTCACCGTTGGCCTGGTCAACAGTACCAACAGGTACATCGGCATGCTCGGCCTCGGCTACAACGACAGCGTGCACTCGACCTTTACGGATCGTCTCGTGAGCGAGGGACTTATCAACAGCACGACGTACTCGATCTGGGTCGACGACTCAGAGGCAAGCTCAGGTAATATTCTCTTCGGCGCCATCGACACGACCAAGTTCGAAGGAAGCCTGTTCCGGGTCTCCTCGTACTACTCGGGCTATCAGATGCTCATGACAATCTCGAGCATCAACGCCACGACCAAGGATAGCGATGGACCAATCACGATCACCTACGACGCGGAGGCGGATGATAGCTACTACGGCAGCTCATCCACCAGCCCGTCATCGAGCTCGTCTTCAAGCTCATCCTCGAGTAACTACCTGTTCAGTGCGACATTCGCCCCTACTGACTCCCTGAGCGTCTTGCCTGACGATGTGGCCTCTCAATTCTGGGAGGTCGCAGGAGCTTACTACGACTCGGATGTGGAGATGGCCTTGATCGGGTGCAACGCCGGTAACGACGGCTCGACCAACTTCACCTTCAGGCTCGGCAACGGCCCCAATGGCCCCAACATCACGGCGGCCCTGGAGGACCTCATCGTTCCCGTGACGGACGTCGACATAACAACCTACTCCTCGTCCTACTTCTCATCCCTCGACACGGCGGTGTGCCTCTTCGGCGTGCAAAACAGGAGCATCCTCTCGAGCTCCTCGTACTCGTACACCTCCGACTACAGCCTCGGCAGCGGCATCCTCCGCCGGACGTACAGCGTCTTCGACTTCGTCAACGACGAGATCGCCATCGCGCCCGTCAAGTTCGGCGCGACGGAGACGAGCAACGTCGTTGCCTTCGCCACGTACGGGTCCACGGCCCCCTCGTCGACGATGCTCTGTATCCTCTCGAGCTGCTCCAAGACCACCACCGGCGGCGGCACCAGCTCCGGCGGGGGTTCCGACAACGACGAGGGCGGGCTGGCGTCGGACATCCTCTCGGTGCCCGCGCTCGTCGGGGTGAGCCTGGGCGTCGGCCTGGGCGCGCTCTCCGTCGGCATCATCGGCTACCTGATCTGGCGGCACCGCATGAGAAGGAGGATGGCCGGCAAGGAGGACGCCGGGTCGGTAACCACCGCTGAGGCGGGCGAGGCGGCGCCCCCGCTGCCGCCGCGAGAGGGGGCCGCCGGCGGGGCTGCGCCGGGCCCGGAGATGACGCAGGCTTCGCGACCGCATGTAGTTGACAAGGGCAAGGCGCCTGAGATCCCTATGCCTGAGAACCTAGGATCTACGTCGACCCATGGACATGGTACCGGTGTGCAGGGTTCGGAGCCCGCGCAGGGTTCATCGAGCCGTGATGCCTGATACCAACTGCTATTTTAATGTTAATGTCTGTATGATTTTGGATATGGTGTGGAGAGACAAGGAATGACTTAGATACCCAGCCTAGCATAGCGGTTTATCAAATAGAGGAGATACCCCTTAACAAACAGTCCACGCTCCGCACCACAGGCCCACCGAAAGAAAGAACGGCGGCACGCCAAAGCTTTTGCAGAAGCCACTGCAAGGGACCATGGATGGCAAATTGATTCATCATCAAACCTATAATTACCCGCCCTTTTACAACTTATAAACAGGGTCCTCCTCCGCAGCGTCCACCCCGCCCTTGACGACGCGCTGGACGGCCGCGCCGATCTCCTCGTCGCCGTCCAGCAGGTCGATCCAGCTGTTCCTGACGCCCTCGGCCTCGAGCAGCGCGGCAGAGACCTGCGCCACCGACTCCCGGCTCACCTTGCCCCTGCTGGTCTTGGTCTTGCCCAGCTCGACCTTGCCCGCCGGGTCCGTGGTCAGCGTGCCCGGGCGCAGGTTGATCCCGACGAAGTCGCTGCCCCGCTTGGCCGACTCCTGGTACAGGGCCTCGTCTGCTGCGAGCTTGGCGATGTAGTAGTTGGGGAGGATCTTGTAGTTGACTTCCTCGGCGGCCTTGTTCCCGGGGGCCATGTTAGCATCTTGGTCTTTGTGATGGGCCTGAGCGGGAGGTCCTGTGCTGGCTGAGGGGCGCGGCTCACCTTCCAGTCGTCATCGTTCCACCAGCTGGGTTTGTTCCGGCGCGAGTCGAGGTATGAGATGTTGAGGAACCGGGTGATGGTGGGTGTGTTGGCCGAGGCCTTGATGAAGTGGATGGCGGCGTCGCGGTCGACGGCGAATGTCTGTGTGTTGCAAAGCCCAGTCAGATTTTCCTCCCGTATGATATGTGATGACTGCTATGCAGCAAGGGGGCATACCCGCTCGGCGCCTCCTCTTCCTCCTGCACCGGCGCTCCAGAAGACGTAGCGGGGTTGACCTCGTCGAGGATGCTCTTGGCTTGCGACTCGCTCTTGACTTCCTCAATGCTACGGACGAGGACGTTCAGCTTGCCCTGGAGGCTCTCGCCGAGCTTCTTGATGGCGGGGATCTGTTCCTCAGTGCGGATGATGCTGGTCACCGTCCACGACTTCTTAAGCAGGATCGGGGTGAGCAGCTGGCTGATCTTGCCGTGGCCGCCGAGTACGAGGACGTGCTTGCTCATGGTGTTGTTATGGTGGTGAAGCTTGGTGTGGAGGAGGTCTGTCGCACGAGATATTGCGTGTTGGTGGTGAAGGTGGTGATGTTGAGCTTGAGAAGCAACTATCGCGGGGTCAGTGGAGCGAGGGAGAGGGGCAGCTTTTGTGTCAAAACAGCCGGCTCCCCACTCGCACGCGATGCTGCGATGATGATGCCATTTCCTGGGCTGACATATGGCGGAATTTAGCTTTTACGATGATCACCGAATGCCATTACTCAGTCGTTCTACCCTGTGCTGCCGGTACTAACCATATGCGTGGGCTTCGATTAAACCAGCTTCTCGGGCGCGCTTCTGCACGAGGTCTACCCACGATCGACAGCTACCCTTGCGAGGGCCAGTGAGGGTATGATGCAATTACTCACTAAGCTTCACACGGGCAGAGCTTCGCCAAGCTCCTCTTGGCACCGGGGCTGCCGGTCGAGCACGGAACGGAGCCGCCGTATCGCAACGCTGAATCTTTGCATGCTCCGCAGATAGCACAGCTATGGAACTCCCATTGGTATTTTGAGCAATGATCTCGCATCCGCGGGTCTCCATGGCATTCCTCTTGGCACCCATCAGCGGAGCGAACGAGGTAACCATTGTCATTTCTTTTAGGTGATTCAGTTGCTAACTGAACTGGCTTGTCAAGCAGAACGATAGTCCGCATTCTGAACCTGACGTTTCGGCTAGAATATTCGGAAGGATTTTACGTTCGTTCGAATGGCTCAACATCTCGTAGTTAGATCTTCGATTCTAGAAGTTACGGTATGTTCAACATGAAATCGTAGTTCCGGGCACAAGATATTGGAGAAGACGTCCCATTGTGTCACAGAAGAGCTTCTACATGACAATTTGTTTCGAAACGAGCCAGTATAAGAATTGCTTGTTTGTTTTTATTCCAAGCTCCCACCCAGCTTGCTAAAAAAACAAATAAAAAATTATTACATCGTAGATATACCCTCCGACCACAGCATTCAGAAATCTGAGTATTCCTTTGCAGATTCTATCGATATGGGCAGAATCCAAGCTATCCCGATGAGCAGCCAAGAAACCAAAAAGAAGGCGCGGGATTTGCCGGTGGTCCCAACAGACATAGCAAAAATAATCACGGGCCATAACCACACAGCCAGCCAAAGAAGGCCAAAGACTTCGTAAGGAAGCAGCCAGCCAACGCAGCAGAACAAAGTGCACAGTACCATGCCGGAGAACCACCGCTTCTCCCTTGCAACCCAGCCCTTGAGACCGCTTCGGAAGCTGTACTTTCCCAGCGCCATGGCCGGGTCACCTCCGACCCTCCCGCCCCTTAGGTTCCGACTGACGTGTGTGGAAAATTCTTTGTTGGACAAAGCAGTGGCCTGGTCCGCGTCGCCGAAGTCAACGGCGATTGCCCTGGTCAATTTGACCGCGGCCTTGTACCGGTTCGGGATCTCGTACGGCCCACGGCTCGATAGCTTCAGATGAGCCTTGAGCCACATCACATATACTGAAAGCGACCAGAAACTCATGAGCAACATGGCAATGAATGCTTGCAAGAACGAGAAGCCCCATTTGTATGTCTGTTGGCCAATTCGTTAGTGCCATTTATCTAAGATCTAATTTTCAAGGATGTATCATCTTCTCCTACTTACTCCATTTGGCTGACACCGGCCATAGCCTTGTGTGATGATGTAGTCGAAGTCGTACGCCTCATTGTTGTAGACGTAGGTTATTTTCTTCTCATCCATGAATGGCTGTTGACCCGTACGAGGGTCAGTCCAGTCGGAGCCATATGTATCGTACCTGTATGTGGGAAAGGCCGAGATGTTCAGTGCAGGACTAGGAAGAGTAGTATTGTCCTGAGGCCACGTTGAGTTTGTGTTGTTCAGGCCAAGAAGACCGTAAGTTTCCGTATCTGGCAGCGAGGGTTAGAACGGACCAGTGAGCATGCAGCTTTTTTGCTTATTAACTCCTTGAATACCTACAAAGTGAGACATTATTCCCTAGGGTGTAGAATTTATCTGTTGTACCGTAGCAATAACAGTAGGCATTATCTTTTGATATGAATGTAGGATCCCACTCCCCTAGGTATATATTCATTAAAACTTGTCGCAAGCCAGCAGAGAATAGAATCAAGGGGTACTCACTCGTTTCGCTACAGCATGGGACCAAGTACTCATCTGTCAGCCCATCGACCCTGCTCCCATCATGGATGATGTATAGCAACGGGCTGAATGATGAAAACGGTATGAGTGAACCGTCCCTAATCTTGACGAAGGCGACGTTGTTACTGTCGTAACCCGTCATAGCACTTGCGACGGTTGGCCAAGCTAAGACAAAGAGCATAGTGACAGTCATGAAAACCATCGCTGCTATTGATCTGAGTCTCCTTCGAGCCAGGAAGTCTCTGATGACCCCCGTTACTCCCAATATCGAGATGCTGTCTTGCATGAATATCGTCCAGTATGTGTGATAGGAAACGGTTCTGGTATCTGGTCCCTCTTCGAGTGACGCCTTGATGTGAAGAGAAAACGCTCTCCAAGAGAAGACAACTAGAATCGTCTGGCCGATCCTGCCAACTGCCTGAAATCATCTCTCCTTAGCTGAGCCCAATTTTTCAAAGAAGATGTCACATGTGAAGTTACTCGCGCTCCTCTGGGTTCCGTCAACAACTTACAACATCCCACACAACATCCACGACCTTGGCTTGTGTGAAGGTAAGCTCGCCGAACCCCGACGTGATCTGGAAAAATCCGTTGATATCCCAGGGATCGTAGATTTCGTAGATGGAGAACGTGCCGTCCGGCAGGCACGCGGAGCTCATGTAGTAACCTGACCAGAGCAAAGGCACCATGATCAGACAGGTTAACAGGCCTGCGACCCAGCAGAAGAACAGAAACCAAATTCCCCCTCGTGCCCAGCGAATGGTGCGCATGTCCCTCAGGGCCTCCCGCCATGACTCTCGCAAGACACTGATGGGAGCGGTGCCATTGTGTTCGCGGCGATATGGTGTCGAGGGCCCAATCACATAGGGCTCCAACAGCAGGGGATCCAGGTCTGCGCGCTCTGTGAGCTCGAATGCTGCCGACTTGGTTGGGCATGCCCCAGCCGGGTCTTCGAATTGGCCCATAACGCCAGCATGTGAGATGATTTTTTGAGATGGAAAATTGAAAATTGAAAATTGACAAGACGTAGATTTGAAAAAAGCTTGTCCATTTTCAAGAGTTAAATTTGGAAGGCTTGCAGATCTCAGGGGAAGAAAACAAGATTAGGCAGTCAGCAATCCTCCCGAGCTGTAACAGCAGACGCTGTGAGATGATTGGGCAATTAGCTTTCAGCGCACCCACCCGGCCGCTGAAGGAGCTGGGCCCTGGTCCTTATAAATGCCTTCAACTATATAGTGGCCTGGCCTAGTAAGAAAGCGATCCTGTGCACGTTCATGAGAACGGGGAGCCGGACATCTGATGCAAATTTAGGCAACTATTCTTCCGACCTGCTGGGCCTGATGAGAGCTTTTCGTTGAAAGTGAAAAGACAAGGGGGTGGGGAGTGTAGATTCAACGTGGGTACATACACGGGTTCTCTGCGAAGGAAACAGAAATAAGTAGAGGCAGTTGTCTACTCGGGTAAATAGACCTTAGAATTGTTCGGAAACTAGGCTTAACGGGACTGATTTTACAAGCAGAATTCGCTATTCCTAGAGTGGGCTGCCAAGTCTGTTCCGCGTCGCGTCAAATCCAGTCACTGTCACATTGATCAGCAGGGGTGCAGAGCTGACCATTGCGTGCAGGGGGCTCACGACCCGTGCGAATGTTTGAAGTAGCGAGACACAACTGAGTCCGAGTAAGAGCCAATTATGTCATCGAGGAGGTAACTTTTGGCGAGCGGTCGACGGCGGCAGCAATATATCCAGCGGGTTTCGTGTGCCCAGTATGCAGCAGCCGGTTGTACTGCAGTCCCTGGCACAGCAGCGCCTGTAGGTTTGCGGCCGCAGCGGTGCTACGTCAGCTGACCTGCTTGCCTACCCCATCCAAAATCCTCCGTAACGGCCCTGTGAAGGAAGGAGCCGGTAAACATACGTTATCGGAGCGGAGATTTGTAGGATCTCGATTTGTCAAAAACTATCAATGGAAAAGGACCCACGTCGTTTGTTCCAAGCGATTATCCGAAAACACTACGCAAGCAGTTCAATTGTTTCTCTTTTTTTTTTTGAAGTCTGAGAAAAGCATCGTCCAGGGATCACCTCAATCCATGGAAGACCCACTCGTCTGTGCCCGCACCACAGGGGTTTTGGAGGCACCCAACGGCGCATCACAGCTGTTCTGAATGACCTCGACGCTGAGGAGCCATGCACCTTCTTCATTGCACCAAGGGAGACTTTGACCAGCCATTAGCGATCCACCTGGAACAAGTCGGCGAGCAGCCCCCACCCTATGCAACCCTCTCGCATGTCTGGGGAGATGGCGAGGTTACATTCCAGGACTGCGAGGACGTCGAAGACATAACGCGTCTGTCCAGGATAACGTTGAAGAAAGGCTACGCCAAGCTGGCGGCAGCATGTGAGCGCGCCCTGCAGGATGGGCTTGGATACGTCTGGGTTGACACGTGCTGCATCAACAAGAGCTCCAGTGCCGAGCTGTCCGAGGCGATCAACTCCATGTTCCGCTGGTACGAGATGTCGCAGACGTGCTATGCCTACCTAGACGACCTCCATGACCGCTTCAACCTGCGGAACCTTCGGAAGAGCAGGTGGTTTACGAGAGGTTGGACGCTGCAGGAGCTGATTGCACCGGCGGACGTTGTGTTTCTCACCGCCGAGTGGCAGGAGATAGGGACAAAGGCCACGCTTTCGAAACAGATATCAAGCATCTCACGGATACGGGAGTGTATACTTGTCGATGGACTGTATGCGCACGATACAAGCGTGGCGGAGAAGATATCCTGGGCGGCCAGACGACGGACGACCCGAGAGGAGGACCACGCCTACTCCCTTCTGGGCCTCTTCGATGTTCATATGCCGCCTATTTATGGCGAAGGGGGCTCCAGCGCGTTCAGGAGATTACAAGAGCAGATCATGCATACGTCAACCGATCATACCATCTTCACCTGGTGGGGACAAGGATCTTCTATAACCTCTGGAATCCTGGCCTTGTCTCCCGACCAATTCTTCGGCGCGAAGCTCCACCCTGTCGAGTTTGACGTCTATCGGCAAGCGTTTGATTTGCTTCAGGCAAAGCCGGAATTCACCGTCACAAACTATGGCCTGAAAATGCAGATCCCCATAGCAGAGATTGGACCGGACTACCCAGGGTATTACTACGGATTCCTCGCGGCGCGATACATAGGCGCTTCTACCGTAAATGAGTGGGCCACGATATACCTCTACCGGCAGCCGGGAGGCGGCATGCGCCAGTTCACCCGCACGAGCTTCAAGGGCATGTGGTTTGAACACAGGAAGATCGGCGCCGAGGACTTCCACAAGGACACTATCTTTATAAAAATAACTGTCGATACCTGGCCGCTGGTGTTGAACCCGGACGTGAGCGAGCCTTTCGGTACGCCATCCCTCAGAGGTGGATGCGGCGGACAGATGGAACGGCGGGTGTACATGGCATTTGCCAAGAAGCATCCAACAATTCACATTGCAGAGTACTGGGTGAACGACTGCCCGCTGAGGTGCAACGAAGTTCTCATGCTCAGCTTCAAGGGCCGATGGGCCATGAGGACGGAGTCGGGGCGGGAGATATTCCCGGACCTACACAAAGCCACCGTAGCGAGGAGTATACAGGCTGACTTTGTCGAGTTCGACCGAAGAACATACGAAAACGGCCGACACCTTGCTTTCATAATCATGAGCAACGGGATAGACAGGATTCTTGTCGTCATGGCTATACAGCGGGGAGCATGGCTACTCCTGCTTGCAAAAATAGAGAGCAACGTCTCAGTCCGGACGGTGAGGCATGACATGCTCTCTCCCGTGGAGAAACAAGACGGAAGTGACCAGGTACTACACCGGCGAGCCAGCACGCTGCTTACACCTCCTTGGCTACAATCTAAATTCGTCGGCGTGGGCGTGCCCTTCAACCCACCAGGGCCATTCGAGGCCCGCCTGGGCAGATACTTTGTCTCGATCGAGCGAGAGACCCGTTTGGACCGTCCGAAGGAGCTGTTCTTCCGCATCACTGTCGGCATGAGGCCAGTGGTGTCTCGGAAAGCAGCAGGCACGTTCCAAATCAAGGAGAACGCGACGAAATCTGTATTTCTGATGAGATCGATACCGAGTTCTTGAGATTTGTTTAGGCTCGTTACGTCGACTCCACTTGCTTCTGTCACTGTCACACTTATCTCAGAGGTTGTCGATTTGATATAAAAGTCGCGAGCGTTTGGCCGGTACAAATCTACCAGTCTGGATGCCGTTGAGGGACATTATTCTCAAAAATTGTCACCCTGGAGCGAGACTCACATACTTACTTGTAATTAGCCTATCTTTACATTCGAAGAACAGAATGTACACTTAAGGGATGGCTGGGCTTGCCATACTATTTTGTTTCGCGTGGGAATTATGTAAATTGGGGCCCGGACGGAAGATGTCAAGTTCAGGGTGAATTGACGTAAGAAATGAAAAGATCAATAATCACGACAATGGCATGTTGTGGCTTGGTTATCGACTGTTTGGATCCCATGGCAAAATGGGAATACGTATCGCATGTTCAACGAGATACTCTGCCAGGAGCCTCGGAGGGATTAGTGTTCCCGTTCCGCTTTGGCTGAGGGTATCCACGGATCCTCCTCAGTGCAGATAGATGCATGCAAGCGATGCAAGGGACAGATCTAATGATACGCTAACTGTTATAAAACCCTGGTTAAATATATATCCACTCGCTTAACTGAGCGGAGTTTATACTCTTTTCAGCGTACTTAAGTAGTTATGTCGGACAGTTAGTTGTTGCGGTTGCGCAGTCCTTCCCACAAAAGACACTAGCAGTGAGCTCTCACCAGCCGCCCCCATTTCCCTTCCGCGAGATTCAACTCCCCCAGAGGTATTTAAGCAGACTCTATGCTTCAGCATCTCGACGGCAGTAGAAGAGAGTGCACGTCCCAGACTCTTGAAAAAAACTTCGCACTGCACAGCCTATCGCATCATCCGATCAGTAATCTCTGATTGGTAATACGTGTACACTTGGTCCAAAGGTCCGTTCATTGACTCTTCTTAACGATTAGCATTCCAAGACGACGCTTTTGCTAAAATCTGGCTATTGAACCAAGAAGGCTCCATCCAACACTTCATCTGCTCGTATACATTCGACGCTCTTCCGACAATCACCTGAATATCCCGCCTCCACGTCTCGCATCCGAATCACGATGGCCCCTCTTGACAACCCCGCAGTCCCCAAGGGCTCCACTGTCCTTGTCACCGGAGCCAACGGCCTGTTGGGCTCCCACATTGCCGACCAGTTCCTCGAGCATGGCTACAAGGTCCGCGGCACCGTCCGGGACAAGGAGAAGAATGCCTGGCTCCAGGCTCTCTTCGACAAGAAGTACGGCAAGGGCAGCTTCGAGCTTTTCAAGGTCGCCGACCTGACTTCCGAGGGCGCCTTCGACGAGGCCGTGAAAGGTATGGCGCACGGACACTGGAGATCACACTGGAAGTTTTACGATCCGTGGCTGACTCCTGCGTAGGCACCTCCGTCGTCGCACACACTGCCAGCATCACGAGCTTGGAATCGGACCCCAATGTTGTGATTCCTCAGGCTGTTGCGTTCGCCGAGAATGCCCTCAAGTCAGCGTACAAAGAGGTTTCCGTAAAGCGGTTCGTCCTGACCTCGTCATCATCGACTTGTTACCTCGCCGACCCATCCGTGCCGGGCATCAAGGTGACCGCAGACACCTGGAACGAATCCGCGCTCAAGGCCGCGTGGGCTGATCCTCCTTACACCCGGGAGCGCGCCGCTCCTGTCTACGCCGCCAGCAAGACACAGTCTGAACAGGCGGTGTGGAGGTACCACAAGGAAAACCGCAGCAGGCGCCCCGACTTGGTTGTAAACACGGGTGAGGATTGCCAGCTCGTGAGATTGAGTGAACCTGACTGACATTACTAGTTCTGCCTAACTTCAACTTCGGCAAGGCTCTCGACCCAGTTAATCAGGGCTACCCGAGCAGCTCCGGCCTCCCGGTCGCACTATGGCAGGGACAGGTGACACAAATTCACCAAATGATAAAGCCACGTACGTTCTTTTCTTCTTCTTGTATCAAAGGCTGGGGTGGTTCCTTACAACTTTGCAGAATACTACATCGACGTCCAGGACACCGGCAGGCTTCACGTCGCAGCCGCCGTCCTGGACCACGTCAAGGACAAGCGGATCTTTGGCTTCGCCGGACGGTTCAGCTGGGATGAGATTCTGGACATCATCCGCGAGGCCGCGCCTGGCAGGAAAGTCCCCGACAACTTCTCTGGCGGATCAGACCCTAATGAGATTGAGCCCCGCGATGAGGCTGAGCAGTTGCTGCGAGACCTTGGGCGTCCGGGCTGGGTCAGTTTGAAGGAGAGCATCCTGGCCAACATCTCGGACTTGAAGGACGCTTGAGCGCCTCGCGTTCCCGAATTGAAGACAACAAACGGCACTGTGTCCGGGAGCGAAGGGACTCGAGCCATGTACCCCGTAGTTTTGACATTCAAGGCCAGCCAAAACGAGATAATATCACCTGGGAATTATAAAAATTAAGGCCTAGAAGGAAAGCATCAATTTCAAGGTGAATCGACGTAAGATTGATATCCGGCACCGGGAGAGAGTGGTTGACAAACATCTCGAAAGCCCCGTCGTTATCAAAGATCAGGAAGACTGCACGGGCAAGTGGGGGTGATGAAGAGATGGACAAACCGCATCGAGATAAGAACCTCACTTTAATTTCCACATCGGCTTTATCACAGATCTGCCCCGGGATCTCATCAAGCTTCCCCAACATGGCAACTATATCCCCGCCCCCGCCTCGCGCCGAAGCTAAAGCACGGCATGGTTACGCACTCGCTCGCAGCTTAGGCTTATCAGTGGAGGAGAGACGCGTGAGGTATCATTCGCCAATGCGACCAGCTTTATCGTTAGTCCTACCACCGGGAACCTGCAACGTCAGCTTAGTCTGTATGAGATGGTCAGCTAGCCGCCCTAGGGCAAATGATACTTGAACCGTACCATCCCGTTGGATCTGCCGGTCGCTCTGCGAAGATCACCATTCTTGTGCCATATTCTGCTCACGTCATTTGGTGACGGGGACGAGCTCATCCTGTCTCTCATCATCATCGCCAGCTGGCCCCCTCTGCAGTAAAGCACTCAGACCGCGGAGACAGTGCTCTCCAGCCTCCAGAAATGTCAACCACGGAGAAGATCTCCTCCTCCGATGGTGCTCCGGCAGAAACGCCGCAGCACCACGCGGAGCTGGTGACCACCGCAGATGACGGCGTCGTCCTGGCGAGCGAAGCAGACGCCGAACTGCTGGCGAAGATGGGATACAAGCAAGAGCTGAAGCGGAACTTCTCGACGCTCGAGGTGTTCGGAATTGCCTTCTCCATTATGGGACTGCTTCCCTCCATCGCCAGCACCCTCGCCTTCTCCCTCCCAGCTGGGCCGGCGGGCATGGTATGGTCTTGGTTCCTGGCCAGCGGCTGTATCTTTGTCGTCGGTCTGGCGATGGCGGACTTGGGAAGCGCGATGCCCACCAGTGGGGGGCTATATTGGTGGACTCATTATTTCAGCTCGCCCAAGACGAGGAATTATCTATGCTTCTTGGTTGGGTACAGCAATAGTCTGGGCTTGATCGGTGGATTATGTTCTATCAATTGTAAGAAGGCTGCCTTCTCCCTGGTCATTGTGACATGTGCAGCTGACATCTCAACTACCTCGCGCAGATGGGTTCGCCCTCATGTTTTGCGCAGTCATCGTCGTTTCAACAGACGGCGAATGGACTCCAAGCAACGGGATCGTATACGTAGTGTTCATGATATGCACGCTCACACACGGCATAATCGCCTCCACCCTGACGAAAATAATGAACAAGCTCCAGACCTTCGCGGTCTTCCTGGTAAGCTTCCTTTTCCAAACCTTAAACCAATCGGCTACTAATTAATCCCTGCGTGTAGAATATCGCCCTGATCCTCTCCACGATCATTGCACTGCCTGTGGGGATGGCGAACAAGCGCAATGACGGCCACTTCATCTTCGCCACCGTGGAGAACCTGACCACCTGGCCGACGGGCTGGGCTTTCATGCTCGCGTGGCTGTCGCCCATCTGGACCATCGGCGCCTTCGACAGCTGCGTCCACATGAGCGAGGAGGCGAGCAATGCTGCCAAGGCCGTGCCACTGGGCATCCTTAGCTCGATTGGGATGTGTTGGGGTCTGGGTTTCGTGATTGTCATCGTGCTTGCTGCGTGCATCGACCCGAATATCGAAAATGTCCTGGGAAGTTCCTTTGGGCAGCCTGTGAGTGCCAGTCGAGTCTGCTTGGACCAGTCTGAATTGCAGTACTAAATGTTTCGTGACAGATGGCTCAGATCTACTATGATGCACTGGGGAAACAGGGTGCCATGGGGCTCATCGCATTCTTGTTCATAGTGCAATATCTGATGGGTTACTCCATCACGATAGCTGCTTCGCGACAGATGTGGGCATTCTCTCGAGACGGTGCTCTGCCATTCTCATCCTTCTTCCGCCGCATTGTAAGTTATCCTGTTTGGGGAAGACAGGTGGATGATCGCCAGTGCTGATGTGATCCCATAGTCCAAAACCTTCGGTTACATCCCGCTCCGAGCAGTCTGGGGTGCCGTCTTCGTCGCCATCATACTGGGCCTTCTTTGCTTGATCGCCCCAGCCGCCGCGTCCGCGCTGTTCTCTCTGGCTGTGGCTGGTAACAATCTTGCCTGGGGCATTCCCATCTTCGCACGCGTAGTGTGGGGGAAAGAGAAATTCACCCCGGGCGCCTTCTACACCGGAAACAAGTTCAGTCTTCCGATCGCATGGGCTGCCATCATTTTCCTAGTGTTTGGGATCCTGCTGGCAATGTTCCCTGTTGGCGGTCCGGACCCCACGCCGGAAACTATGAACTACACCGTTGTGGTGAACATGGCAGTCTGGGGAGGAGCGACCGTCTACTACTTTGTCGCGGCAAGAAAGTGGTTCACCGGCCCCAAGTCGACTGTGGAAGAGATTGAAGGCGTCACAGGGCATGTGTTGAGTGGCCCAGAGAGGGATGGACTCGCGGACGAGACCGAAGGAGGTGGTGGGACGGAGAAGCTGGCTGCTGCCAAGGAATGAGAAAGCTTGGATATAGATCCCGAGGTTCTTGATGCTGATTCATGGACCCTCGCAGAAGACGAGGGGAAGCATACACAACTTACACAGAGACAGATTGGGTTTTACTGTGATGCTAACATCTCCAACGAAACTGGTAAAAATGAAGAAAAAGGATTAGTCTTTGCTCTGTGCTTCTTCGCTTGTCATCCTTTGCATGTTTCCTGGAGGGACAAGTCCTATTCCGACTGCTCTGGGGCCACAAGGCATGGCATGGCCGTGCCAAAAGCGACATCCGCCGTTGCGCAAGGACAGGGCCTTCCTGCATGATGGCGCCAGGGAACGCCTGGTCGGAGGGTTGTCAATTCCAGTCAGGGGTTTGCTTGGCTCCATGAAGTGGGGCCGCCACCATGAAAGTCCGTGGCCACGAAGTGGGGATGGGCAGAGAAGGCAGGGATGTCGTAAATAGCCGTTGTGGATGAGGCTGAGGGCCCAGAACACGACGACACATTTCAGGGGAGAGGGCTGGAAGTTGTCCTGGTCCACCAAGCGTGCGTACGATTGCGTGGTGATTGGTCCGCGCGGACTTTGAGATCGGGGAACCCACCGGTGGCCGGGCACGGTGACGAGGTCGACTCAATCAATGAAGTAATAATTCGAGGAAGTGAGTACCAATTGATGACCGGCTTTTTGACATGCCCGCCGTTGATTGCGAATTAAGCTCGTCACCGGAGTGCTTCGCCAGCTCTGATCCGGTCCTGCTTTAGTAACCACTCTGGCCATGTTGACGGTGCGTGGAACGACCATGAGACAGTTCGCTAGTTAATGATTCGACATTTATTACCTGGGCGAATTGCGTTTCGCAGGCATTACAAAATTGAGGAGACAGCGCGGTGTGGAACGGTCAGGCAAAAGAGATTGATGCTGCACCCTAAGTTCGAAGCCGTGTTGATTAGTGATGTCCAACCACACTTTCGGAAGGTTGTGGTCGATGAGGAACACAACGTCACCATGTTGATTAACTGGCGCAACATACAGCCCATGCCCTGGAACACAAGCCATTTGTCTTGTTCCAGCTGGGCAATTGCTTCATTACCTTCAGATACAAGCTTTGGTCTGGCGGAGTGTCTACAGCACCCCCCCCCCTACTCAAATCTCACAAGGCAACGTTGTTGGGGACCGATTGAATCTACATCACGCTGTTTCCCAACATCACTGGTATTCTCTGTCTGCAACCCTTTGGGGTTAGATGTTCTGAGGCCACAGTGGATTGATTGTAGGGCCTAACCATTTAATCCAGCTCTGAAAAATAGACATAAATTTCGCTCGCCTGAAGATTCCTACCACACTTAATGCGTGCGATGATTGGTTCTTTCATTGTCACAGAAGTGAGAAATTTCGTGGCGGTCGTCTCTGTGTGGGTAGGGTGGGGATGTCAGACTCTTAGCATGCAAGGCGAAGAGGATGGGACCAGATAATCCTCGACAGAGACATTCTTGGTTGTCCCATGTTCGGCCAATTGATTGACATGACCATATCATGCGTCCTGACCGAACGATAGTCGTTGCAAGCACAGGCTCAGATGAGGACTTTGAGACACGCTGTACACTGGGATACAACCAATACGGGACAAAGAGATGTGTGTCTCAAAGCTGATAGCCAGCCCAAGAGACTCCAAGATATGGCAAGAGAGCTCGGGATTGCTTGTCCCAGCCGCAGTGTCACAACCAGTCACCGATAGGCCTGCTGGAAAGTGAGGTCAAGATGCCGAGATGAGGATCGCCGACTAAGAGAGTACGGTGCAGCACCCGCCGCTTGGCTTCGATCTTGATCATGCAGGAGCACATGCTGGCCAGCTCGTACTTGAAACGTTGTCTTGGCTTGTAGAGCTGAAACAAAGCAGAAAAGAACAAAACGGACGGTTGATTACCTCGTGGCCTCAACGGCCTTAATTAGCAACTGGAAGACATTTCCTTGAGAGGTTGGCGTTTGATGCTGCAGCTCATTGAGGGTACCTACGTAACTAGTTCCTCTGTTGGCCACACCAAGCTCAACCAGATACCAGCTTACCACCTGTGCCCAGAGCAGCAATTTGGCAATTATGAAAGCTGATGAAAACTTAATGCATTTTCGCGGCTAATCACTCGCAGACAAGCCATGTTAGCAGCAAGTGAGTTGAGTTTGGTCGGAGGTGCTCCAGAAGACTGACTGCGTGGGAGGCCGCAGGCAACAGACACGGCTGCCTCTGAGGGAACCCCGGATGCATGAACCTTGAAAGAGCAGCCGATAAGCCCCATCCGGACGCCGTGCAAGAGTTGCGCAATGACCTTGGCCGGCGATGTGCATGAATTGGGTGTCGGCGTGTGCCACGGTTCAGAAGCGCGAGTCGGACGCGTTCGTTCCCCACGAACCTTGTGTCCGACGGTTGATGCCGAGAGAGCCAGGGTACAGCAGGGGTAAGCCATGAAGCTTCGGCATAATGAAGCAAAAGAGGTGTGGGTTGACGGAAAAAAAATCCAACGGGGAGGCTTTGGACTTTTTCGCGTTGTCAGATCTTGGCTGCTGGAAGTGATGGTGAAGCTGAGGCTGGCTGGTATTTGTTTGGCTGGCCCTGGACAAGTAGATTGTCTCTCTGGTGGCGCTACACACTTTTTTCCCTGGATACTCAGGTACATCAGGCAACCTGGGAAGGTACCTAGGTACCTAGGTACATTGCGACGCCCCAACTGATTTCCTGCCTTCTCAGCCCAGGGCGCCTACTCCTTCCGTCAAGAGTGACTGCTTTGCAAGAGGAAGGATGGCCGGAAAACGGCCCTTGCCTGGGGGTTCGACAAGCATTCAAGCTCAAGCTCAAGCTCAGGCCGTTCTCCGTCTTGGTCGTCATCGTCGTCGTTCTTCTCCCCGCCCTACTGACCTCTCTCCTTGATCACGTCCGCAGTGCGTTTTGCAGTCAAACCAAGCAGCCGCCCAGAAGCTAGAACTCTCGTCGCCAAAGCTTCGGTTGCTTGCCCGACTTGGCCTGCTGCTGTCCCGTTGTCTGGCTGTGTGGCCGGCTGCAATTTGATCGACCTCACCTTGTTGAGTTGTTCGAGGTGCCTTGCCGTCTTGCCGCGTCCCCTACCTGTGCCCTGACCTGATTGCTCTCTTGGCCATGGCCTTGGCAGACAAAGCTGACAGAGCTGCAATCTAGCTGCTGTGGCATCCAATGTCGGCACCCGGAGGATTCAGGGGTTCGGCTGAAGGCACGAGGCAAGTTGGCCAATGTGCCTAAGCGTGGCACGAAATGCGCTTTCACGACAGCACGACGGCCGCCAGCCAACCAAACAGAGATCGACGGCCTTGCTACTACAGATCAGAAAACGGGACCCCCACCAATTCGCAGTCACGCAATGCTTGGCTGGTCAACGGCTGCTCGAACCGTTGCCAGCCACTGTCCGTTGCCCGCCGTCGCCGTCGCCGTCTCACAGCCAGCCGCTCATCCAGGCAGGACCATTACCAAAGCTACTGGAGCTCGTGTGCCAGCCAGTCGATTGGCATCTGCATCGCATTCTGCATGCTCGCATCTCGGGGATCGTCCACTGCGAGGACCGTCGGCTAAGCTTATTTCTCTGAAGTGAGAGGATCACCCTGCCAAGTCCGCCAAGGGCATAGCGCCCCATCAACCCTGGTTTGCCGATATCAGACTCTCCATTGCCTGTCTGGGCCAGAGCCTCTCAGCCCGTCCCTCCTGTCCTGCGACGACGGCTCTGTTGCTCCCTCATCAATGGTCCAACCCCTGAAGGCTGGCACGCCGTCCTGCCAGTCCCCACCTGTCCTTCTCGGCGTCGAGGTCTGATTCGTCTTGCTCCTGTTGATGACTGCTGCTTTGGGCAACCTCCACCGCATTGAGCTGCGCCTACCCAGCCGCCCACCTGCCCTGCAGATTCTGCCCCTGTCTGCTGGTGTTGGCTTGTTTCAAACACGCGCTATGCCCTGCCGTCTTGCAGCCGCAAACCTGCAACAACCTGCATACGTCCGCCGACGACATGCCAGCATGTTTCCGTCCATATTGCGCCAAGTAGGCGGCCCCGAGGAAACACATCCAACCAACATCGGACGACAAACCAGGTAGATGGCTTGCTTGACTCTTGCGCCCTCGCCCAACGTCATCCGAACCACACAGCCCTCACGTCAACCCCATCCGTCCCGTCAACCCCTGACCTGCGCATGCTGCGGTATACTACTGTACCTCGGAGCGAATTATGCGCTACAGCGTACCGCGTCTCCTGCTGCCAGTGGCGGCTCAGGCTTCATCGGGAGACACCTCGTGGCACCTGGCCCGTCGTGCGTGGCTCTGTAGTCGCCCTTGTCGAACCCGTCCTACCCGGGGAAGACACAATCTCGCTCACGTGCGCTTGAGCGGCCCAAGTGGTCCTGGCCCAAGCCTTTTCTAGCCTGGCAGTGCCTGGGTACCCCGAACATCATATGTGGGCACCCGATGATGATCCACTGCATTACAGTACGGTGACTTCGCTTCCTCCTCTGTGGTGGCTCCTTACCGGATTGGCCCAGCCCACTCTGATCATCTTCATATTAAAAAGGAGTTGAGCCGCCCGTCACGCTCTTTGCCCCGATCTTTCCCTTCTCCAGAGACCCCAAATATCAATATTTACTTGGAAGTACACTCTCGTCGCTCTTTGCCTTTCTTACTTCTCTCGCTTCAGGGTCGCTACGGTCGTTCCTCGAAGCTGCTTCGCTTTTCTCGCTCTCGCTCTCTTCGATATCTTAATATTTGTTCGCTTTATTATCGGCTTGTCCCCTTCCGTCTCACCCATCTCGTACTGTGGATACTGCTTGAGCAGTAATATCTCGAGTCAAAATGCAGCCAACAACCTCTTTCGCCGCATTCCTTGCGGCTACCATGGCCGTTCTCGACGTCGCCTCGGCTTCCCCGACTATTCCTCCTAGGGTGCCGGTCCCGATCTCGAGCACAATCTCGGGCACCGCCTCGCTGAAGCAGGTGCGCAACGTTAGGCACACCGGCAAGGGCCAGAAGGGAGCCCTGCGACTTAAACAGGCCTTACTGAAGTATGGCGCCGCCATCCCCGACGACTTATCCAACGCCGTCTCCCGCATCCGCAACAAGATCCAGTCCGAGCTCCAAGGCGTTCGTCTCCCCAACCTTCCCATCAAGGACAAGAGGGCCACTGGATCCGCGCCTGCTACCCCGGAGGAGTACGACGTCGAGTACCTCACCCCTGTTCAGATCGGCTCGCCCCCTCAGACGCTCATGCTCGACTTTGACACGGGCTCTGCCGACTTGTGGGTCTACTCATCCGCTACTCCTGCCAGCGACATCGACGGACAGGAGGTGTACAACCCCGGTGCTTCCAACACCAGCTCCAAGGTCCAGGGATCGACTTGGGACATCAGCTACGGTGACGGCAGCTCCTCCAGCGGAGACGTCTATTACGACAACGTGACCGTTGGCGGCCTGTCTGTCTACCCTATGGCTGTTGAGGCGGCGACCGATGTCTCCGCCGAATTCACGGCCGATGAAGACATCGATGGTCTGCTCGGTCTGGCCTTCGGCAAGCTGAACACTGTTTCACCCAAGAAGCAGAAGACATTCTTCGAGGCTGCCAGAGCCTCGCTCGACAAATATCTCTTCACTGCTGACCTGAAGGCTGGAGAGCGTAAGTCAATACCTAGTGCTTACCATGCGAAATCTTTCTAACCCACCCGCAGCCGGCACTTACAACTTCGGCTTCATCGACGAGACCGCTTACACGGGCGACATCGAGTACATTCCCGTCGACAGCTCCGACGGTTTCTGGACCTTCAACACGACCGGCTACCAGGTTGGCTCCAGCGCCTACACGGCAGACGCCATCACCGGCATCGCCGACACTGGCACCACCCTGATGCTTCTCCCCACCGACGTCGTCAACGCTTACTATTCCGCTATCAAGACTTCCAGCTACGACAGAGTCAACGGCGGTTATGTGTTCCCCTGCGACACCGACCTTCCGGACTTCAGCTTCGGCGTCGGCAAGGCCACCGTTACCGTTCCTGGCAGCTACATCAACTACGCCCCCGTTGACAGCGCCAACAGCAGCTGCTATGGCGGTATCCAGGACGACAGCGGCATCGGCTTCGCCATTTTCGGCGATGTTGCCCTCAAGGCCGCTTTTGTCGTCTTCGATGGCGAGAATGAGCAGCTTGGCTGGGCCTCCAAGAAGCTGTGACTCCCTGATGGGAGGCAAGTTACCCACCAGCCTGTCGAGGTGACAACCATTACGGTCTATGAGACCTAGACAGCTGTTGGGGACTGCCTCCTGTGTCGCGTGTGCGTGTATGTGCTTGCTTCAGCGTCGGCGTTTTGAAACGGCATTGTACTATACAAAGAGAATTTTCGGGGACCATACAGAGTAGGAGGATCCTGTGGATCGTGGAAGGGTGTTGGTGATGAGAACCTGATATCAGGTATCATGTGTACAAGATGTTGCGGTGTGCAACACGGGAGCTCTCGACATACCCTACACTCAACAACCATGTATCATGATTGTACGAGGAGGGACGACCTTGGTCGGCTGACTTGTCAGCTTCAATGCTTTCGGGCGGAAATGCTGGGAGCCCTACCCCAAATTTTGCTGTATAGATTTTTCTTTTTCAGGCATGTAAATACACCATTGCGCTTGCAATGGTATGCCCATCTATAATCTCGTACCATCCACCACTTGTTTACAAACGTGGGGCCTGTGGCTGCTGTGGGGCATACTGTCCCCTAAGCATAGTAGCGAAGAAGACATGGATTTCAATTCTTTTGCCACCGCAGAATAATGGAGCAAAATTCAGGATAAGACCAGTGCCCTGCCCGTGCTAGTGAGATTGCCGACGTGTTTGTACCCAGATCTATGCGTAAGCTCAACGCGAGATCGAAGAACAACCACATCTTGCCCCGGATTTTGACCTTGACTGAGATCGGTCAAATGGGTGATAACAGGATGGAGATGGGACAGCCCTTCACCTGCGTCTCTGTGAGTGTGTGTTTCACACAGTGAGCATGTGCCGTAGCATCCAAGAGACCTAGGTCCTCGTGCCCAGGCTCGCCTGTTCAGGCTCGGTAGTTGGTTCCCAGCAACAGCCCCTATGTTTTCTCTTCCTTTTGAGTTCTGGAGAGGGCCCGTCCCTTCCATGCGTGTCAGTCTGTATGTCTGATACATCACCAGCTGCCCCCCCCCCCCGCCACCTACCTCTCTTTCTCTCTGCCTTCTCGCGCCTCTTCAACCTGACCTAGGTCTGGTAGAGCAAGCCGGGGATTTGTGCCACCCCCCTCTCGAGCGTCCGGCCAGGAGTGTCTATGTCGTCACCCGGGCACATGGGGTTGGAAATAAGCAGGGGTTGAGTTGGGCACCGGGGTGACAGTTATGTCTGGGTGGTTTTTTGACAGCATATGCTTTGTTTGTGCCTTGTGCATGGACTGCCATGGCGAACGAGCAATACCTCAGTTGAAAACCATGTGCTCTGGCAGAGGCCGCCTGGGCAGACGAGATAGATGCGCTCGGGCGAGATGGAACTGGAGGACATTTACTGCGGCCTCCAGACCATGAAAAGTAAAGGGAGCAGATGCACGTTTCCTCGAATATAGGGCGAGATCTACTGTGCAAGTGATGTGCCACCGCCCTTCAGCGAGCAAGCGAGTGAGTTTTGGACAGGAGATGTGAGCCTCAAGCTGCGAGATTAAGATGATCAATCCTATTATCATACTCCGTCTAAATCCCTATTCCAAAAATGCTAATATCCAGAGGAGGCACATAGGAGCATGTGTATGTATGTATGTGAGTATGTCTGTGTGTGAGAGCGCGTGGTCAAAGAGAGCCTGCCTCACCATCCATCCATGCACCCCGGTAACTAGTGACAAATGCTGGTCTCAACTCCACAGAGATAAAAAGAAAGAAAAGAAAAAAAAAGAAGGTAAAACTAGGGAAGACGGACGGACTCGAGCCCGGGACGCGTCATCGTGTGAGGCCAGAAGGGCCTCAAGTCGTGCCGTATACCATGACTTTTGCTTGACTGTTGTTCTTGAACACCTCGACTCCCCCCTAGCGCCGTTTGTGATGCAAGTGATATGATGGTAATGATGATGACAATGGCAATGCCTCAATATCCCCAAAACAACAAATACCCCGCCCTTAGTGTTCTCAACGACTTACAGTAAATATTGTACATCCGCAGTGTCCTGATTCGTCTGTCGTCGTTTGAAAAGTCCGATCCGTATGTGCATGTGCAAGCGTAAAAATAAAGGAAAGGAGGGGGAAGAGCAGCCTGGCTCAGCCCCAGCAGGTTCATCTCAACCCACCAGCCCCCTTTTCAACAATGAACCGGATCGGCTTCCTCTGCCGTCGGTTTCTCATGCCCTGGGGAGGCACGACCGGCTTCATCATTGGGCCGGGGCCACCAACTCCGCCGCCGCCGAAGCCCATGCCCATATTCATGCCCCCGCCGGGGCTCCCGAAGGGGCTCGGCGCGAGCCCGGGTCCATTTCCGTTGGCGCTGCCCCCGTTGACGGGGGTTTGTGGCCGCGGCACATTCATGTTGTTGTTCATCAGCAGCGCCGGGTTCACGGTTCGCTGCCCGGGCACGCCCCGGACAACGCTCATGGGCAGCCACCTGCCAGGCCCGCGCTCGTCGAAGCCCCACCGCGTGATGCCGCCGCCCGCAAGCCACGCACCCAGGTTCTTGCATTGCGACACGTCAATCCACTCGGTGCGGCTGCAGCCCTCGAGTACGTTCTCGATGCCCACCCCCGTGACTCGCACGCAGCCCCGCACGCTCAGGCCGCGCAGCTCGTTCAGATGCAGCGCGATGCAGCCCAGCGACGCGTCGGACACAGCGCTGCCGCAGAAGGCAAGGCGCAGCTCGCGGAGCAGTGGCAGCCCCAGGGCGACAACCTCCGTGGCCGTGTCCGACAGTGCGCAACAGAAGGACAGATCGAGGTGCGTGAGCTGCTTGGCCGAGTTGACCAGTGCGACGATCGCATTGTCCGAGAGGTAGGTGCAGTCGGCCAGGCATAGGCGTGTTAGGTTAGGGAAACGGAAGGGTGCCCACGATTGAAAGCCTGCATCGGAGATGGAGGTGCAGCGCGTGAGCGAGAGTGACTCGAGGCGAGAAGAGGCGTGCGCGGCCAGATGGGCCATGGATCGGTCGGTAATGTGTTTGCAGTATGAAAGAGTAAGATGCTTGAGCTTTGGACATCCTATGACGGTGCCTGGTGGTGGCGCATTAGGATGCTGCTGCCAGTGCATGACTTGCATCTTTGAGCTCCTCTTTCCCGGAGCGCCCGAGCTGGCGATCACCACATTCTTGCGCTCAGGTGGTGGCTCTGGCACAACCCAGCCCACTACCCGGGCGAGAAGGTTGTCGCCAACCTTGCGACAGTTGCTCCAGTCGACTTCCTCAAGCTCCTTGGAGTTCTCGCTCATTTCGAGGATTTGGCCAGCGCTGACATCCCAAACTGACCGCATACGCCAGGACTTGACATTCTTGCCACAGAGTTTCCAGAATGCCTGGAAGCCCTCGTCCGTAACGTGGTAGCAGTTGGATATGTCAACCATCTCGGATCGATTGCTTATGAATGGGCCAAGAACGTTTGCCAGTGCCCAGTCCGTGACATACCGGTTATGGGGCGAAAGGTCGACATTTTTGCAGAGCTTGTCAGAAATTGTCAAGAGCCGTCGCCAGTGCGAACAGACCAGCCGGAGACGCAGGAGCTCCACGATATTGAGCTGATTGAAGACCATGACGAGGATGTCGTCCGGAAGCGCAATCTTTTGCAGGTTCTGCAGGGACGCCGGTCGGTGAGTCAGGGTTCTCTGCCGTTTTGACGATGGTGCCGCTTGATCGTTCTCTGGTGGGGTATTTGGCGCAGACATGGAGTAGAGCTTTAGCGGGCTGCTCTCAAGAGTCTGGGACGACCTGACCCCGTTGACGCCGGGTGAAGTGGAAGCATCCGTTTGTGCTGGCGTGGGCGGAGCGAGTGAATTGCGCCTCCTATTTCTCAAGTTCTCCATATCCACACTGAGATATGGGTCCGGGTCAGTGTATGTCCTTGTGGTATCCTGCTGCTCGTTCGTAGTAGGTGGACTTGGTTGAGGGGTATTGAATGTAACTGAAGGAAGTATTTCCTTCGTCGGTGTTGACGGATCGACCTCGTCTGGCTGCTCCTTCTCGTCGGCGTCTTTCATCTCGACATCCAAATCTGCTTTGGGATACCTATTTCGCGCCGTCTCCTCGACCTGCGAACGTATCTCGGGAGGGCACTTCTTCCAAAGCTCCGCGAGAGCCTCGCCGCCGATCATGAGGCACTCGACTGAGGTGATGGATCGTACTGTCGCCGTGCGACCCGAGGCCAACCCCAAGCTGGCCACTTCTCCGAAGTACTGGCCGGCTTTTAACCTCGGCCTCAGCATTGAAGACCTCGTCATACGCTTAGAATTGTTGTCTCCGGTTGCTTCGCGGACCACCTCAGCCTCGCCTCGTACGATAAAGTATATCTCGTGACCAGCTGTTCCCTGCCGCACAATGTCCGTAAAGGGAGGGTAGGAGACCGGTTGCGCGCTGAGGCCAAGAAAGTGAAGTACATCTCCGGGCAGCTCAGAAAACAGCGGCAGCTCTTTCAAAGTGGTCCGCACGTCGACATACCCGCTCCCAAGGGCACTGCCCCCGATAGACGGATCTTCGATTACCCCAGGGCTGGGAGATTTCCGCTTCTTGGAGTTGACAACCGCGCCCTCTTTGATGACCCCAGCGTCACCAGTCCTCACTTCGCCCGGGACAACATCGCGACTGACTGTGCCGGTCTTGCGGGCGGGCCTCATCCCCCGCTCACGCTGTTTCTTCTTCAAGATCTCCAGCCTTTCCTGCGCTTCCTGAAGGATCGCCTTCTCCATGTCTGGGAACATTGGAAGCTCTGCGTGGAGATCCTCCTTCTTGAGAACAACCAGCATACATTTCGTTCGCGCAACAATCGTGGCCGTGCGAGGTATTTTCATCAGGACACCGATCTCGCCGAAGAAGGCACCAGCCTTGAGCTCTGCGTAGACCGCTTCGCCGTCCCGCGAAGTGACCGCCACGACACCGCGCACCAGCCAGTACATTGACCTGGCGTCGTCTCCCTCGGTGAGAATGACATCATGGGCCGCATGTACCTGTGGCCGCAGGTGCTTGCCGATGGCGGCGAGGAACTCGTCTGGGGCAGACCTGAACAAGGGAAAGGACCTTATCCGATCCACTAGGTCGAGTGGCATATCGCGAATTGTGCTTGCTGCGAGAGGCGATGGGCGGATCGGCCGACTGGGGTTGGTCTCGACGTTGAACGACCTGATCATGGACGACACGGAGCCCGAAAGTTGCTGGCCATTTTGAGCATGATGGTGTGCCAGCGCCCTGTAGGGCGATGGCGGAGGGGTCGAGACTCGACTACGTCTCATGACGAAAGCTTGGTCTCTTGTCTCCTCCGAGCTCAGACCAGCCTCGTGGGGACGTGTAGCTTCCTTCCACCGCTTTGACCAGATGTACGGCCGGGTAGCGCTTCCATGCGAAGGATTGTGTAATTCTCAAATCGGGTCTTGGAGAGTTGCTGCGCTCTGTACCCGCCTGCTCCCCCGTATTTGATCGTGAGGAACGAAGTAGCTCGCGTGCTTGTCCTGTTCCCGGCTGTATTATCGAATTGGTGTCCGTGGGCCCAATTCATGCCTAGCAAGACCTGTTCTGGGTATTTGCTGGGACCTCAGCACCGACGCCGGGCGCGCAAGCCGTCAAAGGGAAGAATCGACGTTTTCGCAGTCTCGTGTGATCGACTCGAAGGACGGTGGGGAAGTGTAGGTGGTTGTACCACAGCTGAGTGTGTTGGGAGGCCCACCAGAGAGCTGCGCGCTCAGCGGTGTTGACTGCCTCCGGGGTGATGGTACAGACCAAGAGCCACTGAGCCGAAGGAGGAAAAAAGACTCCGGCCGTACGCGCAACTTAGGCTCGGCCTGTCGTGGAACGTTGACAAGGTCTCGGAACGGAGTATTGGGTACAGAAGGCGCTGGTTGGCTCTGGCTGTCTGGACCTCGAGCTCCACGGCGTGTTGGGCCCTATGATCGGAGGTCTGGTCAGCATCCAATGCTCAGACCTCAGGCCTCTCGGGCCGAGAGCTACCTAAACCTCGTGGGGAAAGGAGCTAAGTTCGAACTGGGTTGTTTGAAACGTACAGAAGGCGCCGTTGGGCGGGCCTAGCTTAAAAACGCAAGGGATGCTTGTGGGTAACGAGCTCACGGGAGCAATGACGCGTGCCTAGCTGCCAGTCTCGTCGGAAACCGCCGCGGGGTTGCAGGACGAGCAGAGGACTGGAGGCTGGAGGGAAGAATTATTTGCGAGCAGAGAAGCGCATGTAGCCGAGAATGTGGAGCTGGCGATGGTGGTTGTTGTGGAGGAAGAGGAGGGCAGTCTCAAGCTCGAGGTGTCACAGGACCAGAATGGACAAGGTATGTGTGTGTATGTGTAGACTATGTGTGTGGTGCAACTGCGACGGCGATCGACGGGCTAGTAAGCGATAAGGTAGGATGGCCGAGGCGAGGGGTGAGCGGGCGGTTGCCAGTGGGCAGTGGGAGCTTGCCCAGCAGCTGCATGCACGCGCTCGAACCGAACCGATTGGCGTTAGCAAGGCCGGCTCTCTGGGGTGTTCTGGGGCTTGTCAGGTTGGGTTGGGTTTGGCCTGCTTTGGTTGGGTTGCGTTGATGTCTCTCTTGCGCTCAGACGGCCGATTTGACGTTGCTGTGTTTCGCGGGAGCGTGCCTGTGCCTGAGCTGTGTCTGTGTCTGTGTTCTGATGAGACGTGGGGCCGGGAACGCCAGGCTGTCGGTGCCCTCTCCACCCTTGCTTGATTGACGGGCAAAGGGAATCAGAGATACCAGTTGGCTTGTCCACGAAGGAAATGCGGTGCTGCAGAGACAGCTGGGTAGATGTTCTCCTGGGATTCTTTCAATCTTTGGGGACCCTTGTCCAGGTGCTTGTCTCAGAGCTAGGAATAGGAAGAAGCCCTTCTCAGACACACAGACACAGAAAGGCGCGGTGGGTAGGCTGCATGAAACAACAAGAAGCCCCCAAGCTGTCTGCGGCTTTGCGTGTTGCCTGTCGCCTGTCGCGTGACGGCTGAAAGCGCACTTCTTCGAAATGCAGCTTCCCAAGCTCTCAGCTACTGTGCGCTGTCCTAACTGGGCGCGCGATCAAGCTTTCCAGCAACACGGCCTGTCGCAGTCGAATCGCGACTTGACGGGAGCGGTGGGGGACGGAGAGGTAGAGGACGATAGCAGGGGTTGCGCAGCTGCGCGCGAGGCGGCCGAGTGCTGCCTTCCTTGGATGGGAAGTCGATTGAGGCACGCCAGCGATGTAGAGTGGCGGTTGCAGTTGAAGATCTGAGATCGAGGGAATAGGAGTCTTTTTGCCACCAGCTCCTGGGAAGAAGTGGTCTGGTGTTTTGAGGACCGGGGCAGGATGTTGGCGGTGGGTTGTAATGGCGGTAACGGTCTCCACGGTGCTGGGCCCCAGACGGATGACAAGCAACAGGCGCAAGACTGTAGCTCGGATCAAACCAGATCAGACCAGACCAGATCACCTCAGCTACCAGTTGAGATCACTCCAGGGATCGAAGAGGAGGTGTCGCCCAGATTCTGCTGAGGAGTCTTCCCTATGTTTCAGAGTCGGTCCTCGGTTCGAAGCTGGAAGCCAGACAGGCAGGAGAGGCGATTGGGGGAGGAGGGGAAGGACGGGAAAGAAGCAGACGCGAGAATAGATCGGGGTACGGTAGACACGAGCAGAGCAGAGCAAAGCAGCATAGAGCAGAGCAGACGCGGGAGAAGGTGTGCGAGGGAAAAACAAACCCTCCTAGCTGGATGATACCCCACCGGTGAACCTTGACTACCTATCCAGATTGTACGGTCTACAGGAGTCTGTCTGTGTGTGCGTGTGTGTGTGTCGCTCTTTCCCATTGACTACACCACCTTCTCTCCCATGAACTGGTGTGTGTGGGCAAGTGGGATCGGGTCTGTGCTTGTGGGTAAGTCCCTGTCTCTCTTTCCCACTTGCTCTCCCACTCCAGCTCCCACCCACTCCCGCACGCAACAGCTGAACATGCGCGCCCTGACATCTGGGTGGCCTGGCGCAACGTCTCCAACAACGGCTGGGTCTGCTGCTGGGATGCCAGCCATGTCGTTGGACGGTTGCCTGAGCTCGACCCGTGGGACTGCAGGGCCGGGCCCCCCAGAAGCTCGGAGCGCATGACGACCGAGCAGGGCGGGTTGCACTGAAAGCCAAAAGCAAAGCTTAGCGAGCCTACCCAGGCAGCACAGGCGGCCCTGTTGGTGGCCCAATGGCCCGATTGACCCCCAAGGGACCCCAAGGGACCCCAAGGAACCCAGGCCGGTGGGCTTCTAGAAGGCGTGCTAGAAGGCCTGGAAGGATGCAAGGCCCGGCGAGAAGAGACGTGGAAGCACAGAAGAAGCAGAGCTGCAAGTGCCGGGTGTGGCTAAGCCCACTAGGGCAGGTTGAGCTGCGATTGGGCTGACGTGCGTGGGATCCCGGCCGCCTGTGCCTCCCTCGTACAGCACAGCACGCAGACTATCTGGAGTATCTCCTGTCACGGTCGTACCCAGATAAGGGCCTCGGGAAATAATAAGCAGACGTGCATAAGAGCTGCCGTAGACTCGGTAGATCAGTCGACACATCTGACTGCCTTGAGTGCCGACGCGAGACCATCACAGACTCCCTCCCGGCGACGAGAAAGCGAGAGAGGAAAAAAAGACGGAAGGACACCCCGACATCTGCCTGCCCTGTCAATTTGAGCTTCATTGGACCCCTCTTTTGCGAATGTGCGTTTTAGGGAAAGCGAAGGGTCTCAAATGTCGGTGAGCAAGCTGGTCCCTGCCCCGGGTGCGCTGTGGCCATGAGCCTGCAAGACCCTGAGCCTTTTTTTCCTTCGAGCTCTGCTGGCTGCGGTCTTCATCTCAGGCTCCTCGCTGTCTGGCAACAAATATCAAGCAGGTCGCAAGACTGTGGTCCCTGGGCGTAAGCTCCCACTAGTTGGAGTCTTGCTATACAATTCTCCATGTATCAGTTTTGCTTGTGAATTTGCCATATCTGTACGAGCATCGGGCACACACCAGCAGAAGCGTCTGAATGCCAACGGGAGTCGGGACCACGGTTACGGGCCAGTCCGGGTGCTTCGACCAAGGTCCCCACCGATTGCTACAGGCCGTCCAATCCAGACAGGCTAGATTGGCCATTTCTATTCAGGGCGCGCTTTTTAAAAGCAGAGGGAGCAGAAGTGCAGTCTCCGGGTACGACTTGTTGCTTCGTCCTGTGTCTCCAACGCCTGCTCGGTGGCTGGAGGGTGGAATTCATCATCCCGGTTGAAGAGAGTTTGGTGCTCCCACGCAAGGGACCCCTCCCTCGTCCTGGGAGCACCAGGGCAGGCAGGGGCCGCGCTGGCGGGCCGTTTTCTAGAACACTTCTAGCGCTTGGTCCGTGCCTTGGGGGCCGAGTTGTCACTGTCTGTCAGGGGGTTCTGCAATAAGAGGGTTGTATTTGGTTTCTGGTTGGTATTCTGTCTAAGTTTATGCTAAAGGGCTGAGAGGCCGAGGACTACCTATTAATGCCCATAAGGGGTTTATGCGGTACTCCTTTCTTATAATTTGCCCCCTTTAAAAAAAAAATAGCGGCGCCCTTACCGCTAATAAATAATTCTAAGAGGTGCGTTTAATAGATTAGTTATCTTGTGTTTTGTCTTTTGGGCAAAGCATTAAGCCTAAATTATCTCCATTTTCCTTATAGTCTTTATTTCCGTCCTTTAAAGCGTTAAAGTTATTTTAAGGTTTATCCCGTAATTTATTATATTTCTTATAATTAGCTGCTTTTGCATCTTTATTTAATTTAAAGTTATTAGTGAAAACTTTTAATTTAAAAGTATGTTTATTATTAAGTGATTTAATAATAATATTTATAATATTTTAAATAGCGAGGAAGGCATTAAATTTATTTATAATTATTTTGATAAATAGGGTATAGTGATTGCCTTTTAGGGTATTGATTTATTTATTTTTCTTAGCTAATTGGTTTTTTAAGCTGGTAATATATGCAGTGCTAAGGTTAAGTTGCATTTAGAGTGTATTTTGCTAAATCTTTATTTTAGTGTTTTTTAATTATAATTTTGCGATTTGGGCTTGCTATTTATTAACTTTAGCGGTAAATTTAGCGTTTTTTGTTTTGTATTGCTTATATTTTTGCTATTTCGTTAAAGGCGGGGGCGCTATTAATAGGGAATATGAATTGGTATTAGCGTATTTTATTATGGGTATGGAAGGTTGCGTTAATTAAAAGGTTGTTAAGTTCTTAGTTGTAAATATAATGGGTTGCAGGGATATATTAAACTTTGTTTTCTTTAAGTTGTATTATAAACTTATTATAGGCGTTGTATTAAATTTTTTTTAATTGGTTTTTTTTAATAAATTATATTTTTTAATTTAGGATAATATAATAAGGATGATGAAATTGCTATTGGAGGAGTAATTGCTAAGGGGAAGTGGTTTTTTAAGTAGGTTTTCTTTAATTTTATTGCGGATAGATTTAGCGGCTTTAGTGTTTTTATTAAAATTGCTTTTACTTAAGAATTCTTTAAATTTAAATTAGGATTTAGCTTAAGAAGAAGAAGTATTATAATTTGCTATGTTAAATAAGTATTATAAAGAATATAGCAGGGTTAGGGCTTTTTTAATTAATATGTTTATCTTTATATTTATATAAAAAAGGTATTAATTAAATTTTCCATTAGTAATATCTTATAGTTTATTATAAATATATGTTTATTATTTATATTTATTTTTTTTATATTTTTTAATAAATTATGGGAGCTTTTTATTATATTCCTACTTTTGCATTAAGTAAATAAGGGTAAGGAGATTTATAGCCTTATTAAGTATGTTGATTTTAATATTATTGGAATTAAGAATTGTTTATAGTGTATTATATAAGTTTCTTGCAGTAATTATTAAGTTAACTTAGTTATTTTAGCGTATAATGTTATTAATGTTTTTGATTTAGGGCTTTGGATTTTAAAAAAGATTTATAGCTTAGCGCTTTGCTTTAAATTTGCGCCGTTTAAGCTGATTTTTGAATAGTTTTTTGCTTTTATCTTCTTTTGCCATTATTATTGGTAATGGGCTTGGATTATAAGGTTATTTTAAGTGTATTGTTTATTGAATAAAGATGAATGGAATAAGAAAGAGGAAGAAGTTTGTAGTTTATGAGAAAGAATTAAAAATTATGCTTTAAGTAATGCTGTTTTTATCCTATTTTTTTGTTTAAAGTTTTTAGGTAAATATTGTTATGAGTTATTATGGTAGTTATTGATAGTAGTTATTGGTAATAATTATTAATGGTAGTTATTATATTAAGTTTATAATAAATAGTTATTTATGGGTGAATTTATTAAGTAATGATTATACATTGGGTCTTAATTATAATAAGGTTATTTATTTTTAAAATTTAGGTTTTAGTTTAATATATTTAATAAGATATTTTATATTTTTTAATTTTAAGTATTGTTGGTTAATTATGCGCTTTGCGTGATTTTTAATTTAAATGGGTTTAATTTAAGGTATGTTTTGATTGAATGGATTTAAAGGGTACGGCTTAAAGTAGTTAATGGAAATGATATTATGCTTTAACTTTTATATGCGCGGAAAGTTAAGTTAGTATATAGAATGGTTGATCTTTTTTATGATTTTAAAAGGGCCTATATATTATGGTTTATATTTATGGCTAATATTTTGTGGAATTCCATATTCTTTATGTAGTTAAAGTAGTACTTATGCTTTGATTTTAAAGAATTATGCAAGATATTATTTATTAAAGTGTGCCTTTATCATTATCGCCATAAGTGTAAGGGCGTTATATATATAAATATGGTTTTAAGGAAGGTTTAGCAGTTAATAAAGTACTTAGTTTATAATAATATTTAGAATGTTATTTAGGGTAAAGCCTTTAATAATTTCATTTAAAGAAGTTTTAATTGCTTAGGATTTGCTATTATAGTATTTAAATTGTATTTATGGCAAAGTATTTAATTATTTTCGCGGATTATTAAGGCCGTGAATAAAGTAGCGAAGTATAAATTTAATAGTTTATACCATCTTTTTTAATTGGCTATTGATTTATAAATGATATATAGTTATGTAAAGCAGCTTTATTTTAAATAATTTCTATATTAATAATTAAATGCTTAATAAGAATTTAGGGTTTTAATTTAAGAGGATAACTTTTAAATAGCCTTAGTTACTTTAAAGTAAGTATTATAGCAAAGAGGAGGCTTATTTTATAGCTTTTTATATTGATTTTTTAAGCATTAACAATAAGTTTTTTAAGAATTTATAAATTATTAAGAGGATATAATTATAGCCTTTTATTAAGGAAAGTTTAAGGATAAAGTTTATTATAATTTAATAGTATAAATATGGTGGGCTAAGCAGTGATTGCAAGCTTTTATAAGCCTTATATCTTTTAATTTTAAAGACTTAATAATTGGGATAGTAGTGGATAAATTTATGTAGTTTAAAATGCAGTCTTTTAATATAAAAGGGGCAGAGGAATTTACTGAATTAAGTATAATTATGATGGTTATTAACATAAGCAAATTTTAAGATTTTAATTATATATAATTAAGGAATATAAAGATAAGGAGTTTTGTTTTTATTTAATGTTTTTTAAATAAAGCTAAAGCAAATTTTAAATAAAAGAATGGCTTTATTTTTATAAAAAGCATTATTTCACTATATTATGTTTAAAATTTTTACTTATTAAGGATTTATTTAATAGCTATCTTAAAGGTACTTGCAAAAGTTAAGAGATATTTTAATATATATATTTTTATTTTATAAATTTAATTTTAAAGATATTGCAAGGGCTATTAAGCATATTTCCAAGAAAAATAATTAATGTTTATTTTAATTATTTAAGAAAATATTTAGTTTATTATCTTTAGTTAATGGCGCTATATTTAATAATAATAAATATAATAATGCATTTAACATAATATTTTTTCTTTTTAATTTATATAATAAATTAATTTTAAAAGCGCTAATATATTTAAGGATATAAATTAATTTCTTATTATTTATTAAGGCTATAATAAAGTTAATAATATTAAGTTATTTAAAAAAGGTAAGGATTGCTAAGTAGTTTATGTAAATTATAGGATAGTGCTTAGTAATGTTAATTTAGTATTAATATTTTTTAAATACTTATATATAATTAAAAAGTTTTATTTCCATAGCTTAATATTAGCGTTTTGCGGAGGATAAAGTGCGGCTAAGGTATGTAATTATTTTAATTAAAGTTTGCAGCAGGTATATAATAATATGGTTATTTTTTATAAGTTTACCCGCAGCTAAGTTTGCTATATAATAAACTTATATTTTAATTTTAAATATAAATATATTAAAATTAATAAATAAATGCCTTTTTAAATTAAAATATATAATAAATGTAAACTTAATTAGGTTTTGTTTTATAGTGTTAAAGGTAGCTTTTTTTACATTGCTAAGTAGGATAAATATAATTCATTTTATTTAATTTTCTTAAGTTATTTTACCCTTTAACTTTATTAAGGCATTTAATTAATAAAGATTTATTTTTTACTATTTAAAAGGCTTAATCTTTATTATAAAATATAGAATGTTATATCTTATATAGCTTGCAAGGCTAATAAAGTATTTTAAATCCTTTAATAAATAAGGAAATTCCAAGGCTTTAATAGCCTTTAAGCATTTTTTAATTATGGAAAGGTTAAAAGAGTTAATATAATAGCTAAGTATAATAGCTATTAGTATTATAAAATAAGATTTTTTTAAGCTTATTAAAATATTCTTTTATTATAGTTAATTGAAAATTAAATAAATATTATTAATATAATTTTATAAGGAGCTATTAATAGTAATAATTATATTATTGGTATAGGCTTTAGCGGGTATATCTTTAAGGAGCTGATTTATTTATTATTATATATAGGTTGGGCTGTTATGATATCTTATAATAGTATAGTTAAATATAAATTATTTATAAGTTATTGTAATAGTAAATATTTATTAAGATTTGGGATGGATTTGCTATTAGTAAAAGAAGGTGGTGGCGTTGAGAATTGTAATGTATTTTGCATTTATGATTTTTAAAAGAATTTGGTTTTAGTTTTTTATAGGGTATGCATTAAGGATTAATATATGGTTTAGTTCTTGAATATTAATAATTATGCAATCTTTTTAGGTATTATTTAGCATTATTTGCTAAATAATAAATATAGGGAAAGAAAAGGGAATGAATTAAGTTATTTATTTGATTTTTTTAATAATTTACAGTTTGTTTAAAGTTTTATTAATAACCTTAGCGTTTTTTAAGGTTATAAAGTAAATTTTATATTTTTTTAAAATTATGTTTTATTAGTTTTATTTAAGGTAAATCTTAAGCTATTTATCTTATGAAGCTTTGGTTTAACTCTTGTTTTTAAAGATGTTTGCATTTTTATTAAGGAAATGTAAAAGCTTATCTTAATTAATAGGGTTTAGGTTGGAAAATATATTAATGCTTATTAAGGTATGCATTTAAAAGTTATTTAACGGCATTATCTTTAAATATTAGGAATTTAAGGATTTATAAAAGGTTGTAAATATAGCTTTATTGTCTTTATTAATAGTATGAATTTGGTATTATGGGTTTAAAGAGCATAGGTATTTAATAAATGTTTTATTAAGTATAATAATAAGCTTATTTATTTTATTTTTAATAATAATGTAAGCTAAATAGATATTTATAAGGAAAGCATAAGCATTAAATTAAGTTGATATAAAAGTAAACATTAAGTTTTAAATATTATTAATATATAGGCAATGTTTAATAAAGAGATAAATAGCTAATTTAGGTAGTATAATAATATATTGCATGATAAGTATTTTAGCCTTAATTAAGCAGCTATGATTTTTCGTTTTCATGGGAATTTAAATGTAGCAAGAGTTAATATTAATATATTCCTTTAAATTAATAATGTTAAAGCCCTTTAATCTTATAGCGTTTATATTAATAAGCATATTAGCCTTTAAATCTTTAATTATAAAGACTTTATAAGTAAATAAAGTAATTGCTAAGGTTTTGCAATTAATATGCTTTTCTAGGAATTATAATGGCATAAGTATATAATTATATAATTTATAAATTTTTATTTTAAGTTTATATAATTATAATGGAAATGCATATTTATAAATTGGCAAGAAGGGATAATTTTATTATAATTATTATTTATTTGCTATTATTTAATTACAGCTAGTATCGCTATAAATATTTAATAATAATTCAAATAATAATTAAATAAAAAGATATAAATAAGTTTAAGAGCGAAAATTAAATCTTATCCTAAGTTTTAAGTTAACCCTTATTAGCAATTAAATTATCTTTACGCCCCTTATAGTATTTAATAAAATATTAGGGCTTTTTAGTTTTTTGCTAACCGCTTTAAGGCATTTTTTAATGCATTATTTAAGCCTTAATCATTTTATGGGCTAGAAGTCTTTGTTTTAGCTGTGAAAGCCGTTAATATTTATTTTTATTAGGGTTAAGGCTTTTTAAAATAGGCGGAATAAATATAATTTATTAATAAGTTATTACTATAAAAATGCTTAATGCAATAGCGGTAAATAAATGGTAATAATGCTAATATACTGAAAAAGGTAATGTTTAGGTAGTTATTATGGTTATTAATGGAAAACGCTTCCTTAAAGGGATAGTTAAAAGCCTTAGCAGCTATATTTATAAAGAACTCTTTATTTGGGACTTTCTTAATTAAAGGTGGTTAATATGTGGGCATATTGGGTTGCTTTATAAAGTTTATAAACTTGCTATAATAGGCTTAATAGGGTTGATTTTGTTGATATGATTTACTGGCGGATGGGGCTTGCAGGGCGGGTAGGCGATGATTCTTTGGGATGAGCGGTTATTAGCGATTTCTTTGCTATGGCTATTATTAAGCGGGTTATTACTATTTATCTTATTATTAACGCCATGCAGCGTATTAATTTAGTGGCAGCTAAGGTTAATTATATTTAGCATTTTAAATTTAGCCTTAATTAATTAATTAGGCTGGTAGTTAAAATTAATTCTGGGTTTAGTTAGCTATATATAGTTAATTATATTATAAAAGAGCTTAGGGTAGCTATGCTTAAAAGCGTTGTTATAATTATTATTATTGGGGCTGCAAAGGTAGATATTATAAGGCATAGGGGATATTTAACTTGCCTTTATAGGCGGGTGTAAGTTAATAAAAATGGATAATGTTTTAAGTAAATAAATATTATTATTAAGCTAAATTAAGAATTATACTTTTATAGTTTTAAATATTATTTAAAAAGCTTTTTAATATTATTGCTTTATTAAGTTTTTAAAGTTTAAACTTAATCTTAAAAGTAAGTAATTTAAATATAGTAATTAGTTATGTAAAAAGCTTTATATTGCAAGCTTTTATGTTTATAATAATAGTTTAAAGAAATAAAGTAATGTCCCGTTCTTTTATAACTTAATAGAGAAATAAATAATTTATTTTAAAATTGGCTATAGCATTTAAGAAGGACTTAATGAAATGCAATTTTAACTTATTATAAATTGCTTAAATTATTGCTATTTTAAGTAGCTAGCAATTATTATTAGTTAAGACATGAGAGTATTATTTAAGTGCATTTTTTAAGAAATATTAAGACTAAACTTAATAAATATTGTTTGTAAAATGAATTTATTTAATATGCTTTAAACGCTTAATAAAATAAAAAATATTAAAATACTTTGTAATCTTTTTATTAAACTAAATGCTTAAATTAACGTGCTTATAAGGGCAGAAATAGCTAATATTTATTGGTTAAATGCTAGAATATTTATTAACGCTATTTTATATAGGCTTAGCTTAAATATAAACTTAGGGGACTAATGCATTTGCAAATGCTATGGCGATTAAATATGCAAAATTTTGGTTTTATTGGTTATGGAGCTATGCTATTGCTTATATAATAAGGTTAGCAGCGTTTTTAGCCATAAGTAGTGCTATATTGTCCTTATTAGATTTAGGGTTTATTAATTCCATTTTATTATTCCTTTTTAAATGCAAGGGAGAGCTAAGGTATTAATTATATATTAATATAGGTGGTATATTTTTAAGGAAAACTTTTAAGGATAATGGCAAACTTAGCAAATTAATTATTTAGTAATGCTTAAGTATTTAAGGAGATTGCATTTTGGTTAATGCATATAATGAATTATTAAGAAGCGGCGTTTAGTTAATTAAAGAAGTAACTTAGGGATTAAATGCTAAAGGGAATTTAAGTGGTAAGAGCGCCTACTAGTGAGCAAGAAATGCAAAAAGGCTTTTTCGCTTTATTAATTAATTCTGCGGCTAATAAATCTTACCTTAGGGAATTGGATCGTTTTCATTAAAGGTAGGCTGTAAGAAATAAGCATATTTAAGCTTATTATTTTAAATCTTTATAATATATGGAAACTTGGATAGGTAATGAAATCGTAAGAGCTATTAAGTATATAATTATTTAAGTTTAGCTATAAAGTCTTATGGAGTTATATAATTAAATAGTTTAGATAAATGAGTATTTAGATAGTTATATGAGAGCAAAGCAAGCAGTGGGAAATTAATAGTAAATTTATAGTAATGCTTTCGTTGTTTTATTAAACGAAGCTATGTTTATAGTGGTTACTGGCTGGCGTTTAATTCCCGTTATTTAAGCTAAGTTGTTAAGGGGTTTTGCAATAAGAGGGTTGTATTCAGTTTCTAGTTGGTGTTCTGTCTAAGTTTGTGCTGAAGGGCTGAGAGGCTGAGGACTACCTATCAATGCCCATAAGGGGTCTGTGCGGTGCTCCTTCCTCACACTGTCGGTCTGTTCTTTCTTTCTCGGCTCTTTCCTTCTGTCGGTCTTCCTGCCCGCCGGCTTATTACCAACGTCGGAGGGTTCCTGCCCTGGATTCTTTGTACGCGAATTTCTCCAACCTCTCCAAGCAGCAAGAAACCGGGCCATCCCCATCGTCCTCTCTCTCGAGGTGATTAAACTGTCACAAGGATGCTGAACGATCAGCCCTGGTGGCAGCCGGTGGCAACTGCAGGTCGTCTAGATTTGTTGCATGGTGACCAGGGACAGCGACGCACAAAGATGGGTTCATGGTGGCAAGGGCAATGACTTCCACTGGGTCTCGAGCCAGCCCAGCCAACAGCTACACCCATGAATCTCCTGCAACCCCTTGCCCCAAGCACGAGGGCTGCAGAACTTAAAAACCATGTGGGTATGTCGGGCGAGCAGAGCCGATTGGGCCCAGCCTGGCGCTCGGAATTTCGGTGACGCTGCCGCTCTACAGTCTCTGAGAACACCTGCTGCATTTCCTCCATGATCACCAAGCTCAAGGCGTGGTGCCGGGTGATTAAGAGATTCCATGACTCGAATAGGCTACCTGTTCGCTGCCTACGTGGCTGGTCCTCCACCTTGGGCGGACACCACATGCCTTGACATCATCCAAGCTGTTCCTAGTCACAGATCTGAGTCCTCTGTCTTCCCTGGCCGCTCCTAAGCTGCGTCGTTTCCATCACCGTCCCCTTCCACATCGTTGCAAGTCCGGCACGAGATGTCTCTCCTCTTGGGGTGGCATTCGCATCTGGTGAAAATAGAATCGGAAGCTTCCCTCTAGCATACGTGAGCCATACATGCCTCTCACAGACGTCCCGAGCTCCAGAGGGCACCCCGCACTCTCCCCAGATGCTGGTCCCCTTTGCCCAACAATGCCTTGACTCAAAGCCGCCGTTGCAACAGCACACAAAGTAGCAGCCAAGCCCTCGCGTCAGGCCAGGTGCCTCTAGCTATGACGCGCTTCACTTGCCGGAGGGCCACTGCCCCGGTCTCGCTCTCCTTGCCTGCCGCTAGGCCAGCCCTACTCGGCCCGCAGAAACCGTCCATGTTCCGGTCGTTGGGGCAGGTGGTTCCGCAGCGATGTCATCGTCGTTATGCAAAAGGTTTCGTCGAGATGGGCTCTATCAGTAATGGGACCCCCGTTGACATCCTTGTGCAGTCTGTCTTCATCCACGGTCGAGCGTTGAGCGCGAAAGGGCTGGTCTCTGGGTGAATCGATAGTCCACTGTTCCTCGTTGAACAGACATGATATCCTCAAAGCCGACGCTGCAGGACAGTCGGCGGGGATACGAGGACCTGTCTTTACCATTCCTGCCGTAAGGCCCTCCACCGCGGAGCCGCGTTTCGTAAGCAGTGGCTCATCTATTGCAACTTGTGAATCGCTTCGTGAGTCTTGTTGGTTCAGGCGATGATCTCGGTCTCAGATGCCACAAAGCCCAAAGCCACAGTCAATGGCACCTCCACCCTGCCGACAGCACACCGAGCCACCGGAACAGAAGCAAGATCCACCTCCCTGCCCGAGCACTCTCTCGGGGCCTTTTATTTCGATATCGCTTGATCCAGGAGAGGGTCTCGCATTCTGATGCTTAGACCCACCCGTTGCGGTTCGAAGGCGGAAGGCGAACTCGGCCAGGTCTGGATCACCGCCTTCGATGGCTCTGGTCAGCTCCTCGTCGCCGATGGGAGTTTGCTCGCGGATCGGCGCCGCCATGGTTGCGGCAAACATGGCCCAAATGATAAGCTGAAATGAGTAGATCTTCATCTCGCCAGAGGATTTCGAGGCACAACACGAGCAGCCTGCAAAAAGAATAAACGCGGTCTATGAGCCGGTTGGTAAGCAGTAGAGAGGCGAGCTATGGTAGTGAAGTACAAGGGAGAGGAGACCGTTAAGAGATGACAATGAGAGGGGCCAACAAGAGAGGGCGTCTGTTCTTGTAGTCCTGTCAACTCGACCTGACAGAGGATAGATAAGAACAACAGGATAATAAGCAACGATGGGGGTGCACAGCATCTAAAAAGACTGCTAATTTCCCAAGTGCCAGGCTGAGCGGTTACCTAGCGTGCCGGCGAGGAGTTGCAGTTGCATTCAAAACCACCAGCGTCACGTCCGGCTCACAAGCCAGCCTCTCGCGTCAGGTGTCATCCAATGATGCAGCCCGACACAAGCTTTCGACATGGAGTATCTGAGTGGTCCCGATCGTGAGGAGCTCCAAAAGCAGGTTAAGACTGTGCAGTGTTTGGTCGCATGAATGCTTGGCATTGTAGGCGGAGGCACTCCAGCCCGCGGCAGATGGGTCACTGGCTGATACCGGAGTAGCAGCGAGCAGAGGGTCCGGTCGCGCCAAATGGCAGTGCGCCCGCTTCGGTGATGTTTTGGAGGATAACTTGACGTAGCAAAGCCGATGACGCTGGGGGCCCCTTGCTTGGAATTTCCATATTTGGCACGGAGGTCCCCAGGATCAAGATCTACTCACAGCAGCCGTGTACGTCCCAAAATCATGAACAAAAAATGTTGACATGAGGAATAGACATCGTGGAGAGGTTGGTTTGCTGACTAGATGGGGCGTCTTGGCATGCAGCAGGATCGTCGCAAGTCGAGCGCCGTCAATCAAGGACACCAGCGTTGTCCAGTACCAATTTCCACGGTCAATCGCAACGATGGCAGAGTGGCCTGTATCGGTTTTGCCAAGCTCAGTCATGAAGGAATGGAATCTTGACCGCATTGAATAGGGAAAGGCACGTTGCCCAGGAGCTTGCTCGATGCAGGTGGTCGCCAACCCTCACTTCCATGCGGTTCTATTGATCTTGGCGGCAGCCCGTATATACGGGTAACCCCCCATACCATTCGCTTACGTACATATCGCGGCTGGAAGCTTGGGCCACCCCGGACTTTGCGGTGGCTCTCCGCCGAAGCTTCCATTTGGCGAACGTCATTACCAAACATCGTCAAACTTCGTTCCCTCCTCGTCTTCAACCATCTGTGATACCAGACTCTTGTCACCTTTTCCTTGCTCCTCCTCTTTTCTGTCTCCCTCACATACCACAGCGCCAATGTCTTTCACGATAACATTACGCCAGGGCCCAGCCCGCCTGGCAGCCCGCCTCCCTCAACTCTCGCAAACGGTGGCAAAGACCTCCTCTCCCAGCTCCTCCATCGCCACCCGCGCATTCCACCGCTCCAGCCGACAACAAAATGCCTTCTTCACGAGCAAGAACTCCCTGCTGACCTCGTCACTCGCGCGGTCCGCACCAAATGCCTCCCTCACGGCCCGCCTCGTCTCCGCCGGCAGCAAGCGCGGCTACCAGAGCCAAGCGGCCCCAGTAGACAACGCCTCGGCCATGCGGAAATTGCTTGTCGGCGGTGCCATCTTCGGCGGCACCCTCGTTGCCATCAACGCCGTCTTCAACCGGGAGACACGCGAGGACGGCGGCATGCCTGCCTTTGAGCGCTCGTACCTCAACAACACCTTCATGCACACGGGCCTGGGCGTCGGCATTATCGGGCTCACGGCGCGGCAGATGGTGCAGAGCGGGTTCGTCTACAGGCTGATGGTGACGAACCCCTGGGTTGTTGCGATAGGTGGCCTGGCGCTGAGCTTCGGCACCATGATTGGAACCAGGGCCATCGAGCCTGACAAGTAAGTTGCGCCCACATAAGCCCTGGATGCCAGTCGACGGCCTGCACAGATTCTGACGATCTTGTTTGAACAGCTACATCCCCAAGTACGCACTCTGGACCGCCTTCAACGCCACCCAAGCCGCCTTCGTCGCTCCTCTCATCGCCTTCGCCCCCGGCGCCCTCCTCGCCCGCGCGGGCCTGTACACCGTTGCCATGATGGGCTCCATCTCCTTCGTCGGCGCGACCGCGAAGCAGGAGAAGTACCTCTACATCGGCGGCCCCCTCCTCGCAGGCGCCGGTATCGTCATGGCCTCTGGCCTCGCGCCCCTGATCATCCCCGCGACCGCCGTCCGAACTCTGGCCTTTACCGAGAACATCTGGCTGTACGGAGGACTGGCTGTGTTTGGTGGCTTCACGCTCTATGATGTGCAGAAGGTCCTCCACCACGCACGCCTTGCCGAGCGGGGCGTGATTAAGCGGGACCCAGTCAACGAGAGCATCTCGCTGGAGCTGGACTTCCTGAACATCTTCATCCGGATGGTCCAGATCCTGATGATGCAGCAGAACAGGAGGAAGTAAAGAGTGGGCGAATGAGGCAAGCAGGTCACGGCAACGCATATTGCCAAAGAGCTGTATTGGAACTTCAAAAGGTCTTTTGCTACGTGGGATTTAATTACTCTCCTCTCTCACCTTAGTGGTGCTGCAGGGCACCAATCCATAGCATTAGGTATTCGGTGTGCACCGCACCATATCAATCAAGTAAAATCCGGATCTTCAACTTTCACATGGACTGTAGGAAAACATTGTCTTGACCGTGTATGTTGACGACTTCACACTTTATTTGACTGTTTTGTTCCATCACCATACCCATCCACCGGGCCCCAACAGCGCACCTACTTCAGCGGTGGGAAGTCCCGGACGTAGTGGCTGGGGCACTGGTAGCCGGCGGGGTTCTTGTCGAGGTAGAGCTGGTGGTAGTCCTCGGCGTCCCACCACTGGCCCGCGGCGACGACCTGGGTGGTGATCTTGCCCGGGCCCCCGTACCACTGCGCGTCGGCGGCGGCGGTGACCTCCTTCGCGACGGCCTCCTGCTCCGGCCCATGGAAGAAGATGCCGCTCCGGTACTGCGTGCCGGCGTCGTTGCCCTGCCTGTTGCGCGTCGTCGGGTCGTGGATGCGGTAGAAGAACTCGAGGAGCTCGCGGTAGGTCACGCGCGACGGGTCGAAGGTTATCTGTGTCGCCTCGGCGTCTGGCCCGCACGCACGTCAGTACCTTTGCTCCCCTGCACCTGGAAACACAAGGGGCTACAACTCACGTCCCGTGCTCCCCGAGCACACCGCCCGGTAGCTCGGGTTGGTGGTGTCGCCGCCGATGTAGCCCACGCGCGCGTCGTACAGGCCCTTGCCCTCGAAGTGCTTGCGGTAGATGTGCTCGACGCCCCAGAAGCAGCCCGCCGCCACCGTGGCCTTCTGCGCGCCGTCGGGGATGGCGCCGACGCCGCTCTCCGCCGAGATGCCGAGCGAGGTGGCCGTGGTGAAGGGCCGGGTCAGCCGGGCGATGAAGCCGGGCATGGCGGAGGTCATTGTTGCCGTCACGGCGAGGAAGGCGACTATGAGGGCGATGAGGGTCTGTGGCTGAAAGCTGGGCCCCTGGCGGGGTTCTGAGTTTGGTGGTGGAGGGGTTTGAGGTTGGTTGGAATCTGTGGGGGAAGGCAGTTTGACTGTCTTGTTATGATTTTATATAGAGTGGGGTTCCTGTGGAAGAAGAACGGCGATGTAGGACCGAGAATGAAGACCTTCGAGGCTTGCGGTTATGGCCTGGGCAATTGCATCAATCAATCAGATGAAGTCGTGACGTCTACCGCATTGGCCATCGCCTCCGTTTCGAGCATTTGAGCTGCGGAATGACAAATCACATGTCTGCAGGGCACATGTAACAAGCAGAACGCCACCCCGCCATCTTCCCCAGAGAGCTCATGGGAGCTGGGAGCTTCAGAATGCTGCTTCTCCTTGCGGTTGGACAGCAGGCTTGAATGAGCTGGAGCAAAAAACAGCGAGCCGGCCACCAACCTGCACCAGTGCCATCATGCTTTAGGAGCTCACATGGTTTAAAGACAATAGAATACGGTCAACCTGAACAGAGTCTCTGCTTCCCAACCTCATTTTTCTCCCCGTAATTGAGTTTCCATCCATCTGAGTGTTTAGTTTCTTTACTTTCCCGCTCAAGAAGGCCCATGAGAATACTACCGACGCGGACCTGAACATTGAACCCAAAGACAGAATAGCAGAAAGCGGTCGGGGCGGGAGTGGGATATACACAAGCCTACGTACGCCCTTCCACAAGGCATGACCAGGTGTTTCAACCAAGCGTCGAAAATGGCAACCCGAGTACGGAACCTTCCATGACAGGGGTCCAATCCTTCTGCCCCTCGTCTGCAAGGGTGACAGCTCCTGGGAACGGTCTCCACCTTGGCTGCAGCCTCTCTCACTGACAGGATTAGTGAGGACATCAAATTGCAGCAGTTGTATGGCAACGTCTCCGGTTGTAGCCAGTCCTTCTTCCCTCGCCGAAGTTGCCCATTTCCTAGGTGACTATGAGTTTTCTAGGACTTGTCTCTGGAGTTGATCCCCTCAGGAATGGTGCGTCGTGGCTCACGCGGGGCGGCCATAATGTAGCACATGAGCGGCCTTTTTTCTGTCGACGGCAGGTTCCCGGGCCGGAATCCCCAATAAACGCCGGGCGCAAACGCCGGACGCCCACCTCTCTCCGGCCGGCCCTACAGAAAGAAGTATTGCTCTGTAATAGCTGATGTTGCGATGGCTGCCTGACGGATTGGAGAAATCCCGCAATCCACATCGAGCAGCATCATCATCAAACGTGTGGCGCTTCACTTCGCGGCGCGACGAAGACGACTTCCCAAGGTTCCTGGCGAGCAGCTAGCTTGTCTAGACCCTGAGTATTAATACCAACGGGATCTCGAACCAGTCTCCAGGTTCATAAGACTTCCTTCTTTGGCAACCAACACTCTGTTCTTCTTGACACATATATGTGTTCACTGTTCTTTTCTTCAGCTGGACTTTTCTTGTAAAAAGCACACCACGACCCTCGCACGTCAATTCCAATAGGAACGTGATCAAGCGAAACGACAAGCAAGCCTCTCTGCCTACACCAGGACCATCGTCGTTGCCAAGTCAAGACAACAACATGGGCGTCGCCGACAAAACCTTCAAGGTGGGCATCATCTGTGGCAGCACTCGCACTCCCCGGGTCGGGCCCCAAATCGCAGACTTCGTCCACAAGACGATCGAGTCCCACCTTGCCTCCCAGCCAGCAGCCAACAGCCACGCGATAACTCTGGAAGTGGTCGACATAGCCGCCTTCAACCTCCCCCTCTTCGACGAGCCGGGCATCCCCCAGGCCATCACCGACCCGTCAGGCTACGCCCACCAGCACACGCGCCACTGGTCCGCCGCCATCGCCCCCCTGGATGCCTTCGTCTTCGTCACGCCCCAGTACAACTGGGGGATCCCGGCAGCGCTCAAGAACGCCATCGACTTCCTGTTCAACGAGTGGACGCGCAAGCCCGGGATGGTCGTGTCCTACGGCGGGCACGGCGGGGGCAGGGCTGCCGAGGCGCTGGCTGTCGTGCTCCAGGGGCTCAAGATGAGGGCGCCTGCGAGGACTGTTAACCTGACGTTTCCGGATCGGGAGTTCACTGGGAAGTGCTTCCTTGGCGGGGACCTGGGACTGCAGGAGGAGGGGAGTGCGGTTTGGGCCAAGGAGAGGGATGGAATTATTGCCGTTTGGGAGGAGATGGCCAAGCTTTTAACCGAGTAACTTGGGACTGTGTGGTGAGGGTGTTACATTCAGTTGATGAATAAAGTAGCAGTAAGACTCATGATATCTCAGGACATATAGAAAGTTCTAGGATACGCCAGTGAGGTCGGGGGCGTTGACAACTTTTAATACTTTGAGAACTTTCAGAGCAGAAACTCAACAGCTAATGAACAATATATCTCTGCCATGTGCATATGTATGACAACGCATGCTGTCAAAGGACAAGACTCCTCTCGTGTCCTGCTTTCACAAAAGAGTTCTTACCATGAAATAGCCTTCCCGGGCTGGAAGTTTCTTTCGAAATGCTAGAAAATCTAATTGAGTATACGGTACGCCGAAAACGAACCTTCACTCTAGTCTAACTCGCGCTAAAGCCGGCACACGAAACTTACGCGCAACCTCATCTCCACCACACCCCCTCTCACTTCGCCGTCGGCAGAGACATTTTGGCCAACTCTTTCTCCCTGATCTTGGCCCAGGCGTAGACGATCCCGCTCACGAAGCCGATGAAGATGGCGGACACGCCCCCGAGGGTGACGGGGGCGTCGAAGAAGACGAAGCCGCTGATGGCGATCGGGAGCTTGTTGAGCGCGCCGACCATCGAGTAGGTCGTCGACGACGTCGCCCGCTGGCACCAGGCGCTCGCGTACGAGATGCCGACGGCGCCGAGGCCCGAGTACACCATGCCGACGACGAGGCTGCGGCGCGTCTCCTCGGGGAAGTTCCTCGCGAGGTTCGCCGAGGACCAGTCCTCGACGAGGAGGGACCCGATAATCAGGACGGGGATGCTCAGCAGGTTGTTGTAGAAGGTGGCTAATCAGAACTGTTAGCAAAAAAGTGTGTTGTTGTTGGGTCAGCCGGGGCGATGCTTACTGTCCCAGTCCTTGGTCTTCAGCTTCTTGATCGTCCGACCTCTCCCGAGGACGTACGCGGCCGAGCAGAAGACATTGGCGAACATCCATGCGTACCCTGCGTTCAGCGTCTTTAGGGCGTCCGAGGCCTCCGAAGGGTGGGTATCCGGGCTCGTGGCCGCTTTAATGTCTGCCCAGGCAGCGACCATGGAGCTGAACACCATCAGCCCGAACGAGAAGAGCACAAGAGGCGTGACACGACCACCAGACAGGAGCACCTCTCCGTAGGCGATTACGATAATGGTCAGGTTTTTGAAGATAGTGAACACCGGCACCGAGAGGAACTGTAAGGCCTTCCCGCCGGTATAAATTTGGGCGACCAAGAGAACGGAGATGGGAAACCCTGCAGGGAGTCAGTACTTCTGGTGCTATACTTGCGGCCTCCGGAGCCATTCAGACGTACACTTCTTTGCTTGCTCAATATCAAAACGCTCCAGCTTGAGCAGCCCCATCGCCTGACACGCCAGGACCGCGATGATGCACACTATTGACTGCCCGGGGGTCAGCGCCGGACAATATCTTTCAGGTTGGACTTGGATAACGTACTTGAATTGCCAGATACAAGAACATCAGATTCCACTCGCTCCCGGACACGATGTACTTGTTGACAACGGTCATCGAGATGGAAGCTAAACAGTATCCCAGGATGGAGGCACTGGGGCTGTTGGACAAGCCGGACGCAGGTGGTTGAGATGGCCTGTCGCTATGCTGGCTCGTTGCGCGCTGCGACGAGGCCGCGCTTGGGGCGCGCTTCAGCTCATAGCTCTGCCCGGGCATCGGCACGACATAGTCGTCGTTCTTCTTGTCGGCCATTTCGAGATACGTGGAGAGGAAGCTGACGCGTGAAGCAAAACCGTAGAATCGCGGCCCGCTAGCACACTGGCAGGCACCAAGAAAAAGGGTCGGCGGCGCCGGAGTTCTATGTCGGGACTCCTCCCTGATCGCGATGGTTGGTGAGCAATTGCTGGTGCCGAGACAATGGCCGGTGTGCACCTGGCAGCGCGTTTGCGAAACGTGTTGTGGTGACACGAAGCCTAATAAGCTCAAGCAGTTTCTAGCTCGTCCAAGGGATTGAAACCCCTGGATGAACGGGTCGGCCGAATCGGCTCCGACTCTGCTGACGCGGCATGGACCTAGAACATGTCTGCACTTCATTGCTTCGCCCACCCGATTATGATATTCTCACGAATGCCATAGATGGCGAGCGGAGTACTGAATTCTCGACGCGTCGTCCTTGTAATAAATGCATTGCATCAAGTACGAAGATGCGCCAACAAAATCAGCACGCCCATGCACTTAGCTTGTATAGGGGTACGTCATGAAATGATTGGCCAGGGTAGTTGTTGAGTTTCGTGGCGCTCTGTACAGCTCAGACTCTGAAATTGGCGTCCTCACATAAGTGCACGGCGACTGGCGAGTTGTATCATCGCTTACACATTAAAGTGTTGCCTCGCGGAAATAATCGAGATATATCCACCGGCACGGGATGTCACCACCTCCGCCTACATCCTGGCTTCTGACAGTGTACGAGACATACCAAATAGAAGTATCAAAGGCGACAACAATTTTTTCTATCATAACGACCTTCTTCTGGACTAGAAGGGCTGTCCCCTTTTGCCCAGAATGCAGCCGTTCCCCTTCATTCCATTTAGCCACAAGGAAGTGCAATAAATTAGGTGGCATTTCCTCTCAACTCCCTGAGTTGAAGATCAGTCCACTAATTGACTGCTTCTTAAATAGAAAGATTGGACAATCATCCAAGCAAAGACGTCTTGATGAGCTACTCTGCAGGATTTTCCCCAAGAGCAGTAGCAGGGCTGGAAGCAATATAATAACACTGAACATGGTTGACTAGTCGAACTGTAAATGACACGCTCCTGACGAGTAGGCGGACTAGGCGATGAAATGTAGAAGTCGCTGACAGAGAGCCTGTACCGGGAATTAGTGGCTCCATGATAGTATCTACTGAAGATCAATAGCGTCCATCCAATGGCAGGCGGAAATATAAAGACAGACAGAAGCAGTATTGAAGACGAGCTTCACGATCGGAATGACTCGCTGATTGGCAAGAAGAAGTGAGAAGCAGTAATTTTGTCTTATATGGGCACCGCAGTAGCACCTTTGGTTGTTTTACCCAATGTCTGACGGGTGTGTGGTTCGATTCTCCGGGTCCGCTTACAAAAATAGGAGTAAATTCAAGCACGCAAGAGCGAGTCGGGATCACGTTAGTGGAGAATGCAAGGGGGCCTTTGTGAAGTGATTCAGTATCTCGAGTCACAGCAACACTTGGCCACATCTCAGGCAGTCTGAAATCGAATTTCTGAGGAAGTATAGAGAAAAGGAGTTGAGAGTAGGATTGATGTGTCTGATATTACTCAACCGTCAGGGACGTTGTAACGGTTGGTGTGGGGAACTGACGAGCACGTGCAAGTACCTTGAGTACCTAGGTATACTAGTGCAATCTGAAGGGGAATGGAAGGGCGGATCGGGAGTGACATGGGTCTTGAATCTTATCTCCTTCGCGTCCTAGTACGTACCGGCACCTTCCCGGGTCGCAACCCGGCCGATCTTGGAGACCCAGGCCTCGCCCTGTCCAACACTCCGCCGGGGACAATGCGATGTCGGGAGCAGTGTGACATATCTGGCCTGCTTGCTTCGTTTTCTTGACGCCCCAGGAGCCGATCTAGACTTGTGGCAGTCCCCGACACCAACCAAGAAGCTCGCTAATGCCCGCGACGAGTAGGTGACAAGTGACTTATCAACAAAGCATATCGAAAAGATGGGCAGCGCCACGCCGACTGCCGAGGAGCTCGGCGATCTCACCTACCAGCTTGACCGTGCCAACGTCTTCCACTCATGGAGTGCCCAGGCAGCACTCAACCCGCTGCCAATCGCAGGAGCATCGGGCAGCGAGGTCTGGGACTACTCGGGGAAGCGCTACCTTGATTTCTCCTGTCAGCTCGTGTACACCAATATCGGTCATAGTCACCCCAAGGTCGTCGCCGCTATCAAGCAGCAAGCAGAGACACTGGCCACAGTAGCACCAGCACACGCCAACCTCGCCCGCGGAAAGGCCGCCGAGCTGATCCTCAAGCACGCCAATGGGTTACACCCCGCCGACAAGTTCTTCCACAAGGTCTTCTTCACCAACGGCGGAGCTGACGCCAACGAGAATGCCATCCGCATGGCCAGGTTGACGACCGGCAGGGACACGGTTCTATCCACCTACCGCAGCTACCACGGCAGCACGGGTTCGGCCATCGTTGCGACCGGTGACTTCCGCCGGGTCCCGAACCAGTTCGCCCGCGGCCACACCCACTTCTTCGGCCCGTACCCCTACCGATCCGAGTTCTGGTCGACCTCGCCCGAGCAGGAGAACGAGCGGGCGCTGCATCATCTCCGGAGGGTCATCGAGTGCGAGGGCCCAGCCTCTATCGCAGCCATCATCCTTGAGACCATCTCCGGTACGGCGGGCGTCATAGTGCCTCCGACTGGGTGGCTCTCTGGAGTGCGGAAGCTGTGCGATGAGTTCGGCATTGTGATGATCTGTGACGAGGTCATGGCGGGTTTCGGACGCACAGGTGACTGGTTCGCGTGGCAGAACAAGGAGCTGAACCCGGAGGGCATCACGCCTGACCTGGTCACATTCGCAAAGGGTGTCAACGGCGGCTATGTTCCCGCCGGAGGAGTCATCATCTCTCAGGCCATATCGCACGCCTTTGACGAGCGTGTGTACCTGGGAGGCCTGACCTACTCGGGACATCCGCTCGCCATGGCGGCTATCGTTGCCACGATCGAGGCGCAGGAGGACGAGCGGATCCTCGAGCACGCGACTTCCATCGGGAAGGACGTCCTGGGTCCTGGTCTCCGTAAGCTCGCAGAGAAGCATCGGGTCATCGGGGACGTGCGAGGACTGGGAGTGTTCTGGGCATTGGACCTCGTTTCGGATCCAGTCACCAAGAAGCCAGTGACCGCGGATGTGATCGCGAAGATCAAGAGCGAGAGTCAGAAGAGGGGCTTGATCTCATTCTTTGTTGAGAACAGGATACATGTCGTGCCGCCAGGTAACATCTCCAGGGAGGACGTCGAGAAAGCCCTGGTGATCTACGACGAGGCTCTCTCTGCAGCGGAGGCGAGTCTGTAAGACTGGAATAGGGACGGGTTGCACAAAAACCAGAGATGTGCTTGATTTTTTTTTTTTTTTTTTTTTTTTTTGGAGGCGTCGGACTTGTGCACTATCTTCTATGCGATACCATAAAACAAACTTAATTTCAGACCAGAATCATATTCCTCTCTGGCACCTGGATCACGTAACAGGACCGAGACAGCGACGACCCCATGCGCTCGAATACCCCTGGGCCGGTCTCTCTCAGAACCAGGCAAAATAGCCTGTCGCCGCCGCCAACGACCCAACTCTCGGCCACTGGCAGCAGGTGAACGTAACCCTCGACTTTCTGATCCGAAGTATCTGGGATCACTTGAGACACCATCTCCGCACGCTCTCCTGAGTCTGTCTTCCCACGGACTACCACAAAATGCTGGGTTTGCGACGCTTGTCTCCCCCCCGCCTTGCTTGGCTTCAACGCCGGAAGCTCCTCAATATTCTTATCCATGGTGACCCAGGCCTCCTCAAAGACTGGGCCCTTCCCGCCCGAGTAAGCAAACCCCCTAAGAGGCCGCCCCATGATCGTAAGACTAGCCTCACTCAGGCTCCCAAACCGGTTCGCGCCCTGGCACTGCCACATGACGCCCAGGATCCTGATGGCAGCCAGGCCCTTGGACCTGGTGGCGTAGTCGTTGGTGACGAGCAGCCTCTTCGACCGCCTGGAGAACTCCGACCTGGGGAGCAGCTCGCAGCTCGCCCAGGACCAGCTCGGGGCGCGGTGGCGCGCCTGGCGGACCGCCTCCTTCCCCCGGTCCTGGGTGTTGGGCCGCCACTGCAGGCACTCGAGGAGGCTGCTCCTTCACGTGCCGCCGATGTACTCGTCGCCTGTGATGCGGGAGAGGCGCTCGGCCAGGCCTGAGATTGCGTCGAGGCGGTCTGACTCGAAGGAGAGTTGCCGGAGGGAGTATTCATTTAGGATTCGGTACCACAGGGTGAGCATTTGTCGGCGGGTAACTGCGTATTTTGCGCTTCATGTTAGAAAGACACTACATTCCGAGGTCTAAAGGTGGCTGGCTCACTCACCTAGCCCATTGGTCTGGCTCATAGCGTCTACCGTTCGAATGAATCCCCCAATAATGGTCAGAGAGCAGTCCCTGTCGAGCTGGGTGCCCATGACGGACTAGACAGTGACCGGGTTGGACGAGGCTGTCAGGTCCATCCCATCGGGACACGATTCTGAGGCACTCATCTGGCTGCATTCGAAAGAGATCCAGTAAGAGTCGAAAAAGAGCGTCCTCCGAGGGAATATCCTCTCCTGAAGTATCCACCCCCGGTAGTCGAGATGTGACTTATCTGCTCTGAGCACTGGTGCTAGTTCAAGCAGGACTTCCTTCCTCCCTTCCGGTAGATCAAGTGTGGCATTGATCTTGAAGGGTTTTGTGGCCTCGCCGTCACGATCGGACCAGAGTCCCGCGATGGACTGTGTTGATGCTGAGAGATTGAGCTCTGCATTCTGATAATAGTCGGCCATGTTGGGTATCTCTAATGCCTTGTCCTCATTCGAGTCTTGAATGATGCATAAAGAATCGATCCATAGGTAAGTGAAGCAACCGCACCCAGGCTCCAGTCTGGCTTCCTTCGAGATTTTGTATATCGATACATAGAGCTCAAAACACATGTCGGCGTACAGGTTCCCGTGAGTCGATGTTAAAAATGCAACAGATTCAGCACCTAAAAGTTTGCACAGACGATCGGGTTCCAGAATTTCGCACTAGAATTTCACCTTCCGTTCTACGCCTGCAAGAAGGGCCCAGAACTTGTCAAAGATCGCCGCTTCAAGATGAACAAAAAGCCACTGAGGCGCACAGGTGACCTGCAATTCCTGAAGCTCGCACCGTTTCGTACCGAGGCGTCCGGCTTGGACGACTGCATATACGAGGCACAGATTTCCGTGCTTGTAACCGGTGTGGATCACTGGTCCTGGACGGCCTTTTCCTTTGTCGATACTTATTACAAGGGCGCCGAGAATAATGAAAGCGTGGGGCACTACATCGATCAAGTGCAGTACGGGCCCAGACTCGATCCCCTGACCGAAGGCCAATACGATGCGGAGCCTCCTGTGTGGAGGCCGCGAGAATATTTCCTAAGACTGCTAGAATTCAGGGTGAAGCAGGTCAAGCGAGAGTGGCACAACACAGTCTTTCGTATTCTGCATAGGATAGAGCCGCATGTAGGTAGCCGATTTGGTGGGGATGGTTTTCAGCGACGGTGTGCTATCTGTTTGTCGCCGGATTACTGACCGCATTTCCAACCAAGACTCATGATGACCTGCTCTCGGAGCCAGAGAACCGCCAGCGCGTGGCAGACGACGTCCTGAACAAAGACACGAATTTTCTTCGACAAGACAATTAGACTTCTGCAACAAATGTCATATCAGTTATCGCTGATAGTCGATGAAACGTCGAGCTGGCCTACTTGACCAATTTGGAGAACCTCCCTGGGAAGAAACGCACGCCTGTTATGTTGATCTCCGAGATCAACAAGGAAATGGAAGATTTGCTGGTGCTCCGCAAGAACCTTGATCATCAGCGAGACCTCCTGCACGGTCTCTCACAGAAGGTTCGCTGGCCTTCCACACTTCATCGTACAGCAGAGGTAAAGAATTGAATAGTGCTGACAATCTCTCACTGTGAATAGCTGGAGAAAGGCCTTCAACTCGACAACAACGCGATTGCAGCGCCGCAACAGAAAAACGCCGTGCTTATCACTGCTCTCACAATATCTGCGTCGGTCTGTCTATCTGTCCCCTTGCCATTGCAATTTGAGTTCCCTATCTAACACCGTCGCAGTTCCTCGGCCTCATTTCTACTACTGCATCCATTTTCAGCATAGAAGACGGGCCTGCTCCCCGTAGCGTGGCTGGGGTGGTGATAGCGCTCCTTTCAGGGCTGCTGCTCATCTTTGCTTTTGTACTGCGTTGGCCCTGGTTTAGAAAACTTGTCGAATTGGCAGAGCTCAGCGCCCCGTACTGGATATCACTGGGCAGATGGGCACGCAGCAATCTGAGACAATTGAACAAGACGATGCCTGCAACCGGGGCACCTCCCCCCGATGAACAGATGGAGCCATTACAGAATAGTAATTCGACAGCGGTCTGATAGATCCCCATTAGAGCAATACACATTGAAGAAGAGCTATCTAGCACAGCTCTGTAGAATGGCGTCTTCGACGCGCCCAAAGCAATCTAAGTCTTCCGTCTCCTGTCTAAGAACCTCTACTCTAGTCTGGAATCTCGCATCACCCAGCACAGCGTCTAAGCTGACCCTCAAGTTTACGACACCAGGCCTGGGTGTCCCAAGACCAACCCCGATGCCCGAATAGCGTACTCTCTTGACGTTCTCCGGCTTGTCCTGGCCCTCACCAGCCACCACCATCGGCACGCCATGAGCAATACCGTGCGTGATCGCCCCGTAACCGCCATTGTGCACCCAGACATCGGCGTAGGGCAGAACCGCGTCGTAATGAAGATAATCAGTGACAAGCGCATTACGAGGCACCTCAAAGTCAGCCGGCAGAGCCGCGCCCTTGCGTCCCATGATGGCCACCACCAGCACGTCGTCCCGCCCGCGCAGCGCCTCGATGGTGGGGATGATCAGGTCGTTCGGGTCCGTCTCGACCGTCCCCTGGGCAACCACGACGACCTTCTTCTCGGTGCTGGTCAGCTCGCCCCACCAGCCGGGCAGGTTCGGGTAGCCTTTGGGCGGGGGAGCAGCCAGTGGGAGGAAGCCCAGGAACTGGAACTGCTGGGGCCAGTCGCTCCGCGGGTACTCGAAGCTGGGGACGCCGATTTGCAGGATGGCGTCGTGGCTTGTGTAGTTTATCCCTTGGAGGACCGGGCCGGGAGGGAAGCGTGTGGCTCCGGCTTCGGCCAGCTTTTCGTCGAAGAGTTTCTTCAGGGATGAGGTCTCCTCTCCGAAGATCTCCCAGGTCTCTGCGTTGCGGGCTCTCCCCTCGGGTGTCTGCGAGAATGGGAGGGGGTAGCCGAAGGGAGGAAGGTCGATGCTACGGATCGCCGGCGGCGTGACGGAGACACACAGCGTCCTGGGTCGCTTGACACCCTCCGGCAGTGGCGCGCCAAAATACAGAGGCAAGATGCCGTGGAAGAAAGCCTCTGATATGACAACGACGGGAAGGTCAGGACTGCGCGCCTGCAGGCTGGCCAGCGCCTCCTTCAGGCATCGCCACTGCGCCGGGATGGGCTCGAGGCAGTGCTTCTCCACGTCGACGAGGGTGCGCTCGTACCACAGCAGCGAGTGGTACGCGGGCACCGGCGGGTCTGGGTTGTCGGGGGAGTAGTAGAGCAGGTCGTCGATGTCAGCCTCGGCCTGCAGGGGGATGAAGTCGACTCCCGACGCCGAGATGCGGTGCCGGTGCGTGGTGGGGCCCAGGAACGAGACGGGCCACCCGCGCCGCCGCAGCTCCGAGGCCACGCGCAGCGCGGGGGTGATGTGGCCTGTCAGGGGATGGCAGGTGAACAGGATCTGCGCTGGTCGCTGGACATGTTGTTGGTCGTTGGGGACGGTCATTTTCAGACTCGATGGTGAGTTGAAAGGGCGGTGGTCGTGTCTCCGGGGCCAATGACACGAGGTCAGGCAGGTCTGCGGGGGCGCTGAAGCACCTGAGGTCCACTGCGTTCCAGCGCATCCCTGACCTGAGAGACCCACATTCAGTGTCTGTCTCCCTTGTCTCAACTGAACGCAGCCAAATTAGTTTTGTGGAAGGCAAAATTATGGCCCATTGGCTCAAACTGCATCGCAGTGCGAGCTTAAATGTATCTGATAGATTTGAGACCCCTCAAACTTCAAGAACAACGCTTGGACTTGGGCCTGACCCCATTTTGCTGGCCGAGTATCTGTCATAGTAATTAATCACCACCTATCCGGACGTCCTTAACGTCTCGAATTTCGACAACGACTTACCATTGTGCTGTCCCCCTTTCATGCATGTATCTCCAAGCCGGGATGATGTCCGTATGTCAACTGGTGGTAAGGAGGCTGACGGTACTAACGTGTGAAGATGCCAGAAGTGATTCTCAGGAAGGTACGGTCACTGAACGAAAGCCATCACATATAGCTAATACTAGGCCAAGGAGAGTTCACGGCAGCACAAAGCAGGCTTCTGGCCGGTCCTTCGAAGCATTAGATGGGGGTTAGACTCGGACCGCCTATACTGCAGCCGAGCTACAGAAACGGTTCAGACGGAGGTTCCATTGGGGGGTAGAGGGTGGGTATTTGCATCTGTGACTTGACTTGGTAACATTGTTTGCCCCCCCCCCCCCCAGAAGGGATACCCAGTTGGTCCTTCCGATGGCCTAGCAATAACGGCCCGGTGGCCAGCTGGGATTCAATGTATCAGATTGGGGCACCTACGCGTAATTATGTCTTTACATGTACGTCTTTACGTGTGCATATGCGGCTCTGTGCCTCTCTTTCATCGAATCTTTCAGTGAGGATCTTGTGCGGCAGAGGACTGTACGACTTCGGCATCACATTTGCGACACTGTCTCCTGTTGGACTTCAAAGGCGGGCAGCAGGGTTCTTGCAAATGAGCTTGGGGGCTTGGTTGCAGGACAGTACTAATTATGGCATTCATCAATTATCACATTCAGTTGAGCCTTACCAGTCCGAGCCTCGTACCCCTCTCCTCTCTCGTGTGGATGATCGAATGTTGTGCAACAGGTTCAGCCCCTGCCGTGGTAAGTCGCTCAGTTTTCAATCGCCAACTGAGCCATAGTCGCCCCTCGCCTGGAACTCGAGACGCAAAACGGGGTGGCGCGCCAGGCAGAAGCAGGAGATTGCGAGAGAAGTCATCGAAGCTGCGCCAACCAAAAAATGGCGGCATTGTGCCTACAGACATGAAATGAAACAGGCCTGGACGTTGTCTCGGAGGCCTATCGCGTCACGGCTTTCGTTCGAGCCAGCCGTTTCACCGCCCCCAAACATGATCTCATCAGACTTCCATGAGGTTGAATCTGGTGACAGGTCGCTTCGGCTTTCAGGTCTGAGGGGGTCATGTGCGTGAAAGCTGCAGTTGTTATGCAGACTGCTGGGTACTGCGGTATGCACTGCATAGAACTTTCGTAACACCCGCACTACACGGACGGCTGGCTGTCATCCGATCTGGGTGGTTACTCAAGTACCGCATCTCTATTTTGGTCTGTATCACCCCCAATTTTGGGGCCAGAATGCTGTGCATGAAAAGTGCAGGACTTTTCAGGCCTTTCCACCAGGCGACCTATCCCAGTAAGCGAGGACGGAATACCATGCTTACCACTGGAACACTCAGCACATCCTGCTTGTCCCTGCACCCAAGCAAGATCGGCCGGCTTTGAACCCAACCGGGTCGCTCGGTAAATGGAAGACTTGGCTGAATACGCAACGGCTTCCGTAAGGAGCAAGTATCGACTAAAAGTGCGTCTCAAGCGAACCTAACACAACATGACAAGTTTATCTCACAATTATTTTCGGTTTGTGATTGTCGTGGACGTTACTTGCCTGCGTGTTGATCGACAAGTAGTTCTTGGAATGAGCCGCTGTAGGTCGTTTGAGGTATCGATACTTCTTCGAAGAACTCGTAAGTTGGCTCAGAGACAGATCAGGCGTAATTTTCCTTATCTTTGACATTGGATGAGGCTGAGGTTGGCGCTTAGGAGAACTTGCTGAGATCCTGCATGAGCCGGGTCGATGGATTCGGGTCGGGCTTGTCTACGAAGAGGTCTTCATACCCGGTGCACTTACCGCCTGGGCCTCGTTGAAGCTCGTCAGAGCATGTTTGGCATTCATACCGATAACGAGAGATCGATGCGATGAGAAGTCAAAATACAGCCCTGTCCCTTGAGGAGTAGTCATCCCTCAACAATCGTGCAATTATTTGGCCCCCAGTCTATCGGTTTCTGCATTCCTTGTTTATTCTCAAGATCCTATGAGCTGAGCCTCTCGAGTGCCTAAGTGTATGGGTGCATCTCAAGCCTTTTGCTTCCTCAGATAGTCCAGTTGCATTTGGGGTCCGCCTGAGGGGTCGCACATGTCGGCCTGGCATCTGAGGCGGTTGCTAATATTATGCATGGGGACTTCCTGTAACACTGCATATGATGGCTAGGAAGGTGTCATTGGGGGCGATATTAAATTTGAGGCTACGCATATATTGTCAACATTCTTCGGATCCCTGATCCGAAATCCTGCACCGAGAAGCTCCAGTGACGGCTGTCGAGAACAGTAGTTGATACACAACTAACTACGGAGCACATTTGCAATCTTCACATAATCCCCCACTTCCTTCATGCTCGCATCACAAGCTCTCAAGAAGTCATCGTGTGTTCCTCTTGCAAGACACAAAGAAAGTGCGGGCTTGAAAGTTTCCAGAGCTAGTCGTTGGCATAACCGAGACTTTCAACATTGATGCGACTGTTTCGCGAATCCAGAGCATTCAACTTCGACATCATGGCCACAAACATTTCTGAGGTCATTGCGCAACTGCCGCTGCATCTCCAGGAGCAGTTCCTTCGCTATGAAGAAACACTGCGACCAAATATGTACGCTGCTTCAGGAGTCTCCCTGTTGCTCGTTTACGTCTGTGTTAGCCTTCGAATCTATGGTCGGCGCCTTCAAGGGCAAAGCCTGTGGTGGGATGACTACATGTCCGTTGCGGCTCTTGTAAGTCACTTCAAATTCTCACGATGCGCCGACCACGAGTGAGATAGACCTGACAATGTGACTCGTTTCCAGCTGTTTACATCTGCATCTGCAGCGGTACTTACGTACCTCACATACCTTGGCTTTGGTCGACACGAAATAGTTTTGATTTTGGAACATTCGGAAGAGATTCGGACTTTTCTGAGGATGGCGGTCGCCTCGCACGCACTCTACATCCCGCCCATCTTCTTCTCCAAACTGTCCATCCTATTTCAGTATCGGCGACTGTTTCCTGCCAAGAGGTTCAAATCGGTCTTGATTGCCGTTGGAGTCGCCACTGCCGTGTATTGCATTATATCCATGATTCTGCTCACGGCACTCTGCCTTCCGGTTCATGTTCCAACGCTTGAGGATCCACTGGCCCCGCCACTAACATGTGTCAACCTCGAATACATGTTAATCTGGATATGTTCATGGAACGCAGCTCTCGATCTAATCATTCTTCTGCTGCCGATGCACTATGTCTGGCGCTTAAATACCACGTTTCGACGCAAGCTCCAGCTGACGTTTGTGTTCCTCTTCGGGTCTTTCGTCGTAGCCATTTCGATCCTTCGGACATGGTACTTCATGGAGTTTGACTTCAGTGATGCTACATGGACTGGCTCACCGGGCAATATGTGGACCGAGGTTGAGGCCTGCATGGCGATTGTTGTGGGGTGCTTGCCTGCGATGATGCCTATCTTCCGTGGGAGTTGCTTTGGAAGACAGAAGCCAGGGGACAAGCCAATCGCAAACATCAATTTGGTGACTTTCGGATCCAGTGGGAAAAAGAACAAACTGAGAGATCTCTCCGCTACCATGACAACTACCGTCAATGCTACGAGGACCGGTGATGGAAATTACACGGATCTTACTGATCATGTCAGCCATGAGGACCGGACCAGACAGTACAGCAGCGGTGGCAAATGGTAACAACCAAAATTCGATCACACGTACGTAGTCTCTAATTTCAGTATACCCACTTGACCGTTAGCCATAAAGTATGTGTATGTCATGGGTAGCATGGGTGACAATAAAAGCCAAGAGGAATAACAACAAGTTTGTTGCACTCATAAATGTGATTGTAATAGTAGTAGCTAGAGGTTACCAGGAGAGCGCAACTTACCACTCGCGGATTTGTATCATTTGTAAATTTGCAAACTATAATTTGTGAGTCCACTTCGAGTATAGTGACAACGGGTATACTGCTGCCGGTAGGTAGCTAAATATCCAAAAGCAGCCACACATGCATGCATGTGGTTGATCTCCAGGCCTATATCTACGTCACTGCTTCCACTCCTCCACTTTCCCCCCTCTTGATAGAAGGTGTCGCCAACTTGATCTCAACTGGCGTGTTGGGATCAGCTTCTTCGTTCACTGAATACCCCTTCTGACACAATCCGCAGTCAACTTCGGTCTGACTGGAGACAATCAAAATGGAAGATTTCACTATCAGTCGGGATGAGTTGATCGGCCTCTCTGGCAAAGCTATTGTGATAACAGGTGATTCTCGTGCCCTTCCTTAACTCGGAGTGTCTATAAAACCGATGAACTAAGTATAAAAAGGCGGCTCGTCGGGCATCGGGCTTTCAACGACCTCTCTGCTGCTGGATCTCGGGGCGTTAGTCGTTGTCGGTGACATAAATCCTCTCCCGGAGGCCTTGCTCGCCCAACACGGGGCACGTCTGACGCATGTCACCACGGATGTGACCGATTGGGATTCGCTTCAATCTCTGTTCAACACTGCCATCTCCCAGCACAAGAAAGTCGATCACGTCTTCGCCGCCGCCGGGGTCCCGGGCTTTCGAGCAGACTACTTGGCGGAAACCTTCGACCCAGAAACAGGAGAGCTCCAGGAGCCCTCCGCGTCTACGGTCGACATCAATCTCCGGGGCTCTATCAATACTGCTTACCTGGGTCTATACCATATGAGGCACCAGACACCTGCGGAAGGTTCGATCGTTCTCACAGCCAGTGTCGCGGCCTTCCTCCGCTTTCGGAACCCCGACTACGCCTCGGCAAAACATGGTGTCCTCGGCTTCGTGCGCGGGCTGATGCCTGTTCTTATTGATCACCCGAGCAATATTCGGACCAATTGTGTCTCGCCATCGTGGACACGTTCGGGCATGCTTGACTTGTATACGCCTGAGCATGTTGGCTATGGTGAGCAGGTACAAGAGGCTGAGGTTGTTGCCAGGAGTGTCGTTCTGCTAATGGCGGACGGTAAGAGACATGGCCAGAATATTTATGCACGGCAAGGCAAGTTCTGGGAAATGGAAGATGCATTCATGAAGGTGACCAGAGACACTGGAGGCGTGAATGAGGATGTGGTTAGTCATTCCCTTCGCTTTTCCCGAGCAGTCATTCATGATGGTGGACCTGGCTAAATATCCATATTCAGGTCCTGAAAGCAGTTCTCAAGCACCAGGCAGAGGAGTCGGCCCTCGGAAAGGGCAAGACGGCCAATGAAGAGCAAGCCAACACGGCGAACAAGAATCAGATCAAGGCCTGAGTTAATGTATCGGAATGATTATTGACAGCGCCACGAGACTTTGACTTTAAATTCAGTTCCGCTCGCTTATGGATGAGAGTTTTCTTGGTGGAAGAGCCTTTTGACGGAGTATGGAGGTGATTTGTGTGCTCTGAGTGACGAAGGGGGATACATATTGGTATGTTATGGCTTTTTTCACTGACAAGTTTTTCATGAGAATGAGCTTCAATGGGAAATTAAGGACAAGTAAAGGAGCATTTAGCTCACACATAGAGAGCCTCTGTGCTTAAAGAGTGTGATTGTGAGAGACAGAAAGCAGTACCAGATTGTAGATGCAGTGGAGTCATCTACATGAAGAAGGTGTTAAGTATGGCTGCAATTGTGTCTGCTGCTGTGGTTAGCCCTAACCCTAACCCTGCATACACCTGAGTGCAGCACTGGAGAAGCACAAAATGTGGCTCTGCTGAACCAATCCCCGGGATAATACAATTAGCTTAGCATTATTTGGGATGCTGGAAGTCTGGAGGGTTTAGGTGGACTGGTGCTAGCAGGAATCAGTTCACCGTGAATTGTGGAAATGAAGTGATCCGGTTGCTGCCTATTTTACTTGGCGAGGTGCGTGGGGATGACGCCCTGTTCAGCCCCGTTGTGAATGCACATGTTGGTTGTTGAGATGCTCCATCTCCTTGCCAGATGATGGGTGCACGATATACCCATAGTCATCATTTCTGCCCAAAGATACTAAAAATCGTTCTCTTATTTATTCAGCGCCTTGCCACCCTGACGCTAGACCTACGCTAGACCTGAATCTCTTTCTCCTTTTCGCAACCACGCAACCTCATCCGAGCACCTCCTAAATCCTCCACCCGAGTCAATCATCGCATTCACCACCAAGCCCTGTGACCGTCTAACGACATTTACGTGCGAATTTCCATTAAAAATACTCTGCGTTTCAATACTCATCACAGCCAATACATCCTGTAACGCAAAACACAGGATGGCGTCGCACAGTAACACGGAACAGGAGGAGCCTACGACGAGGCTTCCGAAGACGGCGAGCAAAGTCGATGCGGAAGAGGAAACGGAGAGCAACGTGGAGAGGGAGGAGGGGGAAATGAGGAAGTGGTTTTCGACCACGTACGAGCGCGGCTTGAGAAAGCCCATGAAGAAGCCTCTCACAGCACCTTGGGACCTGCCGATCAGCGACGCAGACGTGGAAAAGCTCATAGTCGGGTTCAGATCTCGAAGCATGGACGACAAATGGGATCTGCTGATCGAGGAACCGGACGAAAACGGCAACATGTCTATCCACATCATTCGAAATTGGTTACAGGAGGAGTGCTACATCCTTCACATTGTTCCGAAACCAAGCAGCGATGATGGCGAGAGTGCAACGGTCCAAAGCATCACCTGGGAAGGGAACAAGGCGGGGTTGCAATGCAGTGAAGAGCAGGCCAAGAAGGAAGCCGTTATGCTGTCCAGAGGCTGGTGTCACTGCGAGTTTGAGGCGCTCCCGCACTACCCATCCTCCATGTTTTGGGATCGTAATGGTTATAAGAGGCTGGAGGCGAAATAGGCCACTAGGCCTCCCCCGGCCCTAGAAGGCCATTCGGGAGGCATTGAGGACTTATCTCATGTTAGGGTTGCTTTCTGGTATCTTTAGCTGAGATGGTAGTCAACCTTTCCTGATGTACTGTAGCCTATTCTGACTGCCCAAGGATGTCGTAACAATTACAATCGCCCTGACGGTCAAGGCACCCTCGAGATCCGACACCGGAGCACCTGCCGCAGGGAATCCTTAAATACAGTGATGCTCTCGCTCTTCAGTGTCCTTGACGTCCAGTAAGCGCCGAGATGAGAGGTCTTGAGGAAGAGTCTGTGCAATAAATCACATGGCCTTTGCCCTTCTGATGTTCGGGCAAAATGAGGCGCGAAGGTGGAAACTGCAACTGCCCAGCCGAGCCAACTCATCAACACCCTAGCATCAGAACGTTTGCTGCGGCTCCTTGCACGTCTTTGATGGAATAATGCTCGTGACGGGAGACTGCTAGCACAATTTTGACGTAAGACCTTGCACTGCGCACCGCCTCCAGTCCCTACATACAGAGACAAAGACATTCTATTCCCCTAAGACCCACTCTTGTCTCTCCTGTTCGCTTTCAAACTGTGATTGATGTGACACTGATATCTTGCTAGGACCAATGGCTCATCAGAAGAATTTTTGAACGGGTCAGTGATACAACTCGCACACCGTCCACGATAATGCGACATTGAATAAATGGCTCGCGGAAGGGACCCTCCGTTCCACGGATCCGGGACAAGCCAGCACCCCAGGACGAGGGAGGTGGTTCGGGTAGGGTTGTCAATATCGCTTTCCTTTGAATCAAAACAAACTTGGATGTTCGCAAACATAGCTATGGTCAAAGATGGAGCCATCCAGCGATGACGACTACGTCTGGTGCATCGGAAATAAGGCAGACGCTTTCTGGTTTCTGGCGTAGACACAAGATGCGCATGAATGCAGCAAGTAGAAGACGCTTCCTATTTGCGACAGATCATCGTGCTTCTTCCTGTTAGCATTGACCCTTGCATACCCGTCGACAGCGATCATGGCTGGACCTTCGATGGACAGGGGAAACACCCTCCCGTTCGCGCCACGTTCTCGGCACGCGATGCTCGGCAGTCTTGCCGAGCGACCTTGGCCCCCATCTAGACGGCCGATTCGGCAACCTGGAGCCGGATTGGGATGTGAACCTTGTCCAACCGCGGCATCATGCCCTCCATGGTCATTTGGCTTTAATACACACGCGGGTTGCCGTTGGCCCCAGGGCCGCCCACGTATTTAACCGGTCTGAGGTCACCAGGGGATGGCATTTATCCACCCAAGTCTGTCAGTACTGACGGGTCCTCGAAATAACACCATCACAGAACGCCAATGTGGAATAGATTGATTCAAAGCACAGAGTGGGAGTGAGCGACGATATGAGATAGATCACAGAAGCGGCGCGATATAAGATAGTCCACTAGCCCTTGCCCTCCTCTGCAACCCTGGATTTCGGATCTACACCCTTTAGACATACCAGTTTGACGGATAATATCTCAAACCACACATAATCGCCAACCGCCAGTGTCATTCACGTCAACATGAAGTTCCTGCTGTCTGTTGCGGCCCTTGCGGCTGCTGTTGCCGAAGCACACTACACATTGCCCTCTATCAATGGCGGGGTGAGTTAAAGATCCTGATTAACTCCTTCCTTTTGTGCTTGCAACAAGTGTCGAAGCCAAAAGCTTTTTGGGGAAATTAATTGTCACAATCGCCCAAAATTCGGGCTTTATTGCACTCGTCTCCACCCAGATACGGATTCTCCCTCCAGCCTGCAGTCATACATGCTCGCCACAAGTGATACTAACAAGCTCTCAATATAGGCCGACTGGGCCAACGTCCGCAAGACCTCAAACTATCAATCCAACGGCCCGGTGACGGATGTATCCTCCTCGGCGATGACCTGCTACCAACTCGCTGCCGGTAACGAGGGCGCTACAACCGTCAATGTCCAAGCTGGCTCCTCCGTGGCTTACAACGTCAAGGCGAGCGTCTCTCACCCCGGCCCATTCTCCGCGTGGCTGGCAAAGGTGCCCTCGGGCCAGACTGCTGCGACGTATGATGGATCTGGAGCAAACTGGTAGGTTCTATTCCGAACCTTTGTGATGTGGTTAGGATCCGCTCCCGCGGCTCCAGGATATGTTTTGACTTTTGAATGGAATCGAAGACGGAACTGACAAATTACTAGGTTCAAGATTTATCAAGACTACCCCACGGTAGCTTCGAACGGCTTGACATGGCCATCACAAGGTGAGTGAACCTCCTGAGTCTCTTCTCTGGCGTGTCAATCCAGCCTATCTGACCTTGCCTAACAGGAAAATCCACTATAAACATCCCAATCCCCAAGTGTGTCGCAAACGGCGAATACCTGCTCAGAGCCGAGCACATTGCCCTCCACTCGGCCAGCTCGGTCGGCGGGGCACAGCTGTATCTGTCATGCGCACAGATTAACGTCTCTGGCGGATCTGGGACAGCGAATCCCACCAAGGTGTCCTTCCCTGGGGCGTACAAGGCCAACGACCCTGGTCTGGTCGTCAACATCTACTACCCCGTCCCTACCAACTACCAGCCCCCTGGACCGGCTCCCCTCACATGTTGAAAGTCTTTCTGTGGTACGATCGGGGTCCTCGTTGGCTGCGAGTTGGACGATCAGAAGGAACTTGCAGTCTTGGAGTGGATGGTGTTGCGACAAGGTAGTCCAAGTGATCGATTGAGATTTATTTAACGACTAGCTAGATCCGATATACCTGGTCGACAACAGATGCTCTCCCGATTGACTTGGCTCATGTCGATGCGCTTAAAATCCACATTGCCGGCAGCTTCCCGCGAAGCCATTTAGTTTCCCTAGTACTTAAGATTGACGAGCATGGATAATCCCCAACCAGCTCGTCGATGGGGTTGAAGATTTGACAATCCATCTCACGCCCCTCGGGTTCAAGAACAAGTGATACCCGCCTGCTATGCTCCGAGAGTAGGGAAGGTATTGCCGCTACTCATGCTGAATGTTGTGATGTGATTTATCAACCGAACTTGAGAAATTAGGGCATTTGATTGCGACGCTAGGAGATTCTATAGGTTCATGAAGTATTATACTATTCTCAATCACGTACTTTCGAAAGGGACAAACTCATAGATTCTGCTGTATGATAACATTAGAAAGCCATTCATTTGGATGGGTTGGGGGTTTGAGTCGCACAAACTGGTTATTTGGAATATCTTACAAACATAAAAACCCAAAGAGGTCTTTTCGTTAAGCAAAACGATTTACTGCAGTGAAATATGAAAACATGAACTCCACAATGTTCGAAGAAAGCGCTTAGTTTTCGCCCACAACGTGAGATCAATTTGGAATTGTCAATCCGGCTTCTCTTCGGGGTATGGGTTCCGTGACTTGCGTCTGTTGAAGACTTCCTTCTCTGTAGAGTTCGTATCCGGGCGTACGGGCGAGCGAGAACCCGTATCCCAGTCAGCCTCGTCGTCCATGATACCCCAGCAATCATCCCCGTCGTCGCCGTCCATGGCCTGTCTAATGCCAATCGGACTCTGCTTGGACGCGGCGGCACTGATGCCCTGTAGCTGAGGGGCTGCTTCTCCACTGCCTTGCTGGTGAAGTCCATTTTCTGGGCTGCTCCCCGGTGCGGGACTCTCGGTTTCTCCCACTATCGTGTCTTCCGGTGGCTTCTGTTGCACCGAAATAGACTGCAGGCCACCTTCCATAAGTTGAAATATGGAAGTCGTCGTGTGCATGTTTTCCGTGACCACTAAGTCAACCAAAAGCAGGAAGACGATTATCGTAGTCCATATGCTTGTCCAGAAGGAGTGACGCGAGATGCAAATAATTGTAAGCAACTCTGCCAGGGAAATGATCAGCCACCGATTCGGGAAACCAAGCTTCCACACACGAATAGCATCTGATAAGAATCTTTCAAAGGACATTGGGGCAGTGAAGGCAGTCCAGCGTCTGGAGAATTCGTGGTGGTCAAAATCCCGCTCCTTGCCGTTGAACTTGGCCCTGTTCTGTAACCTCTGGGCCCATTTCGGCAGGATGTTCCCGTTGTGGTCCCACGGCATCTCCTGGCAAAAGTCCCGCCACCGCTCGAAGACCTTGACAGCGAGATCCTCGCTGACCTGAAAGTACTCCCTGTGTCTTGTCCCGCAATCACACAGCCATTGGTGTTGGTAATTGCCCAGTTCCGTATGTATCAGCTTCTCAGCAAATCCGTGAAACGGTATGTCTCGAGCTACCGCTTTGGTGTGTTCTTCGATTTCCAGATGCCCGCAGACCCCCTTGATCTGGCCGAGACGCTCTTTTGCATGCTTTTGGGTCCTCCCGATCTTAAGGAGCCACACCTCACTGCCTCTTGGTTTGACTCTGTAGAGGTAAATGGACCCATTTTCCTTCTCTTTCCCTTTGTCTCTTTTGGGACCGTTTGATCAGTTGTGCAATGTCGCCGTCAAGCTGAAACCCGGAGAGCTTCTTTGCAGGGGTCACTGGATCGGTCGCGCTTCTTTCTGTTACATTTGGACGTTGAATCCTTCTCCCTGCCCTCATCTCTGGTGAGGTATGGGATGGTCCGATAGGTGGTCTAGCAGTTGCAATCTCGTCCTGATTGGAGTCAACGTTGGTCTCTGGCGTCACCGTCCGTCGAAGCGGTGATGACCCGCCGAACTTGTTCAGCACCGATGACTTTGGTCGAGCTCTGCGCGTTGGTTTCCTGGTCGGTGTGTCGATCTCGACGTCTATTTCTTCATGTGCTTCGGAATAGGTTGAGTCGGTATTGGGTGAAATTCCACCATCTTGGGTGGGTAATTGGATTGAGGAGCGCCTCACTCGCGGCTGATCGGCTGTTAGGCCGGCTTCAGTCGGCGCCAGTGGAGACGACTCTGGACCGATTTGGGTTGTGCTCGCAGCTTTGCGTCGGTGTCTAGCCCGCCTGCCCGATGGCACTGGTTGTGAAGTCTCCTGAGAGTCTGAAACGCTGGGGTCTTGTTCCTTGGGTGATACACTGGAAGCCATTATCTTGTTGGGCTGCATTCAGCCAGGTATGAGCATTGCGTGTAAACGAGAGTAGCGCAGAGAGTGGAGAATTTGAAAAACTGCACCAGGTCATTACACTATTGGGAGCAACTGCTCTTTAAGTAACCAAGAGCAACAGTCCATCAGTGCGACTTGGCTCGGGGTAAGGCGAGTAATGAAACACATGTGGGAGACCAGGATCGAGTGCGACCATGGTGGTCAGCAGCTGTGCCTTCTCCATATTTAGTGTGCTATGCGCCCTCCATGCATGTCGGAATTGCAACTATTCCAACCAACACGAAAAGCAACAACGCTGATTGGGTTTCGTCCCTTGGCCCTGTTTTTCGACTTGTAGCAGACCATGTCTGCCTTGCACTCCGTGGTCTTTTCAGGGGCCGCAGATATTCATTTGTCTTGACAGAGTAACGTCGGTGAATGCGAGCTAAACGGAAAATAGATCATGCTAAATAAGTACCTAATTAGCTCCTAAGTGGTGATGGTTCTGTGCTCTCGCCAAAGTATAGTATATCGAAGTAGCTTGTGTGGACGAAGTCCGTCCTGTGCGTGGGTGAATGGTCTATGGTAAAGTTAACAATTACAGGTAGATACTCATTAGATACATCTTAATCCAACACCAGTGTCAAATTGCTGTTTGTAACGCTGAAGTGAATGGTATGTACACAGGAATTCAATCAATAGTGCCTGCAGCTGCGACCAAAACTTATCTCTGTCCTGGGCCTCACACCGTCCTGGTACAACTTCTTTTCCCACCCCCCTCAAAGTTTCTGCAAACGCATTGGGTGCCCCTGTGAGTACTTTCCATGTGCGCAGGCTTTTCTTATACCCATTTTACTGACCATCATCATGCATCGGCGAATTGGGTACCCGCTGCCCATATGTGCAACAAACCAGACTTGACACGCATCTACGGCTAGGGAATTCACAAACGAAATCGCCTGCCCCAGTCAAGCCATACCACGGTACCAAGTATGGCCGACAGAGTCAGCTTCGACGTCGACTATGGTGTATTTCGCCACGTCGACCTAACGAAGCATTGGCGGGAGGCCGTGGCGGAGGAGGAAAACCGCCTGACGAAACAAAATGAGACCTATCTCAAGACAGCGCCCCGGATGGCAATGTGCAAGAATCTCCCCACTGCTGGCTTCAAGTATGACTGGAACCAGTTTCGCAACCACGATGGTCTGTTTGTCGTCCGAGTCAGGGGTTCTATTCACTCGAATCACATCAACAACCATGTCAAACACCTCAACCCCAAGGAGATGGACACATTCTGCGCCGAGGCCTTCGACAAGGCCAGTGAAGTCCTTGACGGTCTTGCAAGCATAGGCCCGGAAGACTTTTGGGCGAAAGTTGCCCAAGACCTCGGAATTCAACTCCCAGCAGGAACAGCTCAAACGCGAGGTTTCTGGGACTGGGCAATGAAGCTTGTGGCGGCCCGTATCGTCGGCATCCAGGAGGGCCTCCCAGCATGTGACGCTGCTGGTGATATCGAGATGTCTGACCAGCCCAACAAGAACATGTCAGACCGGGAGCCTCTTAGCCTCGCGGCTCAAGCCGTCGACAACTTTCTTGCAGTGGGAATATGGAAGTATGGCGACATGCCCAAGAAAGTCACGGCAATCACACGACATCATGTTATCATCGCTCCAAACAAGTCTGGCCCTGACAAACCTGCAAAGAAGGGTTCAGCTCCAGCAAAGAATGCCCCTAAGAACACTCATGCCCACAACTCCCACATGCAAGTCGGGCCGACAGCCTCATCCAAGAGTACAATACGTATCCGCCGATCAGAATTTGGTTCTCAAGTTGGTGCTGGACAACCTGCCTGGTGGGGCTTTATCAGCCGGCTCAAGAGTTTGGAAGAGATCTCGAGGCCTCGACGGATTCCAGACGGGTCTCAGAATCATGCAGAGACCGCAAAAGGCGGCTGTGTCCAAGCAGGTGCGGTTGACGATCTCGTCATTGGAATGCATGGCACGACGATCGAGGGCGCCACAAGAACCCCTCAGGTCTTGGCAGACCTTGCTATCAGGACAGTCAACCCACTGAAGCGACGCCACGACGACACTGAGGAAGCTGAGGATAGTGGAATAGGCGACCAGCCACTTGCAAAGATGGCAAAGGTCTCCCAAAGCCACGCCCACACTTCAGGCTCGCCCTCGCAAGTTGATGAGCCGTAGGCTCATATGCTTGGAAGCACGATGGGGCCTGGCAGGCCATGCACGGGAGGCACATTCATGCAAGACAGATTGTGGATGTGTCGCATGTGTTTTCATGAATCGAGGATGAAGAAAAAAAACGAGGATCTTGGAAGTTCTCGCTTTGGAGACGAGGCTGGAGGCCAAGGACAAATTGTACATCCCACAATTCGAGAATCCAAAAGGCGCGCCACAAAGGGATCAACTAGGATGAACACAATAGTGAGAATCCGGGAAGTAGGGCTCGTGTGAGGATACGGGTGGCCATGGTCCTCCAGAGTAAATCTTTCCCAGCCGCCCCCACCGGTTCGGCAGCAGGTACCGATGGGATGCCGGATATTGTTACCAAAAATAGACAATTGTCACATCCTCTGAATGCTTCCGCCTGCATGAAGGCGGGAACCCAATGGTATTCTAAATTTTGAAATAGTCTAGATCTCCTTCCCCTGTCTTTATGCTTTGATGTTCATTTGTCTACCACGCGCGAAGCCGGCTGGTGCCGAGATACAATGCACAACAGCGTCAAAGACCGCCCGGCTCGGCCGTTGCTGCACGAAATGAAACCATCGTAGCCCGGACCTTGATGCCGTAGCCTCATAGTCGCATCCCCAAGTCTCGCATTATTTAAATCCCACACCTGCCCTCCCACCATGATCCCATCTTTCTAGCTCAGCAGGCGAGTTTTCTCATTCACAACAGGACCAGTACTTGCTTCTTTCTTTCTCTTCTGCTCGGTAATCTTCTTCTTCTTCTTTCCAAGACAACAGATTTTCTCTATACGCTCTTCTAATACAACAGCTGCGCTGTCAACCACCTTTCAACGCCACACTCTGCTTCGACAAAGTCTGCTTACGTTTCTGCTTAATACAACATGTGTTTCTTCGAGACTAACTACTTCAGCGGATGCGGCTGCGTCAAGGCCGCCACCGACGCAGTACTTGAGCAGTGTCCCATTGCCCAGGCATATGGCAGAGTGTGCCCCGACTTCCAGTGCGGCCTCAAAGAGAAGGAGCAGGCCACCGAGCGATTCGGCCTCGTGTGCCTCGAATGTGTTGAGGGAAAGCCCGGCAAGAAGACGAAGAAGAGCAGCAGGAAGTAGATTGAAGGTGAGTTATGCATCAGTTGAGCTGTGCTAAAATGATTCTGGGAGCAGGCATCTGTGATTTCTGCGCTCACACTATATATCGCGGCTTATAAGTTGCTGGTAAGTTCTAATACTAATACCCCTGTTGGGAATCTGAGAAAAAGTAAGGCGGGAGTTGGTTTCGACTGTGGGAATTTATTCGGAAAGTGGGATATCAGTGGTCGTGAGGGAATACTCCTTGAGACTCCGAGTAATACAATAATTCTCACCCATGCCGGATTTTAAATTGCTCCAGTGCTTGAATTGTGTCACCAACATGTCTGGAAAAGAAGCAGCGGTCGACTTGAAAACCTTCCAAGCTTCAGTAAACCTATATATGAATCTGATTTTGAGTTCTATATCGTAGCAGACTGCATGCCATCCTCATTGACGGCCGACCTTGTAAACACCATAGCCCATGGCCAGCTCATCTCGGGCATTGGTCGCCTACTCTTGCTGACGGGCAGCAACGGCAGCAGGGAACGGCACCATCTCGAACGGCCCTTCTCCCCACCACCGCGAGGAGTACTCGGGATCAGAGGTGAGGTGCATCCAGCCCTTATAATTCTGCATTGAGACATACTTATTCGCGCCAGACGTCAGGGAGAGGCGACACTTGCCGTCGGTGCCGGGGACAACCTCGGCGTTTATGGCAGCACGGGTGTCGCTCTCGGCCGCGGAGAACTCGATGACCCCTCCTCCGGTCTCGACGGTGGCGAAGATGGTGCTGTTAACGACGGGGTACAGGCGGTTGCTGATGACCTGGAAGGTCGCGCGCTCGGGGGTGTCGATGTCGAGGGTTGTAATGGCGCGGATCCAGTTGGTGAGGTCGTTCCAGGCATATGCTTCCCGGCCGTCGGAGAGCGATGGCCCGAAGAAGAGGGCGAAGGAGGACGTGGGACAGGCGGCGGTGTCTGCTTGCGGCGTGGGCGCCGCAAGTACAGACGCCGCGAGAAGAGGGAGTAGCGAAGCTGAGGGCCACATTTTGAGCAAAATTGGTTGGGTGTCTTGGTAGGGAAAGAGGATCCGAATTGTGCTGTGAAGGTCACATTTTCCTCTTGGGGAATCTGCATAGGGATTCATTCATTTTATTGTTGAATTATCTTGGTCACTTACCCGGCTCCATTATGTAAAATTCGCGACTATATAGAAGACCGAGGCCCAAGTGCTGACCTTTATTTAATATAATGGCTGATTCCTCGACGACGGACTCTCGTATAAATCTTACGTGCATGGCAAGTGTTCACCGCCAAGTGGCTCGTTATAAGGGGCTTACGAGCCAATTCAGGCACCTGACCAGTAGGAATCCAGGGGACAGAAATTCTGGAATTGCTAGTTTGGTCTATACGCGGTCTATGCACGCCTTCCCTTTCCTTCCCGTTGCCTGTTCAAACCGCTTAGTGCTGATAATCAGCGGCGTTTGGGATCAGCTGGGCTCAGGGGTATTTCGCACTCACCCGACCTACACCGTTTTGAGCTTAGCAGACCAATGGCAATATGGGCTTGGCTGCGTGAGCAAATAGTCAGTGCTGTCATGAACAGCATCCCCGCCACTGTCGCTGGAGGTCTTCTGATCGCAGACCCAGAGATGATGCCCTCCCGAAGACCGGGTTTTGCTACAGTATCCAGTTGGCTCTCTCTACTCCAAGTTGCGAACCTTCCTGACATTTTCAATCTACTTCAATATTTCGTACGCCGTCGAAAGACTTGAACAGCACGTCTCCTCGCGAGAAATGGCAGGAGATTTAGTATACGGTATTCCCTGATTGAAGGCAAAGTTCAGATGCCATGCTCCCATCTCTCCAATCGTGTTGCTCACGGAAACAGCCTATTCTGTCGGTGAACCTGGTTCCAAACTTCCCGGTACCAGTGGGACGGCATGATTAGCAGACGCAAAACTGCTCAACCGGCCCCGTATTGAACCAGACATGAAACTTTGGTTTTACGGTGTCAAAAGGGAAGTTTGTTTTTCTCACCGTACACTAAAGTCCTAGCTCCAACCTTGGATGGTGTCCTATGAGTTGATTGTATGTGCTTTTTTCCTGTCCCACAACAGAGGCTGATCGCGATGATGCCATCATGTTCATAGCATTTATCAAGACTGGTTGTTTGGGAGACGCGCAGTGCTACAGCTTGCAGGCTGTTCGGCGCCGCTACTATATTTGCGGCTGCCTGTTTATAGACTCGGGATCCTGTCAAGCCACAAGAACGACAAGAATCTAGCGTGGAGCTACCCTCGGTGGTGTGCCATGGTAGCGCAATGTGAGTACTCAGGACAGCCTCACCCAGCCACCAACGCGTTGCGAACTATGATAACCCGCCGATCGGGTGATTAGTGTTACGTCCCGACTGAGGAAACCCGATAAAAAGGGATACGTGTTCCAGTTCCACTGGGCTTTGAATCCAGATAACATTCGTAGCTGGATTCTCTCAACATATTTTCCGCGTTGCGCGAAAGTCTGCAGCATCCGATATGGGAACGCAAGGCTCCGAGATGAAAATGCCCCCGTGCCCTTATAGTCAGGCACAGTCCTCGTGTGTAAGAAGCTGATGGATAAAAAGGGCCAAGGCAGGGCGATGGGCACATGCAGCCCACAATCCAGATTGACAGTTGAGGATGCGACAGTTGCATAGGTGTGACCAGTGACCCGACGTAGCTCCTGTCTACCGGAAAAGGGTGGTAGTCTGAGGATGAGTGGCCCCGTGAGGATGAGTGGCCCCGAATGTCAGAGATGAGACACCAAGAGTGAGATGCTTGATCAAGAAGGTGTTGAAATTGGACGGGCGAAGGCTCCTATGCGCCGGGCGATGCTCAGCACATCTTCACGAGATGATGGCCTTACCGAGGATGATATTGACAGGCCACGGCTGAGTCAGATGTTTTTCGAAACAATAAACGGCCACCAGCGACTCCTTTGGCCAGCCTCCGATGATGGGTTGTTTCACAGACCAGTCCCGGCACTTCAACTCCAGCTTGGGGCGTGTTGCTGGGCACTGGGCACCCAAGAAAGAGCCACAGCTGCCGGCAAGGGGGGCAAAGATATACACGAAGTCGTGTCAAAGGGGTAACGCCAAGGCCCAAGCAGCAGAAATTCGATGAAAGACAAACAAGAGTGGAGGTAGCTCGCGCGAGGAATGACCGCACGCCAGCCGACTGAATACGCGCGGGACCAATCACGGCCGTTTCATCCCATTTCTCTCACACCCGCGCTCGGGTGGCCAGCTTGAGCCTCACGCCTAACAACCAACGCCCTATAGGGAGGCAGGGAAGGGAAGGGGAACTCGTGACGAAACCACGCCTGCCATTAGAGTTCGCCCCGACAAAACTTCTTTTCCAGAAAACCCTAAATGGGGTTTGACAGGTCGGCCTAGTCCGCTTCCGGTTGAGCGATGCGGCTCGCCTTCACAGTCGCATCGCAACCCTGAATGGCATAGCGAGGGGAGAAGACAGAAAGGGCACTCAGCAGAGTTCCCAACCTGGAGCGTCTCAAGGCCGCCTGGCTTCGGATGGAAACCGCCTCGACCAACAGCAACCCGCAGACTCGAGATGACACCCGCCCCAGCCGCATGCTGCCACCCACAAAGGGCACCAGGTGCGCCAGATTCGGTGCGATGCTATGCCCCCTGCATGGCCAGCCTGTCCCAGAAGATGCGCGGCCAAGAGCTGCCAGCGATGGCAGAGCAGTCGCGTATCGTTTTCCAAATATGGAAGGAGGAGGAGAAAAGCGGCTCTTACGAGCGACGCTGTTGCTCTGCGGCGGCTTGTGGGGTCTTGGTCGCATGTGTGAGAGTATGCTTGGGTTTGTATAAGATTTCCCTGGCCGCCGCGATGAAGCCTACGATGTCTGTGAGATCCCAACAACTGGCTTCGCATCAGTCTTCCTTCGTGTTCCGGATACGATACCCCACACATCTATTTGCGCAGGTCGCCAGCTTATAGTTTCTTTGTAATATTTCAACCAACCCGAACAAGCAAAATGAAGTTCCTTTCTATTCTTGCCCTCACGGGGGCGACATCTGTGATGGCCGCGCCTGTGGAGATCGAGCGTCGCCAGGTCGACGCCATCAAGGATGCCCTCGCGCCCGTCATGACATCCCTCAAGGACCTCGACACGGCCATCAACGGCCTGACGACCGACCCCAATACCGCCGCGCCTATCCTGACGTCGTCGCAAGCAGCCTCGAAGGCCCTCTCTGGCGCCGCTACCAAGATCCAGGCCGCCGACGACCTGGGCCTGTTTGGCTCCCTTGGCCTGCAGCAGACGGGTACCGACCTGGCCACGCAGGTGACGACGACCATCGGCGACCTCACGGCCAAGAAGCCGGTGCTCGACCAGCTCGGCGTGACCCCGATCGCCCTGCAAGCCCTTCAGCAGCAGAAGACCGACTCCGGCGGCCTGAGCGACGCCCTTCTCAGCAAGGTGCCCGCGCTCGCGAGGCCCATCGCCGGGCAGAGCACCGATATGATCAGCAAGGCGCTGGATGACGGCATCGCGGCGCTCTCGGCGGGCGGGACGGCGGCGGCTCCGGCCGCAGGGGCCGCGGGTGCAGCAGCCCCTGCAGGCGGCACGGCAACTGGTGCTGGGGCGGCGAAGCCCGCGGGAGGAGCAGCTCCTGCTACAGGGGCCGGTGGTGCTGCGGCAGCCAACGGTGGTGGCAAGAACGGTGATGACGACGATGACAACGATAACTGAATTCGATACGGGTCACAGAGTGTTGAAGGTAGCTTAGCTGTGTGAAATGCGGGAGCGAAAGGAGTCTTCGGCCGCGGATGTTGTATTTTGCCTTGCTTCCGAAAATGGTACGCGGACGAAGTCTGATCCGGACAGGTGGCGATTATGAATTGACGATAGGGACGATGATCCACACCACCTGTACTTACTTTGAATCTGCTGTATATTTCACCACGATTCCTCTACTGAACATGAAAAATGGCTTCTCATCTTCTGCTCATCGACGCGCCGGGGCCCTGGCTATCTCCTGCCTGATGGCCGTGCTGCTGATCTTGGACGCGAAGTTCTCAGCCGCTGCCGAAACCTCCTCGGTGATCTCTTTGGCATCAAGCACGTCGACCTCGAAGATCTCAAGGGGCTTCCAACCTCGTTCAGCTCTCTTATCATTGACTGCTTTGCCGCCTGACCTTGTCTCTGCTGACACAACTAGGGCATCCATGTCCTCTTGGGTGATGGTAGGACCGAACGGGTCTTGTATTGTGACGCACTGAATCGTGACGGTCTTGTCTCTGAATTCTGCAGTGAAATCGCCATCCTTCTCGGCTATGTACGGGGCTGGAGCCTTCTCCCAACCACTCGAGGACAGCTCCAGCACGGATGCAAGGAAATGGATGACGTTCCGTGCGCGATCATCCCACGATTCGAGGTACTCAGCATCTTTCTTGTTCTTGAGGAGCTCATCACCCGTGATGCCAATGATATACTTGCAAGTGGTGGACGAGCCACGCTCTGGGATGTCCAGGAGATACGCCCCTGCCGTCAACAGCAGCTTGTGGCCAGGATGCAGGTGGTCGAATGTGCCACCGAGGCAGACGGTTGCGTGAGGCATCGTCCCGGGTGTTGGCGACGAAGGACCGTCCAAGCTCGGCACGTTCAGGGTCACGCCGGCCTGGACGGTGATGAGCTGGTCTTGGAGCAATGTCTGCTGTTTCTCGGCCAGCTTCAGATAGAGACTGTAGATGTCGTGTGCAACCTCGCTGTCAGCGTTGAAGATGAAGTTCCAAGGGAAATAACTGGAAGCGAAGGTTGCCAGATCAACGACAGCAGTGTTGTTGGACTCAACCGCGGCCTTGAAATCCTCTCCATAGCGTCTTGTCTTACTGTGGTCAACGAGGACGACCCGGGCGTCGACGGAGCCAGGACCAGCGTTCAAGTATGTAGGGATATCCAGGCCGGCACAGACAACGGAGATGATGGAGTAGAGGCCGGCGAGCAGTGACTGGGCCCGGGGGCCACGAGAGAGTCCTCCACCGCGGACCAGGTCCTTTTAGCACAGGGCAGGCCACCGCGACGATGAGCCTCTGGGCTGTAGGGGCATGTTTGAGCCTGAGTAGTGCAGCTTCCAGGGCTGGCCTGTAGGCAGCACTGAGGGCAAGTCGAGTGGCGGGTTCAGGAGGGAAGGGCAGGAGGAGGAGTGATGGGAGGTTATCCCGACTCATTCTGTGAGCTGACTGTCGGGACAGGACACGGCGCAGATGGGGAGGGGCAGATGAGATCAGACCAGTGCAGGCAACGACAAGGTGAACCACGACGCTCCTGGGGGCAGGAGGGGGTTGTGGGTGTTTGTTCCTGTGTCAGTAATGGAGTTTCGTCCTGTATGGCGCATACATGCAAAGTGATTTGGTTACTTTACGGCCGTATGTCAAAGAGCGTGAAAAGGTGACGTTGATGTCAGTCACTCAGGCTCCACCTCGGTCTATAGTGGGGGCAGGCTGATGTGAGTCTTGTGAGTACTGTGTACTGCAAGTAGAGGTGAGGGCGGGCAGCAGTTAAGGAGAAACAGATAACTCCGATGACAAATGGCCATGACATATGTATTCACTTAACAGCTCACCCCACCCAAGAGCTTGGGGGGCCTTGGGAGCTCTGCAAGACACATAGATCACATCCATCCATCCATCAGGCCGAAGTCGACGGCCATGTGTCTCATCTTTCCAATCTCACACGTCCAACAAATAACTGCCTCTGCCCACTGCGTATCTATCTACCTCGTGCGGTCTCCTGCCGTCTGCTGTCTGCTGCCCACGCCCATGCACAGCAGGTGTCAGGGTGTGCTGATCCGCCTCCACCACCGCCACCACCATGTCGTTTCCTGCTAGGGAGTCCTATCGCGGCCCTAGTCGCGGGGGTGGGCCAGGCCATGCGCATCGACATTCGCGGAGCAACAGTGCCATTTCAGAAATGCTGGGCCAGGCCGGCCAGGCGCTGGGGGCCATTGCTGCCCCGCAGGCGTCTACCTCTACAGCAGCCCAGCCCGGCCCAGCCCATGCCCGTGCCCCTGCACGTCCCGATCTGGACGCGCAGCACCACATGCGCCCGCAGCTGCGTTCCACTGTCAGCAGCCCGACCTCTCCCTCATTCGGATTTGGCAGCAGCAGTAGCGGCGGCGGCAGTGGCAGCACTGGCGCCATTGGGCATTATCCACAACAACTTCCGACTCGCACCCATCCTGCCTTACATTCTCAACCACAACCACCACTGCCAACCACCGACGCCTCTTTGCATCTGCCGCCACCCTCCCAATCCTTTGCCGCTGGTGTTCCCGGCACTGGCATTGGCACTGGCACTGGCATCGGTTTCGGTTCAAAGCAAAGAGCCGTGTCTGCGGCAGCTTCGGCCTCGACAAGTTCTCACCCTCCTCCTGCTGCTGCCCATCATCGCCCTCTCCACAGCGCAGGCCCAGCCGCATCCTTCCCTTCCAACGCGCCGCCGGCCGAATCTCCATATCCTCCCGCCTCGTATGCCCGCCTTGGGCAGCATCTCCCGACTCGCAAACCCCTTCCACAGCTTTCTCGCGCTTGGGCGCCCGCTGATGCTCTTGATCCGGCACTGAGCCCTCCGCCGGTATCCACTTCAGGCTCAGGATCGCGTCCTAGTCCCACCCATCGATCAATGTTCGGTCTCCCTTCTATACCAACGTCCAACGACGACTTTGCTTCTTCTATACCTCACCTAAATCCCACTCCGGATTCGACGTCCGCCCCGGCCTCCACCACTCCGGCCTCAGCCCCGGCTTCGACCAGCAAGGCCACAATGAGCCAGCAGCCGCAGCAGCAGCAGCAATACGCTGCTCCTAATCGGCGTACAGGCGGATACGAAGAGCAACATCACATATCAGGCCCTGGCCCCAGTCAATACCAACACGGCCAACTCTCCCCACGCGAGTACTCGACCCCAAGCGCTGGCCCTCAGATCAAACTGGACCAGACCCCAAGCAACCCACCCTCATACCAGGGCACACCTGCGGTTCCCAGCGTGCTACAGCCGGGCGGTCCCATCGGTCGGTCGCAAGGAGTTGGAGCCAACACAGCTCCTACTCTGCCCACGATGCAGGGCTCCATGCCTCCACCACCGTCGCAGCAGCATCAGCAGCAAGACTATCAGACCCCTTCCAAGCCTTCTTTGAACCTCTCTCACAGCTACTCGCGATCAAGCCCTGCTACAGGAGGCTACGACGGAACCCCAACTACTCGCCCTACACCCCAACAACACCAGGAGGATCGGTCGCCACGTCGTCGCAATTCATGTCCCCAACCGACCGAGGCTACAATGCGCCAGGGTCCCAGAGGAACATGTCGCACACCCCACTTGGCCTGGCTGACATCAGACCACGCGCCGACTCGACCCTGTCTGACGGCTTGCCCAGCGGTGTTGACTTTTCCATGCAGAACACACCGCCGGGCACAAGCAACTACATGGCGCCCTGGGCGACATACGCGTTCGACTGGTGTAAATGGGCGCCTCAGGGCAATGGCGCCGGCAAGGTAGCCATCGGAAGCTACCTCGAGGACGGTCATAATTTTGTCAGTTTGTATTGGCCTTGCCTCGTGGACCTGCCGCTAACTAAGTGCTTGTCAGATTCAAATCCTTGATACCCAAATCGTTCCAACTCCTTCTGATGTCTACAACACCCATGGCGGCTCGAAGTGGACAATGGACTTCACCAGAGTCGCCGAGGCCACACATTCATACCCGGTCACCCGCCTGCTGTGGGAGCCCCCATCCTCAACGAAACAGTCGACAGACCTCCTCGCCACGTCAGGAGATCACCTGAGACTATGGTCTTTACCCTCCGATACTCCGTCAAACCCCGGCAACTCGGTAACGGGCCGAGGCCGGGATGTCGCTGCCACGAAGCTTACACCGCTCGCCCTGCTGTCCAACTCCAAAACTCCCGACCACACTGCGCCGCTGACCTCCCTTGACTGGAACACGGTCTCGCCCAGTCTCATCATCACCTCTAGCATCGACACTACCTGTACAATCTGGGACATACCGTCCTTGACGGCCAAGACCCAACTGATCGCGCACGATAAAGAAGTGTACGATGTACGGTTTTGCGCAAACAGCGTTGACGTGTTTGTCAGCTGCGGCCAGGACGGTAGTGTGCGCATGTTTGATCTGAGGAGCCTGGAGCACAGCACCATCATCTACGAGCCTACGGGCAAGGAGGACAGAGGTATGTGATGTACCCTACTGGATTTGCGACCCGCCTCTGGTTTCTTTTCTAACACGTCCACAGTAGACGCAAACGGCGGCAAAATGAGCCCTACACTTGCCCAACAAACAATGTCGAACCCGCCTCCTCTCCTGCGGATTGCCACTTCCCCGCACGACACCCAGCTGCTCGCGACATTTGCGCAGGACTCCAACGTTATCCGCATCCTTGATACGCGGCAACCTGGCCAGGCACTGCTTGAGCTGCGGGGCCATGGAGGCGCTGTTAACTGTATAGACTGGTCGCCGACGCGGCGGGGCCAGCTCGCATCCGGAGGCGACGACTGCCAAGTTCTCCTATGGGATTTGATGAGCCAGCAGCAGACCAACGGTGCACCCCAGACGGACAGTATCCGCAGCCCAGCCGCGAGCTGGCAGTGTGACTACGAAGTTGGCAATCTCGGGTGGGTGCCTCGTGTGCCAAGCGATGAGGCTGGTGAGTGGCTCGGGGTTAGTGCCGGTCGGGGTATCTGGGGTGTTAGGATGTAAGATTTGAGTTTTGTTGTGCATGAGACCAGAGCATGTGGTGACAGCAGGGGGGGCTTCCTTCGAAGAGAGGTCTGCATCATCTCCAATGAATTTGAAAGAGGAAGACAAGACAACGAGGAGCAACACAAAAGTCGTCGCTTCCCCATTAGAATCTGGGTGACCAGCTGGTTGACACCTTACACGTTCATCTATCGCTACCACCGAGGGCATATTTCCTTGGGCCATCACCCCGCGCATCCTGTCTTGCATTGCAAAGCACAGCGTTTCTGATGTATTTATGAGGTCGAACGAGCATGAATTAATGCGTGTCACATGGCGGGGCCGGATGGAGTGGCTCGTAAGTTGGTAGGAGGGAAGGCCACCCGATACTGGTTTGCCTGCAATAAGGAGACAACACTTCAATCTTCTGTCAAGGTTGGGGACAGCATGTAATACACCATCAAGTATACGTCGTGTTCTTGCCAGCATTGATGTATGAACTCCAGTGGTCTAGACACCATTGTTTTCTGCTCAACCAAGAATCTTAAAAGGTTCACCTCAATTACCAATGGTTAGGGGCTGCCGGGCTGTGTCTGTCCTGCCGTTGACCAAGTTATGAGGCCATGAACAATGGGGCAAGCGAGTATTGTTGTCAAGATGATCTTGGTAAAATCTGCGAGACAGTCCATTCACTGGCTCTACGCATCAACTGTTAACGGGTGAATGCCACAGACTCTGGGGATGCAATACTTTAATGTCATGAGCGTCACTCAGAGTATCAAGTATGAAAACATAGACTGATTGCCAGAAGGACCTGCTTACCTGAGATCCTGAGTGCCATCTGTGGGCCGTGCCACCCCAGCCAGTTATGCTAGCACTAGCGTCAACTGGCCGCCCAGTGGCCGTATCCCTGCCCACCTCTGAAAGAACATTCAAATGCCTGCCAGTGGGCCAGAGCTGCTTGCTGTTGCATCCCGTCAACCGCAGCCATCCATCTCGAGGCCCCCCATCAACTTTCCTTTATTTCTTTCCCAAACCCAGCCTTCCTTCGCACTTGGCCTTTCCTTCTTTCCTTCCGACAGCCCGTCTGGCCTCCTCCAGGGCTATTATCACCAGACTCGCCCACCACCTGAAATCGTCTTCAAAATGGCCTCACCAAACCACAGATACGACGACTCCGACTCGGACGGTGGCAACTTCAACCCAGCGCCTGCCGACCTGTCTGACGACGAGCAACAGCCCACATCGCCTGTCGAGTCCAGAAATGGCGCCCGTAAAAGCAGTCAGAGCCGCGACGACAACGAGGCCGATGGCGAAGCGAACGGGGATTCGCACTCCGTCCACGATCGTGACAACGAAAGCGAGGACCACGAGGATGACGCCCGCGCCAGAAAGGCTCCTCGTGACGATGACGATGATGAGGAGGACGAGGACGAGGATGAAGACGACGATGATGAGGACGAGGAGGACATGCCCGTACGTGCAATGGCCCCCCTCTGCAGCCTGACAGCTTGGCCTCTACCCCCGACCCCCTGTCTTGCTCTCAGGACTGCGATCGGTCGATCCATGATTTTGTGTCTGTGGGCCCCAACCGGATTGTCCTGCTAACCACCTCAAAGCAACATCGCCGCAAGCGCAGGAGGAGAAAGGATGCGAGAGCAGCTCTCTTCGACATGGAAGCCGAGGTCGACGACGACGAGGATGAGATCGAGGACGAGGACGAGCAAGCAGAGATAGGAAACTTTATTGACCAATCGCACCCTGACGATCTACTCGATGTTGGAGACGCCGACGACGAGAGGTACCACCGAGAGCTCGACCGACGGAAGCAGATGGAAGATAACGTCGGTGCCGAGGATCTGGCCGAGCAATACAAGATAAAGTATGGCAGGAAGAACGCATACTCTGGCCGGGGCGCACTCACCGACTCTGCCGTCGTTCCCAAGCGGTTGCTGCTGCCTAGCGTGCACGACCCCTCGATCTGGGGAGTCAAGTGCAAGGAAGGCAAGGAGTCCGAGGTGGTGATGGCCATCATGAAGAAATACGAGGAGAGCATCGGCACCGACCACGAACTTGCCATTACCTCGGCGTTCGAGCGAGGCGGGCCAAATTCGGTGATGAAGGGCTACATCTACGTCGAAGGCCACAGCTCCATTGATGTCCAAAAGGCTCTCACGGATGTCATGAATGTGTACCCGCACACCAGGATGTTCCTGATCGAGATCAAGGACATGCCAGACCTGCTGCGCGTGCAACCACCTCCTAAACTCACGCCAGGCACGTGGGTCCGTATCAAGAGGCCCAAGCTGTACGAGGGTGACCTGGCTCAGGTCTTGGATATCACCGACACCGGCCTTGATGCCGCCCTGAAGATCATCCCTCGAGTCGATTACAGTAACCGCGAGGATAGGCTTGCCGCAGAAAAGGCCAGTGGCCTCGACAAGGACGGAAAGAGGAAGCGGCCTGGCTTCTTCGCCAAACCTCGGCCGCCTCAAAGGCTTTTCAGCGAGGTGGAAGCCCGGAAGCGCAACCCCGCGGGCCTGACTATGAGCACAATGGCAAACACGTTCACCTTCAAGAACGAAGAGTACTCCAAGGGTTTCCTTCAGAAACACATCAAGATCCAACACCTCATCACGACAAACGTCAACCCGACCCTGGAAGAGGTTACCAAGTTTGCCAGTTCAGACGAGAAAGACGGCGCCGAGAATCTCGACTTGAAGGCACTTGCGGTTAGCTTGAAAGACAGCAGCGCAAATGTGGCTTACCTGCCTGGCGACATCGTCGAGGTATTCAAGGGCGAACAAAAGGGTGTTATTGGCAAAGCCACCAATGTCGTCGGCGACATCGTTACCATCACGGCTACTGAGGGTGACCTGAACGGCCAGACCATTGACGTCCCTACATCCTCGCTGCGGAAGCGATTCAAGCTCGGTGACCACGTCAAGGTCACGAGCCTCAGTCGATATGAGGGTGAGGTCGGTATGGTTGTGAAGATTTCCGACGATCGCGTCACCTTTTTGACCGACCAGAACAACACCGAGATCACGGTCTTCAGCAAGGACCTGAGAGAGGCCAGTGATATTAGTGGACAAGGGTCTCTGGGACAGTATGCCTTGCTTGATCTGGTGCAGCTCGATATAACGACAGTTGGATGCATCGTCAAGGTGGATCGGGAGTCTCTTGTTGTCCTCGATCAGAATGGCAGCACGAGACAGGTCATGCCCTCTCAGATCGCCAATAAGATCCCCAAGCGAAAACACACCATCGCTGCTGACCGCAACGGCTCAGAGATCCGGTTGGATGATGTTGTCAAGGAGTATGGTGGTCAGCAGCGACAGGGCAAGATCATCCACATCCATCGATCTTTTGTGTTTCTGCACAACAACGACTCCAGCGAGAATGCCGGTGTGTACGTCACCAGGTCTAGCAGCCTGATGACGGTTGCGGCAAAGGGTGGACGAATCGCAGGCGGCCCGGATCTTTCCCAGATGAATCCTGCAGCGAAGCGTGATCCTAGTGGCAACAGTGGTATGCAAGCGCCTCCCAAGCAGTCATTCGGACGTGATCGCTCCATTGGACAGACCGTCACTATCAAGAAGGGAGGCTGGAAGGGTCTGTTGGGGATTGTCAAGGATACAACGGATACTCACGCTCGGGTCGAGCTGCACACCAAGGGCAAAATCGTCACCGTTCCCAAGGTCGATCTCGTCTTCAAGGACAAGGTCACTGGGCGGACCATCGACATCAACGGCAGAGGCGGTGGCTTTGGCGGCAGAGGTGGTTATGGAGGTGGCCGTGGTGGAGGCGTCGACCTGGGCTTCGGCAGTCGCACTCCTCAGGTCTCCTCAGGTTCAGAGCGCACCCCTGCATGGGGTGCTTCATCAAGAGGTAAGTCTACTCGCCATGGTCTCGACCTTTTTGCCCTTCTTCTACTAACATTTACCCGCAGCCACGGCACGCACGCCAGCGTGGAGCCAAGGCCCAGCTGCTGGCTCACGCACGCCAGCATGGGGCGACGGCTCACGCACTGTGAACCCTTACGATGGAAGCCGCACAGCCTACGGATCCGGCTCGCGCACGCCGGCGTGGTCATCAGGCGCAAAGACGCCAGCGCACGACGGCTTCTCCCTCGGCTCCAAGACCCCAGCTTACGCCAGCGGTGGTGGTGATTCCGCGTGGGGCGCCGGATCCAAGACTCCAGCATATGGCATCTCGGCGCCGACGCCAGGCGCCAGCAACGATGCTTGGGGGCCCACGCCGTCCGCATATGACGCGCCTACCCCTGGTGGTCTGGGAGCCCCCACCCCCGGCGCCGCACTCAACGCTCCCACCCCCGGCGCGTTCAATGCGCCTACGCCGGGTGCGCTTAATGCCCCCACCCCTGCGGCCTGGACGGGCGGCTGGGGCGCCGACTCTGCACCAACCCCCGCGGCCGGGGCGCCGACGCCGGGGGCCAGCGGAGGGTACTACAGCGCGCCTACTCCTGTGGCTTACGGCAGCGCCGAGACCCCGGCGGCGAGCGGGCCGCGGTACACGGACGATGATTGAACACTCGACACGGGACATGCGGGTCGACGGTCGGAAGTGGGTCTTCTCTCTTTTCCGCTGAGGCGTTTGGAGGGGGGAGGTTGAGTTGAAGCATTGTGACATTTATGGGAGACTGCGGAATGGAAAAAAGAGTCGCAGGCACAGAGGCGACAGTCCGCACCAGACATAGCTCGGTAGCCTTATTGATTTAATCCGCCTATTTGATGAATTCGCATGAGGCTGCACTTGGGGTGTATTCAGGCCGTGGCCCAGGTTGGTGTGACTGGCCAAAGCCGCAGATCTTGCAGGCAGTGAGTTCGCATTCAACGGAGCTCGGCCAGTGACCGCCTAACCCGTCGTTTGTTTCCGTTGCTTTGAGCTGGTGGTGTAGCTTTGAAGCACTGGGACTCGCGATGACAGGAGTTCATTCGGCTAGGAGTTCCCCGTCAAAGACTGGAAACGGCCAAATTCGCATGATTATTCTCGCCAATTCGAGTGGGAAGCCGGCAACGGACGGCGGCTTCGACGTGTAGGTGGTGGCGTCTACCCGAGGAGGAAACGTGTCTGTCGTGCAATGTCATAAACTTGAGCCGCCGTGGATGACTTTCTCGAGGTACGATGAAATTGCAAGATAGAGAAAGCAGTGCATATTCTCGTCATCGTCCATTTGAGGAATTATACTTTCAGGGCATATGACAACTATGCTTATTTTCTAATCTACGCTTGCAAGTCTATACTTCGTCCGAGTCCAGAGCAGATTGATTAATACTTTGCCAGTCAGGCGTTTTATTCGTATGCATTCGCTTTACTCCTCGAGAGCTCTTGAATCTACAAGCATGGCACTGAAGAGAAATGTCGTGCGCTTGGTGGAATCTGGGCAGGGCCTAACATGTCCCCGTCTCGTAATTGAATTTCATTTGAGAATGCATCACAAGGTTTGCGCTCCCTTTCTCTTTTCCTGGGGGCTCCTAGTTCCGCCGCTCGCGCAAGAATCTATCCCCATACGCACGCGTAATCCTCATACTTTTGCATTCTTACTATTAAAGTTTGTTTCTTCCAAGGTCAGGCTGAGGTAAGGTTGAGCAACGCGGTCCGCAGCGGAAATATACTCAGCCAGATTGCCCGCCTGAAAGTGTTCTCCCCCGAGGCCTCGGGATCTCCGGAGCTATGGGAAGGCTAGTTCGGGAGAGAAGGGTTAGGATATGGGCCCGGTGGCCCGAATATCAGGGGTTGGCGGGGGGGCATGTTTGCTCCCCCCGTCCGCGTCAGTCCACAGCTGCCTGGAGACTGGTCGTCTCGTTGCCACCCGTTCCGAAAAACCGCTCCATGCGATGTTGTGAGAGATGTAGGTATGGCCTGGTGTAGCGCGATCACGGCGATATTGAGCCTGGGAGTCCTCGCACGATGACAAGACCTCGATGGCATCAATTCGTAAGTCTTTTTGTGCTGTACAAAAGACATTTGATGCGTGTCTGGATTGCATTGCAGAGTCTTTACTTGGCCATTGATGCTTTCAAGAGGATCGCTACCTAACTAAACTCGGAGAAAGTATGGACGGCCTGCCGGTGAACTAGGAATATGTCTAGATAGGCTGATGAAGTTTGTGCCAGATACGGATTAGAATCCATGGTTCATGATACAATTATGGAATTCGGACAGTCTTTCCAGATACACAGTCTCGAATTGAGGGGATCGGTCGATTGATGTTTGCCCTCGAAGAGAATTTGAGCCTGCGCTGGCTGTAATTACTTAGTTCAAGCCCTCACAAGCTGCTTGAGTAGGTCACGCTCATGCTCTAATCCGCCCCTTCTTGTATTTCGTATTTTGCAACATGCTCTTTCTCTTCCGAGGGAGTGGTTGCAAGTATCTGGGTGGAAACAGCATTGAACATAGCCAACCTTGATCGGGCCCATGCAAAATTTGGCTCAATTGATTGCTGTCAAGACATGCGCAAGTATAGGATTTTCTCCAGAATTCCCCCACCACAGACGCTGCACTTTGCGTCGCTTAGCCTTTACGTATCACCTGCCTGAGTAAGTACCCAGATAGCAGGCAAACCGCGATAAGTTTACATGTTCGCAGTCGGCACGGCAATGTGTAGAAAGTGTCACAAGTGCCATCAGGACTAAGTTTGTGGTCCCTACAGCGAGATCATTGGGGAGATGGCGGGGGAGTTTTACAGTCATCGCATTTCCGAAATTGACACGCATGTGTGAAAGCGAATACATCGGTTAACAAGGCATCTTATCAGGGAAGCCGTGACAACTACATCCAGGATGGATTTGTAGTCTGGTAATCCTGCCAAGGTCTTTGTGTGTCTGAATGGGTATCCGCAGTATCTTCCTTCGAACCTAGCGTGTAATCTTGGGATCTAGATCTGGACTAGCGATCGATAAATCGTCAGGCTTGGAGGAGCTCTGGTAACGTGGCACATTCGGTTGGTCAGATTTCGATTGCGTCAACTGGGCATGTCCCGGGCAATTCACCCATCACGAGCCGAGTGCCGTGGGTAGCCCGTGCCAAACGCCGACCTTGGCTGGCCAATACATAGGTAGCGGCAACAATGAAGGTTTCCCACACGCGACAAGATGAACAACACACTTTCCTGCAAAATATTTGTGTATCAGAACTCCTCACTTACATTATGTATGTTGTTTGTAATCTGCGGCTGCCCTCGCTGTGTCCGGCTGAGAAAGAGTTCTCGTCAAGTTATGTGCAACCCGGTTTTTCCGAGTGGCCTGACTTGAGTCGATCAGCAACACTAGTCGGACTGGATACGATTAATGAGTCGGCATCACGTTATGTGTCGTGAAACTTAACATGGCAAGTGGGAAAGGCCTTGATCCGGAGCGCATGACGGCGACACATTGAAGAGTATCAAAAAGGGGGAGGTCCAATGGCCTCCCTGTTCCCCCCCCCCCCATGGCCGGCCGTTGATGCGAGATGAAACACGTGTTGCGCAAACAAGGTTGAATACGGCCCACGTATCGTACTGTAGCACCAGCAGGAATCTCCGGCTCTTGTGTGCTTAGCAAGGCAATCGGTCCCGTCCTTAGTCGAAGCAACCGGCCGCCCAGATTGGTCTCCGCTCTGCAGAGGCTTTTGCGGAGGCTTTGCTTATCTGGTCGAATCTAAAACCCAGCGTGTGTGCGCCTAACCAAGGTTACTCCATCAGCATGTCGCACTTTCAATCAAAGATGACTTTTGCCCGCCCTCGCTCGCTCACCCACGTTCCGCTGGACAGTCAGAGTGGCAATCCTTCCTCGCATGTCCCATTCATTCCGCTCCGCATCTGACTCCATCCTCCCCGCGGCCTCGCTGCGTATTCAGGAGTAGCCGTTTCTAGTCGGAGTTCCACAACAAATAGTGCTTATTACCCTTGTCCAATAGAAGCTGTCGTACGATAAATGGCCGGTGGGCATAGTGACAGTAGCTTCGAGTCTTGCCTGTTGCCGAAAGGCAGTCTGCTTTGCCCAAGGAACAGCGACGGTGTACTTACAGTAACTAGGCTCTTCTGCCGAGAAGGTTGAGCAGCACATGCAAGACAGGCAGCTGAAGGTGTGACATTTGGTTTAGTGAATTGTAACACGGGCTGTTAGGTAGGCTTGGTTTGAGCCCGGGACTAAGCACCCAGCCAGGAGTCGAGGCCAGAGGCAGCGAGCAAGCACGGTTGGCTCCAGACAGCCGCCGGTTGTGTGGCGCCCTCGGCGGAGGGGCTCCTATGCCATGCAGTCCCATTTCCCACCCTTGCCCAAATTTCCCGGCTCGCTTCCCATTCTTTCACCTTCCACTTTCAACTTTGGAATCCATGATCATCTCATACGACAGCAACATCATCCCAACACCCCACACTAATTGTCATCCGCCATCCTCATGGCCACCACAACGGCTTCGTCGCCGGTGGGAGCACCTCAGGCCGCCCACATGCACTCTGTTTCTAGGAAGGACACTTACTATAAGCCTTCTGCCGACGAGTGGGAGGCCGTGCGGCTGACAATTCGACAATTGTACATTGATGAGAACAAGACTCTGTCGGAAGTGTCCGAGATCCTCGAGACGCTCTACAGCTTTCGTGCCTCGTAAGTTGCATTGACCTCGCGATCCATCAGTGCCATCACACACACACACACACACAAGGCCCTCGTCGCCGTCAGCTGGTCATCAGCTCCGTCAACCGCGACAACTCACTGACTCAATTGTGTTCCTGCGCGCTTCAAGGCCCAAGCAGTACAAGAACCGTTTCAAGCAATGGGGGCTTTGGAAGAATCTCTCCACCAGAGATGCAGCCAGGCTCATTCAGATGAAGGCGTCGAGGGACTCAATCGGCAAGACGTCGACGTTTGTGCGGGCAGGCCAGAAGCTCGACTTCGACCGTGTGCAGAAGACGATCCGCCGCAGCAAGAACAGAGTTCCCAAGGGTGCCGCGGAAGAGAAATCGCCGAAGCTTGGCCGAGCGGAGCCAGCAGCGCCCGCTTGCAATCAGCCGTCAAGGGTGGAATGCCGCACTCCCTCCCCGGAGCCCCTTGGTGCCAAAGACGAGCTGGACCTGCTGGACAGCCTCGACTCAAACGGCCTGCGTGTCGACAGCGCCGCTCTCGATCACGCCTTCAGCAATTTTGGACCCGAGACATTTCATACGCACTTGTCCGACTCTTTATTGCCTTTTAGTCCCAGTGACGCAGGGCAATTCGAGCCGTTTGAAACCTGCCACTATGAAGATCCTCATGTCGAAATGATCTGGGAATGTTACGCCCGCGCGCATCACAAACTGGCATTGAGGTGCGAGTGGCTGCGAACAAATGCCCTCTCCGATTCGGTTTTAAGGCGTTTCAGGCGCGACAACTCACTTCTAGCGATGCTTGAGCCCGTTGTAGCACCAAACGGGCACCATTTTATGCGAGGGCTGTTCCTCGCCAACTTTGTGTCAACATTTTCGCATCGTCCAGAATTCACTCAATTCGCCCAGGGCGTCCACCAGACCATTATTCAGGCTTTTCCAGACACCAAAGCCTCGTCGCATCACGCTGCAGTGATTGGGAACGCTTTGGAACACTTGAGACTACAGACATACACACGACGCTTTATCGGGACCAAGGAAGACAGAGATCCCACAGAGTGTCCACCTTCGTCAGACGAGAGCGTCCCCGCCCCGAAGACCGAAAGTTCCGACGGCCTCAGCCCCGATGTCGATTTGCCCTCCCCAGGGACCGAAATGCCACCCACCCCACCAAGTTGCAACGATTACGACAGCGGTCCTGACACCGGCGAGTTCGAGGCAGCCGCTTTTGCTTACCACCTGGGCGAAATAGGCACGGCAGAGACGCGCCTACGAGCCTTGACCTGCTACGAGGGGTCGGTTTCTACGAAGGGGCAAGTGCTTATGCGACTGGCGCGGTACTGCTTATCCTGCGTCGAGCGGGAGTCCGGGCGGGTCGAGGAGGCAGATGGAAGCCTCATGCAAGCCATCCGAGGATCTGCATTCTACCCAGCAACGGACGGCACAGAATGGGACGAGGTCAGCTACCTCTTCATGTGAATCGGGGGGGGGGGGGCAGAAAAGAGGGCCAATCCAGCCACATTGTGCAAGCACGAATGTGCATACATGCAGGCTGGCCAGCAAACAAATGTAATAGATCCAAGGCGGACGGATGCGACTTGAGACATTCTGACCGAGACTGCGTTAGTCCGGATTTCAGAAGAGGGCGGATTCGTCTGTTATTTTTGTGACTGATGAGTCACACCAATTATTAGGCAGTTTGGAAATGGACCAGAGGACGGAGAGGGGGCCAAAAATACCCAAGGTAGCTTTTAGCTAAGAGAATGTATCAACCCATCAGGCCAATCAACAGGACCGACCCTGATTCAGCTCACAAAAAGTTTGTTTCACAAGTCAGAAAGATTTTGGGGAAAGGGGGACCACACGCCAACACGGGGGCGGAGGCGAGAATGAGCAGACAGAGAAAGCTGCTTGGTCCTAAATGCAGGTAATCTGCAGGGTAAGTGGCTAGGTGCATTGGATGCGACGTGAGTGCAATCAAGAGGACCCGGCCCCAGCCAGTTACGGCCCATCGCGAGGTTGCTTTGATGGAGCGCCCAGGACTGAGTGGCCTCAGGATTTGGAAGGAATGCACAGTTGGGATGCCACAGGTCATTTGGGACTCAAGCATGTGTAGCCACTCACGGAATCGGGCTTGAGACCTTGGCCCTTGGAGTAATACTGCAGGCCGTGCCTATTGGCGTCGCTTTTCGTCAGAGGCCTGCACGGTATCGGGGCTGGAGAAACACAACTGCCTAGTTGCTGCCAAGGCAGACCAGGCCACAGTTGAGAGAGAAAGAGAGTTTCGCGCTGCTGTCAACGCATATGGCTTTGCAACCAACAATATTCGGGCATCGTGTATTACTTTGTACAATCTCAGACGCCAGCTGAATCGCCGACGCCAACAAAGCAGGCTTGGTGACGACTCGGAGTCCTCCCACCTCGACGGTGCATCTTTGATGTGGAATCGAACATGTGTAGGAGTGGATCATTACAATATCTTGACGTAAAAGCCGGTCACTATATTTCCAATTGTGGCTGGCGACAGTGTCGGTGCTGTTCGTGTAACCTAGCTCAAGCCTCGGGGCCATCCTCACACTGGCGAATCCCTAACAAGATCAGCACAGGATCAGAAGCAATGGATGGGCACGCTAGCCTTCAGCTATTCCTCAACGGGCACTTGAGGCGTCATGTGTGATCCCATTGTTCCCTCCGTTTCGTTACATGTTACATGACGGATCGATCCCAGTTGATAAGATGTCTGTGGCATTGCCAGATTGGAGACACCATGCAACGAAGCCTGGGCCTGATGCCACAGTTCTCGATGCTAATTCACATGGCATCATCGCCCAGGTTTGAGATTTCACACCAGCTTTGCGTGCCAAGTAATCAAAAGCAAAGCTTCTGGATTTCCAATTGCCACACGCTAGCAAAAGCTGAGACATTGAATTTTTTAGGTATGACATATAGGCACCCAGGTATGCAATTTATCCGTACTACTGGTTATGACATACCACTCACCGACGACGAAGTCTTCATCCACTGTCAAGGGATCTCTGTTCCTTGCCAAGCCAGACCAGGCCACAGGTCAGAGAGAGAGAGAGTTTCAAGCTCCTGTCAACACGTTTAGCTTTGCAGCCAGCAATATTCACGTCATTCATATAGTAATTACAATTAAGATATCATCCTCTTGATGCCATGCCGGGCAAACACTGATTTTCTAGCACACTCTCAAGCTTTTCACACCTAGAGCTTATCTCAGACTTCGTGTATACCTATTGGTCTGGTATCTTATAACCCCCTGCAACCATACGGGTGAACACGCCTTTGGGGTCAACCTCCTCTCTGACCTTCCTGAGAAAAGCCACGCTCTCCGAACCGTGGCTCCCAATGACATCCTGAGCCTGGTCCTTGTTCGCATAATTGGCAAAGATGTACGGGTCATGGCCTCCCAAACTCCTAGCCTCAGCGATGATATCGTCCACAAGAGCACGCGCGGTGCTGTTCACAAGAGCATCATCACTCGCATTCGCCCAGGAAACCGACAGTTTGGCGATCACGAGTGCCTCTGTCCGCTCGCCCAGGCCCAGGATGTTCGTGGCGGCGTGACGTTGGTACATGATGGGCGGGAGCGGCTCAAGCACGAGCGGGAGGATGATGCTGGTCACGTCCTTGATCGATGGGTAATGCGCACGCCATTTGTCACATGCCGCTCGAATGACTTCGTTGGTGGACGACAGAGTTACTGCATATGTGAGGGATCTGTTGCTTGTTAGATTGTTGATAGGCAATGAAAAAGAAACAAAAAGAAATGAAAATAAAAAGTAAACCAATAGGTGCACCCAAGGACTTGCCTGACACCTCCAGGATTCAAGGCCGCAGTTGCTTCCGTTGTGGCCTGAATACTTGCAACTGATGTTGTGTTGTAAATACTGGGCGCTTTCATGAATCTTTCGAATGCCGCTGGGGTACCTGATACCTCCTTCGTATACTGAAGCAGATTTGCAATCACGGGTAGGCCGCGTGCTTGGTTATAGACGAAGGAGGTCATGACTGAGGCATACTCATCATATGACGTAGCTGAGTTAAACTCGACAAAATTCTCTATGGTTGCTTCTGCTGCAGCAGAATCGAGAGAATAGACGGCTCCAGACCAGATTGGGCCTGTTTGGAAAGTCTCAAAGGTGATCCTGGTGACAACTATGACCTCGAATTAACTTCCTATCTCCTCTGAGCTGGGGGAACCAGGCTTTCGAACGCACTGCCGAGATTATTGCCTCCGCCCTTGAGGGCACGAAATAGATCTGGTCTGGTTGTAGCGTCTGCCAGAACGACAGATGCATCAGCTAGCACAATCTGGAACTGCGAGGCTGTGTCACAGGTCCAGCCGTATCGCGGTGAGGTGTATGATACGCCGTTCCCCAGAGTCAGGCCACCAACACCTTTGAAATTATCAGCGGCCAAAACCATTTTTCCTATTGTTGTCAATTCAGTCATCACCAACAGTCGATGCCCGGCCTCCGTTCACACTCAATACGTGTGGTTCGAGAGCCTTGTACACATCGCCCCAAACAGCCCCCACCCCAACCGAAACTGTAGACTTATCCTCGGCGAGCTCGACAGCATTGACGGCGCCAAGGTCGATCACGACTCCGGACTGGATGTTAGAGGCGCCGGCCCAGCTCGTGTGGCCACCCGAACGAACAGCAAATTGGCAGCTCCTGCCATCCTCCTGCAGCTGGACCAACGACTTCACAGCGGCGGACACGTCTTCAGCTGATTGGGGCAGTACAATGCAGGATGGTTGCAACGAGGCTTGCTGAGTAGGAAAGTACGAATGCAGAGCAGCGTCGTACGCTGTGCTCCCGGGGGATGCGACCTTTTGGCGGCCAACTGCAGCTGCTAAAGCAAGGCACTGCGAAAGGCAGTCAGGTCGCAGTCACGGCTTCGGGCTCAACAAAGCTGGACAGAAGGAACTTGTTCTTACGCAGAATTTCCCGATATCGGCTGCATTAGTCACGTTGGTGTTCGACTGGTCCATTGCGAATAGGAGGAATAAACGGCTCCAATGAGAGTGCAGGGTCAGGCTGATGTCTGCTTCGCTCTCAACAAGAGACTGCCTTCAAGTTTGAGCCTGGGCGGAATCAAATGGGAGTATCTGGGCCTTAGACACCAACTGGCGAATATTTTAGCCCACACCTGGGATCGAGTCGAGAGAAGGATCAGTGAAGGAGCTCGATCACGTCCAAGCGGGTGCGGGCTAATAACCACACTCTCTACGTCTAGAATAATACGTTTGGCGGCATACTCGGTTGCTGCACGATAGCCTTGGCTGAATGCGACTAGCCTTGCTGCTGTGCCGCAGACAAACAGGCGGGGGCGACCACATGACGAGCCAAATGATCTGTACCATAGGCGGGAAAAGTAATGACATGATATTGTTCACTCGTGGGGCTCTCCCTGTTTGCCTGATCCGACCCCACCCACTATCAACCAACACCAAGGCTATTACGCGAGTCAGCGTACGCCCACCCAGCTTCCACAGTACGCCCACCTAGCTTTCAGCGTTGGCCCACCCAATACTTCCTTTTCTTAGTATTATATTAATAAGATTAGGTACTTTTTTAAGTTTACCCTATATATAAAAAGCTAGGGTAGCTATTTTCCAATTTAAGCAATACTTTAAAAATATAAGCCCCCAGAGCGCCCAGAGGCCCCTAGAGCGCTCAGAGGCCCCCAGAGCGCCTAGAGGGCCCCAAAGGGCGCAGAGGGCGCAGAGGGCGCAGAGGGCGCAGAGGGCGCAGAGGGCGCAGAGGGCGCAGAGGGCGCAGAGGGCGCAGAGGGCGAAGAGGGCGCAGAGAGGGCAGAGAGGGCAGAAGAGGGCGCAGAGGGCAGAAGAGGGCGCAGAGGGCAGAAGAGGGCGCAGAGGGTAGAAGAGGGCGCAGAGGGCAGAAGAGGGCGCAGAGGGCAAAAGAGGGCGCAGAGGGCAAAAGAGGGCGCAGAGGGCAAAAGAGGTTGCAAAGGGCAGAAGACGGCATAAAGGGCAGAAGGGTAAAAGTAACTTTTAAGTTATAAATAAAGGAGTAGCTATAAAACCCCTTTAGGATAACTATAGCTATGCTTTATTAATAACCTTATAATATTAATATTTTATAGCGCATATAGCTAATTTCCTTGTACTAGGTGGGCCAACGCTGAAAGCTAGGTGGGCGTACTGTGGAAGCTGGGTGGGCGTACGCTGACTCCTATTACGCATTCATCTATACTTAGTATGACACATACCAGTAGGTATGCAATTTATCGATACTGCCGGTTACGATATTTCACTCACTGACGACGAAGTCTTCATCCTCTCTGTTCCTCTCTCTCCTACCATGCCAATTGTCAGCCCTCACAAATATGCGCTCGGTACGACGCCGGAATGAAAGCGGGTTCAGATTGGCGACCAAGTTTCGGACGTTCAAGAGCTCAGAGCACTCTTGAAAGCACTTTACCGCAAAGACGTCCTGCTGATGTGAGTTGACAAGATTCAAACCCAATTCAATGATCCACCAACTAAATTAAATTTCATTCTGTAGATTCCCTTATTTCATATACGTTGCATTTCAACTTCCATACAACAGTTCTTACCTATCGTTATACTTTTCTGTACGTTCCAGAGCATTGGCATCGTTGGTATCCGCCCTCGCCCAAGTATTCACGACTCTTGTTTTTTGCGCATTCCTGGACTGGACAAGCCTGAGCTCGAATCGATGTGCCCGGTACGGCTACATCTTTGTGATGTCCTTGATAGGAGGCTCCTAGGCCTGGGGCGCTGTTGCGCAAGTCGGCTACAGTCAAAACAAGCCATCGTTGGATTGGGACGATCACGGATTTGGAAGAGGATGGGCACTCTACATTTTCTGGTCTATTAACTTCAGCCTTGCGTATAACTACGGATTCTGGCTGATAGGCCTGATGGCAAGAGATCCGAAAGAGGTTGTCCGGTATATGTCGGTTGCACGGGCGGTAGAAGCTGCTGGCCAGTGTGTTGCAAGCGGGATCAGTTCAACCTCAGCACCGGTAGGTAAACCTTTTCAGAGACTGACCACCACCAGACAGGTGGCTTTCATGTAGCTGACAGTGCCATTAGGCCTCAACTTTGCTCTCTGGGGAGTTGCTCTTGTCCCTGGATATTTGGTTGTTCGGCAGGCAGGGATCATTCATTGTGGTCCAGAGAAGACCGCGGAGTCCGAATAATTGCGAATTTGTTGATGGTGATATTAGCTGTGCAACATGCTAAATAGGTTGAAATTCCGTGTTGGGATCTCCAGCTTAATCACTTTGAGTGGTCAACTCTACCGGGACGGTATGCTGAGAGCAATGAGCCGTGAGATTGGTCAAAACAGGGGGTTACAGGGCAACCAGTTCATGGTGTGCAGAAATCCCAAGAAAGGTCTAATTACTAAGACTAAGAAATGTCGCAGGATGTACTGAAGTGTGCTGTCCACATTGAGAAATGGTGCACGGGGTGCTGAAGTAATACTAGTACTCTGATAGATGACGGAAAAGTTATTCTATGCTTTCTATATGACTGCCCACCGGTACAAATGATTTGGTCTTATTCCTCTTTCCTCAAGAGCTTCTCATACGCCCACCTTGCCAGCTGTACACATTTCATGTCAACGCCCCTGTACGTGAGATCTGCAACCCAGATCGCCACAGGCCACCACAAGAATGCCGCGATTGCAATGCCCAACACATACGTCTCGTTGGTCTCTCCTCCCGTGAATGCCACACACCTCCTGCCCAGGGTTGACCCCAAGGTCCACAGAAGAGGTCCGTGTATCAGGTATAGAGAGTAAGAAATCTTGCCCAAATACTGTGAAATGCGGTTGGTGAATATGATATGCAGATGGCTCGAATTGTCTACCGCCAGCACCAAGACCACTGCGCCCATGTGAGTGCAAAGAGTGTCGATGTATGTGACCTCAGGTACGCTGAGCAGCCAGAGCGCAAGGGTGAAGAACGAGATGCCGGTGATCCGCCCGAGGAGGCGAGAGCCTGCGATCCTTCTTGATATTCTGGAGACAATCCCTTGCGGCACCCGAGCCCATATAGGCAGGGCAGCATCCTCCCCTGACATCATGCTATTGGCAGAATTGGAGCGATAGTCGTCGATTTCGAAGTGCAGATCGCAGATGAGCATGCCCGATAGAAACAGGAACAGTGCCCAGTAGCTCCAGAAGTACTCGAAGTAGATGATTAGTGCCAATGCGACTGTCATCCTGACCCGATTCCGCACCCGGCTGAACGCTGCCAGGAACATGAAGATAACCATTGAGGTATTGAATTCTATTGGCAGCGTCCACAGGTTAGCATCGTATGGGTTCTGGACATTCCGCGGCACGCCACCACGGGCATGCTCTTGGCCGATCGGGTCGGTGTTCCAGACTTCGATAAAAGCAAAATGCACCATCTGGTCCCTCAGGCTTCCGGCGTGCGGTGGCTCCCGCGTCGGGATGGCTACCCCTGGTAGTCCCTGGAGATCGTACCAGCCCATCTGGGTCATCAGGGCTGAGAAGAAGGTGACGACTGCTGCCGGCATAAACAACCTGGGGTGGCGGCGAAAGAAGGACGAGGCAAGCGTCGAGCCAACGTCGGCGAAGCGCCCTTGGTGAATTTGCTTCAACGCCTTATATGAGATTGCATAGCCTGACACGATGAAGAAGACGGAGACGTGAGGAGGGCCGGAGATGAACAGGCGGATGATTGGCAGCTTTAGGATCTCGTATGAACCAGGAATGTAAGGCGCGTGGAGTTCCCAGGTGAACCAGAGGAGACTCGAGTGGTATATCACAACGCAGAGAGCCGAGATACCGCGCATGCCGTCTGGGATGCTGTCAGCACACGGTCCGTCCTCCAGCACCGCCTCGCAGGAGATCGAGCTCACCTAACCAAGCTGTCGGATGGAGCTTCTTGGGCTCACTGGGACCTGATCGCAAGAAACTCGGGGCAAGTAGCTGAACAAGTCCCACCACTAATCTGCTTCGCAGAAAGCCTGGGATAAAGACCAGGAGACAGCCTAAAGCCCACCGGGTTGTCTTGCTGGTGCCCAGAGAATGCGCAACTGGCTTTCCATCTTGAAAAAGTATTTCTTCCTGTGAGCCGTCCAACTCCTTCAGCTCCTCAACATCTTGACGCGAAATGTAGGGTGGGAAGTCGTCTCGTTCGTGTGAAGCGCGGCCTGGTCTGTCGTACATGTTTAGATAGTAGGCACCGACGCAGAGAGGAAGAGGCGGGACGCATCACTTTGCTATCGGTAACTTGCGCGAGATAATGCATCAAGTACAAAACAGTCAAGAACAGGGCAGCAGAGGAAACATCTGGGGATGACTCGTATATAGCGGGACGGCTGTGGCGCCCCGTTGAATCGCGGGCCGGGCAGGGGCGCACCGTTGAATGCATGTTGCTGGTTGGAATTCAAGACAACGTGGTGGTGTTTCACTTTGTGTGGTTGATGTCTTGCCTCTTTGATTGCCAGGTTCCCCAAGGGATCCGGCGCTGATATGTGGTGGGTCAACAAACCGTTGGAAGATTTAGATAGTAACACGAACGGGACGAGGCGTACGACCTTCAAAAGTCCAAGACAGGGAAGGATTCACAGACATGACTCTGCCCCTGGTTCTAACAATTGCAAAATTTCCACCATATTTCGCGCAAGCGAGACAGATAACTCAGCTTCCAGTGTTTGAGATCGCTTGTACCCGTGTCAATCAAGCGCGGTCCTGTGGAATGGGGTTGAAGAATGAGCACGCAACTGAGAGCCAGCAAGGGGGCCCTTGGAATGCCCAACGGGCCACCTTGCGGCCGCCATGAACCTTGGTTGGAGACAAGGGATAGCGGGCTTTGTGATACTCGAGCTCTAGTCGCCTTAACAGCTTGAAATGTTCTCGACAGCGAAAAGATGATTTAACACTGTCAAGTTATAATTTGGCTTACTCTAGCTTTCTCAGTTGCGGTTGACTAAATTTGACCTCCATCTGTAGCTGTTTGGAGGGACACAAGCAGGTATGAGTAATACCACCGAGCAGATCGTTGCAGCCAGGTGCCCTTGACCCTGATCTATCGGGAAATTGACGATTCATTTCTACCGCGGCAGCTACTGAGCAGAGCGTTGGAATCTCGAAGCTTGCGAGCCGACGAAGGTTGGTTTTGGGGGCCTCAAATGGCAAACGGGCTACGCAAGAAAATGAAAGCGAAAGTCAGGTTACCTGCGTCGATGTTAGTCATGAGGACGTCTTGCTTGCATTTTGTGGCAAAGTACTCGAGTCCAGCTGAGGGCATGTGGAAAACCAAGGCTGCCGGCCAGGAAACTCTACAAGCTCTTTAGTTGGCCTCTGGTTGGCCAGGACACGGCTTGTGCCCATTGTGAATATTTACAATGGAAGATCAGATGAACTTCCCAAAGGTATTAAAAACCTGGAGTGCAAAGAAAACTGAGCGCCCCTCCTGCTTTTCCAACCCCAACTTTCAGGTTGACGAGACTGAACTTTGTCACTTCGCCTGTAAATCGTGACTTGGTCAATTCGTCTTCAAGCCTTGGCTCGTCAACGCAAACTCCCCTGATCACACTGAGCTGCCTGTACTCGAAGCAGCACTTCAACATCAACCAGGCCGAGTTCATCCACTGAACCCCGTTTGCCCCGTCCACCAGACTTCGATCAGAAAGTCTACTCGTTCATTCTACACTCAAGTTCGGCGATTTGTTGGCCTTCCAATAAGCTGCCTGTCGACTTCGACTACAAGCTCTCCTTTGCCTACAAATCATCATTTCCCGTTTGACCGACCACCATACGCAGCGACATCCTCAAACCGCTCGTCATCATGTTCGTCCCTCGCATCACCGACGAGATGCGGGACTACATGTTTGCCAATTGGCCCGAGGAGAAGCTTCAGTCCATGGCTGATGACGCTTATTTGACCGTACCTGAGCTGAAGGAGAACCTGCTGGAGTGGGCTGCCCTTAACGACATAGACACCCTCGACAGCTTCCTCGTGGGCTACGGCAAGAACAGAAACAACGTTGACGGCGTCTCTCAGTTGGACGGTACCCCGATGGAGTGCGACGCCTTCACTGTTGAGCCTCAGACCCCTACCATGACTTCTCCGATTTCACAGAGCAGCGGCAGCTGTGGATCTGTCTTCGACTCTAGAGCGTCCATTTTCACTACGCCGTCATCTCCATTCACCCCTGCGAAAGTGAAGATCGACGACAATGGTTCGCCATTGAAGCGGCGCAATACAAAGTATGCCCAGCTGTACCAGACAGACGGTGCCAGAAACGACTTTGTCCAAACTCTCGACTGCTACACATCGGCAATTGATGCAAACGGCCAGCCCATCGCTCGCATATTCGACCCAGAGAAGAGCATCAAGCACCGATCTGTCCCAATGGATGTTCGAGTGGCGTACAACCCCGACAAGAACGTTTTGAACCTCCAAGGTGTCGAACCCTCTACCGGAAATCTGCAAGCTGATCCTCACACGCTTGTCCTTTCCATAGAAGGTGTCGTCTACGAGGATGACGACGGACAAGCAGGAGCTGCCGTGTTCTTCCACCCTGTGTCGCCCTGGAACACCGTGACCTGCGTCAAGAAGACCAAAGACAACGCGAAGCTCGAGGCTCTCTACATTGCCCTCAACATGATTAGCTTCACTGCAGCCAACGACCCAAGCCTGAAGGCAGTTTACATCACGTGTACCGGCAGGGAGTTCTGTCTCGCAAACACGACGGGCGACTACGGCCTGGCCGATCGCCAAGCCGTTGGCGAGTGGCTCCAGGGAGCCGACAAGACTACACTGGCGGAGATCAACGAGCTTTGGACGGACATCACGAAGGGCACCAACGGTCACCGTGCTGTAGACGTGCGCCTCTGGTGTGTTTCGGAGGAGGTGATACGCCCAGTCACAGAGGTAGCAACAGCCTACCTGTACAAGCAGCATGGCCGCGATTGGTACGCGGAGAACGGGAAGGCACGCGAACACTTCGTGGTGGACAGCCCCAACACCCCAGCCTACCAGCGGGACTACTCGATCGTTGCCCCACAGTACATTGTCGACCAGGGATCACAGGCAGCCACGAAGTGGACGGCCGAGGCGAATGCGAGGTTCAAGCAGTCTGTCCTGCACAAGCTGGTGGCGTCCAACGGCTGCCGTCAACTTAACGACCAGCTACGAGATAGCAAGGAGCTGATAAGCACTGAGCGATTCCTCGACACTTACGCCTATGCGACGAAGTACATGGCGGAGGACCCACAGAAGCACATCGACCAGTTTGTGGCAGAGCAGCGGGCCATTCGGCAGAGCAGTCAGTTCCGGGACCGACAGATGACCAACGGCGGTACTGGTCACGGCGAGGGTGATGAGACCGGAGGTGAGGATCAGAAGCTGGTCCGGCAGGTTCTCGACATGGACTGGGAGTAGGGAGGGCGCTGGTTTGAGGGGAGACATTTCATGATGATATGACCAGTACTCGCCCTGGTTTGTTTTTTGATCGATGTGCACACACTGGCACATGCACATGGGCTGCACACATGAGCGGACGGAACATCGTTATAAGAAAAGCTCAGGGACGGAGTGTTGTGGCCTATTTGGCATGAGACTTGTCGGAACGGCTTGTTTTTGTGCCTACTGGTGCTTGATACCTACCTTGGCACCTAGGCAGAAGGCAGAGGAGGGATAGATATCTGGCGAGGCCTGAGGAGTGAAGCTCCATACCTGTGCCTCACAGTTATGCACGGCTTAGTCAGAATCAATGTCATTGCTCATCTCACAGAATGGACCGAGTGCGCTTTCCCCAAACGAGTTAAAAGTGAGATGGGGAAAGGAGAAACGGAGTTTCACGGAAACACCGGACATCAGCCTTCGGACTTTGTCTTGACGCCCACCCTCATCTGACACAGAGACTCTCGCAGCGAAAACCCACAATCCCGTACGACAATCCCGCCCCATATGCTCAAGCTCAAGTGATAAATGCCGACGTGATGAACCGCCGGAGTGTCGAGCCCGTCTCGGCCCTGCCCTCCGCACGCGGCTCCAAGAGCCAGCAGGGAAAATGGGGAAGCGCCTGCGCAGCGTGTGCGACCGCCAAGGTGAGAAGGGGAACCCACTTCCGGTGCACCCGCCCTCCTGGGCATCCTGCCTCGATGCGGTTGACAGCTACTGATCGAGTGTCTGCTGCAGGCCAAATGCCTCCGTAGCACCGATGAGCCAGGAACTCCGTGTGACAGGTAACTGCAACCCTCCTTTCGACGTCGACTCCACACTGACTTCTCGACCCTTTCCCTTTCTCTGCGCCTGCGAGTGTTGCTTACTCACATTCCGACAGATGCAAGCGCCTGGGGAAGGATTGTACTGGCCAGGTACACCAGCCCCGCAAGAAGCGAACACCCAAGGCGTCGTGAGTCCATCGTTCACCTTTATGCTGGCCGGCCTTGCTGCCCTGGTCTTGGCGAACCTGACATCATCCCAGTAAGACATCACAACTTGAAGAACGGCTGAATGGACTCGTCGATCTCCTTCGGGCGTCAGGGGAATTCCCCACGGACGGGTCAAGGACAAGGCAGAGTTCGTCGTCGCAATTCGAGGACGAGCCAGGTGCGTATATGTGCTCTACTGTCCCTACTCATTCTGCCCGTGCTGACCTCGAATGGCATTAGCTTCATCACAAGGGCCTTCTCCGATCTCCTCCAACGCGACTGCAAATGTCATACGTATACCTCAGTCTTGGAACCGACATGCTCCCCCTCGATGTATTTGTCGAGCTCAAGCGGGGGATGTTCCACGTCGGAGACGTTCGGACGAGGAGCTGCTGGCCATCTATCAAGACAGACTTATACCCGTGTTTCCATTTGTTGTCATCCCGCCGGATACAACGCCCGAGCGCCTCAAGGCTGAACGGCCCTTCTTATTCTCTGCCATCTGCATGGCTGCCTCGATATCAGACGTGAACTCGATGCGTGGACAGATGTTTGCCCTAACGAAGCATCTGATGAATGAAATGATGGTGGAGTCAAACCGGTCAATGGACCTGCTCCAGGGAATACTGGTGATGTTAGCCTGGTACCAGAATCACTGTCTCATGCATGCTCAACTTAACAACCTTATACATCTGGCTCAGGCCTTGCTGGCCGATCTCGGCTTGAACAGGTCGCCTGAGGTCCAGGAGCGGTCCAACGTCATGGTATTGAATCCGCCCGCGCCGAATCGGACAACGAACGAAGATAGGCGAGCAATACTAGGTGTTTGGTTCCTCAGCTCTTCGTAAGTTGGTCCACGAGCAATTTGAATTCCAGGTGCTCTGACACGATACTCGTCAGGGTCGCGACTGGTTTGATGAAGGCACTGCCTATGAGGTTTTCAAAATATACAAGACAGTGTCTTGAGGATCTGGATAAAGCTTCTGAGTACGAATCGGATCTGCTGCTCGTCCAGCTGGTCAAAATACAACGCTTGACGGAGCGGATACATAATTGGGCGTCCCAGGAAGACGAAGAGGATGATGTGTCGGTCTATCTTAAGGCACCCGCTGCAGCCTATCAGGTTGCCTTTCATGGGGAAATTGGCAGGCTGCAGTCATCATTGCCCGCCAGCTTGGTTGGCAACAGTAAGTTGACCCCATCTCCCTACACAAGCTGAAGGAGGAACTGACGGAAAGCTCCCCAGGACTGCTCCAGGTATACTTCGCCTTTGTGACGCTTCACCTCAACGAACCACCTCCTATTGATACAGACCGTCTGAAGAAACTGGAAGAGTCACTCAGCTCCGTAGCTCTCAATGGCTCGTCGTCCCTCGACGGCTTGTATCGCGCCCAATACGCACTGAAGGGATTCTTTGAGAAGTGGTTCGAAATGCCCACAGACTTTTATACTTCCATGCCGATCTTTGTCATGCTGGAAGTAGTCTACGGGATCACAATGCTGGCCCGATGGGCTAAGCTGCTGGGTCCAGGACAGACCCGACGAGGAAACACTGTGCCAGACATCTTGGTTCCGCAGAAGATTGTGTGGGACCCTTCGGCTGTGCGGCCCTCGCCAAACTCCTTGCTTGGAGCCGGGCTTGCTCCTCTGAAGCCATTCGAACCAGGCAGCGATACCGAAACCCAACCGGCAAAGTTGTCGACGGCTAGTCGAGGCTCTGCTTTAATGAAGCTACCGCCGCCCATCACAGATCCAACACAGATACCAGCATCTCATTTCCGCGAAGTTACTGACCCGACCATACCTGGCGTTGTCGCCTCTCTTCGATCTAAACTTCAGAAGCAACCAGGGCTGAACATCGACATTATTGGAATCTTGGCAAGCCTGGCACAGCGTTGCGAACAGGTACACCGAGAGCTTACTGAGGAGGGAGCGGGTGGGGCTTGGCATAACGACGTTTGGTATCTATGCGCAAAAAAGGTCTTGATCACTCGTGCCAAATTGGAGAAATGGGCCGAAATCGTCGCCATCGGCGGTGTGCCGACAGTAGAGCGCACCACCGATACTGCGACGAGGAACACAAGAGCAGGCAAAGACGTCCAGATGATGGGCTCTGGTGCCGCAACAGAACAAGCCCAGACCGCCCCCATTGGACGACAGCCCCTGTACAACGAGGACAATGCCCTCGCTGCCTTTCAGAAACAAATGGAAATCGCTGGGCAAGGCGTACTGCCGCCTGAGTCAACAGTGGATGCGTGGCAATTCGACAGCATGTGGACTAACGAGATGTTCGATCAGTTAGACCCGGCTCTGTGGCTGAACGATGGCAATGATTGGGAAATGGCTCTGCTTGGGCCTATACAGGACAATCAGTTCAGGATATAACGCTCATTAACGGCCGGGGAGATCTCAATCAGTCAATGACGACTGATTTCGGCGCCATCTGCATCATTCATGGTCGATTTAGGAAGGTGGTCAACTAGCAGCTGCAACGTCTCGGTTATCCGGCGAGGAGTATGAGCCGCTGGACCGCAGGAGTCCACATTGGTGTGGTCGTGAACCCCCACTTGCAAGTGCCCATGACAGCATTTCTCGAGTTCTGCTTCAAGAGGTGGCGCTACTTCTGGTCTCGCGACTTGATCGACGAATGCATGTTGGCGAGTCTGTTCCTGTGGTTGCGTGGGAACGATGCTACGTGGGCTCGCAGCACAAGAACGTTTCGGCTGGAAAGGTTGCATTGGGGCGATCCGAACACTTGTGAGGACCGAATCTGATCTATCAATTCCCAATGTTCATATGGATGACGCGCAGGCATTCGTGCTTCCAAAGCAGGACGTAGCTTGCTGGAGACGAGTCGCGACAAAAGCTTGTCCGAGATAAGCTTCCCTTGCAAGCTGCCCCTCCCCCCACCAGAAAGACTCGCTGCTATGCCTGCCCAAACTTAATGTTTTACCCTTGGTTTTTTCCGGCCATACACAAGCTCCACGGGTTCGACTGGTCCAATTTGGAAACCGGCAGGCTTCACCTCTACCTGCCGGGGTCCTCCGCAGATAAGCCACCCCGGGCTCTGAACGATCCTAACATTGGTTCAAACCGAGTCAGCGTACGCCCACCCAGCTTCTACAGTACGCCCACCCAGCTTCCAGCGTTGGCCCACCCAGTACAAGGAAATTGGTTGCATGCGCTATAAAATATTAGTACTGCGGGGTTATTAATAAAGCATAGCTATAGCTATCTCAGAGGGGTCTCATAGCTACCCTAGAGGGGTCCCATAGCTACCCCTCTATTTGCAACTTAAAAGTTACTTCTACCCTCTGCCGCCCTCTGCCGCCCTTTGCGGCCCTCTGCGCCCTCTGCGCCCTCTAAGCGCTCTACGGCCCTTTGGGCGCTCTGCAGCCCTCTGGGCGCTCTGGGGGCTCTGGGCGCTCTGGGGCCCTCTGGGCGCTCTGGGGCCCTCTGGGGGCTCTGGGGGCTCTGGGGGCTCTGGGGGCTCTGGGGGCTCTGGGGGCTCTGGGCGCTTTGGGCGCTCTGGGCGCTCTGGGCGCTCTGGGGCCCTCTGGGCTTTTTAGGCTTGTATTTTTAAAGTATTGCTTAAATTGGAAAATAGCTACCCTGGCTTATTAAAAACCCCGCAGTACTTGCATTTTAATGCGGATGCAGCTAATTTTCCTTGTACTGGGTGGGCCAACGCTGGAAGCTGGGTGGGCGTACTGTAGAAGCTGGGTGGGCGTACGCTGACTCGTTCAAACCTTGATGGCGCACGGGATTTTGCGAGCGCCCAGCCACATAGTCCGATGTGTACCAGTCGCCAGCCGAGGGGTCTTGTGTTCATGTTGTACTCAACATGCGTATTGGGAATAGACAGACACTTGACAATTTCTTGGAAATCCAGCCCGTCAGACTGAATGCACCGCTGACTTGCGGGGGGTGCGGCAGTTGAAACAGAGTATCACCGTCATCTATTTGGGGCAATTCTACCACCCCTTGTCCGTATCATCGTACCATCGCGTTGGAGTGTTATCTGGCCATTCCCTACCCAAACTGTGGCTTTGACCTCTATACCTCATCTCGAACCCACAAGAGTCTTTCTCCACTGTATTCCACTGCGTTCGTCGAAGATGAGTGACGGCGTCCTCGAAAAGGCTGACCATGGCAACAATGGTTCCACCAGCCCGGAGAAGCGAAGCGCCGAGGTGGGCGAGCTACGCACACGTGCGGTCGCGTTTCGGCCCCAGGAGCGCCTCCTCCACGATCCAAACGTGACTTTCGAGGAGTACATGTACTACGCAGCCTTATCGCGAGCCGAGGAGGACGCAGGCGCCGCGTCGAGGCCCAAGTTGGGCCTCATGGACGTCCTGCTGCCCTCCAAGAACGGCGGCATCCGCGAGCTCAAGGGGTCCGCGACGAGCAGCAGCGAGGCCATCCACGAGCTGAACCTGAGACCCCAAGATCCGCGCGACCATCTCAGAAGAGGAGTGGACCAACGCCAGTCGCGCTTTGCGGACGGCGACGGCGGCGGCCTGCTTTTATCTGATCACGACTGACATCCTCGGCCCATATGGTGTCGGGTTTGCTCTGGGGACAATGGGCTGGGGCCAAGGCTTTGGCCTGTACACGATCTTCGGAGCCTGCGCCGGGGTGTGAGTGACATTGCCTCGGAATGGGAGGGATCCTCTCCTCAGGATATTGGTCCCCTACTGACAGCTCATTGATGCAGATCTGGATATCTCCTCTGGAAGGTATTCCTCAACATTGACAGCTATGAGTTCCCGGCCAAGAACTACGGCGATCTCGCTTATCGGCTCTACGGACGGTGGTTCCGCTGGCTCGTGAACACCATCCAGAGCATTCAACTGCTACTTTCCGTTGGCAACATCATCATCCAGAACGGCCAGTCCATCTCCCAGGTTTCCCAGTTTCGCTTGTGCTACAGCATCTGCTGTCTGATCTGGGCACTCGCCGGGTACGCAATTGGACAAATTAGAACGCTGAACAAGTTCACATGGCTGGCAAACTGGGCCGTGTTCATCAACCTGATGGTAATGTTCATCTCGATGGGTGTGATCGCACATAGCGAGCCAAACTACGACGCCGCCCAGGCTGGTGGGGCTGGAGCTGCACTCGGGGGCGCCTCGATCGCGCCGCTTGATGACGGCTCCTACCCACCAGTGAGGACTTACGGCACGATCCCACCATCCGACAATGGGTTTGTCGGCGGGCTGGTCGGTCTCATGCAGGGCGTCTACGCGTACGCAGGCGCGCAGCTGTTCATTGAGTTCATGGCTGAACTGCAGCGGCCGCGGGACTTCCTCAAGGTCATGTGGGCCTCACAGTTCTTCATATATTCTGTGTATATGATTTACGGGTCTTATGTGTATTACTTCCAGGGCCAGTATGCCAATAGTGTAGGTTCTCTCCCATGCCCTACCATGTAAGACTGATAGCTAACGAGTCTACCTCTTAGGTCTCATACTATGGCCTGTCTCCTTATGGCTGGCAGACAGCTTGCAATATGTTGGGCGTCCTCAGCGGCCTTATCGCTGCAGTCTTGTACGGCAATATAGGGGTCAAGGTCATATACAACAACGTCCTAATCGAGTTCTTCAAATTCCCGCCCCTGACGACGCGGAGGGGCAAGCACTACTGGGCGGCAGTCGTGCCCATCTACTGGACCATCGCCTACCTCATCTCGGCCGCCATCCCCTTCTTCTTCGGGCTCGTCGGCCTGACCGCGGCCATGTTCTTCGTCCAGTTCACCTACACCTTCCCCGCGCTGCTCGGCCTCGGGTTCATCGTCCAGCGCGAGGCCATGAAGGGCGAGCCGCCGTTCGACCCGCACACGGGGGAGGTCCAGCGCCGCGACTCGGGCGTGAAGAGGTGGGTCAGGGGGTACTTTGGCAAATACTGGTGGGCGTGTGTCTTGTTAACGCTGTATGCGCTGGGCTCGCTGGTTGTCAGTGGCATAGGGACTTACTCGTCTATCATGGCGCTTATTGCTGCTTTCAAGACGCCTCAGATTAATGCTTTTACTTGCCGGTCGCCACTGGCTGGGTAGGGTATTTCCTGACGCTGGTTTCGGATTTTCGTGTCGGATAAGGAGCTGTCTTGGTGTCTCTTCAACGGTGTAGAAGGTGAGGAAACGATGCTACCGTCTAGATTGCGGTGGGTGGAAGTATTCAATGTTGGAGATAGTACACACCAGGTTGGGAGGTTCTCTGAATTTATGTATCGGTAGCCGTAAGAAAGCCAAGATGAATATAAAATCGTTCTCGTATTCGATGCTCATCTTTGAGCTTGGTTGCTGTGTGTAAAGGAAGGAGACCCCAAATAGAATACTCCGAATGCCGGTCACAGGTATCGATCGCAGTGACAGCATTGTATACCGCACGTATTGGTTCTGGGCACCCACTACTATTTATACATCCGAAACAATTGACACATAGAACTCAGGTGAACTCCAGCAAGTTGATGGTGGTGAGGCATGGCCTGGAATTCACTATCTGATCTTCCCCTGACGGTGCTGGCGATCAGGAACAAATGGATCGAATGGGGCTTCCCTCAAAGCTGAAGGAAGATCGCATGACTTGTCAAAATGGTCCAACGGCCACTCTGATAATCTTCATTGAAGGCCATCCGTGCAAGATGCCCAGTTAACGGAGAGATCAATTGGGAAGGGTTTGACAACAAGTTTTGGGCAAGTCCTAATGCTTAACATGCAAGTCACCATCGCTGAGTGGAAAAGGTTTGAACCGAAGCCTGGGACTGACTGAACAATTAGGCAGTGGAAAAGACAAAACTGCAAGAGCAACGGGCGACTGTTTTGTTGCAGCTCGGCAGCTGTAGGATGACGTAAGCCAAACGGGGGCGCTCTTTCCCTGTCACAGACGCTGGAAGTACTGATACTAGAGAAGGCAGCACCTCGAGTCAGCGTATGCCCACCCAGCTTCTACAGTACGCCCACCTAGCTTCCAGCGTTGGCCCACCTAGTATAAGGAAATTGGCTGCACGCGCTATAAAATACTAGTACTACGGGGTTCTTAATAAGCCAGGGTAGCTATTTTTTAATTTAAGCAATACTTTAAAAATATAAGCCCTTAAAGCTTAGAGCCCCTAAAGCCCCTAAAGCCCCTAGAGCCCCCAAAGCCCCCAGAGCCCTCAGAGGGCCCTAGGGCGCCTAAAGCGGCCCCAAAGCCCCCAGAGGGCCCCAAAGCGCCCAGAGCTCCCAGAGCGCCCAAAGGGCCCTAGAGCGCTTAGAGGGCGCAGAGCGCTTAAAGGGCGCAAAGGGCGTAAAGGGCGCAAAGCGCTTAAAGGGCATAAAAAACTTAAAGGGTGCAAAGAGTGCTAAGGGCGGCAAGGGCGATAAGGGTAAGCAAGGGCGCTAAGGGGGCAAAGAATAAAAAGGTAAAAGTAACTTTTAAGTTATAAATAAAAGGGTAGCTATAAAACCCCTTTAAAATAACTATAGCTTTATTAACTTAAAAACCTTATAGTACTTATATTTTAATATAAATGCAGTTAATTTTCTTATACTAGGTGGGCCAACGCTGGAAGCTGGGTGGGCGTACTATAGAAGCTGGGTGGGCGTACGCTGACTCCAGCACCTCCAGCTCGCCCATTTTTCCAACCCCTCCTACACAACAACGAATGGTCTGGTCCCCGTCATCCGAACACCACACTCAGCAAATGAATCCCAGACGGCGTATTCGTTTGTTCTGGTAGAAGACACTCCTCCACACACCAAACGCGGGCGGAGCTCTCATTGCCTCTGCACCTGCGTGCCATCAGGCCGCGCGACCACCGACAGCGCCGAAGTACCTAGGTAGACGGCTTGCTTGGACGAGACTGGACTGACCTTTCAATTCACCAAACTCGTCAGAACAGTTTCTCGTGTGGAAACTTTCTGGTCTACGCTCCCACCTACCACCGTCGGTTCTTCCCCACTTCCAGCTGTCCGGCACACGGTGTCGCTCTTGACAGGAGCCCGTCAGGTGTCCCATCACACACTCAAGGTCGGTGAAAAGAAAGACCTGCACCCACCCAACAGCATTCCCAGTGCCACGCCTCCCCAGGTCAAGTAATGATCTGAATTATAGTGCCGTCGCGAGTGGTGCCCAATCATCTAGATCTACCTTGAGAAAATAAAGGAGCAAAAGCTAACACACCATGGCACCGCCAGCCACCTTGAAAATTTTCGCCGGAACACACGATGTCTTCAGCCATCACCATTCCGCTTCCCATTCCTAGTGGAGGAGAACCTATCAAAGAATTCCACCGCTTCCCTGACCTTCCTCCTGAAATACGAATTCGGATTTGGCAAATGGCATACGACGCTATTCCAGATACGCTCGTCTACCGTTTCCGACTGGAATTCTCATCCATTCCTGACTCTGAACTGAGTGACGACGAAGAGGAAACCGAAGTTCCACAGGCTTTCTTCGCACCATTGAAGGAAGTGAAATATTTGACTCGCGAAGTTCGCAGTCTTCGAAAGGTCAACCGAGAATCCCGTTACGAGGGTGAGAGCTTGTTCGACGGCTGTTTACGCTTGAACCAGACCGAGCAAGGCGGCACCACTGATCTCTGTCCTCCCATCAACCTTCCATGGAAGGGCAATCGAAGTGTCTTTTGTTTCGTCGGCTTGAATGAGTTTGATCTGGTGTGCCTCGAACAAGCGAGCTGGGTCTTCATCGCCCAGGTTTTCAGCACAGTTCGATTGCTTGGACTCGGCTTGGACAGGGAATCTGAAGACGGAATCACAGCCGACGGTGATTACCACGAGTTCGCGGAATTCATTTTACTGTTCCAAGAAATACACGAGGTGGCTCTTGTGAGTGATAGACTCATGTCTGAGGCCGATCTTGACTACATCGACGATGATATCCGATCCAGTTTCACATTATCATGTTGGGATGATTGGGTTGGAAGAGTCCACGAAGATGTAATCGGCTCTCATTGTCACGAGCCGAAGATCGTCACCAAGGATGAGCATCTGGAGGCAATGGAAGTATTCGCTGGTTCCATGTTTCACTACGGTGAGATCCATTCCGAATCTGCATCGATGCTCTTGGAGATAGTATTTGGCATGATATTCAGAACGAAGGAGGATTACGGCTATCTGCTACTGGACGACGAAACTATGGAAGAGCTGCTTGGCGAGGACATGCTGAGCGACACGTTTAGCGACGAAATGCCAAGCCTACTCAGCGAAAGGGGGGAGGATGACTGAAGGGTCAATGGTTTGTGGTCGAGCGCTGCGGAGCCTGCATAGGTAGGGATTTCCCATGTGGCTTAATGGGTATTCCAAGGTCGTTGTGCCAATTGGAGGCAGAATCTGGGGCAGACAGACATACATATGCTACCTCGTGCTGAAATTACATTGCTGCGGCTGCAGCATTGCAAATACTGAGAATAAGTAACGCCTCCTCCCATCATCCCCGGTGGTGCTCAATTCTCTGCTTCAACATATACATTGGTAGCAGCGTCGCCGAACACTTCCCAACAATGGTCCATGCGATCCCGGACGAGTTTAGTACGAGCTTCCATATCCCTACCTAAGGGTAGATTCGGCTCTCCTTCCTTGCCAGCTCCGATTCCCTCGCCCATAACCACGTCGTATACGACCCTAGCACCTTTCGACGTGTCCCCGTCGGGAACATACTTGCCTCCATGCATGAATTCGAGTGCTTTGCCAACGGCTGACCCGTCATAATCACCAGACAGCGGCTCTTTGCCAGTCCTCAGGGACGAAGGAAAGCGGGTGTTAAAGCCGCCCAGGTATACTGTGAGCGTCCGCACATTGAACTCTGCGACCTCTTTGGCCAGAACCTTTGTGAGTCCTGTTGTCCGATGTCAGCTTCTCCCTTGTCATTTTGGGAAATAGAAGTACCGCGTACCATCAAAAGCAGCCTTGGACGCAGAGTAAATCCCCATGCTCTCGCGGCCCTCCAAGCTCGCCCCGGTGCTGATGTTGACGATGATCCCGAACCGCCTCTTGCGCATGTGCGGCAGGGCGGCCCTCGTCAGCCTGTACGGCCCGAAGAAGACGGTCTCGAACTGCGCGCGCACCTCGTCCTCGGTGATGAACTCGGCGGCGTGGAGGAGGGCGAAGGCCGCGTTGTTGACGAGCACGTCGATCCCGATGCCCTCCGCTTCCAGGTCGTTGATGACGCTGGCGCTGTTAGGGTCGTCGAGGTCGAGAGGCACCCACTTGCCGCCGTTGGATTCGATCTCGCGCACCAGCTCTGGGGTCTTGGATGGGTTGCGGGAGGTCGCGATCACCCTGTGCCCCTTGGCCTGGGCTTGCCGCGCGATGGCGAGGCCGAAGCCCGAGGAGCAGCCCGTTATCAGCCATGTCAGGGGTCTGGCGGGCGTGGTGAAGTTGAAGTCGTCGCTGATGGTCGGTTCGGCCATTTTGAGAGTTAATGTGGGAATTGAATTTCAGTTGACAGAGGGGCGTCAAAATTACTATGCTATGTCCTTCGCACGGGGAAACAAAGAATTAGGACCCGATAGTCTGAGCGTGAGTTTATACGTTGAGCACTCGGTATTAGTGGGCGGACTTAAGCAAAGTACGGCTACGGCAAACAGTTGGAGCGGCCGCATCCAAACCGCACCGGACCTAAGCTCTCATGAATGCCCATCTCATGTTGAGTTAAGTCCAAAACTGATTATGACGCTGCATTGGCTACCCGCGTGCTGTCCAGGGAGATCGTTCCTTACGTTCCAGCAAGGGTTCACGATTTATCCTTGTTCCTGAGCTCCAGCCACTCTTCCTCCAGCATGGAGTACAGCAACACATCCCACCACTTCCTCTCATGCCAGTGACATTTCCTGAACCTTCCCTCAGGGACAAAGCCCAGCTTCTCATATAAGTGCTTCCCCCGCTCGTTGAACTCGAGGCACCCCAGGCTGACAGCGTGCAGGTTGGCCCTCGTGAAAGCCCAGTCCAGCGCCCAGTTGATAGCCTCGGAGCCGTAGCCCTTGTCACGGTACTCAGAGTCGATTGAGACGCTCATGACGCAGAGCCGGTGGTGGTGGCGGTACATGGAGCCGCTCTCGTCGTCGAGGTGCAGCACGCCGATCGGCGTGGGCTTGGGCGCCGCCGGGGCGCCGCCGGCCGACGGAGCCTCGTCCGGGTCTGTGGGATTCTCCGTCGTCGCTGGAGGTAGACAAATCAGCACGCCTAGGAGGTCCTTGCGGATGTCGGCAAGTATTTCATCACTGCGCGCTTTTGTCTGTGGCCGGAGGAGGCTTGAGTCGGCGTAGGCGCGGCCGACGGGGTCGTTCTCGAAACCTTCGTGGAACCAGGTCTTGATCTCGTCCGTATCCGGGATTGCCGTGTAGACGAGCCTCTCGGACTGGAAGGCAGTCGCTAGGCTACTTTTCATGTTGGCTGATCTGTTCCAGGTGTGGGCTGAATTGTCAGTGAGAAAGCAAGGTGAAGATCTCGGAAGGGTGCAATGCTGGGATTTCGGCTTGTTTATCTGTCTAGGGAGCTTGACTCTGCCTAGATAGGAACATAGGTAGCTGGACTCACTCAATGCATGCCGAGACCGTAGTGCATTCTTAGTGAGTCACAGCGAGACCTGGCGTGGCGCCCACTAGCAAGCGCAGCTGAGCACCACCTCAGTACCTAGGTACTCACAAATAAGCAGGCGCGACGTTAACAGAGGGGTTTTCAAGTCTTACTACGGTACAAGAGAGGGGAGAGTCGTTTTCGAAACGGTTAATTGTGTAATGCTCAACGGCGTTTCCGATTTGTGGAATTTTTCAATACTTGAGGGAAAGAAAACATGGGCATTAGACGCGGCCTGGCGATTTGGGTTCCTACCTAGGTCCTTCAAACCCCCCTTCGTAACAAAACGTCCTCGTCGGAATTTCATCCATCCGATACAATCAAAAACCATCGAAACATCGAAACATCGAAACATCCAACTTCGAACAAGTACCCCCGTCAACCGGTGGCCTGACTTTTCTTGCTTCCTTGAGAAACCCCCGCATCGCCTGGAGCCTGCAGGCAATCATCGCCAGTCGATCTGAAATGGTGAGACAGACAACGACTCAACCCTTCAGCGTGGATACATGGAGAACAGCATCGGCTTCCGAGGCATTGAAGACCTGTGCGGTCATCGCTGGCATAAGCTTAAACATCCCGTGAGGACCGATCAAAAATGGCGAGTTTCCCTCCAGCTGGACCATTACCTTCCCTGATGCGAGCGAACAAATACGGACACTTGAAGGCTTTGCATCGAGCTCCAGTAAGCCGTCCAACGGTAGAACATGTACTGCGAATGTAAAGCGCCCGTCAACCTTGGTGCTTCGCGAGCTGACAACAAGGCTGGCATGCTCTCTCGCTTCAAAAGCGATATCCTTTTTGCGTTGTTTGTGTTGGGGGCCAATTCGTCCAGCAGGTGGCTGGCTAAGTAGTTCTTCCACATTGCAACTGCGGTGTAGGCCCTTCTTACTCGCGCAGTTCGTACAACAGATGATTCCATTCGTGGTCTCACCTGCTGCTTTCTTACTGATCGTGACACAGTTCTTGAAAGGGCCGCGTCCCGATGCACATGAATCGCATGGCACGGAAGGTTCCTCGCCGGTCATGTGGACCATGAGCAAACGGACCTTCTTGGGTTGGTCGGCGATGAGTCTCACTCCTGGCCTCGTGACAATGTCCCGGCTGCGCGGAGTTGAGAGAAGACTAGCAAAGTGGCCTCTCTTGGGTGGATAGAACTGTCTGCCAGTGAGGAACTTTCTCAGCAGTCGCCAGTTTGCTTGTGTCGCGTCGCGAGGCGGACTGGACGCTTCTTTCTGTCCGGCGTTAACAGGTCCTGGGTTGTGATCCGAGCCTTCTCCCTCTGACCCCGCTCCATGATATGGGCTCAAATCATTACCGGAGGACGCCTCGGGCTCAGGTGGACTGTGCTCGGCACCCGAGATTGAGGGCATACGTGAAGTACCCGCTGAGGATAGAGACAACAAACTTGTGTCGAGCATCATCTCGTCAACTGTCTTCTCTTTGTGAGAGTCTGGCGCAGTACGCGAGAGCGCCTTCTGCTGGCTTGCCGCAAAAAGCTTCCGCTGATGGACAGTAATTCGTGTCGCTGGAAGTCGGGGCTCCATCATTGGCGACGCATGCTTGGGCAAAGGATCCTTGGACTTGACCAGAGCAGGCCGGTGGTTCCCAGTCTGGTATTGGGTGTACTTCCCAAGTATTGTGAACGTGCCATCACAGTTGTCGTTGAACAGACAAGAATGGTGCGATGACTGGGATGGATTAGTCAATTTTTCAACGATCACAACGCCGGGCTGTGCAGAGTAACGTACAACGAAATGGAAACCGAGCTTGTTTTGACTCTCAAAACACATCCGGCAGGACCGCACGGGGCAAATCCACTCGAACTCCGGAATGCCTGAGAATTGATAATTGGCAGGGAGGAGACAGCCCTGGGACTTCTTCAAGGTCCCTGAATCGTCTGTAAAAAGTGATTAGATCATGTTTTGCGAGTGGGTCAGATTCTTACTGACCTGGCCACTGGCGGTACGTCCGGAGATCGGTTGCCATATCAGTATCAGCAGGAACTTCCACGGTCAACTTCTCCGTGCGTGTGGTGTGGTCCGTGGGAGGGTGCAGCCGTCCAGAGGTAAGACGTTCTGATTTGTGGACCCCTTTTCTTTTCTTACTCGCACGATGCTCAAGTGGTTCATCAACCTTCGGCCGATTTGATGCCTTCTTTCGTAGCTGGAAAAGTCGCTGTGAATATCTCGGTCCCGGATACTCATTGATCGATCTTAATTTCTTCCTGGACAGTGAGTGAACGGATTGAGCTCTGGTGTCTCCATCCCTAGAGGCTGATTCATTCTGTACTGATTTGGGTGTGGAAAACCTGCGCTGTGGAAAATGAGACATATCTATTGAGCCTCCAGCCATACGTCCGAAACGAGCGGAGCGGATGTTAAGAAATCCTGGTGCAGATTTTGTCCTTCTCTTAGTCTTGACGTTCCCAAGATCTTTTGATCTTTTTGAGAGGAAACTGTTGTCAGAGTGGCTTGCTCTTGCTCGCAGAGGAAGATGGCTCATAGAGATGGCAGGCTGCGCCCGAAGATGCAAGCCACTTCTGTCCTCCTTTCCAACGTCAACAAACCCTTTGTTTCCCTCGAGCGAGATGATGCCAAGCACATCTTCTTTGGCTGACCCCAAAACATTCTTGTTCCTGGGCATGGTCTCGCCTTGTGGTTCTGAAAATCCTGGCTTGAGTTGTTCTGCAGGCTGGGCAGTAAATTTGATGGATCGGTCGAAGGCCTGGCACATTGACTTCAAAGCCGCTGAGAGGTCATCACACATGACTTTGTCAAGCCGGCCTGGGTCCATGTTCAGATGATCTCTTGGTGGTATCATGCTCTTTCTAACGTATTCAACTTGAGCTGCTGACAGAGGTGGGTCATACCATTGTGCCAACGCTTGTAAGCTGCCGACAGAATCGATAAGACTCGGCGGACATAATGGCAATGGAGCTGATTCTCGCCTCACTTTTGAGCTCGAGGCAGTTGTGACTACTGACTTTACCCCTGTACTTGCATCAGAGAACCCTGGATAACTTTGATTCCGAACTCTGTCGTTGCTGTAAGCGATGTGCTTTGTGGTCAGCAAGTGGGACCCTGACTCTGCAGTTTGAGGCACCTTGTCTCCCGAACGAGTCTTTGGCAATGATGCAGACCCAGCTTTTGGGCGTTTTGAGGCAGGCTCCGGATTCATAACGGCGGAGGATCGGAGCTTGAGCATTATGACCCTCCTCTTTCTACTAGCGCGCTCGAGCCGGCGAAGGCAAGCGATCTTTTCTGCGTCTGTCCCTCTTGAAGCTTCCTCCCGAGCCTTGTGAATCTCTTCAACGACGGCTGAGAGGGCCTTTTCGCGTCGTCTGCGCCGCTGCGCAATTCTTTTGCGTCTTTTTTCAGCGGCGACGAAAGCCCTTTCTGTCTCGTCCCAGGCTGCGTCGGCAAACGTGTCAGAGTAGCGCTCTTGAGCAAGCTTGGTATGCAGGCCAATGTGCTTGATTGTCTCTTTGGCCAGGTTTGATCGTCGAGAGTGATGAAGTCGTTCTTCGACACTGGTCAGTGCTTTGGTCTTCTTTTCGGCGCGGTTCCGCCAAATCGTTTTCTCTGTGAGTTGATCCATTCTTCTTCACTTGATTTGACTCGAAGTCATAGTTCTGGGGGATTGGAAGGCTGTCGATGTACAGAATCGGCTGGACTTGGAAGCATGGTGCAATGATCAGAAGCGCAAACCTCTGGTCTCTAGCAAGGTTAGTCGCTCTAGCTTCCAAAGTATTGTTCAGGGCTCACTGGGAAACCCCGTCCGAGACGTGTGGGACGCGTCCAGATGAATGTGACGCGTGGGCTTTCCGAATGTTGTTCGCCGACGGCGAGAGACGTTGCAATTGAGCCTCCTAACCTCGCTACACCGCGTTTGGGCTGGCAGTGGACAGGTTCGAGTGATTGATTGTAGTGGGGCAAAAGGCAGCCTTGCGAGGCTGAGGTGTGACAAAGGTGCGTTCAGGAGACGCCGCCGCATGTGGTGGTTTGAAGCGTCAGTCGCATTTTCTGCTGTAAGCTGACCAGAGGGATTGAAGTGTGAGAATTATCAGGACTGTACGATATTGCGAGTATCAGATGATATTCAAAGATCACGCGAGCGAGAATGGCAAGTGTCAAGGCTGATGTGTGCCTTCGAAGCCGTTCTGAGCCCACCTGGTCCAAGCGCACTTAGAGCAGGGGTCGCCAGCTCCCGGTAGATCTTTGGCGATCATTTTCAGATAAACTTTCCATGGATGCCTAAAGCAATCGACTGCACATCCAAATCCGAGTCAGGTCATGCTTTCGGGGCAGCAGTCAACACACTGATGCCAAGGAATTGAAACGACTCTTGTTCTTGTTCTTGAGCGTGTGGACGCAACGGAGTGCTTCACGGACAGCGCAGAAGACTATGGGGGGACATTGGAGACAACAAGTTTTCATACGGTGAGGTTCCCAGCTCGGCGAGAAGGCGGGCCTGAGACTTATAGGAAGTTATTCTACAGGAAGTTATGTCATAACACTTAAATTTGTTAGTTGTCGTATCAACCCAAATAATTAGTACCAAACGATGACTCAGTGCAATGACCTGCTTCCAGGACTAGGGAGCTACTTGGAGTGCAAGACGAATGATCAAGGGGGGAAATCCATCCACGAAAGTTGAACCAAATCATCACCCTGGACAGGAGACATGTGAGTAACCTGGACACCATGTCACGATCAAAGTTTCTGAAATGATATACGCAGAAAAACCAGGTTCTCAACAAATCATGAGTGCATCGGTAGTGGCACAATTGTTTTCACAACTGTAATGTTGAACTAGGACCACTGCAGTGTATTATTCAAGCCAAGTCGAGTCAGCTGGGCCGCTCACATTGCGCCTGGCTTGTCCAGGACAGCGTGTTTCGTTACAAAGAAATTCAGTGAAAGGTGTCAAGGCAAGTTAAGTTGAAGCAGCCAAATTTGCTATGTCCTCGTATGATTTATATGTCAGAGGTAAAATGCTATGTACTTTCGAAGCTTAACTCCCCGCCTCCAAGAGGCCCTCGCATGATTCCCGCGAGCAACCACACATCACAGTTTCCTTGCGAAGAAGCTTGAGTTGCAACATCTTTACAGGGTACCGTAACCAGCAGAGCTGGACAGGCCGGCGACGTCGGCCACGGCGCCGGCCTCGGCGATGCCGTCGGCGCCGCTGAACTTGTCGAGGACGGAGCTGTCGGTCATGACGAAGGTGCCCGAGTTGTCGTAGCTGTTGGAGACGCAGTTGCGGCCTAGGGCGCTGGAGCAGGCGGACTCCATGGAGGGGTCGTTGACGACGTAGGCGGTGGTGGCGTCGCCGTCCTCGTAGATGGCGGAGACGTCGCCGAAGACGTTGCCCTCGGCCAGGACGTAGGCGCCCTCGCCGATCTCGAAGCCGTGGCCGCTGGACTCGTGCCACTGGAGGAGAAGGAAGCTGTTAGCTTTTGTGCTTGGGCGTGTCAGGTGGGGGTGAAAGGGTTAATGGACTCACGTAGTTGTTGACGGCGTGCAGGACGGTGCTGCCTCCGAGCTTGGGGGCACGGCCGGAGAAGTGGTGGACGTAGTTGTTTTTGAAGGTGATCTGGTCGTTGGAGCCGGTGAAGTACATGTTCCAGTAGTGGTATCCGTCGCAGGTGGCGGACCACTCGCTCTCGCCGTCGATGTTGCTGTTGGTGATGCTCACGCGGCCGGAGGCATCCTCGCCCAGGACGATGTGCTGGCGGGCGATCTTGTCGGTGGTGACGTGGTCGATCCAGATCAGGTCGGTGCCGGCCAGCGTGATGGCGTCACCTCCCCAGACGTACTGAGGGTTCAGCTCGGTGATGCGGATGTTCTGGATGATGACGTTCTGCACGCCGTTGGCCATGCGGAGACCCTTGCCCTTGATGACTCCGGAGGTGCCAGAGCCGAGGATTGTCTTGTCCGAGGCGACCTCGATGGGGGTCAGACCGGCCTTGTCGTAGGTGACCTCGACGGTGGGCGCGTCGGGCTGGTAGTTGGTGCACCAGTCGTCCTTGTTGATGGCCTGCTGACAAGCGGAGCCAGTTCCCCAGGGAGCACATCCGGACTCGGTTGCCGTGCCCTCGGTTCCGGTGAAGTCGAAGGTCTGGGTCAGCACGATGACGCGAGCCTCGGAGTCGGTGAGGTAGGAGACACTGGTTGTATAATCAGCACAATGTAATTTGCAGCACGTCAATGTCGTTTCACACAACACTTACAGCTCGTCAGTCGAGGTAGGTGTGACCGCGGCGGCATCACCACCACCGGTGACCGAGGCAGCGAAGCCCTCAGGGGTTCCGGAGACGGTTGGTGAGGCGGCCTGCGCCAGAGCCGCGAAGCCGGCGGCAACGATGGGTGCGGAGTGCATCTTGGTGATGGTGTGGAGTGAGTGTGAGAAAAGAGTGTATTGGGAGACCCGGGAAAAGAACGGCTGCAACAACGACGAAGAAGTTACTCGGAAACCTGCGAGGCGTGATGAATGATAATCAGAGACGATCTTTCCGGAGTGCAGCTGGGCAAGCCATATATGTAAGATCCTGTGGGATCTGCCTCCGCCGCCACCCCCATCAATTCAACATGGATTGAAACAGAAGGAGGGCCTTGCATGGAAACATTGTGTGGATGGGTCTGCATGTCCCCACAAAACCGCGGTGTTGGTGTTTGGTCTACCGCCTTCAACCCCTGATCGGATGGAAACCACCTTGGCGTCGGGAGACTTCGAAGGGCAGGATCGTTACGTATACAGTGGGGGCTCCTCTACCGAGGCCTTTCAAGGCGTGACACTGGAGCCTTGCAGCCGGGAACTACCTCGCCTACCATGCGCTTCGCGACCTATCACAACGGTACCACGTTTGGCGACGAGAAGACCGTGCGCCAGCTGTCTGGCAGCAGGGCCATCGTGATAGTTTTCCGTTGACATTTGCCTATGCTACTGCTGCGTCTACAAAGTGCCTCAGGGGCTCACCGTTAACGGTGGCTCACCGAGACGATGGATTAGGAGAAGCGCGGTTCTAGATGAACTTGCTGGAGCAAGCAATGGAAATATAGATTGAAATACTGGGTACGTTCACAACCTCCCCTTGAAATCAACAGGTTTCCGCCTCATTCCTCTGTCAAGATGCCTGCACGTTTGCGAAGCCCAAGTGGGTTGGTTTGTGGGCTCAGGACTGTTTACCCCACGCGTCGGCGTCGGCGGCCCCCTGCCCGAAGGACCGGATCCGTTTGTGTGCTGGCGGGGACGTGATCTCGGAGAGTCGCAGGGCTGTAAGAATGGCCTGAGATATTCCACCAGTGCCGTGACTATTCCATTATGGGCACTGGCGCGCTTTTGGAAACCGGCATGCTGATCGGCACAGCCTGCCTCTTGAGACTCGACACAGCAACTTTTTCCAATCGGAAGTATCTCCACCGGCTTGTGGGGATCAGATGGCGACAGCGGACCCACAGTGACACTGGGGATCTTGGACTATTAATCGGCTAGGTCGGTATCGATGGCATCCCTAAGTTAGTATTACTTGGTGGGTGTAATTATCGGTTTGGGGAACGAAGTCGTCCTCGTCGTCCACAACTCTCAGATTATAGTTTACGGTGCATGCAGAGACTCAGCAAGCAATGTCCACACAAGCTTTGGCGCGGGTACATCAGTGGAGCCTCTCCCGAGCGATCGACATGCATTGATTGCAGGCCCAACCTGCCCATGTCGCCCCTGACAGTAGCACCGCCAAGAGCCTTGGCATCCTCTGCTCTGCGTATGCCATTGCGTTGACCACATGCCCGGCGCGTGCCGACCGGACGAGAAGGTGTGGTGTCTGGTACTTTCATTCTCGAAGATCTGCATATTCTTCGTCTATTTCTGATACTCCGCTATTTACAGTATCTTGTGATTCGAGTTCCCTTTGTGCGGTCAGCTTACATAGAATTGTGAAACAGGGTCATGATTCTAGATGCTGATTTGTATTAAACGGGCACTCGAGCATACTCTTCCTACATCGCGATCATATGCACGATGATCTTCTCAGCACAATGCTTTCCTGTGAAATGCCCCCAACTTTAACCCCATAAATCCTAAGAGACTATTCCCAAAATGGTGACGGCAGTAGCTCGTCGTCAAAATTCGGGAAGACCTCGTAGGCCTAGAGTTGACATGGTAGAGAGGGCGTAGAAGGGGGCTCGATTCCAGATGTCTTCATCAGCAAAAGTTTGGACGTCTCGTGAGCCAAAGATCGTCTCGTCAGAAACGGCCTGTCAAGCATGATCCAGCCAGTGGAGTCTGTCAGGCCCTATCATCGCTGACCCCCTCTCCCCAAAGTTTCTGCCAACCTGACCTCTCAGATCCGCCGTCTCCAGCAAGAGACGGATGTCAATGGTCCGGCCTGTCCGGTCAGAGGACTTTTCTATCCCCTGACATACCGCTGCTCAATTGACTCACGTCTCTGGTGGAAGAATTCAACGTACACGCGGAATTGCAAGGAGCCCTGGCAAGATACTCGGAATGTCTCGAGGCGGAGATCGATTGCAGATCGCTATATCCAAAAAGACATCGACTTACAGTCCAATGAATCAACAGAAGCGAGGGCGATAAGAGGACCCCCGAAGTTCGGACAGCCCCTGGACCTCACGAATATTTGGGTACCCATTGAATTTTACGGCTGTCTCCAAAGTGCTCAAGCAGCATAGAGGAGGCTGATCTGCGTTTATGCAGGCCGGACGTTTAAATGGCTTGGACGTGGCCGGGTCAAGCAATGGTCGAAAATTATTGGAAGTAACAAAGGAACGTAAAGGGTTTCTTCTCTTTCCAATCCCCTCCAAATTTTCCCCCCTTCGGGGAAGGAGTTGAGATCCCAACTGTTCTGAAATCATCGACAGGAGCCCCATAGGGCCGGCTGTTGCTCAGCTCTGGAAAGGTTCTTCACTACCCCAGCACAATCGCCTTGTAGATACCTACCCACTAGACCTCATCTACGTGAGACTTATGCTTCTGTAAAGGCCAAGGTGGAGAGAGTCATGAATGATTCTCGCCGGCAGAGGTGGCAGTGTCTGTTTGGGGGGGGGGGCATGAAAACAGGTTTGTTTGAGCGGAGAAATTGAGATTTGACATGAGGATAAGCTTCAGTGAGACCCTACTTTTTAATAAGCTGATGTGTAGGCTATAAACAGAACTAAGAACGAGCGGTTTTGTGCCTGTTGCTTTTAAGAGCTCACCAAGCACATGTAGTAGATGTTCGTGAAAAGTGGGACTCTCGGACCAAGGCGGACTGAGATGCAACCTATTGAGACGAGAGCTCTCAGCCTGGTTGTGTGCGGCACATTTATCATACATTCGCATAGGAGCTCTAAACTCCCAGGAATCACACTCGAAGCTTTGAATGGTATTATTGACTGGTCAAAAAGGTCAAATATGAACACAAAATGCTTGCACACCAACATCCAATGCTGAATGAAGTGTACCCAAGAAAGATCACAGGTCACCGAGCCCCAGGGGATCTCCACTCCAAGATCATGTCCCAAGACCCCGTGGCTGCAGCACGAGCCCCCAAAGCATAACCGCCAGGTGAGAGTCCCTCAGCAAGTAAACCATTTGATATGGACCTGCTGGCTCACGTCGACGGTGGCGTCGTCGTCAGTGAGCTGGCCAAAGGCATTGGTGTTCGTCGAGCTCAGCGCGACGCGGTTGTTGACGTTGAGGATCTCGGTCGTCCCGCACTTGGACTTGACGTAGTTGGGCGAGGGGACCACGTCCTCCTTGGTGTAGACCTGGCCGTCCGCCCAGATGCCGCCGCCGGTGATGGAGGACTGCGTGGTGCAGGTCTTGGAGGCGTCCGAGCTGAAGTAGTACTGGCTGAAGAAGGTGCCCGTGACCCCGGCCTCGAGCTGGGCGTACCCGTGGTAGGTGCTGTCGATGACTGCGAAGGAGTAGCCGGCTGGGTAGCTGAGCGTCAGGTGGATTTGCTAGTTGTCTTGTCAGTGACTTGTCATTGGTACAAGATATACTCGAAATGCGGCTGTTGTTATTGCCTCTGATGATCGGTGGATATATTGGCCCTTTTTTTTTATGAGGCTGCAGTCTTCTTTCGTTGAAGTATTGTGCTATACAGGGCAAATCTTGCTCTGCATAGAGGTGGCACGAAGAAAGAGACACTGGGAATCCCACGGGAACACCAAAGAGTTTTCATATGGAAGAAGCGAATCAACTTACGCAATTCTTCGTCCGGTCTTTGACAGAGGTTCCGGGTCCAATATATGTTTGGAAACCGTCGAAGCCGAGTGTGACGACCTGAGTTGGTCAGCTATGTCTTGGATCATGGAGGCTTTGGAAAGGACTGGAGAGACTTGCGGTCTTATCACTGGAGATCGACGTTGAGACAGTTCCCTGGGGGCATCCATTGCCAGAGTATTGTACATTGGCAATGGTGATGTCCTGGGCCGCCACAAGGGCTGGGACAAGCAGGAGTGGAAGGAACTTCATGGTTATCGTAGTAGTTGTTCGTAGAGAAACGCCGATCAGCAGTATTATTGGGTCATAGATGAACAAAGTTACTACGCTGTAGGAAGATCATTCCCCATCATGGACAGGCGGATGGATATGGCACATTTATACCCACTTCCCCGTGGGGGACTGAGCTTTGTAGGTCTAGATTGATGAAGTCATGTGTCTGGACCCCTACTTCAAGCACGACAGCGGTGAGTATTGCAACGCTGCCTCTCATTAGTGGCTTCTCGTACGATAACACGCCGCCCACACCATGATCCTAGCATCAATTGAGGTCACGGCAGCTTCCGGAGACCAGACTCCAGTGCCTATCGAGACGCCAAGAGCATCTAGGTCGCCCAAAACTAAAGTGAACAGATGGAAGTCCGTCCGTGGGTAGCAAGCTGAAGGTCCAATATAGAGCAGATTGGTCCTGTGATGGCTAGTTTCCGAATCAGTGCTGCGGGGACGCCATCGTGCAATATAACATCGCTCTGGGGGCTCTGTCTATCAGGTTTAAAGTGCAGCACTACTGCGAGTTCAAGAGGCTAAATCTTTTAATAGTAATGGTTCTTACCCATTTTCTGGGTTCGACTCCGAGGGTCCAGACCTGGAGGGTAGCATCGCGGTTGTTTGATATATTAAAGCACGCCGGGCTAGCATAGAAGCGCTTAAAAGCGCTTGGCCGTCGAGCAGACCAGAACTCGACTTTCAGGGTCTTTGGGCGGCCCGGATAAATCCAATACGACCTGAAGCGCAAGTTAAATTGAACTGCGTCTGGACCCGGTCCGGTGTGCTGGTCCTCTGCTTCTTGGCGTCGCTGAAATCTGCAGTAGGACCAGTTGACAAAATGAACGACGAACTGGCGCAGAACTGACAGCCCTGTGGTATGGCAGGGGCTAGATTCCGGAGCATCACCCACCTGCACATGATGGAACGCAATTAGCCTTGGATCACCGGTGACTCAATATGTCTCTTGGATTGGGACAGTTACTCGTTGTTCACCGATGCGAGCAAGTCCACAACAGAGCCGAGATCAGCTCGTAGCAACCAAAGCCAATGAGAAACAGAACAATTCAAGGCCGTTTGTATCCAGCCAATTGACTTCTTGGTCACTCTAGTCCCGGCGCAGCAACCAGATTCCCGACCATTCCAGGTAGGACGATCTTGGAACCCACGTGATTGACCCCACAACAGGTCTCTTCATATGAGGGGTCCCTGTATCTATCGGCGAATCTCAGCAGGTTTGGATATGTGCTCAAGTTCTGCAGGGTCTCGAAACGAAGGGAGTTCAGCATCTCTTGCAACCGCCGAGGTATTCTGCCAGGTTAACGGTAGGGTGTTATCACAAACTTGCCTGCCGACCAGCTCAGGCTTCTCAAGGGTGGTATTGGCTGGAGTGCTGCCTGGAAGCTCAGGCTTGACGAATTGTTGGGATGCCTGAAAGGCAGTGGCGTCGGGGTGTGTGGATGATTCGCGGTCAGTCTGGTCTAAGCTCTGTATCTGACCGTCCTGCGCGATGCTTGCTTTCTATCGCCTGGACACGAATATGTAGATGCAGGCCCCGATGATAAGCACGAGTTCTACCATCACGCCGACAATAATGCCAGCGATGGTGCCGCCACTTAACCCAGAGTCAGACGATGGTGGAGAGGTTGTGGTGGACGTGGAAGAGATAATGCTGGAAGCAGACCACAGAATAGCCGAGTCCGTGGACTGATATCTTGTCTGTACGACATCTGGCTGATGTTACGTATCTGGATGGGAACACTTTCGCCGAAGGTGATTCTGCAAGAAGTACTATTCCTACGTCAGCAGTACTCGCTGTCAAAGTTCGCACAGTGACGGTGCTACAAGTGCAGCTACATGCCAGAAATAGTATGATTATCATTTGGGAACAATTTCCTAGTACGATTCGCGGCTCAGAGACCAAAGTTAGCTTTGAACCTTTTATTGAGGCACAGTAGGGTTTTCTTTTGTAGCACCTTAGTTAGCTGAAACTGTAGAACTACACCACTTTAGCCCCCACGTGTTCACTCATTCGGATCTGTCTAAGGGCCGCTACCGCCGATATTTGCTGGGTGATGATGATTCAGGTCAAGGGAGTACGTCTGAGTGATGCAATTTATCCACAGGGAGTAGGTACAGTTGGGAGTCTACAGGTTGGCCTGACCGTGTCGCAGGCGCATATGCTGCGAATGAGTAAAAACTCTTGGAAGATGCAGTCTCGTCAACACCGTCTGGTTTATACTCGAAGACTTTTCTTGAGGAACACCAGATGGCTTCTGCCACTATCATATTTCTTCAATGCCATTGATATACACCTTGACAGCCTGGGGTCTTACCTGTCCCTCCAATGGTTCTATCCTGATGTTCGCGAAGAACCAAGGGGCAGCTACCAGGAGATCTGCTAGCAACCAGCAGACATATGAAATATCTACCGACCAAAATATGTATTGGAGACTTATCGACTTCTCAAATTCACTTCAAAGACAGGTCCGGCTCAATTGACGCTTCACATGATCCCCGTTTTTGAGTTTGGTCTACTCGATCGGAAGCTCCCGGGAGCGCCTTCCTTTTCCCACGTCGATGCATCGTTGGCTGCCATCAAGACTTTTCTTATAGTTTTCCAACATAATGCCAGAGAGCGATAGATATTCATCTCTTAAAATTCTGGAGGCCCAAAACATTACCTCGCGATGTGCCGGCTGCGACGCTGCGCGCAACGCTTGACATCATGCACGTGTAGGTGCGGGGAGATTACTAAGGATCGTGGACATCATAATAGCAAGGGCCTAAATTGCATTGTTACACTACGACGGCGCGATCGTCCTGGGGGGATAATAAAGTCGTCACTTCCCCGAGGAACGGGCGAACGTGCCCCGGCTTCCTCGAACACGGTATCTGTGAAGAGACGGCGTTATTTTTGTTTCTAGCCGCACAAGATCTCACCAGCTCCTCGCTCAATTCGCTCGTGCCCCTTTCTGCAAGACACCACTGCAGAAAGAGTTGGTGTGCGCAATCATAATTAGAACCAAGTCCTCATAGGCACGAGATCATACTTGAGCCGTATCGCGTCTCTGAACTTTCAAGCCGTGCATCGTCCGTGGCGAAGTGAGACGCAGCGGATGTAAGGATTCTGGCACATCGATTGGGCAATCATGCTTTCACCAAACTTATTCGTCCTCGTTCTACTCTCTCTCGCGGGTCATGCCACGGCGACATTCCCCACCGTCTGCCCCGACCCAGCCTTGTCGAGTTCAAACACCACCAATGGCGTCTGCGTACAAGACTTCAAAATCATCGGCGGTGCTCTCGAGGCGGTTCATGAGAGCACGCACGCACCAACGGGTCTGGCAGTCGACCTTGAAGAGAATATCTACCTGACCTATCCGCGCAACTTTGAAAACGCAACCAACGCGGTGACAATAGCAACCAGTTTCGCCGATGAGGAGCCATGGCCGTCAGCTGAGATCCAAAACTGCCAACCGGGCCAGAACGTGTCGGAATGCTTCATCAACGTGCAGAACCTGGTACTGGATGCCCATGGGCAGCTGTGGGTCCTCGACAGTGGCATTCCGTACAAGACGACCGCACCTGCAGTCGCAGGAGGCGCGAAGATCATGCAGTTTGATTCAACTACGAAGGAACTGGTCAGCACATATTTGTTCCCGGATGACATCTTATCGAGCGGGACGAATCTCAACGACTTGCGCATCAACAACACTGCCGGAACCGGTGGCTTCGCTTTCCTCACGGATGCGTCAGTGAAGGGTGGAATCCTGGCCGTTGATCTCGCCACGGGCGGCGTTGTGAAGAGGTTGGCAGGGCAGGCTGTTGTGATGGCAGACCCCGGATACGTAGGCTCGTACAACGGCGAGCCGATCTACTGCTGGAACGGGACGGCAAAGTCATTCTGCACCACCTCGTCGGATGGCATAGCCCTCCAGGGCGGGCATATTTACTGGGGCGTTCTGTCTTCCCGGCGGTTCTACTATGTTTCCCAGGAGACCTTGCAGAACTTCGACGCCACGGACGACGAGGTACTTGCGGCGGTTCAGGACCCAGGCCAGCTCGCCTCCGAGCAAGCTGGGTTCACGGCGGACGACCAGGGCCGAGTCTTCCTTTTGGCCAGCGAGCAAAACGCCATCTACTACGTGCAGACGGACCAGTCAAGGATCACTGAGGAGGTAAACGGCGTCCCTGCTGGTGGGTCGGGTCCTGTCGCAGCGGAGAATTACTACGTCAAGACGTTGGTGAGAAACGGACTGATTCAGCATGCAGACAGTGCTGCGATCCTGAATGGGTATCTGTACTTCTGCACAAACCAACTGGAGCTGGGCCCATCGAGGCAGTACAATAGTTCAGACAACAGGAAGGGTCCCTTCAGGTCGTACAAACTGTTCATCGGTGCTGGGCCGGCTGTTTAGGTGTACATATCGGATGGCAGTAGCTGCCGGTCGGAATTGACGAGAATGGCGGCGGTACAGCATCGTTCTACGCTCCAAGGCAAATGTAAGCATAACATTGGAGTTCTGTGACGTTGATTTGACGATTCAAGTGTGCTGCATCAGAGTTCGCTTTCCGAATGCCACCCTCCCACGTGCCCAAAGAATGTGCTGTGCTGGGTCTCACCCTGTTCGGAGGGGCCTTGTGCAGACCAGTTCACCCAAATCCAACGCCTTTGATCTCATCTCTCAAAGTCAAATCCAAGCTCTAGAGGTTGACATAATTGCACGTGCAACCCACTTACCTTCCTTGGCCTTGGTAACTGATCTCGGGACTTGAACGACGCATATTATCATAATTTATTAGAAGCATCTCCTGTAAACCACATCTGGAACCCCTCAGGGCGACTCAGATGCGCGTCGATCAGCACGACAGGCAATCTGGAGCTGTCAATATCAGGCGAGCCTATCGTCTTTCGGAGATGATGTCTTGGACGCACGTCAGGAACCCAGGGCAACCTGAGATCCAGCCCCCTCACTTCTGTGCGACTCGACGGCTCAGTCTTTGACGGAAGGAGGTTCGCAAGTCAATATCACGAAAACGAGATGAACCACAATTCGTTGGTGGCGCCCGGGCCCCATGCAGTTGCCGTGTGGAGACAGTCTCGCGTACCTTGCATGCGATGTCCGGCCCAGCAACCCTGCCGACTTGCCTGCAGGAGTCGGAAGCAACACCTTGCAGGTATCGGAAAACAGCTCTACTGAATGATGATCAAGTTGCGATTCTAACGCACATCAGAACATCGAACATCGTGCAACGCCACTACGAGCAGATCGTTGGGGGGCCTCACCAACTTCCGCCCGAGTCACTCAAGAAATGGTTCAAGACTGCTCCCAGGAGGGCCCCGAGGAGGCTCCACAAAGCTTGGTCTCGGCCCGAAGATTTCTGGAGTCCGAGAGAAAAGTTTGCCGGCATCGTCCGTTATCTACGCTTCCAGTATTATGGATGCTCACACCGCTCACGCCATGGCGGTGGTCAGCCAGCCAAAGTGCAATCAACACACACCAGGCTGGCTTCTTGCAATGCCGGGGACTCGTCATCAGCTATCGGCCAGCGCCGCCCTTGGCAACCATGACGACTGCCCTCAGCTGGAACAGCATCTCAATCAAGATGTTGTGTCACCTCGCCGGCACCAAATTTGACCAACTGGGACGCCACAAAAAGATCGGCAACGAGACCTGCAGGCTCTGAGGCCCAATTCAGCGATTTGATGACATGACTCAAGGTAGCAGTTCTCGTTGCTCAGCAGTCACATCACAGGACTACAATGCTTCCCTTATCTCTCCACTCGAATTCACCCCCGAAGTCTTTGGGCCCGACGTCACCGACCCGACTGGCGATGCCACTTTCTCGCCTGGCCTCTCTCGCCCTTCCGATGCTCGGGCTGGCTGATAAGGGCCGCGGGCAATGGTGGAGTCCCATCGGATCACCGAACTGGAGGTGACTCGGCTCGGTTCTCGCTCGCGGCTTGCTGGCACGGTTCGTGGCTTGAAGTGAGTCCTCATGACCTTCGATGTCTCCCCTTGCAGTACGATGCATACAGCTCAGCGTGCCGGCCCTTCAAGAGTGGGCCCCCCATAATCATTCACACCAAGTGGATGTTAATGAGAATTTCACATTCAATCCCTCTTGTGCTTAATGCAACGAGGTGGAGTCTGGGTCTACTGATAGGGAACTTATTCACTCATTGGCTCTATAAAGTGAAGTCTTCGTTCCTGCACGACAGTATGTATATAAAAGATTAATGGAGCCCCTCTACATATCCTCTCCCTTGTCACTGCTTTTCTTCGACACTAGGTAGTCGTCGAGCCGCTTCGGTCCCGCATTGAGCATCTTTCATCTCACTCAAGGAGCTCAACGGTCTTGAAGATGCGCTTCCTCTCCACAGCAGCCTCGGCGCTGCTCGCCGTCAGCCAAGTGGCCGCAGCTACCCTCAAGCGCCCCCTGACGAACCTGGCAGCTCGCGAGGCACCCATAGCGCCCAAATTCTTCATCATCAGCATGGTATGATCGCCCGCGGTTCTTGCTCTCTCACACCTTTCGAATTGTTGCTAACTAAACTATACAGTTCACACCAGAGGCAAACATCTGGTATGAGAAGCTTCCCAGCAGCGGGCTTGGCGATCTCCTGGCTGTCAATGTCAGCACCCCCGGCCTCTCCATGCTGTTCCCTCACGTCCACTGCACGGAGGATCTTCAAATCTGCCAAGTCACCACGGGCGAGTCGGAGATCAACGCAGCCGCGACCATCACCGCCGTCGTGCTCTCCGACAAATTCGACCTCACCTCGACCTACTTCATGATTGGCGGCATCGCGGGCGTGAGCCCCGAGTGGTCCACCCTGGGCGGCGTCGCCCTCTCCCGGTACGCCGTCCAGGTCGCACTGCAGTACGAGTTCGACGCGCGCGAGATGCCCGAGAACTTCACCACCGGCTACGTGGGCTACGGCACCCTGCGCCCCGGCGTCCTGCCCGAGACCTGGTATGGCACCGAGGTGTTCGAGGTCAACGAGGACCTCCGCCAGGCCGCGTACAAGCTCGCGTCCAGGGCGAACCTCAGCGACAGCGCCGTCGCGGCCGAGTACCGGGACCTCTACGCCGCCAACGGCGAGGCCCACCTCGCGGCCACGCAGCCCCCGAGCGTCGTCCTCTGCGACGGCGCCACCAGCGACGTGTACTACTCCGGCGCGCTGCTGGCCGAGGCGTTTGATAATACCACGACGCTCTGGACCAACGGCTCCGGGCACTACTGCATGAGCGCGCAGGAGGACAACGCCACGCTCGAGGTGCTGCTGCGGATGGCCATCGAGGGCCTCGTCGACTTCTCGCGCATCATCATCATGAGGACCGGGTCCGACTTCGACAGGCCCCCGCCCGGCGTGACCGCCTACGAGCACCTCCTGATCAACGACCAGAACGGGTTCGAGATCGCGGTGGAGAATATTTACTACGCCGGCGTTGAGATCGCCAAGGGTGTTCTGGGCGAGTGGAACTGCACCTTCAAGGCCGGCGTCAAGCCTTCCAACTACATCGGCGATGTGTTTGGCTCGCTCGGCGGTGAGCCTGACTTTGGACCTGGGAGCATCACGCAGGGCCTGGCGGTGCTGCCTGATGGGAAGACAGGAGATCTGCAGACAAGAGATGTGGAGGCAGTCGAGGGTGTCAAGGGCAAGAGATCCGCGGCTGTCAGGCGGGGCAAGGACCTGCGACGGCGCAGGGGCTTGCCTGTGATGAGGATGTAGGCTCCCAAAGTCTGGGATATGCTGTGTTCTGAGGAGATGAAGATCCACCAATGCTGTAGAGAAAGTAAATGAACGCACAATTTTGACCCACGCCAGTATTCTAAGCCAATCCTCGATTAGTTGCAATCCAAGGAACAAACAAGACCATCTGCCCAAACATATTCACGGACCACAGTTATGCACGTCGTCCCCGTCAGGGTGTGTGAATGGGAAAACTGCCAAAATCCAGATATCAGGCCACAAGATGGCACAAGAAATGAATGCTAGCGAAAAAGCTGCCTCCTCTGGCAGGACTAAATAAACAAAAGGAAACGCGAGGAATACCAAGAGAAGCCTGGGTGAAACGCGGGTTGCGGTCTGCAGCAGGATGTGCTCGGGCAGCCCGTCTGCTCTGCGTGTTCAACTCGCTCGCCAGTAGTGGTGAGAGACGAAAAGGCTGGCGAGGCTCACCACAACAAGAACACAAATCCTAACCTACACTTCCTCGAACATCCACCGGGCGCCATCCTTGTCCTTCTCGACGAGCGTCTTCCTGTCCCACGGCGCGCAGCCTACCTGCCTCAGCTCCTCGCCCCGCGGGTACTTCACGAGAAGCACATACCCACCATCGGGGTGGTGACGGACGCAGAAGGATTCGTGCGCCTTCTGCTGCGTAGCTTTTGCGTGGAGGCCCGACTTGCCGTTGTGGCCCAGAAGGCTCCCGGACACGTGGTTGCGGAAGCCGAGCCAGTTGCCCCTCTCCACGCAGACCCAGAACCAGCCTCCCCCGGGCTGGGCTTCGGCTGGCGACTGAACCACCACCTCGCCCTCCGTGATTGTGACCACCTTGTCTGTGCCTTTGAGATGGATTTTGTATGTTTTGCCTGGGCGAGGCACTGACGGGACGTACTCGGTGATGGGTGGCTTTGCGAAATCGCTGGAACTGGGAGTTCTGATCCCGTCGTCCGAGAATGACATCGTGGTAATAATTGAGCGAACGTCGCTGTCGTCTTGCTTGATATCGCACATCGGCGCGATTGGTGCTAGGAGTGAAAGGGTACAGGTTTGTTGAGGATGCGGGTGTTGAGCGGAGGCAGGAAGTGAGAATGATGACTTTCAAGGTTGACCGTGAAAATTTAAAACCGCGGGCCTTAAATAAGACAGATTGGGAAAAGAATGGTAAATCCTGATTTGGTCTGAATCCTGGTGCCTCAGGAGCCGTTTGGACGGCCTCCTGCTTTTTATTTGCTTTATGGAGCAATACTAGTGTCCCATTTTGTTTGTCGTGTGACATCAGACTGCCCAGCTTGGGGTTCTCTCCTGTCCAAGTTGGCTTTCGGAAACCAACACATTCGTGCAAACGGACCTTGCGCCCAGTCGAGCTACGAATCCCTCGTGACCGAGGCTACTAGGCCTGCTAGGCTGTTTGACGGTCCACGCAACAAGAACCGCACAAGATATGGGACTCGCTTTGACTGCCACGACCCGGAGGTCGCGCGCCGCAGCTATAGTTTGGTTCGACCTGAACGACCGCTAAGAGCACCGCCGTCCCCGACTTATCGTCAACTGTCGTAACCCCATCAATCTTGTAGCCCTTAGAAGCTATAGTCTTGAGCGGTGCAATACTAATTATGGCTCGACCTGAGAGATGAGTAGAGAGTCAGCTGTGCATTGGATCACTGCATGACCAACCTATCGGCTGAATCGTGTCAAAGAAAAGGAAGGGATGTAGAAAACCTTACGAACATGATGCATTGCCAACACAAAGACCAAAACACATCCGTGTTTGCAGTAAATGACATGATTGGAAATACTGAACCTGGTATCGGGCTGGACTGAACTTGATGCTTTCTCACTCATCCGCTGACTGTTCGTAATTGACCTATCAGCTTGTGTAGGCATTCTGACAGGCATGGCAAGGCCAATCTGAGTGTGCTCATGGCACCCGAAACGTGCCAATTGCCAGAATTATAGTTTCAAGATGGCCTTATGTCTCTCCAAGAATTTCTCAACGCACCCCACAAAGCGATCCAGCTCCTCATCGGGTGTGTCTAGGATCAGGGCGATAGACCCCCGCCTATGGATCCAATACCCTTCCTCCAGCATCTCAAACCAGAACAAGTCATGCAAGTCGTGCCGCTCACTGACGTCTTCCACCGATCTGATATCGCGCAGGCCGGTATCCGAGAAGTGAACTGCCCACAATGCCCCACGGCCTGTGACGGAGCACTTGGTGCCCTTGGTGACCTCTTGAAGCCGTTGGCGGTACTTGTCGCCCTTTGCGTTGAAGGAGGTGATCACCTCTGGCGTCAGGATCTTTGACAGGCCTGCGTGGCCGACATGCATTGTCATGGTGTTGTTGTTAAAAGTCCCCGAATGTGCCACCGCACGGGCGGACCGTGGATCGTAGACAGCCATGATGTCTTCTCGGCCGCCGAACACGCCGAATGCGAAGCCCCCGCCGAGATATTTCCCCATCGTCACCAGGTCAGGCTTGAGGCCGAGGACTCCCTGGAGGCCGTGTGGGGCAAGACGGGAGGTCATCACCTCGTCGAGGATGAAGACCGCCCCGACCTTCTTTGCTGACTCCTGTTGGCTAGCATTAGTACGAGATCAACCAAGGTTGGATCTCATCCGTTGACGTACCTGAATCTGAAATAGGAATTCTTCAGTCCCACTGATACCACCTCCAGCGCCTTGCATAGCTTCAACAATGACAGCAGCAAGGCCTGGTGTTTCCTCGATAACCGCCTTGGCAGACTCGACGTTGTTGTACTTGCCTATGACCCAGTCCTCTCTATTGACAGCGTTAGACGCCACCTTCCCATTCCCAAAGCTGAACACTGCGCCGTGGTACGCCCCACAGAAGACAGCAATCTTGTTCTTGCCCGTGAAGACCCTCGCGGCGTTGAACGCGTGCATGTTGGCCTCGGTGCCCGAGTTTGCGAACCGCACCCGCTCCAGGTCGAACCGCTCGCATATGAGCGCTGCGTATTTGTGCTCCTGGCTTGTCGTGGATCCCAGGTTCAGGCCGACGTTGTCCTAGTACCTGTTAGTCACCTGCTACGGATCCCAAAGTGATAATTACATTCTGGAACATTCTAAAGCACAAAGATCGGGGATGTGTAGCAGGAGAAGAATGGTACGAACGAAGGTCGAGACCATGGCCTCGCGGATTACGGGGTGCGAGTGGCCGTAAATGCCAGCGCTGAGCTCTCCGACCAAATCAAGATACCTGCACCTTGTTAGATCCTGGAGCCGAGAGGTGCCAAACAACTAAATCTCACTTGTGCCCGTCTTCATCCCACACAAACGGCCCCTTGCCGCATTTCATCGTGAGTGGGAAGGGAGAGGTGTGGAGCAGAGTCCTTGTGTTGCCACCGGGCAGATGGGAAACCGCGATTTCATGTTGCTCCTTTGATTTCGGGTGTGATTCCACGAATCGACTCTGTGCTGCCGTCAACCTTCGTCTGAGCGATTCGTCGGCCGCGGCCTCGACTTTGGACTTCGGGTCTACCCCGCCCGGGGTGCGCTCTTCAAGTGCAGTGGGGGCCATGTTCAAAGTTTCGGTCGGTGCGAATGTGTAATTCAATGAGCTAGGTCGAGGTAGTTGGATTCACGTCAGTTCAGGCCCTCAGTTCTAGACACTACAACGTAGGATCATGGTGAACGAGCCGTAGAGAGCGAGCGATGTTCGTGGACTGTGCCTGGGCCGGCCGTTGCCAAGCTCCGGCTCCTTACAGTATCTGATCCACTCGGCCCGATGCCGGTATGCGTCGTGCTCCCGAGAACCTCGTACGCAAAATGCCAAGGTTTGGAGGCAAAATTCCGATCTGAGGGCACGGCTTCGGTCTTGTATTGCTGGCCATTTTGGTAAACGGTGATTAATTGAGGCACAATGTATATGTAGACGCCCGTTCTGAACAGGGGTTCTTTTCTCCCGCGATCAAACAACATGGTCCTGAAACATTCACCACATAGTGTATCTAGACTATGGAATAAAGACCAGAGCTGGAAGCTGAGATGAGTCTGAGCGATTCTTGATGCCGTCTCCACAAGTATCACATGGCAGGAGAAATGTGAGATCTCTGCACCAGTTTTGCTGCATACTTCTAGAGGCTGGACTACTCAAGGAGGCAGCCAGGAGGCAATGATTCTGGACAGTGAGCGGCAGTCTACTCCAATATTGTTTGAGTTTAGCACGTGAAGATGACCATTTGGTTTGAAGGCGCATCCATACGTCCTTTGGGGAGTTGCTTTGGGAAGTTGTCATCGTTGACGCCACACCAAATGACACAGATCATGCAGTAGGCAGATACAGGATTGAACAGCAATAAGACAATCGGGTACTCCATTGACATTCTATTCAATTATCTTTCAAGGGAAGCCAGTTGAGCATTGGTTGATACTTGTAATTGTGTGAACATCCCAACCACGGCCGAAAATCACAGTATACTTACTTCTAACAGTCCCACCTGCGTGGAATTATTTCCCAAAACTTTCGTGAACAATTTCCCCCAGGCATGACAGCACATGTAACCAAATTATCCCCAAAGTTGGAGCTATCAAGCACTGGGACACAAGTCAGAGTTGCCCTCAGCATACACAGCCACGTCACACTCACGAACAAAAAACCACCGTCCGCCCCGTATGCAGGTCAGAAACGCCCGTAATGAGGACACACGTGTATGACGCAGGGGTACTGGTTCGAGGCGACCTCCTCCTCCTTGACCCTCCTGCAGTCATCGTCGCCGCAGGGCTCCGACACGAGGATCTTGATGATCCGGTGACCGCAACGGTGGTGGATAATCACCTTTCTCCGTGTACACATAATGAACAGGACTGTCGCAGACTCGTGCCGCTAGGTCTATATTTGGCTCTTCCGTCCGCGGATGTGGGACATGTAGTGGTGAACTTTTTGTGGCGGGAAGTGTGAACAAATTGAGGTCATTTGCAGCTCAAACTCTGATTGATAATTTCATGCCGGTGGGAATGAGTGGAATAGGGCACAATCGTCGAATGAGGCCAGCGAATATGACATTCCATAGCGTGAGGTGGACTTCTCCGTCATAATATCGTGTAATATATACGGGGAACAGTTGACCCAGGACGGGCCGGGCCTTCACTTAAAATTGTCACCTAAGATTGCGAGGCGCACGGCGGCCACAGAGGATCTGGAGTGAGGGGCACACCGGGCGGTTAATTCAGACACGCAGTCCTGCCAGGGTTCATTACGAAGTCTGTACTTGCATCCAACTTGCAACATGCGACCAATGGAAAGCTCGCCGAAGCGCGGACAGGTCCCAGTGGAGCCGTCCTCGGTGTCCCACGACCCGGAGGTTAACTATGCCATCCAGAGACGCGAGCGTGCCTGCAAATGCGGTGCTGCTCACCTACCAAAAGGTGGGCATTGATCTCGCGTCCGGGCAACGGTGACGAAGGATACACCGGATAAAAACTCTTGGCCCCACCTCGAACCATCCCCTTTCGAAGTGCCCGTACCAACCGGAGCGAAAGGTCCTCGCAACTACGCGCGAGCCTACCTGCTACCTGCCTGCCATGACTTCGGTACAAGTCGCCATCCGAAATGAGGGACTGAATCCAGACCTCAAACGCCGCCGAGTCTCATGATTCCGCCGCCACAAGCACGACCGAAGGACCGTTCTGGAGGGGCGAGAAGGATTGCTAACCTGCCAATCCATCAAATGCGGGTACCAGCTAGACGCCCACGCTGTTACACGCGCTTTGCTTCTTCATTTCCCGCAGCATAGGTCTTGACTCTTGTGTTTGGTACCTTGCGAATGGATTCGTCCAGAATATCATGCCTGCTGTTTGTGCCTTCGTGGGGTGCGCTTGTTCATTAGGTCGTGGACTTGTACTAACATGGTGTGTTGTTCCCTCAATCCTGTGGGAGAGCCGGATTCCAGTCCCACGATTCATGACCACCCAGGCAGAGATCGCCACTCCTCTGAAATGTCAAGACAAGGGCAAGATGGAGCACAAAGAAGAACACCGATCTTCTGAGACTCAACACCCAGGCGAGGTCGACGGCTGCTGCTGTAATTAGAATGCCACCCATGGCCATTTTGAAACTGGCAGGCCAGCAAGCGCGGCCTATGACCAGCATCTTAACCAAGAATAGCACGAATCGGAAGAAAGGTGACGTAGGCTCAGATAGTGTGCGTGTGAACTCTTCGTATCTTGTCTTGACTTCTCCGTAAAAGGTGGTCGGCGGAGGCATCAGCAGGGGTGTTGTGATGGCGTCTTGATCACGTGTTGGACTGGAGTTCCTGTATCGGGGCGACCGCGGGCGCGGGTGACTGTCCTGGCTATGAGATGGGGACATTGTTGGTGCGCGGTGCCTTGTTGGCGGTGGGTTTGAGAGTTTCTGTAGGGTCTGGTGAAGTTGAGGCGGTGGTAGGCCATCCTCTTTCTGAGCGTCTTCAAGATCGTCTTGCAATGACGACTGTACGGTGGCACGCTTTCTGGGATCTGTGGGTAATTAGTCAGGCGCGGCGACGTGGGATTGGGTCTTGAACGAACCTGGCACAGGAGTGCTTGGTGGCATTGGCGAATCCAAGTTCTGGATGCGCCGCCCCGGAACTCCAATCGACGCGCCGGCGCCACGTAACATGCTCTCCAAAATTGTGACGTTCTTCAGCGCTTTCAGAACGTCGTCTGCGCTGGGGCGTTCCATTGGGTTCAGCGCGAGCAACTGCTTCAGAAGTGTGTAGAGTTTTCCGGGTAGCTCCGGTCTCTCTCGTCGCTCGTCCTCGAACCCTTTCCAGTCTGTGATCTCGGCCCGCAACATATCAACGTCCTCAAGCTCTTCATGGATCGTGTTGGCTGATCGGTATGGCAGTCGTCCAAAGCACATGAAATACAAGATCATCCCCAAGGAGAAGATGTCTGACTTGGTTGTGAAGTTGCCGTACCTGCCCGTACCGTCCTTCTTCAGAACCTCGGGTGCGCAATAGGATATGGTGCCAGTTGATCCGGTCGACTTACGAACGACATTTTCTGGCTGCACCTCACCAAAGTCGCTGATCAGGCAAGTGATCCTTCCGCGCTCATCATGCAGCAGGCAGTTGCTTGGCTTGAGGTCACGGTGGATGTAGTTGGTGGCGTGCAGGTATGCGAGACCTGCAGTGATATCTCTGAAGAACGAGTAGATCTCCTCGGGCAGGAGTTGGGAGCGTGCGGCCCACAAGTCTGACGGCCTCTCCGTTTGGCCCTTTGATCGGCGCCGGATCTGAGCCTTGAGCTGTTCCTTGGTTGTCTCCTCTGGGAACTTGCCAACTACCTTGTGAAGTAGATCTCCTCCGTTACAGTACTGCTGAAGGATGAAGGCGCATGCCACGCTGGGTCCGAACCGGTTGAGTTTGACATCTTCCAGCCAAACGTGTCGGTACGAGACCAGGTTTGGGTGCGACAACTTGGCGAGAAGCTCGACCTCGATCAGGACCTTCTCAAGCCAGCCGTGGTCATCGCCGACGGGCACACGCTTGCATGCGAAATATCCCAATTGACAGCCGTCAATCTCATGTCTCACCAGGAGGACGACACCCTTCCCGCCTCGACCGAGTTCTCTTTCTTCGACGAAGAATGTCTTGAAGTAGTTTGGCTGGAAAGCCTCCCGTTTGATACGACTTCCTTCCTGCGGGGCGGGAGAGCTCGAAACAAACTCGGCATCTTGCACATATTCCGGCAGGGTCCGGTTGTTGTCATCAAAAGCGTGGACGAGCCTGCGAATGGGGCTCGATGGCGTTGGATCGGACTGAAACAGGTCGTTGCGGTCTCGCAGCATGCGAAAATAGTCCGGACTGACATAGGATTCGTTTTCAGACGAGGAGTCGAAGCTCCGTTCGGGCGAGGATGGTCTCAACGGCTGGTGGCATGTCGGGCACTCTGTCAGGGCACGGTCAAGCTCGAGGCGGCGGGAGGAGGGGTCGCGAACAACGACGGCATTGTGGTGACGCCTGTATAATTGCTCATTAGCAGGGGCTACAGAATAACCATCTCCTTGCGGAGCTGGGGGCGGAAGCGTAGGGTGCTAGAAGGACAACGGACGACGTACAAGACGATCTCGCGACCGCGAGACTGGTATGGAACGATTGACATGGCCAGCTTGCCAGGCTAGAGGTCGTCAGGATGCAGAAAGAAGTCGAGCATGGTAAGTTCTGCCGGGAGGTCATGTGAATAGAAAAGCCCGGTGTCAGCTTGCCAGCGGCAGCAGGATTGATGTGCTTCTCGACCTGCACTGTCTTTGTTGTGGTTATTGTTATGACGACGGTTTAATGGGGTTGTCTTGGAGTTGCACGGCCGGCTGCAGCTTACAGTCGCATTCAGCTGCCTGTAGGTGCTGGACAGGGATCCCGAGTCTTGTGAGGGATGCTGAACTTGGCAAGGCGGGGCGGGGCAGGAACAGGGGGTAGCTCTTTTGCTCTATTCCTCCATGTCCGCCCAGATATCCCCTGTAACCTTCTCTATGCAGTCGCTGTCGATATCTGGCATGTATACATGTAGACAGATAAATGTGACTGCATAGAATGCAAATTACTGTCTGAAAGAAGACCTGAATCATCTACCAGAATATATGGGCACAGTGACGGACGGCCATATTCGCCCACTTGGACATCCCTAGCCAGTCTGGATTTGTAATGAGACTGGTATATCACGGCCCGGCTTACCTAGTGTTTAGCCTGGGCGCCTTCAGGATGAAGGATCACCTGCTGCTTCTATCCAGAGATCAACAACCGATTGTGCCCTGGACAAGTGTACTGATGCCACACGGAGAAAGACCATCTGCAAGACTGACCTTGTCTGGTAGCCAGAAGCCAATAGGATGCCAGGCCTTGCTCGGACAAGACTGGCCTGTGACCGCTGCCACTCCCAGAAGCTGAGATGTCCAAAGCAGCCCGGAAACGCGACCTGCACTCGATGTCTCAAGGCTAATACACAATGTACATACAGCCCACCAGGTACAATCTCAGCATGCAGCACTGGCAGCTTTGGCATTGTGGCGGATTTCATGGCAGTGGATGAGAATCTGCAGGACAATGGCTTCTTCAGTTGGGCCTCCCCTGGGGCAATGGACTTCAACACGCTTTTCCCACAGGAGACGGAGCCGTCAAATGGTGGAACGGGGCCGGATGAGCAGTCCGTTCCAGCCTTGTCCAACTCACCGACTGATGAGCCCACCGATCCCGCATACCTCATCACCAGCAAGCTGACAGAGCTGCTCCTCGACATGGGTAGGCTCTGGGCAAAGATGCCCGTGAAGTCAACGCTGCACCTGGCGCAAAGGAACTCACACGAGGAACACGTCAAGAACCTGACGGACAAGATAGCGTCCAAGGCCGCACTGGAAAGTATCTTCGCCCTCAGCCAACGACTCATCGACCTGTACCATGATGCCATCAGCACCGCCCTGCCCCTGGACACCGGGCCTCCCCCTACCTGCGACATTCCAGACTGCACGCACAGCCTCGAGCTGCCCCCGGCGCTCGACGACATTGAGAAGCAGATTTCCGGGCAGGAAGAGGCACCCAGGACCGACATGCCCCTGGCAAACGTCCTCCTGTCCTGCCACGCCCGCCTGCTGGACCTCGTCGACTGCTTCTTCCTGCTCGTCACCTCATGCCTCCGGGTGACGGTGGCCAGCCCGGACCGGCGGGAGCCAGAATTCAACGGGCCCGAGATGCGCGTGGGCTCTTTTGTCCCGCCCAAGACGGCCGCCGTCTCAATGCAGATTGCCCTGCTGAAGCATTTGATGGTGGGGCTTGTCGGACAGGCTGGCCTCGTTCGGCACGGCTGTGTCGTCTCGTCCAAGGGGTCGGCGGCAGCAGCATGGAAGCGCAAATCCTCGCTTTGCAGCATCAACTTCTCACGACGAGGCACGCCTCATATCTGGGGCATGTTGGCACCATTGAGGACTTCTTGATGAGATTTGATACCAAGAACTTATAGGTGGATACTGTTGGGACAACTGCCGGGGATGGCCGCAGTACTGTCCTAACCTGCGTAGTCAGGGTACGCAGGAGGGTACTTGATGGTTCTACGTGAGGCTGGTTATCGATACGGTAAGACAGCGTGCGAGAGTCAGTTCTATGGACGTGATGGACCACCACCAAGACTTTGCACGATCGAAAGTTGGTCAGGGTACTAGGGACATGGCTGGGGCACCGCATGGATCACAGTCCGCTGATACATCAGTCTCCAGCGAGACAAAGGGGACAGTCATATCACCCAGGACTCCCCTCGCCGATGCGAAGGGTGCACCATGGTATGCGAGTCAGAAGCTGCAGGCGAGTTGGGAATTTCATGGGATTTCGTCTCTCGTATGTTTTGGGCATTATAAGCCTATGCGTCCTCCGATCCTACAGCAGCCGGCTGAGGCTTGGAACGGAACGCTTCCAGGCTTGGATGATGGCCTAGAGCGACTGCAAACAGAGTTAGCGTTGTGTGTCCAATCAACTTCGGCGTGACCTGTCTGTGGAGCGCATTACGTACGTCTGTCATATAGGAAGTATGAAGTGACAAACAGGATGGGGAGCGCGATCATCGTCGACACCCACTTCCGCGCAGCTCGCTTGTACTCCGGGCTCGACGGGTCGACCTCCCGCTTCGGCTCGGCCGACGGCTCTGCGGGTTTTGGCGCATGGGCGGCGTAAGGCAAGGGGGCCGATGCCGGGCTGCTCTTGCTCGCTGGCGTCGGTGCGCTGTTTGCTGGCTTGGGGGTCACTGGTTGGCTTGATGCCCTTGGTGGGCTCGGTGCCGCCGCAGGCTTCGTGGTGCTGGCAGCCGGTCTGGGTGTGGACGTCGGCGTGGGCGTGTGCGTCGAAGTCGCTTGTCCTGGAGCCTTGGCTGCCGAAGCTGCGGCGGTGGATTTCGGTGCTCGCGTTGTCGTCGTCGCTGTGCTAGCTTTCGTTGCTGGGGCCTTCTTTGCAGGTGCGGCGGCCTTCGTCTCCTCAGCAGCAGTCGCTGTACTAGCAGACTTGGTAGCCCGGGTCTTTGGGGCCGGCTTGACAGCCTTGGCCACTGTCGAGCCTTTCTCTGAAGAACTGGTAGCAGCAGTCTTCGTAGACGCCTGTCTTGGCTTCGCAGCAGCCGCAAGGGTCGATTTTGGTTTCTTCTCCACTGCCTCCTTTACTGTATCTTTGACCACCTTGGCCTGCTCTTTGGTTGCCTGGGCTTTCTTTGGCCGAGTCGTAGAGACTTGCCGTATCTTCTGGTGCAGAGCATTCGCAGTCCTGAGGGGCGTAACACCCGTGGTCAACCAACCATTGCCACACCGCGACAGAAGCTGCGTGCTCGGCCCGAATCTCAGCATTTTGTCCATTTCGTATGTAGAGCTTTGACGAGAATAGATGGTCTCGTTGTAGTGTGCCACAGGTGAGCCGGAAGGTAGTCTGACGGCTCAAGGTGCTTCGATCGCAGGTTTTCGCCGAGCGGTTGGTTGAACGAAAGACGTCGGAGTTGGGAGTGTTCGACAAGGGCCGTTCAGGTGAGTGAGAGCTCAGGGCGACATTGCTGGCGCATGGAAAACAAGTACGGGAACGCGAACCCCTGTACAGGATCGTGGCCTTGGTGGGGTGGAAGCAGATGGCACCGAATTGGCTGGCTGCGGTTAAACATGCGCTCGCTGTTTGGTAGGGCGAATCCGTTCGACGCGACGCGACTTGGAAGATTGACATTCATGCGATGGTGATTATGTAATCCCGAGGTACTGAGGTACAACCTCCAGGCACGTTGCAGCATCTTGAGCTCCAACACGAGTTCCGAGGCGCGCCTTCTTCTGTGGCTATCAAGACGAGCCAAATTTGACCGATTTGTGTTTGTAAAAGTAACAGACGATGACATGCAAAACTCTACTGGATATCCTTTGCGTGTTTAACCGTCAGCCCAATTCGGCATCTCTGCGCATTCAACTTGCACCACAAATATATCAACGCTTCATCCATTGTCTGGTAGAGACAGGAGGTTCTGCCACTTTGCATTCATATCCCCTCAATGTTATACATCGACTGCCCAAGACCAAGGCGTTCTCTTCCTCGGACCGGAAGCACGCCTACGAGGTTTGATCCGGGTCCTTGACCTCGACAACCAGTTTACCTGCGTTCCGAGGGGATTAGTCCCGGTTGTAAACTCAAAGGGACGAAAACTGCGGACCCACTTACCTGTGTTGATGCCCTTGAACATGTCGGCGAGCGCTTGGTCTGCCTGTTGCAGGCCGCCCTTCACCACCGTGTTCTTGGATTTGATCTGCCCTTGCGAAACCCATACAGCCAACTGTTTCATTGCTTCGGCAAAGTCTGCGGCGAAGTCGAGTACAATGAAGCCCTCCATGCTGTTTCGCATAATCAGTCGATATCTGGCAGGGTCACGCGAAAGGTGCACTTACCGCAGTCGCATCGATGAAATCCGGCCAAGGTTCTGTCGTCTGTGTCAGCTGCGAAGGCTAACAAACTGTAATTCTAGAATTCTCATACCTTGTGGAGCTCTCCAGATGCCTTGTCGCCGTTGTACTCGCCGATGCCTGTTTTCACGTCAATGGGTTGGAATGGACCGTCTTTGATGGCATCTTTTTCTCACTTCCACACTTCACGATCCGACCCCGAAGCTTCGCCTGGCCCAGAGCCAGGTCAAGAATATCGCCTCCGACTGCCACGCTGTTAGTGACTTTTCCGCTGTCAGTTTGGAAATCTACTCACCATTGTCCCAGTATAGGTCAATTTGGTCCTGCATGCAGGTCAGCATTCTGGGCTCAGGAGGTTTCGTGTCCCTGACATGCTCACCTTTGTCGCCTCGAGGAACTGATCGCGGAATTCAGGGGCCTTGTAGTTCAGGGCAACATCGAATCCAAGCTCCTTCAACCAGGCGCACTTGTCGTCTGTTCCCGCTATTCCCACAACGCGGCAGCCTTTCAGCTTGCAAATCTGCCCGACGATAGATCCAGTTGCTCCAGCCGCTCCCGAGACAACCACAAGCTCTCCTTCCTTTGGCAGTCCAATCTTGTTCAACCCCAACAGGGCGGTCAATCCAGTCATGCCAAGGGCTCCGAGAAGGTCCGGCTTCTGCACGCCGGGCAGTAATGGTGCTGGGAAGACTGTTTGAGGGCCAAGCACGGCCACCTCCTTCCATCCAGAAAATCCCGTTGCCCAGTCGCCGGCCTTGAATGCTGGGTTCTTTGATGCCAGGATACGACCGGCGGCGACGCCTCTCATGACCTCACCAATCTGCACTGGAGGTAGGTACGAAGCGGTCTCTGCTACCCGGTCAGCAAGGCTTTGTTTATATCCAACATTGGACACTGACCTCTCAGCCAAACACGCATCGACGGATCTAGCGAAATGTAATATGTCTCGAAGAGAACCTCGCCATCCTTGAGATCTGCCTCCGTTGGCGCCAGACTCGATTCGACGCGGAATGTCTCCCCAGGGCACGATATCTCCCGTCGGTCGCTTCGCGAAGACGACGGAGACGCTTTCTTTTGCCATGTTTGTCTCGTAGAGCAGTGATTCGATACTGGTGCGGGAAGTCGATGTACTAAATTGGGACCACGATATTCTTGAAGACTTGGCAGGCACACTCGGGTTCGATTATGACGGAAACATGCCATCAGTTATCTATCTGCCTACTCAGCCCAACAACAATCTGACTCAAAAGACCGCAGTGGTACCGCACAGTAGTGCCCGCCAGCGCCCGCGCCACACAGCGCTACTGTTTGTAATGCAAACTCTTCCCACAGCAATCCTTAAAGCTGAGAGCCGAGGCTTGGTGCGGTTGATAGGACGCTTCGCCGTACCGAAAGGGCAAGTCGGCCGGGCCTGGAACGATGATGCTCGCCCTGCAGGCCCGTTGTTGACGGGCCCCACTACGAGCCTCGAGGCCCGGCCGACCATGCTCGAAATGGAATCCCATCCCGCGCCCCCGGCTGGACGGCTGGACGGCCGGGCTCTTGGGCCCTCCCCTGATTAGCTCCAGCGCTCCCACGGTACGTTTCGACCTGCGTCGAATTGAGTGTGCTGATCGGCCTGGTCAGCAGAGCGTGCATGAAGGCGCCGAGCGGCGAGTGCAACGGTGACATTGGGGCGGGCGTACGTCTCGGAGAATAAAAAAAACGTCACCACCCGCTTGTCATGTTGGTGCGGCCTGGCGGGCCCCATTCGGAGTGGCCACGGGCGGGGCTTGGCGATCTTGCAGACTCCTCCGCCCGCCTGCACCGCCCACAAACTGACCGAGGTGTGCGAGCGATACCGAGGCATCTCCCTCAAACGTGTTCGTCTATTTATGGGGCGTTCGGATGGCGGTCTGGCGCTGTCACCGTCTGATCTACAGTACTGCACGGAATTTAGTCTACATTCTCGAATGTTGCCCCAAGAGAACCATCGGGGCCCCGTCGGTTGTCTCGGGCGCCTGTCCCGATCGAGCAGTTGTACCGCGCAAACAGCCTCGACGACAAGCGCAGCAGACTGCAGTAGCACCATACCGGGAAGCCGCTCGGTGAGCTTTGGGAAAGGGTTGGTTTCATTTTTAGCCCGTTTTCAACCGCGATGATTTGAGTTATGCAGGCGAGCGGGATCTCAACCCGTGCAGAAGCGTCGGGGGCACGCTCCGGAGAGAACCATTGCTCCGTCTACACAATGCGCCATCCCGATATCATGATGCTCAGCTAATGTGCTTGGCCTCCACGGGTCATCATGACTAGACTCTGAATAAGCATTTGCATTGTTGTTGGTTCTATACGTGTATCATCAGTGACTGTGCATGTAGATCCTTCATTTGTCTCCTACACATTTGGGACCAAGTGACATTCTTCACGAACTTCAGAGTGGATATCAGAGAAGGCATAATTCTTGAAAATTTGAGCTATCACAGCTGTCTGTCATTCTGACCTGGCCAAACGGCCCCCCATCTTTCGGCGTTGATTTCTAGGCAGAGCAAGCGCGAAACTGCTTATGTCCCGTCTCGTCCCCGATCACCAACACCAGAAGTTGAGCCGCCGCCATCATGTAGATAGGTATGATGTAGAAACAGAAGATGAACAGCAGCAGCATACTTGAGACTGACAAATAGTTTTGAACCGTGAATGATATGGGAAGGCACGCGAGGCCAACCAGAAGCAGGACCGCGGTTACCTTTGAGACTTCTGAGGTTTTCGGCTGGTGAGCCGAGAGGACTTCGTAAGCTTGGGCATCGCTCTCAGACAATGAGCGCCTGCGTGGGAATCTGTCTCTCAGAACCATTCTAAACTTGATACGTATATGGAAGTTGCTGCTGTTGGTTAGTAATCAATTTGGGGCTGTCGACTGCGAATGGATGTTGTCGTCCAGATGGTGCCCGAGATGAATCGACAGATAAATGGAAGCCTCCTCGTACTTTGATTTCGGGAGACGACCACAGAAGTATAGGACACAAGCTCTGTGAATTTATATCATTTTGACATGGTTCTAGATGACGCACATTCAATTTTCTATTGTGGGCCTTTGAACTCTTTGTTTAGTTTGTATGCCTTTGTTCCAGCACATAACAATGAGAGGAACAAACAACGCCAAGTCTACGGCCGCCAGTTGCATTACTGCAGGGCCGTTCCATTCCCCTCCTTGTTGAAGACCACCAATCTGAGAGTTGAGCAGATTCTGGCATCATAGGTAAAATCGAGTGGTCTCGTTTGTCATCTGTACACATATGCTTCTTAAGCAGCATGCATCCAGTCCCTTCATACAGTGATAAATAGGTAACATTGAAGCGCTCTTATCAAGGCCAGCTTGGTTATCTCGAATGCACTCAAAGCAGACTCAGTACGATCACTCCAATTGAGACTTCATTCAAGCTCTGCCCCTAAACATGTACCAGTAGTAATCCCCATAGTAGACACTATGCTCAGCGCCATCCCCTGTTTCAAGCAATGGAACCAGCGACTTCCATTTGTTTTCTTCAAATCGCTGGATGATGTTGGCATCTAGATCTCTCTTTAGCTGGACAACTTCTTCCATAGCCTCACGTTTCGTATACGTCGTACAAGCAGTTACAATATTTTGATCAACGAGAAACCGAATCGTTGGCGCCCATGATTCGACCTCGCACTGCGTCCGACCACTGTGGAAGAGAACCGCGAGGTCCGGCTTAGAAAATTGTTCGATCTTCGCGAAGTCGTGGTACGAGCCCCGATACAATGCGACGAAACGCTCGCGTCCCTGCGCAGCGCACTGTGGGCAGCAATCGTGCTCCACAAAGCCAAGGCTTTCGCCCTTGCCATCTCTGCCGGTGTTCTTTGGAGTCTGAGGGCCGACCAGGACTGTTTTGATAATCCTCAAATTTGGGAAGAGGTGCAGTATCTCCTCGAACATCATCATCACCCCATATTCCCTGGATGCCGCCCCCACGATGTGAATGAGAAGCGACGTTTTCGCACGCAGGTCCGGCAGCCCGACGTACAGTGCGTTGGCTATGGTCATGCTTATGCTTCCAGCGCCCGTGGCCGCTCTTAGCCCAGCCCAGTAGTTCAAATAGATTTTCTCGATTCCTTTGCTGCTCCTGGCAGACATCGAGGCACCAAGGCCGGGGGCGAAGCCAAAGTTATTTGGTTCAACAAATGCTCCGATCTCTTGTCTGCCATGCAGCTTTTTGAAGTAGTCAAACCACCCGTTCAGCGATGCCATTTCCGTAAAATTCTTTGATGGCACTGGCACTGGTGACTTTTTAATGACATCTCCAGTCTCATTGAACAAGTCGACAGCGAAAAGCTCCTCGCTCGAAAATAGCTGGTAGAACTTGCATGTTTGGTTCGAGTGGTTCCACGCTTGACATTCCTGGCATTTGAAGGCAACATGACAATTCTTGCAGGAATCCAGCGTCATCTTCTGGTGGACTGTGAGCTGATACTCGGAACGGTAGCACGTGTTGCAGTATGGCTGACAGCCAAAGATTGACGACGCAGTTTTGTCAGCGATTTCGGCTAGTACGTTCATGTGCATATTCTGAAGATGATTCAGAGGTCAGTCTCGCAAATCACTTGCAGAAACTATCTCTCACTCTCTCTTGGCGGAAAGCTTCTCACCAGCCAGTCACACAATGGGCCCCAAGATCTGCCAGCATTTGCAGACGTTTCATCTTCGTCAGGATTGTTGATCCGGCGGAATGCTTTGCAGTGCTCTTTATGCAAGCACCTCCAGTCTACCTTCTGGCATCGTTCCGAACAATAGCGTACCCTCTTGCAGGCGCTGCAAGCTTTCAGGTCCGGTTTGTGGGCGAGGCAACGAATGCAAAGCCAACCCCTTATCGCTAGGAGCGGAATGTTCGGCACACCAATGGGAGCGCCGCCCGGGTCGGCATCCAGCAACCGTTCACGGTTGGCGTAATTCGTGTGAAGGCCGACCTGCCTCTCTTCAACGGATGCCGATGGTCGTGAGATTCTTGTGGCGTCCATCTTGCGAGTGCATTGTGCGAGCTAGCAATGAGGGCTCGTCGCCTGGCCAGCCACCGTCACTCGGCGAAAGGAGAACGGCTTGGATCGAGTTCAGTCGAGCACCCCTGGCCTCTACTGCGTATCCAGAGCGCATGTCCATCGAAGATGCTCCAGTGTAACCCTTCCGGGGTGTGCGCCGAGGTTGGTTTGGCTTTCCCCGCACGCTGTGAGCCAATGTGGTGATGCTGAAGGCCGCCAGCAAGGGTGTGCAGACTTCAGATTAACGCTAGTCGTTTAGCTTTGATATCAGTCCAATCAAATATGGTATGACTCATAATTGTATGTTTAGCCTGTTTTGATTACGTAATAATTAGAATATTTGATTACCTAATACTAGTTTTCTCGTATATAAAGGCCGACTTGTTTAAGCTGTCTTTTAAGCTTGAGTTCTTGTGATTCTCCTCTTATATTTTATGAACCCCAACTAGCCACTTTCCGACGCTTATACTTCATGCTTGTACAACCCCACTAGAGCACAACGCTTTTCACGTTGAATTACATTAGAACATTTGATAATTTCCATTAGGTAGTCTGTCCTAGTCAACGCCACTTGAGCATCCAGCGCAGGCGGGCACTTAAGTTCGGGTCTACCTCACAAATCAAGCGCACACAGTTCCTGACATGCTACATTTCCGCAGCTGCTGAGACTTGATGATATATACGTCCATGATTGGACCAAGAATTACAAAAGCACATAGGAAAGACGTTCTGTGCATAGCAACTTGACGTGAAGCCTCAATCAAAAAGGGGAGGCACCTCTGAAGACGTGACTTCACCTACAGTTTCAAACGTTGCTGCGACAACTCTGGCAGAGCCAGAGTCATGATACCGATCCTGAATTTAAATACACAGGACCATCATGCCTCGCAGGGCTGCTGCCACATCAGCACCAGTCAGGCATCCGGATGACACAAGAATGCCCCAGGATGTTCTCAAGCCTACTCCTGGCAAAGAATTGCGCTGGACCAAGCAGCAAAGCTGGAAACTCGAAACACTTATCAAAGAATACCGAAGCTCGCGTGGCAACCAAATCAGCCGCGACGGCCAGCAGAAACTGGCCTTCGTCAGGAAGCAGTTCCTCCCGTACCTGAGATTTGATATACACATGACGCCGGATATCAAGCGTTACTCCAAGATCGATGAACGTTTGCAGGAGATTATCCAGGAGAGGCGCCTGTTACCAGAGGACCTGGTGGCTGCCGCAGAGCTCCTTTACCAGAAATTTGAATCTGAGAGCTGGGGTGCACCCAGTGGGATGCGAAGAGCTAGCGCGACTGGAGGCGGACCACCCGCAGACCATCCCATCTGGGGCGTCGGTGGGATCATGCATGGCGCGAGGATGGTCACGGAGGGGAAGAAAACCAATTACGTTCTCGACGACCGCTATAGGGACGAAATGCAAAATGCCAGAGTCTATGGGAATAACGGCCTCACGCCTGGCGATTGGTTCCCCAAGATGGTCGTTGCTCATTTCAGGGGGGCACACTCAGGCGGGATGCGTGGGATTTCCGGAGACCCCGAGCGCGGCGCGTTCTCCATCGTCGTGTCTGGGCAGTACGACGAAGACCTGGACGAAGGCGACGTGCTCTATTACAGCGGCGAGGCTGCAGACAAAAACGAAAACCCTCACGAGGTCATCGGAAGGGCGACCAACGATTCCCTGGTGGAGTCTTGTGCAAACCGGCAGCCGGTCCGTGTTTTGAGGAGTGCTTCAAAGGGAGAACGGCAGAGGCATTACTCGCCAGCTTGTGGCATAAGATATGACGGCCTTTATACAGTTGTAGCAGTTCAGAACCGCCACAACGCCAAGGGTGGCCTGTACCAGCGCTTCAAGCTCCGTCGAGTCGGTGGGCAGGAGGATTTGGAAGACATTGCAGCGAGGAGCCCAAGTGCCGAACAGAGACGGGACTTTCAGAGGTTGAGAGAGGGATACTAGCCGAGGTGCTATTAATTACCACGGCGAGGCCCTCCACGCAAGAGTATTGGACCTTTTGAAATGACTTGTGCCGCCGTTGCAACATCATTTCATTAATATAAGGGAAAAGGCCAAGCCTTGCATAGCGAATTGACTGTAATTGCCTACAACCTACATTGTCTCTTGTCCCACTAGGACAATCATTGTCGTTACAGCTTAGTAGAGGAACTCAAAGAACACAAATAGTCTATAAGGAAAAGGTCAAATGATAGCATACGAAGGACATTCGGAAGCCAACGCCTGATGACGGTTGATCTCAACACACAGACTGTTTCCTCGACGAGAAAAATAGCATGGGATTAGTTCAGGGTAGTTTCAATACTTGTCCCAGGGCATCTTTATTGTTATCGCACTGCCGTCGTTTGCGTGTCCTTCTTTCTATTCTTGTTCTTTCAAGAGTCGCCATGCACACTCATACAAGTGTAGCAGCTCAAGGCTGCTTGCAATGAGATTAATGTAATAATAACATGTAGTGCGGGAAATATGAGAAGCTTTCTTAGACACATATGAATCAGGCAAACAGTGAGACTGGTATCGACATCTTCACAGGTCAATCCTTCTTTTGATGGGAGTTTAGTTGTGTGGAGTTGCAAGATACGGTCTGAGGCCACACAAACAAACTTGTATTAAAGTGGCATGTGTTGAATTACCTACTAGTGACTGCGGAATCCGGGAGCATTCATTGAAGATCTTTTAGACATGCTAGATCATATCTCGGGCGGAACTCGTATTAATTAGCCTTGAGACGGTCAGGGTTCCCTCCTCAAAAGCCTCTCGTAACAGTGCCCCTCACCCTAAGACACTACCTCGCCCTAGCACCGCTTCCCATGCTTGGACAACATTCACGTCGTTTCTTGGAATGGATTGAGAAACGATATGTACAGCGGGGTACAAACGGAACTATGCATAAGAAACACTTAAGAGGTCGTTGCCAAGTAGCTACCTATCTAGTCCAGGCTTACTTACGGATTAGACTAGCCAGTAGCATGTAGAATAACATATCGTCGGCATCTTATTTCATATCTATATCTAGACAAGCAACACTAGCTCGGCCTACAGATCAATGCCCATACCTCTGCATCACGCAAAGCGTCTTAAGCACGAGTCCCCCGTCCGCAATGCCATTCCCAGAGGGTAGCTGGTTACTACCGAGGTAGATTTGGTCGAAGCGTTATCGTCCTAGAAGTCCAATACGATGAACCAGTCCGGACTCCAAACGGGCTGCAGTCTACAACCTCCGGCACATAGGAGGATGCCCCGCAGGAGGTTATCCCATAGGAGGCTATCCTACGGGAGCTGGTCTTATTGGTAGTTAGGCTGGAGCGAATGCTGTCGAGCTGTTTCTCATGGAGTCTCGGATTTGTTCAGAGGCCTACTTCCACCGCGTTGCTGGGATTCCATTGCCATCCGATGCCGGAAGTGACAAAGTCAATTGTGACCTGCGATGAGGTTCTCTGGTGCAGTCATGCAAAGAAAAGCGTGGCGAAGGGTAAAACGAGGCCCACGATAAGCACTTAATTCTGCTACTGAGCGGATCGGTCCTTGAATACGGAAGTAGCAGGAGCTACGCAGAAGCCTCTATCATCCCACCAATACAGCGATCAGGTACAACCAGCTCTATCAGTTAACCAGTTTCCGCATGGTGTGCTCATCACATTTTGTTGCCGTATTAGCGAGCGGTTGGTTTAACGCACCATCTACGAGCTGGGCTCACTCTTCGCTGCGCAATTGTGACTAGCGCCGCAGTCCGTTCATTGTAGCCATTTCACGATGACATTAGAGGAGCATCAATACGAAATACCTTAACCTAACCTAAGTGGTCTCGTTTTCAACCTGTACACACATACTTCTTAATCAGTATGCATCCAGTCCCTTCATACGGTGTTAAACGCTTAAACACCCTTAACCTAAACTAAATACCTAGGTAATGAGGAGGCAGCCCATCACGGATTATGTGAGTTCGAGCTGAGCTTGGCCCGGGCCGCTTGTGATGAGCGCACGAGGGACCTGGCCTGTCGACAAGCCGTCCAGATGCGATCTTGTACACAGTACCTTGAGGTATCGTGTGCACCCTGACCTAGGCAATTCCAGCCATTGAAAGGGACCAGCGCTCTAGAGGATCAAAGCCCTCAGCTGATTGGGACCCATCAGCGCGCAGCCGATCAAGATATGAAAAGGCGGCCCAGCCCCCCACCGATATTTTGAAATTCTCAACTCTTTTCTCCTCGGCTCTTCCTCGTGTGAATTATTGCCGACGCGTAGCTCTACCAAACCGACATCGTCAACAATGGACTCTACCCTGGGGATCTTCCAAGGTCTCCTTGGTGCCCTCGATCACGACAGAAGTGCTTACTCGGATGGAACATTCGGTTTTCGCCCACCATACCAGGAACGTAATACGTTTTTCAAGGTATACACTGGTCTTGACCATGGCGACTTCAAAGACGCTGGCGGCGATCTACCTGACGCACGATGTAAGCAGCCTCCGGGCACCATTTGCTTTTCTTTGACGAGCAACACGTGCCGAGTTTATCATCCCTTGCGATTGCCTGCCTCAAAATCCACAGGTTTTTGTTGACCTGCAGGATTTGACACAAGCTGATTCTTTTGCCCTCATTCCTGCGTCTCATGATCGCTGACCCCGGATGCCGTAGTATTTGATCTTGACGGTCAGTTTATTGGAATGGTTGCAGACCCTGGCAAGTAAGTTTCCAAATATTCGACCAAATGCATCATTACCTCCAACGGAAAATCTGATTGGCTTCATGAAAGCCATGAGTCCGAAGGAGCTGCACGTGGAGAACCGGACTGATGCTGATTTGCAACGCTACATAGTTATGTTGGGTCAGGCAAATCGTCAATCTTCTGGGCAGGATCGAAAGGGCAACCCGTTTACACCTTGTTCAGCGCCAATGAAAATGCGCAATGTATCTCCTTCGTCAGCGCAGTCTGGCCAGGCAGGTCAGGCCACTACAGCTGGGTCGGTGATTGGGGCTCCGAGTGCGCAGGCGATGATCCGTCGATGGCCACATGGTTTTGTGAGTCTACACGCAACCTCTCCGACCTTGTGACTTGGCGCGGCCGATCAGTTTGGCTAACATTTGAGTTCAGTCGGCAAGATTGCTGTTCCTGGGACCAAATATTGGGTCAGTAGACCTTCTTGCTTTCCATGACACTGATCCATTACTAACACGGACATCGTAGCCCAACTGCCTGTGGATCGACTTGAATGGAGGAGCACCTGCCACAGGCTTCCAAGTCAACTGGTTGGATATGAAGCCAGACGTCAACGACGCTCGTATCGGGCAGCAAGCCAAAAGCATGTGTCAAACGCCAAGTTTTCACCTTTGTAAGTACATGACATGCTTCTGCGAGGTTGAGATTCCACAATTTCGGCGGGAGCGCAGTTGAGAATTAGAACTACTATCCCCTCCGTAAAGCAGCCCCATCAGCGAACTCCACCGATGTCGTTTTGAAACATTACGTTCAGAATATGCTTAACATTATTATCATCCAGACCAGCATTACGACCCAGCCTACATCATCCACCATCACAGGGATCACAATAATCAGCAGCCGGGGCGGCCCCCCGTATTGAAGCGCTCGGAGACAGCACCTCCCCGCAAACGCAGCAAGCCAAAGCTCTCCGCTGCGGAAGCCAAGCTTGCCTTCGAGGAGAAGTACCGCAACAAACTGGTGGTCGATGACGTCCCTGCTCACAACGCCCACGCCCTCTGCGAATCCGCATCGTCAGCCGGGCCGAGCTTCGTGAACCCTGAGCACGGCTATTTCTGCGACATGCAGACCAAGACGATCCACCCCGTGTGCAAGGAGCAGGACGGAAAAGATGTTTGCTTCGATATGGAGCAGAGGGAGCTCGGTAAGTCTACCTAATTGTTTGGTAGATGAGGATCGGACACACCTGGCCCATTTGCTATCTTTGTTCCAATGGTAGGCGAAGGATTATTGCTAACTGATTTGATAAATGTACAGTTGGCCCAGGACTCCAGAAGCGTTCAATTCCTTTCGAGGTTTCAGACTGGAGGCTCCAGAGAAAGAAGGGAATTATATAAAGTCTATCTGCCTAAACACTTGCCTCTAACCCTGATGGCTAGTCTCCGGTCATCTAACCTGGGGGAAAGGGGATTGGACATTATCGTCGGAGTTTGCGATGTATTCTGCGTTTGATTCCTATCCTTGTTGTGTCTGTGGTTTTACTCTCCTTGATCCTCGGTTGGAATCCTTTTTCCTTATTCTGCTGTCCTGTTTCCTTTTCTCTGAGTACTTGGGCTCAGGTCCTCACCCTTCCCCAGCACGATTTAATGTAGTTATTCAAAAAAAAAAAAGAAAAAAAAAAGTCAGAAACAGAAAAGAAAGACAAAACAAGGCCCGTGTCGTGTTTCAATCATTAGTCAAGACGTTATAGTTTGCTCCTATTCCCTTAAAGACTCCTATGCTCTGTTGAAACCGAGGAACGAAATCAATGGACCGTAAACACATCTGCACCAAGAATCATGGATGCTAAAGCACTAAACGGAGTCAGCAAATAAGACGTGCCAGCTCTCCGTGTTTTTATAGTCTCCGGTTTGGGTGGAGCTGAAAGGACGTAGGGAGGGCCAGGAGAGAGGCTGGGCTTGAAAGAAAATTGCTATGATCCGAGGCGAAGCGACAGCTCTGTTCTTAATTACAGTCCAGAAATCCCACAGGGTGATATCCCGGTGGAGGCTATCCCACGGGAGGTTATCCCACTACATCATAGATTTAACTCACTCAGTGACAGATATCGGCTCATTCATGGGTCACTGGCTTCCACTTGTCGTTTACGCAGATTATTCCAGATTATTTTAGCTATGATTACTCTAATTATTCACCGTGCATTCATCAATTATCAATTTATTCCCTATTTATCATCATGCGTCTATTTATCAACGTCCTTCCGACCTACGCAGGACTCACCTCAACCGCAGCTGGGGGACAAGGGTCCGGGTTAGGCTTCCCTGTCTCCCAGCTCCGACGTCATGCGCCAGTGAGATAGTGCCGATGCAAGACACGCCTAACGGCTGACCTCAACGGTCACTTGACCCCTTCGGAAATCACCATCGGCGAGTCAACACATATTGCATCATTGTGTTCAACTTTTCAACTTCAATGCCTTATTGATGTCAGCTGAGGTTCGATCGGCTCATACAACACAGCTGTTACGACGACTTCCCATCAGCAGACTGGCGAGCCGATCAACAAGCTAGCTTCTGGGATCCTCCGCTTATCTCAAACGTCGTCGAAGGCGTGACCGCGGCAGCTCCACTTGATGATAAGGACGAGTGAGGGGTGTGCCACAAAGCAAACACCAGTCCTCCCCGGGTCTGTACGGTCTGCTTGGGCCTTCTGGGAGATTCTGGCTGGCTTGCCTCAGACTTGCAACAAATCATCCCGCGTCGCCTTCTCGTCACATCCCAGAAGATGGTAGACCAGCCACTTCCAGCGCATCAGCCCCTGCTGGCCTCGCCAAACCAACACCAGAATTACGGAAGCCATGTCAACAGTCAGCATAGCCAAGGCCAAGGCCACGGAACGACCGTCGTGCACTTCTCCCATGAGGATCCAGAGGACCCGAGGAACTGGCCACGATGGAAGAAATGGCTCATGATTGGACCGATCTTGCTCATCGACCTGTCAGTCAGCTGGGGTGCGTCCGGCTTCTCTCCTGCGAGCAAAAAGTTTGCCGAGGATTTTGGACTGCACTCGGGTCTGGGAACACTGGGACTGTCTGCCTACGTGCTGGGACTGGCGTTTGGCCCCATGACATTGGCACCTCTTTCTGAGGTTTGTGCCAAGAACCAACTTCCTTTTCGTCCCGTCTGAAACTAATAAGTGAGTATGGCAGTACTACGGAAGGCGCCCAGTCTACATTTACTCTTACTTCGTTTACCTGTGCCTACTTGCTGCATCAGCAGTGGCCCCCAATCTTGCCGTGTTCCTGCCAGTGAGGCTGCTGTCGGGTTACTTTGCTTCTGTGACCATCGGTGAGATACAAGATCAGCACAAAGCTACCCTTGTTTCTGCTTTACTGATGTAGAACAGCAAACTTTGGTGGAACCATTGCAGATCTCTATCACCCGCATGATACCGGGCCGGCCATGTCCCTTTACCTCTGGGCAGCTACTTGTGGATCACCGTCTGGGTTCTTCATGATGTCGTTTGTGGCTCAGCACAGAGGCTGGCGCGATGTGTTCTGGGCCTTGCTTGCGATCTGTGGGAGCCTATGGGTTATCATGACCGCCTCACTGATGTACTGCGGCGAGACCCGGCACAGCATCCTTCTCGCTAGGCGAGTTGAGCATGAACGCAAGCTTCATAACGGCGAGGACGACATCGATATTCCTGAAAACATGAGGCAAAGGAGCGCCAAAGATCTCTTTGCTGTCACGCTTGCTAGGCCGTTCAGGTTCCTCGGTACCGAGCTCATCATAGTATGCGCTGCTCTTTACAATGGGTATCTCTACGGGTTGAGCTTTCTCTTCAACACTGCATTCGCCCTTGTCTTTGGTCAGGGTCATGGCTTCGATACAATCGGTGTGGGTGTGTGCTTCCTTGGCCTGGTTGTGGGCATCAGCCTCGGCCCAGTCGCAAATATTTGGCAGGAGAAACACTACCAGAAACTCGTTGACGAGTCCGGTGGCAAGAACGTTCCAGAAGCGCGAGTTGGGCCACTTCCCAAAATCGCTGCCGTGTGTGAGTCTATGCATGCCATCGCGGCCTCAATCAGGTGATATTCGGGCCGGCTTGCTGACATTGCCACGACAGTGTTCCCGGTGTCTTTACTTCTCTTCGCTCTGACCACCAGCCCTAATACTCATCCCATACTTCCCGTCCTAGCGTCGACTCTATGGGGCTTTAGCTTTTACACCCTGATTTTGATGTAAGGCCCTACTATGCAAACAAGCCTGATTCTACATTTTTTTCAAGACGATTTCTTTTTGCAATATAGCAGTTACTGATGCAGAGCAGGACATTCACATACACGGAAGACTCATACAAGGTCTATTCAGCTTCTGCGCTAGCTGGTATCGGCCTTATTCGAAACCTTTTCGGCGCGGCATTCCCACTTTTCGCACATAGCCTCTTCACCAAGTTGGGCTACCAATGGGCAGGAACGCTTCTTGCTGGCCTTGCCGTTGTACTTGTTCCGATCCCTTTCGTTTGGAGTCGACACGGCCGACTTTTGCGAGAGAGAAGTCCATGGGCTCGAGAGCACATGGATGACTTGGACGGCGATGAGGAAGATGAGCAAGCCGGGTCTTGACGAAGCTAGCGAAATTTAACCTGCGCTAAAGGGTGTTACATGCATGATGCCATACAAAAGCTGCCATGTGATTACAGCGGAACCGACCCAGTGATAGAGAGCGCTTCCTGGAGGTGGACAGGGGCCCGTGACTCTACATTGTAAGCAACGTCCTTCAAGAAGTAACGACGAGCCCATCTGACTCCGGGGGTCCCTTGTAGACTAGGCAACGTGGTGTCAGCAAAGTTGTGGAAGATCAAGAGACGCAGGGGGTCTGAATCGGTGGACTTACCTTTCCGGGCATGAATTGCATACCACGTCGCGCTGATGGCCATGAAACCGAAGAAAACCACAATGGCGTAGTTCATGGAGACTTCCGTTACTGGTAACACCGTCGGCATTGAGAATAATATCATCTCAAAAATGATCCACAGAAGGGCGATAACGTTGACAACCCAGCCGACGGTGCTTCCCATGGTCCATCGTGCGCCGTTGACGTCTCTGCGGCGGTGGAAGAGGGAAATAGCGATGGGGATTCCATAGGACACAGCCAAGGAGATCACGCCGACTGACACGAACGCCAAGAAAGCTGACGATGACCCAAGGTTGATGAGTCCAAGTAGCATCTGTACAACTGTAGTCTGAGTGATTGTCAGGGTTAGTACAGATGGACAATAGTACAACACAAAGTCCTCAGCAACATAATTCCGTGACTCCTCTGGCATATCGCCGGATGTAAGGTAACTCACCAATGTGAGAGCCCAGATGGGCGTTCCGTGCCGGATGTCAACTTTCGACCAGAGCCGAGACAAAGGAAGAGCCTTGTCGCGTGCGAATGCCCAAGTACACCGCGATGCAGCCACCGTGATGGAGATTGAGCAGAACAGCGTGATGACTAGGACGAGGAACGTGAGGCCCAGTCCGCCGCCAGGTGAGTCCATAACCACTCCAAAAATATACGGTAGGGCCTGCCCCACCGGCGCAGCAAGAATGTCTTCCAGGGGCGGCAGGGTCGCGCAGATGGGGATGATGAAGAAGAGACCGGCGATTCCTCCCACGGGAACACACAGCGATATGGCCTTTGGTAGCTTCGTGGTCGGATCTCCGCATTCTTCCGCCATGGACGTGATCATGCCGATAGCCGAGAACCTGCAGACTTGTAAGGATGCTTTCAAGGTCCATTCAAATGGCATAGATATTGCTCACGTGTATGCTGCAGGGAGGATGCCTATGAAGAATGAAAACCCTCCCCAGCCGGAGAGAGACGTATCATAATGCCCCTACCGATTTATTAGCCTCGCCCAGCACTTCATAGTTAGGCTTAACGGTCTCACCAAGGTGTCTCTGGCTGAGTGTCTCCCAGCCGAGGCCTTTGCCGAAAGGCAAATCAGGGTGATCAGGATGCTGATGGCAGTGAACGCGGCGCAGATGGTATCAACCATCGGAAGTAGCCTGTTCCCATAAGCGACGATGACGAAGGCGAGTAAGCAGATCGCGTAAAATATCAGCAGCAGCTGCCATGGCTCTGGTGTCCAGTCCGGGTGGTAGAGCGCCACAGTCGCAGCGATCAGCGAGGCGAAGCCGAAGTTAACGCTCAGCGTGATCGTCCAGTTCCCAATTAGCCAAGTCCAGCCTGGCTCACTAGTGGTCAGCAAAGCAAGCACCGTAGTTATTGCCAGCAGCGCGCTCAATTAGTTTCTAACTATGTCACAGATCACGCTGCGAAGTGTGAAGTAGTCAGAAGCAGGGACATACCGGTAATGAAGGACAGCACTGTTCGAACACTGGGGCCTGCGAGCTGGAAAGACCAGTAATATGGCCCGGCAGAGGTCGGATATTTGGACGCAAATTCGCCGAGGGACAATGCCACGCACTCATCGACAATAAGGACGACCACCCAACCCAAAAACATCGGCAGCTGGCCTGTTGAAGGGTCAGCATGAGATTAGCATGGTCGAACAAGCGAAAAGCTCACCTCCGCCATATATCGCAGAAATGAGGGGCCCGCCAAAGCCATATGGTATCTGTAATCTCGGTCAGCGGCAGTTGTTGACGATACGCGGGCACCAGTATGTGGCACTGACTGCTGCAATAGCTAGTGACTGGAAGAGCAAGGTGAACATGGAACGGTTGCGGCGAAGTTCTGGCTTATAGCCTAGGACCGTGAGGTCGTGCAGCTCCGTAACAGTGCCGAGAGTCGCTGGGGGTTGCGTCTCCTCGTCGCCGCTCGACGGCTGGAAGATGGCCGGCTTCTTCTCCGACCGGCCATTCTCAAAGGAATGCATTCTTGAGTGGCCTGTCCCTAGGCAAAGGCTTAATCGTCACGGCTTGTAAGGGGTTGTTGCTTCGAGGCGGAGGACTCCCGATGGGATTGGTAGCGAGCTTGCCGGTAGCAATGGAGAGCTCCCGTGACGATCTATCAGTGCCATGGGCATCGAGCATTTCTCTCTCATTTGACGGGCAGAGGGCATATGTGGAAGACAAGTCTTATCTTGGCCTATCAAGCTGTGGACTAAGGCCTGTCTCAGATCAAGGTAAGTTCGTTCCGATCCGTTTTCCCCTCACATCACCCTTGCTGTGCTGAAGATGAACCCCATCCTGTGTCGGCATTGTGGTCATCCCGACTAGGACGAACTGATACACCCGTAGTGCGTCGTGTTAGCGGTTTTTATTGGTCGCACAGAAGTTCATTGGCAAGTCAAGTGGTACGTGACGCCGCCAATGGCGGGACAGTGTCTCTGATGGCGCCCAACCTTCGGGGGTTGGGGAAGCCATATCGTAGTCCGCCTGCGGAAATCGCCTGGGGGAAAAAGCACAGTGGAGATTGACGAAGAAATGACCAGCAGTGTTTCCCTCCACGCTATCGTCGCATCGCGTGGGCATGCTTGAAGAAGCATTGTTCTTGGCATGCCGGCTTGATAGGATCCCCATTGGAGATAAGGTTACACTGATCCGCCGACATGAGATTGCCATAATACAACCTTGAGTTACAGCGGAGCGGAGTTACTTCGCATAGATAAGCCTACGCGTACCTGGATATGTTGCTGCTGAAAGAGCGGTCCGGCCGAATGCGTGCGGTCTTGATGCTGGCATCTGTGACATGACTGAGGCAGCCCTTGAGGCCAAGATCTGCCCACTCAGGCTGGGTATTGATCGCGGTTTGATATCACATAATATACAACACTCAATGCGCAAGTGTGATAAAATCTTGCTTCTTTGGATATCAAGCATTATGAGATGCAAATCTGACGTGTGCCAGAAATCCCGACTGTGCTGTAGATGGAAACGGGTTATAGTCATGCCGGCAACCTACAACCGAATGTGTCTGTCCCCGTTGAGAGAGTGATATCGGATGCCCGCAGAGCCTCTAGCTTTGGGTGTTGGCTCGCCTCATCGAGGTTGAGTATCATTTTCGGCAAGAAATGAACCACACTGCCATTGCAGCTACCTCATGCCACCCGGAGAGTGTCGTATTCGGCTGTTCATTTGCTCTCATACCATCACCAAGTCCCCATTGCTATTTCCAATCCTCTCATCCAACGCGATCCGGTCCCACACCCAAGCACCACCGCAGTTCCTCAGCTCAGCTTCCAGCGTCCGGCCCCGTCAATAAGACGCACGTTCCTGGCCGAAGCACCAAAGTTCCCGCCCCTGGCCCACCGGAAGTGACCATCCTCGTTCGTCAGGCAGTTGTTCAAGCTGACGGACGACAACCTCTGGCCCCCGTCCATCCGCCTGCACGAGGCGATGAGGTCGTAGTCCCCGTCGATGTTCATCTGGGTCGACGAGGCGGAGAAGTTGCCCGCGTAGTGCTGCCTCGGAGGGTGAGGCGCCGGCGAGTGTTGTGCGTACTGGGATGGCTGGGGCGAGTGAGACTGCTTGTACTCGTCTTTCTTTTGCTTGTTGTGGTCGTGGATGGCGTCCTGCAGCTTATGCCCGGCGAATGCCCCACCCAAGGCACCGAGGAACCCGTGGTTCACCTTGTGCCCCGCGTATGCGCCGGCGGCGCCGCCGGCTAGAGCCCCCATGACTCCGCGGTCCTCGCCTTCTGGACGGCTTCCCGGTCGGTCCGAGTTCAGGTAGCTTGCCGCAGCGCCATATCCGCCCTGGGATGGTGGGCCCGGTGGGTGGTACGGTGGCTCTTGCTGATATGGGGAGTGACTCGGCGGCGGAGATGCATACTGCTGCTGAGCGGGCGCGTTGTATCCGTAACCTTGGGTTGGCTGCTGGGAGTTGTAAGAGGGCGACTGGTGTCCTGCGTAGCTCGGTTGCGACGGATGAGGATATGGCGCGTTGCTTGGCTGCGCATACTGATTATACTGATTATACGATGGCGGTGGCCCGCCTGGAGACCCATATGATGCCTGCTGCTGGGCCTCGTAGGGAGGATGTTGCTGCTGGTAAGGCGACGACGGCGCATACGGCGATGGACTGCGCTGGTCGCTCGGCTGGGCGTACTGATTGTACGGGATCTGCATCTTGGCTTCAATGGATGTTGAAAGCTTAATCGGCGAACCCGTGGAGATTCCTTGTGCGGGAGAAAGTCGCAGGTAATTCAAGCTTCGTGCGGCAAGTTGAGCTTTGGCAAATGTCGTTGAGTAACTAAAGCAAACTCGGATGTAGAAAGCCACTTGGGCACTTTCGAGGTGCCTTGGAAGCTGCCTGGGCTGAGGCTGCCCTAGAGGCCTCCCTAAAGTAGCGCAGCTCAGTGACTGGGCTGCGCCACTGTCGAGCGTCTTACCTGCATCCTCCGAGGCAAGTGACCGAACTAAGGAACGTAGGACGCGCGCTGACAGCCAATTTGCGCGGAACATTGCGCGATGCCATTCCTGCTGACGAGGATGCCCCATAAGGCTTAAACTAGTAATGATACGAACTCTGTTACCTCCCACTTCATACCTTACATCCGAGGCGCTTGTCGTAAGCCGGCCAATGAGTCGGCGCATTTCATATGGTACTACGATTTAGCATCTATTTTGCCCTTGCTTAAGATAGAGCTTCACTGACTTAAGAACGATGGCCATGATGTTGACATTGATGCTCTTCAGTCGCACGTGCAATAGATGATAAATTGTACGCCACTTCAAAGCCTCAATATTTTAGAGCCAGTCCTTAGACATCTGTCTACATTCAGTCGCCCTGCGCGGACATTCATCGTGGCTCCGAAGTTCCCAATCACACTCAAACCCCAATCGTAGCTCGCAGGTCAATGACACTGATGCTGACCTGATTGGTACTGCTAGGTGGCAGCCAGCCTCCGCCGATAATCGCAAGCTTGCTTGCATCGTCCTGGAAGACAGCCAGCGAGCGAGAGTATGCGTTGGGCTGTGGCGTGTTGTACTGGACCCACGCGTTGGAAGCTCCCAACGCCCGGTTGGTGAAGATCTGCGATTGGCTTCCCCCGCTGAGGATTATGGTTCCGTTGGCGCCACCGACGCTGGACCAGGCGAGGAACGGCGAGCTCGTGGGTACCGTTCCGGCCGTGGACCTGAGCGTGACATCGGCCGCGGCCGCGACGTTGAGTGGGTTGCTGGTGATTCGATAATGGACACGGCAGCCATCACTTCCGCATAGCTCGTAGGCAAAGATGTAGCTGTTGTTCGGAAGTTTGACGATGGCTGGCATACCCGGCCGCGCTGCGTAGTTGCTTGCGTCCCTGACGTCGTCTGCCGGGGAACTCCAAGAGACCAGGTCAGTGGTCGTCTGGTGCGACAGTTTTTGTCCGTTCCTCGAGTCGCGCTGATCGGCGTAGTAGCAGATCAACTGATTGTTATAGACGCTGCCAGCATTGTCAGTTACCATTTGTCCGGAACAGGAAGTGCATGTGTACACTGGGAGATTGCAAGACTTACAAGAGCAAAGGCTCCCAGACAGGTGTCAAGCCGTTGTTAGGCCGGGCTTCACCTCCACTCGCCACACTGCTGACAAACGACCAGTTCACACCACCATCGGTGCTAGCATATACGTCTATCTTGGTCTTGCTTAGATCTGTTGGGATGCTGTTGCCAGCCAGGAGCAGCGTGCCAGCAGGAAAACGTCCAATGGCACTGGGCAGCTCGTACAGATAGGGCTGGTATCGCAGGCCCCAGCCGTTGACTGTATCACGGACTCGGCCGATCTCTGTCCACGTCGAACCACCGTCGGTCGACCTATAAATGGGGAAGTAGACAGCAGGCGGCTCAGGAGAATAATTCTCCCAGGTCGCGAGCAGAGCGCCGGATTTCAAATGGACAGCCCGGGCATACAAGACGCGGGGATCAACCCACCCAGCATTGGTTGGGGGCGAGAAGATGACTCGATTAGAAATTGTCGTTGTCTGGCGCTCCTGGACCGACGGAGTTGGTGTGGCCGTGACTTGCAGCGACAGGAGGCTGACAAAGCCGAGCAAGGCGGTCCGCAACAAATGCATTTTGGGCCTTTGGAATGTGCACAGGCTTCTTCTCAAGTCCGGCCTAGGATGTATCCCGGATGTCTGACATGTACCTCGACTGTTCTTTTCTTACCTTCTTATATGCCTGAAGCTCAACTCTCGCGTCCAGTCGTATTGGGGAACGCGGACAACATAACACCGGCCGTCCAAGTTCTCGTGATCGTGTGTCATTTAACTGTTCCGTTAGACCCACATAGAGCACGGCCAGCCAAGAAGAAATGGTATAGGCGCACCAATTCCAAGGCTCATGTGACAGCCATTTTACCAAATCACCTTGGCAATACAACCAGCTTCTAATAATAATAGCCCCGACGCGGGCCGACTTCAGTGTTAAGCACGTACCTGAATTCTTCCCCGCATTACTGCACCAATGACTGCATTCTGCATGCAAAAGACCGCCATGCCATAACTGCTCTCAGTGACAAAAGTCGCTGATGCTGTATGGAAGGTAGTCCTGGATAATGCTTCGATGCTGTCTTCTTGGTCAAAGCCAGCGCATCTCGACATGTGTTACAAGCACGTTGCTATGGATATTGGGAAGCAATCAAGTCCACATAAGAGCAGGGTCCTGTGTCAAATGCATTTGCGTCTCGCAGATACTCCCTTCCGTGATTGTATCGAAATTGTGAAACGCTTTCCCACCAGCCGTATGAGCACCAGTCTCGCCGCTTCATTGCACCTGCCTGTGGACTATGATCATAGAGCACCTCACAAGAGAGCATCAATCGCTCAATTCTAAAAATGTAATTTGTTCTTGGTATGGGATGTTTGCAGTCTGAGACCAGGTCACACTGAATTGATGATCTTGTGGGAAATCAATGGAACATGCGCCAAGCACGTGTGCACCTTTGCCCCGAAACAAAAACACGCCGATGGAACTAAAAAGATACAGAGGACTTTGAGTACTCATTCGATTGAGAATGCTATCGTATTAGACCCCGTGCTGCAGGCGAAGTTCCAGCGAGCAGCCAAGCTTATACTTGCCATGTCTTTGAGAATCGCACTGAGCTTGAAGTTAGGCAGGTCAACGTCCTAATGACAGAATTCAAACGCTTCTGACTTTTAAGATCATGAAGATGAATTGATACGTATTATGCTCGTATGGGATTCTGCAGTTTATCGAAATCGTGTTCTCTTTGCAACTGGTCCACCTACACAATAAAGTGGCTGGTAAATTATGAAACATGAAGTTCTTGAACAAACGCCAGTTCAATTTGTCATTAAGACTTCGGTGTTAATCAACTTGCAGAAAGTACTACCAGCAGCGGGACTACCTTCTTTCCCTAGCTACTGTAGACTCGTTTGAGCTCTCTGGATCGAAAGAAGGTAGAAGCGTATCCATGCCCAAGTGATACAGTAAGAAGGCTTTATCACAGCGTACTGTGTATAATTCTTCCCAATTTTGCGCAAGTCACGCGTCGGCTCAGTTCGTCCTCATATTTGCCAGGAGTGACTTTCGCCCCATCATGGAGCAGGTGTGAATCACCTCTGCGATTTATTTTGTACATAAGAACGTAAAAGCCTTGGTTGGAAGAGGAACTATTTACGAGGGCCTCAATCCATAACAGGCCAACAGCGAATACCCTCATCAGATTTCGAGAAGACTCTGAAAGTGGCACATCATTGAATGTCCCTGATTTCTACGCTTCCGGCTCTGCTTCAAGTTCTGGAGACATAGCAAGCATCATGAACCACGATCAGGCATTACCTAAGGAGCAGTGCTACACAAGAAAGACAACAACCTAATCTCAACTAAGTGCCAGATTCACTTCAACATGCTCTGTTGCTGGGGCCGTTACGAGAGCCCGGAACCCCAGGCACGCCGGAGACACCGGAGACATGAGCACCGGAGACACCACCAGCAACACGAGCCCCATGGGCAACAGGAGCCCCAAGGACAGCAGCAGTACGAGGGACAGCAGCTGTATCAGGAAGGCTATGGACAACAAGGAGACCCTAGATATCAGGGACACCAGCACAACGACGAGTATGAATTGTATAATATACGCAACCAGGGGGTCAAAACACTGGAAGACGCTGGCTACAAGGTCTCAGACCCATTTAAGGAACGGTATCCCTGGGCAGGCAAAGATGTGTGGCTCCACGACGTTATTCATCCGGGTCCGACGGGAGATAATGTCATCGCAAGACTTGGTGTCTGGGACAAACCTGGTCAGCTGTAAGCGATCCGTGCCAGATACCCCGTATAAACCCCAGCTGTCTTCCAGTACCGACCGCTCAATAATGACCCACCATATTGCTAATCGAATTGATCCCGGGTTGGAGCTCATACTTGGGCGGTCTGGGCACCATTTTGATCGGTTCCGCCTTGAAGCATCCCTGGGAACCTGTAAATGGCTGACGTTTTATCACTGTGCAGAGTCATACAGAGAATCTACAGAATAAATGACAGGCGACCGGACGACAGCAAACCCCATGCCAACGAAGTCGTTTTGAGATTTTGGGGACTATTCCTTGGTCGGGACATCACATCAATCAGAAGTCTATTCTTCTGTGATGTGCAAAACGATTCTTTGAAGAAGGCAAAGGAACGTGTATATGCAGAAATGGGCAACATTGACAGCAGGCGGTCGCTCGTCATACGTGGTGGGCAAACGGGGATCGAAGAGGCACAATACAACGGACTTTACTACGGTACGAAGTTTGGTCGGATTGCGCGGAGGATCGTTGAAGATAACGACTTCATGAGACGGGCGGGACTTCGAGTCATCGAGTTCAGGTTCCTAGCAATCGCCCACCAGTATTACGAAGACGAAAATAGTGAGGACAGTGGAGGCGAGGACGAGAACGATGATTATCATTTCGAGATAATTTTGGGTTGACTTTCAACTTGCAGATCAATTTTGACGGGTAATCGCCTAGGGGAACATAAGGCATATCCAACTCTGTTTCTTCAAATAACAGCTCCGCCGACATAGTGAACATGACGCAAAAAATCGATCAACGAAATGTTGACCTTTCTGGTGCAGCTGGGACTTGTAAACTAAAGAAATAACTAGCAGAGACCAAACATCTATCTCTAAAAGTAATTCTACTAACTTAAATAAGTCGTCGGAAGTTTGACTTTGCTTGGACGGGCGAAATGGATTCTTCCAAAGAACCTTCCAAGGTTGATACATGCAACCGCATATGGTTCGGTTTCTAGAGCACTTTTCTTTCTGATTCGGACGAAGTGAAGTACTGGATACTTCACCTTGCGCGTTCGTTGCAGGGCGTGCAGCGCCCAAGTAACTGGGAACTCTAAATCTCATTCTCTGCGAGTCTATGAGATGAGCAACCCAGAAAGGCATTCAGAATAGCTTTGCAAGCCTATCCTGATCATACGTGGTAACTGAGGTGTTTTTCTCTTGAAACATACTATTCACGAGCCTTAGATGCTGTAACAAACTTGACATCACTGGCATGCAGCAGTGAGCTGGGAGTTCCGGATACATGGCTGACTGTGCTTCTCATTTGAGTGCAACAAGTGCTTCCAAGGGCGTACCGGGGAGACAGGTAAATGAATCCGGGCTTGGGGAGCCCACAATCGAAACCCGCACATTGCTACTCCAATAATAGTAATGTCAATACGTCGGTGGTGACGACACGGTGCCAAGACCAGCGCGTAGCAGCAGTCCTCGGTGACATAAAAAGGGAAATTGTAAGTCATGTCGAGACTGATTCTTAGCTACATACTCTTCTCCTGACACTTGGGCCACTTTGTGCCAGTCATGACGACTTTCATAGTTGTCATTTTTTGCCCTCGAGATTTGCTTTGGTCACAACTGGTGTTCCCGTCTCCTGGCCATAAGGATCAACCGTGGTTCTCTTGAACTTGCGAGCTGACACACGGTGCTCAAAGAGCAGGTCCAGCTCTCCGTAAGTCCTGCCTCGAGGCTCGGGGAGGCGGTAGTACACCCAAACCATAACACAGCCGCAAGTACCAGCCCAGAAAAACGCCGTACGGGCGCCCCAGTTCCACGAAGTCTTGCTCAGCTGATAGTTCGTCAACACATTGACGACAATGTTGCTGATGTTGTAGAGCGAGCGGGCCAAGACGATGGTCTTGGCCTTCAGGCGGGTGGAGGAGAGCTCGGAAATGAGCGAGTATGTGACTGGGCCGACGGTGAAGTCGTAGAAGAAGGTGAAGGTGATGAGCATGGCACCAGTGGCCCATAGAGACGCGTTGGTCCTCGCGAAAGAGATGCAGCCAATGATGAGTAGGATAGAAAACAGCGTGGTGACGCCACAGAGGTGGATAGTCCGCCGACCAACTTTGGACATTAACCACCATGATCCCGCTGTTCCGATTAAGCCGAGTGCCATCTGAGCAAGGCTTAGAACAAAAGAATGAACTGTGTCCATCCCAGCTTGCGACATGAAGTATGAAAAGTAGCCCCTAGGAAAGCAGTAGTATCAGCACTGCGAAGGATAACTGCCACACAGGTGGCTGGCGCTCACATCAAGTTCTGGCCGGTCAGTGTCTGACCAAACCAAAGAATGCAGACAATCTCGGTTCGTCGAAGGTCAACTCCCTTGAAGCAATCCCAATACGTAGTTCCAGCCTTCAGAGACTTTTCAAGCTCATTGGTATGCTCGATCATGGCGATGGTCTCGTCCGGGTCGAAATCCGGGTTATTCTTTGAAGTCAGTCGCAGCAGCGCTCGCTTGGCTCCCTGGTTGTCACCTTGGCGAACGTGCCACCAGGGACTTTGGACGTGTTAGATTGAGCTTATGAGCGACACTTTGCGGACATACCTCTCTGGTGCGAAGATAACTCCAGCAAGAATCAGTGGTGGCCAGACCCACTGTATCGCAAAGGGAATCTTATAAGCCCACTGGTCACCCCGAGTGACAGAAGCGCGGTTGACCCCAGCAGCAATGAACTGGCCCATGACCCAGCACATGTTGACGAATGTGGTTAGGTATGGCCTCAAGATGACCGGACTAACTTCGGAAGCGTATGCTGTACTCAGGGTCTGGAATACACCCCATGGTATGCCGCATAGCACCTCCCCGAGGACGAGGATTTGGACATTAGGAGCGAAGAAAATAACAAAGATGAAGGCGATCATCGCCATTAACGAAGCGATCAGTGTCTTGCGGTAGCCAAACCGGTCAGAGGCGATGCCATTGATGAGGAGACCAATAACTTCGCCGGCCCGGGCACCGTTAGATAGTGCGGACTGCCATGGCGCCGGTAAGGCGTACTCCCCTGTGGAATCATTCCACACGCCAAATTTCATGTTGAACTGAGGAGAGGCATAGAGCGAACCAAGGAGGGCCAGGTCGTAGCCTTCCATGATGAGAGTCGAGGAGAGAAGAACAGACCATCCGATAGCCTTGGGGTATAGCTTCAGAGCCTGGCGGAGAGACATCGTTTTCTCCTCAGACGCGGCATGCTGGGCCTGAGCATTCGGCTTGATGATGTTGTCCGCCCCCATGACCGAGCGCTGATCGGTATCAGCCCTGACAATATTGTCCATCGTAAGATCTGTAGGTTCATGGTGATTGTTCGACATTATGAATGCAATTTTCGACGAGAGCCGAATCGAGTGACCCTAAAAGTCGACGAAACTTCTCGTTCGGATAGCCTCCTGTCTGTCTATGGACTACTGGCAGTTCATATATGACAAGAGCTGCGGTGCACTAGACCTCCCAGGGTCACTGCACTACCCCAGTCCAAAATGCTAGGGCGGTGCAATGTGACAGTAAGCGAACTCAAGGGAGCGGCTCGGTGAATTACACGGCGACCGCTGTCTGTTGTGAACCCCTAATGGGGAAGTTTCCAACGGCGATGACCTGAAGACGACTCTCCTCCGCTGCTTGGCAAACCACCACCGGCATGAATTATCAGCGCTAAGATGGAGGTACTGGTCACCGCGACTCTTTGCATACGACTCGTCGCATCTGACTGAATAAGTATCTAATACAAGACGCGTTTTTGATTGCTGTACGTCTATGGCTTGCTTGTCGGGCCGACAAGACCATGTTGGAGCACATTCTTGGCCTCAATGATTTTCTGCAATGATCCCTTCCTACGTGTGCACTCAGATACACCTTTGATGGACTTCATATGAACGAATAGCAGGATTGTTGCGATCGCCGTTTTGCCAAGTGCAGAATGCTCCGCCAACAGTGAGAATGAGAATGCCGAGCTCAGCGCTCTCCATGCAGCTGAAGAGGGGGGTTTGGCGCCGTCCCCACTCGACCCCCCTACTGACGGTCCGCGGTCGGCGCTCCAAACATTGTACGTTCCCGTCAGAAGACGCCAAACCACGCAGTCTAGGAGAAATGCCAAGAAATTCACACGTTGAAGACCTTACTCTTCCTCTCTTAGCTTTTCGATACTCTCAGCTCCTTCAAGCATCCGTTGAGACGCGCTTGATGAATTTGCAGGCACATTCGCCCTGGTCTCTGAAAGATGTCTCACGATGCTGGCGTCACCGAGCACGAGAGAGTGTGGTGGAAAGATGCGTGTATCTATCAGGTATGACCATTCGTCTCGGCATCTCTGCAAGCCGTGATAATCGCTGACATGTCCTTATAGGTCTACCCGGCCAGCTTCAAAGACTCCAATGGAGATGGCTGGGGAGATATCCCTGGCCTGATCTCCAAGCTCGACTACCTCGAGGAACTCGGTGTCGATGTTGTCTGGCTGTCACCAATGTTCGAGAGTCCTCAGGTCGACATGGGATATGACATATCCGATTACGAGGCCGTCTATGCGCCCTATGGCACGATTGAAGACGTCGAGAAGTTGGTGAAGGGATGTCACGATCGGAACATGAAGCTGATTCTGGACCTTGTGGTCAATCACACTTCGGTGGAGCATGCATGGTTCAAGGAATCGAGATCATCAAAAGACAACCCGAAGAGAGACTGGTACTTCTGGCGGCCGGCCCGGTACGACGCAAATGGCAACAGGTTGCCCCCGACGAATTATCGAAGCTACTTTGCCGGCAGTACGTGGACTTGGGACGAGCACACCCAGGAGTATTACCTGCACCTTTATGCACCGGAGCAGCCTGATCTCAACTGGGATAACGAAGAGTGCCGTAAAGCTATTTATCAGAGTGCCATGAGGTTTTGGCTCAACAAGGGAATTGACGGATTCAGGGTCGATACTGTGAACAAGTACAGCAAAGTGCTTCCATTTGTGGATGCGCCTGTCACAGACCCCAACAATTACGTTCAAGCAGCGCCAGAATTTTGGTGCAATGGCCCGAGGATCCACGAGTTCTGCAAGGAGATGAAGCGGGAAGTGCTAGATCGATATCAGACATTTGACCACGGGCCTTTGGTGACAGTCGGCGAACTGTCTCTTACCCCGGACCCGAAAGGCGTTTTGGAGTACGTCTCGACCGCGGCCCAGGAACTCAGCATGGTCTTCCAGTTTGACTTCACCCATCTTGGTAACGGCAATGGTTTCGATGGAAAATACGATTTCCAACCATGGAAGCTCTCGGAGATGAAGCGAATCGTTGAGAAATGGCAGACATTCGTCGAGAATACTGATGGCTGGACTACCGTATTCAACGAGAATCACGACAACGGCCGGTCCGTCTCGCGCTTTGGAAACGACAGCTCTCAGTGGCGCGAGAAGTCAGCGAAGATGTTGGCGTTGAGTCTCATCAGCCAGACTGGAACACTCTTCCTGTACCAAGGCCAGGAGATTGGGATGATCAACGCACCAAAAAAATGGCCGATCGAGGAGTACAAAGACGTAGAGGCCGTTGGCCATTACGCAGAGGCCGTGAAACTTTCTGAGTCAGGAGCCGACCCGACAAGAAAGGAGCGCATCATGAAAGGCCTGCAGATCATGGCCCGCGATCACGCTCGGCTGCCGATGCAATGGGACTCATCGCCTCATGGTGGCTTCACTACGCCGGATGCGAAGCCCTGGATGCGTGCCCATGACTCATACACGGATATCAACGTTGAGAAACAGAAAAAGGACGGCAGTAGCGTTATGAGCTTCTATAAGAAGGCACTGGCGCTTCGGAAGGAGCACCGCGATGTACTGATTTACGGTTCGTTCGAGCTGCTGGAGCCCGACAACGACGAGACATTTATCTACCGCAAGAGGTACGGTGAGAAGGCTGCAGTGGTAGTGTTGAACTTTACAGATTCTGCACAACCAATCAGGCTAGAAGGGAAGGATGGAAACGACATGAAAAAGCTTCTCAGCACCTACCAAGAGCCGGAGGATCAGGTGTTGCAGCCATATGAAGGCCGAATCTACTTGAACTACGAATGTAGGCAGCCATAGCGCGCTGAGTCAATGTGAGAAGCCTTTCAGTGCTCTTGGATGCTTGAGTCCAGCAATGGAATGGTGGTGCTTGCTTGTATCAAAGGCAAAATAACGTGAGAGAATGAGACAAGTTGAGCTCGAAATTAGTGAACTCCCAATAGTTCTCCAATTTTCTTTCAATTCTTCATGCACGATGAGTGATCTCGCCTGAGTTAGTGTTTGCTCCACGCAGCATCAGAGGAAGTATTACCTGGAAGGTATGAAAGCTGAACAGTGTCTCGCCAACCATCTCTAGCCATCAGAACATGCTTTCACACTCCGGCCTGCTTTGAAGCCCATGTTTACTTCATGTATCTTCAAATCCCAGCAATGCAATGATACATGGCCATCGATGAGTTGTATTCTGACTCAAGACCAACTCCAAGTGCACACGGTGCTCGTCAGATCAAGTTGGGGGAGTCACTGCCTCTGCGAAAACCACACATGTACCGGAAGGTTCCATCTGCTCTCCTGAGCCCGGCCCAGGGCTCAACTACACAACACACTTATCTGCCATCTGGGAAGCTCTTTGAGTACCACCTTAGCCAGAACCAGACTTCCTCCTTTGCAAAGAGTTAGCAAGACTGAGCAAGGCAACATCCAGAGCGCCCTGTACTTCAGGCGGGGCCATCACCTCTTGCTCTTCTCCCGCTTTTTCCGAGGTTTCAATCGATTTGCGGAGCAGACCAACAGAGAAGGCGCAGGCCAGCAAACGGTACAATGGGGCAGGCGCACTCCCACTTCGAAAGGCCAATTGGGTTCTGGCGTCGCGTCAAGTCCAAGGCCGCAAGGAGCGAGCCTTCCCAGGAGAGCTTCGTTCAAATATCCCCGCCACCTCCTAAAGCCGATTCATCTGCGCAAATGGACCAGTCTTCGGCTCACGCTGACCAGTCATCCACCACAGCCGACACGACTCCAACCTCTGCAGCTCCTGATCCCGACATGCACGGCGACGACACGGCAGAGGCCAACGACAAGGTCGGTGAAGCTGATAAAGTTGACAAAGTTGAGGAACGGACCAACAGCCCACATGATCAACCCATGGCCGACGCTTCAGACAAGCCCGACCAGCCCAACGAGGCCGAACAGTCAACCCAAGCTGCTGAAGAGCCCACCTTCGACCGACCTGCACTCAAGCGCGAGTACACTCCTCCTCATCGCATTCGAATCTCGACCCACGAAGCTTGGAAGCTCGAGCACGCCTATAGCAATGTCCACGATCACGTAACGAAGGCGCTGAACAGGGTACGTCGCCTACCTCTACCTGCCCTCTTTGGCACCGCCAGCTCAGCCTGAGCGTCTCTGACAATTGACCACAACCCAGATCAGGCAACAGCAGTTGGAATTCGAGCGAAAGTCTGCGTCCGCCAGAAGATTGGACTTGGACATATACAAGGCTGCCGACAGCTGCACACTGTCCCTCGAATACCTCGTCGGGAACTTCAGCACCAAGTTCTTCCACCACACCGGCCCCGAGAACATCATGGGCATGATGGCCACCATCGAGGCCGACGCCGCCGCCCTCGACGAGCTGCGCCTGAAGCAGCTCCAGCTGTACAGTTATGGCTACAACCTCGAGAAGAAGATCGCCCAGACGGAGAAAGACATTCGGGAGCTGGCTGAGCTGGCGAAGCGGATCAAAGAAGGGGATGTTCAGGGGGCAGTGGACGGGGAGGCGGATGCGGATGGAGACACGGACCCCGAAATTGAGGTCCCCAAACTCGACTTCGACTTAAAAAAAGACTAAGGTGATGAACGGCTGGGATGAAGATTGGTGGCTCTTAGAACTGATGATCATGGGACTGCCGAGGAGAGACTCACAAAGCAATGTTTCCAGGAGTACGACCCACCACGGCATTTTTTACTTGGTAGGAGGAACACAAGTGCATGTCAGAAATAAGGACTCATTGACAATCGGACCTTTCAACCGAAATCTGTATTCCTAAGGTAAATTCCAATTGAAGCTGACGTTTAGCACACAGCAAAACTACAATTTGCAATGTATGCTTCAAGACGGTAATTAAGACCCGTAAACTATGCGTGCTTCAATCAAACTGCTACATCGGACCAGCCCTGATACAGTCGATATTCGGGGGCCCTGACCATTCGACATCTCTCTCGCCACCACAGTATTCAATGAGGAAAACCTTCTAACACAGTTGTCCCACGACTTAACGATGTTGAAGCTTCGGTGCGCAATTTTCCAACACCTCACACTGAAATTAGATCAAAAGTTAAGGCATTGAATGCCAAATATCCAAACTTCCACGAAGGTGTAGCATAGGAGTACCAGGAGGGGTTGCTGGATGTGTCTTCAACTTCTTCAACACGCTGAATCTATGACCCTTCTTCTAACATCTATCCCGAGTTCAAATATTGGGACTAGACAACTGGTATCCATGAGCAATGTCTGTCAATGTTGCTGGGTGATTTAATCGAACCTGTCCAGCAACGGTCATGTGTTGGCCACTCTCGAAAAAATGCAATCCAATCTCCGAGGACATCTCAGGTGCCGTACTTCAATTTCCAGATCCCGCTGCTGCATCCCGGGCCGCGAAATGTGCATAGAATTCGCGTCGGATCTCCCACCCCGGCCGGAGGAACGATGAATCCCCGGGGCGGTCAGGCAGTGTGATCCTACACCCGCAACGGTCGATGACTTTGCGTTTGATCTGCACCGCGAATTGGTCGACGACGTCAGAAAATTTAGCCACGGACGAGCGAATATCATCCACATCGGGCAAAGGCCAGAGACCCTCTTGTACAAGAAGCCGAATCATGAGACCCAGGGCCGTCGAAGTACAAAGGCACCCAGATCTCGACCTGTTGCCCCCAGAAGCGTAAGAAATAAAGCAAATGTCCAATTCGAAAAGTAGTCCTTGGATCAAGTCGTGTCTAGTAGTGGTTGCAAAGTCTGGCGCGGCATCCTGTCAGCATGTACGGTCCTGAGTCTGGATTTGATTGGAATTGGTAGTGGCTCACCGATCACAGTGTCTGGAAGTAGGCCAATATCCTTCCATTTACCTCCTGGGAGTAATCCCTCCTCGTCGAGAATAAACAGCAAATCGCCATCTGCGTTGACTCTTGACTTCGCCACCAAGCTGGCAAAAGAACATTCGAACTTCTGAGGCGTGCCCAAGCAGTACAGGATAGAAAGCCCCTGGAGGTCTTGGTAGCTCGTCTCGTTCTGGTCTTCAGGTCGATGTAGGTATGGGTACTCCAAGCCCGATATCCAAGCAGTCGCCCACGGTCGCAGTGAGTCCAACATGGCGTACTTATCCGCCATAACCGTGACGTCGTAAAGGTCGGCGACCTTTAACCGCTGTGGAACTCTTCCGAAATTGCCATGTGCGGCATGGAAAATGACTCTCAGAGGCTCTGGGTCGTCCTCGGGGAGCTCGACAGTCCACTCTTCCGTCTGGTGTGACTCACTGAACGGGCCAAACAGCATGCGGTTGAAGACTTTCGAAGCGCGCCGGAGCGCATTGGCGTCGACTTGCATTTTCACCGCGTCTGGGCCGACGATGAGCTGGAGATTACCGTTGCGGTCGATGTGGATAGGATCGTTTTTGGCAGCAACATGACTTTCCGCACTATTGCTGTCCAATTCAGATCGCTTGTTTGGTGATGAGGAGGCCTAGAGCCGCTGTTAGCATCAATAACGAAGACCTGCCACCGGGTTTGCCGTGACGAAGCGGAAGGAGACCGACGCTGTTTGTCAGGCTCTCCTCAGAAAGCAGATTAAGGGTAAGAAGAAGGCTACTCACCATCTTGCCGCGGCGGGTAGTCCAGGAGATAAGTAACGATGGTCGTGGGAGATCTCAAGCGTGCAGGCGTGTAAGGTTCTTGGCTTTGGAGGTTTCTGAGACCACGCGGAGGGCGTTGTTGAAGTACAAGTAAGGTTTGTGTGGTTTAAAGCCCTCAATTTCCAAGAAGGCTTAAGCGCCCATACTTACAATGACATAGCACTAAAGAAGTTAGAGGCCACTAGTCACCACTATAAAGATTCAATGAGAACATTTTGCTTCAAATTTGGTGGACTTAAGGACCTAGGTGGGTTGAAAACCGCAATTTTTATGCGACACTGGTGGTGTGACAGCGCTTTTGTCCAGCCACTGTAGTGCCCCGTAGTGGGGCCCCGCTCACTTACACGAACCCTAACCCGGCTGACGTCAGGTCCGAAAGCCCTAGTTGCCATCCATCTCCATCATCTCCTCCTCGTCGAGTTGGGCCTCATCCTCCCTGGCCAGCTGGGCGAGAAAGGGGCCGAAATCACCTGTGCCATCCATTTTGTTCTCCTTTGCGCCGTTGAAACCCTCAGGCGCACCTCCACCGATGGCCAGTTTGGCAGTGCCGGCAACTAGCGCGGGATCGAAACCGACATCGCCGTCGGTGGTGACTGTCTTCTGAAGCTTGACGCGCTTCGCGGCGGGGCCGTCGACATCGCTGTCAGTAGTGCTCATATTCTCAAGCATGCCACGCTTCGCGGCGCGGGGCTGAGTCGGGCCCTCGTCATCACTGAGATCCTCCTCCTCCTCCTCCTCCTCTTCCTCCTCCTCCTCGTCGTCGGTGTCAGAGAATTGGTCGAACTGGTCGATCATGAACGCATTCATGGTGAAGTCAAAGCTCGCCAGGGCTGCGACCTCGACGGCGCCGTTGAAGCGGTCGATGGCCTTGGCGGCCTTGCACTCGTACTTGGCGGCGTCGTGACTGGGATCCTCTACGATGGGCTGTCGCTCAATCCAGCGCTTGCGGGCCTCGAGCATCTTGATGGCGAATCGATAGGTGGTTTTGTCGGAGACCTTCTCGAAGATAGTTCCAACCTTGGGGTCGCGCCAGAAGTCGAGCTCGTAGGAGGGGTTCTTGCCGTCGTTGGCTACCTTGCTGACGATGGCCGTTGCGCTGTCGAAGAGCTCCGCGATGGCGTGATCGAAGTCGTTCTTGGTAGGCTTGTTGTACTTCTTGTGAAGCTGGATCATGATCTTGGTGGACATGATCGCGGGAAGGATGCGGCGAAGAGTACGGGTCTTGTTCTTCTCATCCTCTTCTTCCTAGGGAAGGGATCAAGCGTCAGCAGGTGCAGCTCTTGGCACATTAAATTGCAGACACTGTCAAAACTTACCCAGAACTCATAGTACAAGCCGTTTTTGGGGAGCATGCCGAACAACTGCATTTTGTGGGCCCTGCTCATCTTCATCTTCGAAAGTGTCGCCATTTTGACTGTATGCGCGACTTGGTGGTCGAAATGGTCCGTTTGCGATGGGTAGTTTGGAGAGTGATGATGGTGTTGTCGTTGAGTGATGGACGCAGAAGCTTCTGGATCGCGACGCGTTGGCGACATGGGGAAAGTACACGCTCTAGCGCAAAATATTCACTGGAAGACCTCAGACACTGGAAAACTACCTAGGTAAGCACAACGTAAAATTGTCACCGTCCCAAAGTGTAGCAGCGAGGAGAGGACCTCTCTGGGATACCCTCCTGCCGTGGGATAGCCTCGTCTGGGATAGCCTCCTCTGGGGTAGCCTTCTCTGGGATATTTCTTCTGGAATGCCTTGCCCTAGGATATCCTCCCGTGGGAGAATCTCCTCTGGGGTAGTCTCCTTCCACCTGTGGGGCAACCTCCTGTGGGACAACCTCCTGTGGGATTACCTCCTGTGGGATAACGTTCTATAGGATACCATCTAATGGGATGGCCTGCCCTGGGAAAGTCTCCAGGTGGGGCGAGGAGTGGACTTGTCGGACCAATTGCGGCAGATGGAAGGCCACAGCAAGTACCCTGGCCACATGCCCCTCCCAAAGCTGCTTCGCCCTGATAAACAAGCCGTCCCAACTGCATTCAACAGTGCAAGTGGCCTAGTGGTTTAATTCTATCCGTTGAATTGCTATGGTCGGGGTTCAATTCCCAGCACTGCTACAGCCACTCTTTCATATAGGTCTGTCCGTGAGGACAATTAGTGCCTATACCTAGGAGCATGTTCTCCCGGAGTGGCGCGTTCTACTAACATCTAGGTTTCTCAAGTGGGTCGGTGGTCGGGGTCTTTTTTTTGATGTTTGTCCTGTTTACTTCCTAGAACATTGAAGTACAAGACTGCGACAGCCCACACAGAGATATTGCGCCCATGTGCCATGATCCCACGCCTTCCCATCGCACATGACAATTCTCTTGAGCTGCCTTGTCCTTTTCAAAAGGCGTTATTGAATCAGAAAGCCAAGGACGATTCCTTGATCTCCAGCTGGCATTCCGTCATCTAAGCTGCCACAGCAGCGTCGGGGACCAAGGGTCCTCTTGGGCAGTGGGAAAAGTCGAAGGAATACATACACATTCTCTCGGAACTGTCATTTCATTCGGCTCTTGGGCGTCTGCTGTGCCTTTTTGTGATCACAAACACCGTCCTTTCGACACATCTTTCTCATGGTGGGAAACGCCGGCAGACTGGTCTGCTGTCGTTAAGGAAATCATGATCGCGATGACTTGAGCTGCTGCGCTCTCTTTTCGCCTAGGGGTACGACTAAACATCTGTGGTGAAAACTGGACGCTAGAAACATGTTCACTGGTTTTAGATGGCTTCTGGAACTGTTAAAACAAAGTTTAGCCATACCATGATCCCTCTCCAGCCACCCTTTCCGTCGCCCTCTGGGTGAACCTGAGCATGCAGCGGGACGTTCATAGTTACTGGCGCTAGGACCATATTAATTCCCATAGATGCGGGACTGCGAGCGTTGGTCTTTCAGACCCCACTGAAATTAGTCCTCCAGAGCTGACTGTTTACTGGAAAGTGGCAGAAGCTTCGACTTAGCCTAAGTGCCACACCTGATAAGATACAGGGAGGGGGGTCACTTGAGAGCTACTGGTCTACCCCGTCACTGGTCCTAGCTCCTCCCCAAGTACTGTCATACACTTTTTGATTTTCAGCAAAGCAATTTCCAACCTTCACCTCTTCTGACAATCTACAAACGCAGACAACTGGCAGCTCGTTAGTCACCAGATGCTGCAACTCTGGCCTCCTCGCCGAATGCTGCTGAAGTCCAGCAAGACTTGGGTCTCATAGGTCCCCTACCAAAGCCCAAAAGAAGCTTTACCGCAATAATCTTGGGCCCCCCTCCATCACACAAACAAAACGAACGCAGCACCTTACCACACATCCAGCCGATAGTACGTACAGCGGGCGGAAGGCTGGTGCTTTGAGACCTCCTCTCCCCCTTCAGCACACCACCCCCACTGCGCTGGACCACCTTCCGTCACATAAAGTGGGTTCGTTGAAAGTGGAAGGCATGATGTCTGGCGAAGTCAAAATGGCCGATGACAATCATTTGAGCGGCGGCTCAGCTGATCATCATGGTAAGTGTCAGCCTACACAAATGATCCAGGAGCACTCGACCCAATGGCGCTGCTTGGTACCTGTTTCAGCAAGTACTGACCACTTCTGCCTCAGATCCCGACAACGGCTGCCGCGATACTCAACTCGTCCTAATCGAGCCTGACAAACACGTCAACCAGCCTGCCTCTGGCCCCTCGTTTCACAGTTTCCCGCCTTCCTTGGGAGCTGCGAAGGATGGTCTGGGAATTTGCTCTACCACGAAGCGTTTTCACATCAGCGACACTGTGTCCCAAGACCTGTGTGCCTTATCCAACCATGTCTCTGGCATGCCGGGAGGCTTGCCTCGTTGTGAAAGAATTTGGCTCAATGGTCACCGCGTGGGACAGAGCGAAGTTCGGCGGTGCGATTTCGGTGACCACGTCAATCACCAATGAGACCGATATCTACATACGAACCTGGTTCAGTCCCAAACTCGACACGCTCACGCTCGACCCAGTCGATCTTGTGTTGCTTGGACTTTTCGCGGAGGACGCCCGTTGCGACCTGATCAACAGTCTCGGCTCTCCCACGACGTGTCTGCTGGTTCACGATTGGTCTCGAACTTACGGACGGCTTATCAATCCCGTATACCAGCAGTATATCAAGAGCCGTGACAAAATTCTGCTCAACATCGGAGATGTCCGCTTTGTGCTCAAAGACAAGGTTTGGGACATTGAAACGGCCGCGCAGGCGTTGGGAACTGTCGAACCTGGCGCGCAGGTCATTCATCTGAACGACACCGCCGCTCTGTGCAAGGGCCTCGAGCTGTGGGAGCACTGCTGCCAATATGAAACAACTGCCTCCTGGGCAAACAAACACTGCGATGTCGGAGCTTGGTTGAAGATGGCTATCGATGAGGGAAAGAGAGAAGGAGCTCGAGGATGGATGAGAAGATACAAGGCATGGGTAGTGGAGGAGCAGGCGTACGAGAAGCGTCTTGTCTCTCCTGAGGCCTATTACGTGCTCCGACTCGCTGACCATATCCTTTCCGCCCCCGGCTTACGACCAAACCGACATTGCGGCCATGAAATCGTGGACTACACCGGAAGACTCAAGAAGGACCACCCTCTGGTTGGGGAGCTCGACATCAAGATGCCGGAGATCATTCCTGTCTGCACAATCAACATTCTTGGGCGATGCTGCTGTTGAAAGGAAGGTCCGGCACGGGCAGGATTCATCTTGGGGTCTGAACACTGATATCCTGGGAGCTCAACTCGATTTGTGTGGACAAGGTGATAGATTCTTTGTGGGGTACAAGCTTCTTTGTGTCCTTGGTTTGAGATTGCCGGTTAGGGGGAATCCTTTGCAGCATTTTTGATCTGCTCAGAGTGAGGTATGCGCAGATGGAGGAATGATGCCTGAAGGTCCAAAGGGGTATCTAGATCCTGAAACTCTTCTTCCGTTGGCAAGATTACACGAAGGGCAACTTGAAGTGCCTCGCTCGCGTAAGATAGTGGCTCGAGGAAGCGACACAAGGCAAGGGAGGCCATAACAGAACATTGAAGTTGACCTTTGAGCAGACGGGGAACTACTTTCAAGAAATCGAAAACTATTGTACAATAAAGGTCAACACCTGCACGTACTGTGCAAAGCCCGATGGTTATTTTATCACTGTGATGGGTGAACGGCCATTCCACCGCTAAAGCGCACTCCTCTGAGCTGCAACGGCTGAACATCCAGAGCTACCAAGGCTACCAAAGGAATGGAAGACCTAGCTGTGCGGCTGGCCGTAAGTGAGTGTTCATGGACCGTGCAGCAACAAAGCCCTGCACACCGAAGGTTCCCAGCTTTTCGTCGGCCTGTTCGTTGCCATCCAACCCAGCGTCAGTCCTATGCCGTCCACTCCAAGCCCATACCAGTACCAGGTTGCAGTCCTCCGCCTTGCTCCTTCACGAATAATTCCACCCACAGAAGCACCTACTCACAATACCAGTCGATCAAATGGACGCGACTGCGATGGACGAGCTGCTGACCCTATACCAATACCGGCAAACCGCCATCAGCAGCGCTACGGCACACGGTACAACACACGCCGTGAACGAAAAGTGCTGTAGCCAGGCTACAGTAGCCTAGCTTGCAAAGTCCAAAGTCCACAGTCCAGCTGCACTGGTGGTCGGTCCCGTGGCCAATGCGCCTTCCTGTGATTGGAGAGATATCATCCACCAAGGTACCAGGTCCTGGTCCGTTGGCAAAACAAAGCTTGGAAGGCCTGGTAGCACTGGTTTCTGACGTTGTATAAGCAGTGAATTGAGTAGCCCGACGTTTCCAGGCCTTCCCCCGATGCATTACCGCAGTTAGAACTCAAGCTAAGGAGAGGTCTTCGAAGCTGTGTATCTGCTACTACGACGCTGCTCGCAAGGCGACACCGACTCAGGCCGATTCCACTACGCTCTCAGCTTCCCGGCCGAGGTCCGCGTTACCATCTACAGATCGTGCCTTCGCACCCCATCCAATGAGCTAAGGGCCGCGTTAGAGACGGCTTCCGAGTCATTCTCGCCCAGGACCGAGGTGCAAACTCGCAGTCCAGACCGTTCATCCACGCCATCCGATGCCCGGCTCAGGCCAATGCCGCTCGGGACACCCGAGAGACCGCACTGGTTTGTGTACCACGACTAGTCCAACGCCACGCCGGACGCGATGGAAAGGCTGCCACGGCACGGGAGCCTGGAGCTTCAGGGGTTAGACAAGCGCAGACGCGCCGGCTGCATCTTACCCGTCTCCATTGACGATGTTCGGCAAGGAACATTCCCGGGACGAAGTGAGGACATCAGCACACTGGCAGGTTTCCTTCTGTTACCTGTCAGGGTGGCCGGCCATCTCGGGAGGTCCGAGGCGTGGATCAGACTCGGAGGCTCAGGAGGCTAACCGCTACGCCTCGGCCAATTCTTTCCCGGGAGTCCAGTCTAGGGCTTCCCGTGGCGCATCACGAATACGTTCTCTGGGGGCGCACTACGCTATGTTAGCTCTCCTATACTCGGTTCGAGGCTGCGTGGTCAAACACCTGACCAGTCCATTTGTCCCGGGAGAGTAGTTTAATGTCCACATGGGTAATACGGGGAACCCGTATGAGATATGTCGGTAAATGAGCAGCATGATTCCAAGCTTGATGGTTTAGTTGATTTGAAGGCGGTATATCGTAGAGAGAATGGGATCATCGTATCGCATGAGCAAAAGAACCACGTAATGATTGGACTTTCTTCGACGCATCATTGCATTGGGGGTATCTTCTCTAGACCAACTCAACACAGTCAATAGAAATCCCACCGCTCAAGTACTTCGTCCCTGTGCTGCCCGTCACGACATTGATCGTCAAAACCTGCCAGTCGCTGGTAGAGGCCAGCCAGGCCGTCGCCGGCACAGTGTACTCCAGGACAGCATTATTCCCCCGGTATGTTCCAACCGTAAGGGACCTCGTCGACGCCTGGGTCGTCGCAGCAGGGATCTTGCTAGTCCATCCGTTGACAGTAATCTGAGGGCGGCCGCCTATGCAGGCCTCCGTGATTCCGATCCGGACCGTATGTGCCTGGGTGAGCTGCTCGGCATTCAAGCGGAAGTATATCACGTGGCCGTTGTTGACGTCTTGCCAGATGTATGAAGGGAAGCTCGACACCGCTGTAGTACCGACGATGAAGTTGCCAACGTCCCATGATGCGATGCGGCTGTCGGACGGGTGCATGTAGGTCGGCTTCCACGGCGTCGTCTCGAAGTTCAAAAAGCCGGACGGCGTCCCGTCCCAGTCGCCGATGCGCCAGAGGGCTGTCTTGTCGCTCGGGTCGACCAGAGTAATGGTGTTGAGCGCTGCCTTGCCTCCCGCAGTGATGGTCACGCTTCCGGTGTAGACTTCCAGCTCGTCCTTGTAGACTGTGAGGGTGTACGTCCCAGGCAGGGCCTTGGTGATCTGCCAGCCACCACCAGACGCGGCCGCTGTCGCCCAATATTGGGCGTTAGCATTCGACAGGCCCACGGTATACGTGCGGCCACTCTTCATGTTAGACAAGCCCACACCCGCCACTGCGCCGCGGCCTGACGCAGGAACCCAGCCGTCGATGCCGAGTGTGTCGAACCAACCCCAGTCGGCGTTCCTGGCAAACAGCGCGGTGTTGGGTTTTGATCCATCGGTGAATGACAGGACGGAAGGGCCTTGCAAGCCAAAACGCTCGGGATCGGTGTGTCCCATGTTATAATAGTATATGTCGTAAAGATCCTCACCTCCGGAGTCGGCACGGCGCTGAAGGCTGCGGAAGAAGGGCCCACCAGAGGCCTTCTCGTGGTTTGACCGGATCATGTACACATCCACGCCTGTCTTAGACACTCCGACGTAATCGACTGGCAACTGTTAGCTGGGAGCCATCCAAAACTCTGATGCAGCTGCAATTCACATACAGTCCTTGACACGGCCGTATAGACCTCCGTTGTAGTGCTTGGACCATGTGGTTCCATCGCTGAGACCCGAGACATCCGACGCCTCGATGAACGAAGAGCCGTCTGGGTAGAAGTCCGAGTCGCCGCTGCTGGACCCGTCCGGGTTGTGAGAAAAGCTGCCGCCTTTCATGCGAACAATGTATCGGTGGACAGTGACGGAGGCATCGGCCTTGTTCGTGAAGATGTAGACGTTGTCGTTCTTGTATCTGACGAACAGGTAGTGCTTGAGGGTTCCGTATGTGACTGAGACCTTGATGATGGCGGAGGGACTGGAGAACTGCTGGATGGTGACCGTGCTGGCCCCGAGTCCAGACTCTACATGGGTGTTCTTTCCACCATAGCCGTTGTACTCGACACCCTGCAAATATAACGTCGATCAGGTCGCGGTCGCTTTGTCGGCCCGGACCGGGCCTTCCAGGATCGGCATGTAACAGTACTTACCTTGTACTTCATAGAGGTGATGTCTCCATTGGTCTTGCTGACCTGGATCACAAGGTTCGCTCCGGAGTCGATAGTCCAGTAGGTTCCTTGATCTGTGTACCCGAAGGCCGCGAAAGCGACCGAGGCCAAAAGTGACCAGCAAAGGGCGAAGAGAAGCATCACGAGGCTCGCCTAACTGGAACACACTAGGCAATGCTTTCAAACACCCTGTGAATGGTGATGAGGATGCAGATCGACGAGGCCGTGATCCGATCGTTCCAGATATATAGTTTCGTCTCAAAGGAACTGCAACTTGTTATATCCCTTTTTCCTCGCGGCGCTCCCGGGTCGGAGCACCGCTCAAGGACCCATCACCAATCTCGCATCACGCTCCGTGAACTTCAAAAAGTGCGGTGACATTCCTTGGGTTGCAGCCCGAGAGCACGAATAGCACGTGCGTTTTGGTGTCAAGCTCGTATCCATCCAATTAACTCTCGAGACAGGAAGCTTAAAGGCTGAGCTACCGGGAAAGGGGCACGACGGAGCCCGGAGCATGATAGGTCGAGGGGCTGAAAAGGGCACTTATCTCCGTGGTATTGGAGACAAAGCCTCGGCGCTGGGTCGACGGGCAATGGAAGCACGAACCAAGATCTGAGGGCCCGTCGGCGGGGAGGGCTGTTCGTGACAGCTTCGGCTGTGAAGCCCGGACAGCTATCGCGGAGCTCCGCCGAATTGGGACTGCCCAGTCCCCTTTGCGAATGTCGGTAGATTTATTTCCGGGTGGGTGCGACGGTGGATCTCGTACAGGGTAACTCGCGCGATCAGGAAACGACATCATACCCCTGGCCCATTGGTGGAGATAATGCCCACAATTCTTCCCTTCGAGAAGCCACAGGAGCACATGTTCATGACCGCACTTACCCTTCCAAGGCGACTTCTTACCAAAAGATCTTGGCTCTCAGACTCGGTTGACATCCGTCGTCTTCCCACATGGCCCTGAATTCGAGCCCATCTCAAGTAACTTCACCAGCTATTTCTCAAACTGTAGCGGGCTTCGTTGGCAGGCTTTGCCAAGATCTTGGACCCCTGACATGGTCGCCATAGGCATTGAATGCTGCAGGTCCGAGTCTTCCTTGGGCCCTGAACAGACAAAGACAAGCTCATGGGAATGTTGTCGAAATTGATAAATGCAATGCATCCAAGCGTTGTTCAATTCATTTCTTATGTAACTCATTCTGTTGCACAAGGGAGGCTAGCAATCTGCTTGATTAGGCTCGCACTCGCAAACTCTTCGCACATGCCTCTCAGCGACCCTTTCCGGCATTGCGCACGAATGGTTCCAAGGGCAAAAGCTCCTTTTCTGGGGTTACGCCCTCGTAGAGCTGTTTCCACCTCCACTCGATTACCTCAGGTGTCTTCCAGGCATACTCCGGGTCCCTCAGCCACAAGCGGAGGAGATGGCGTCTGTTCCATGTCAGCAAGATGTATCACATGGTGGACAATTGGTCGTGGCTCGGTGATTGCACCTACCGCTGTTCCTCTCCATCAACGAAGCCGTCTCTAGCATGGAAGAGTGCAAGATTATTCACGTATTGGATGTCGCCCTTCTCGAAGTGGGTGTTGACGCAGAACTTCTCTCCCAGGAAGTGCAGCGCATCAAGCGCTTCAGCCTGTGCTTCGCTGATCGGTGGTATCTCAGGGTTGCGTGGGAGCTGGCCGAAGCCCACGAAATAACGCCTCCCATATTGGAGAAGAACCCGCTCCGGTGTGCTTTCAGTGGCAGGTTGGTAATACAGCAACGGTCGCTCCGTGAACTTCTTCTTAGCGTTCTTTTCAAATCTGGACCGAGATACGTCAGCGTCGTGAATAAGCCAATGTGAAGTTTTGAGCCCGATCCAGAGTGGCAGTACTTACACCTCCATATCCCATGGCTGGCTGAGAGTGTGGATAAGGTCGGGTCGGTTGGCTGCAAGCTCGTTGTACACCCGCCAAGTGGAAGCCAGCTTGCTTGCACCCCCTTCAAGTGCAGTCTCGAGAGCGAACAGGCTCACGATGTCTCCTGAGTCCGTGTGGAACACTTGCTTGTCGGTAGTGTACGCCGGCGAGCCAATGCTGCCCTTCAGTTCGGGCAAATCGCTGAGGTCCTTGATGTGGGTGAGAACAACGTCTGCCGGGCTGCCGTCAAAGGGGCTGAATTGGTCCTGTCTGCCGCGTTGAGGAGCGATATGCGACGAAAGTCCAGCGTAAGTGATCACGTTTTCCTCACGGGTGTGCTCATCGACTCTTAATCCTCGGATGACGAAGAAGCCATGACCGAAGTGCAACTCGTGGGAGAGACGGCGAAGCTCCGAGTGCAGTTTAGGAAGGGGGAAAGTGTCCTTTGCAACATGCGAGATAGGAAGTCCAAGTGCTGATGCGGTATATTAGCAAAATTTTCCCGCATCTCAAGCCAAGTCTTGATCCGAAAATAGAAGACTGACATTTGAAGTGCTTCACAGCCTGGTCAATCTCGGCCAACTGGTCCTCGTTGAGAACATAAGTCCATTCGTATGTCTCTGCGAGAGTGTTGCCCTCCCACACCAAATCGCCCTTTAGCTGCTCGGGGAGTCCTTCCGGTAAGGTACTAGGCAGGTTCTCGCTCTGCACCCTCCGTGCAGCCCGGGCCTGATACTTCTCGTAGTCCGGAGCGTATGAGATGTCCGGTTGACCGGGCGGTGCTACGGCTTTCGGCGTGGAGAACGCGGATGCAACCGGATTTGCGACTGCAGCGGCCATGATGGGAACTGCTGTGTCGCTTGGATAAATTGTTAGCAAATCTTTTGAATCCCCTGTACAGAACAGTCAAAGTAGTCGTGATTGATGTCTGGAGTTTATGAAAGGGTTGCCTGAATGGCTGCGTCATTGCGGATGGCGATCGCGCAATAGCAGATGACATCCGCTCAACGTGAGGGGAACACCACCGAGCCGTGCCAAGCGCGGAGTTGATATTCTTGGCCATCTGTGTGGAGAAGCGGATGAAGACTGCTGATTGCTGTACAATCAGTTCTTAGTCTTGTGATATATCAAATTGCCAGTGTCCCCAAAGATCTGTCGCCCAAGGTTCAGAGGTCCGAGTCCGGCAAAACTGCTAGTCTACTAGCTGATTGACACGGATATCTACCCAACCCTGAGAATGAGTTCAAACATAGATTGATAGTCACTTTTCAACATCAGACAAAGTTATTGTATGATCCGCAAGATCACTATTTGTGAGGACGCCCTCATTGTATTGCGTCTAGAAGACGTTAACGCTCTACGCTCCTCCTCCTCCAGTTCGCATAAATAGGTTTGGCGGCAAGGTGCGACCCTTGAGGACATCCTCATCCACTTTATACTCAACGTCTGCCACGGGCTTGAACCCCAATTTCACATACACATGTCGTCCCATGGCTGATGCCTCTGTTGTAGCCTCCAGCCCATTCCGTCTCTTGGCCTCTTCCACTCCCCACTGCACCAACTTGAGCGCGATGCCTCTGCGTTGGAATGCAGGGTCAACGACGCACAGATCCAATACAAACGTAGCTGGAGGGTTCGCGCCTTCCTTTGACTGGACTGTTTCCACACGCTGCCTGAGCAGAGAACCAAATGCCTGGCTCAGGAACCGCTGCTCTGTGGAATCGCCAGGATAAAGAGCCTCGAGATCGACGCTTTTGCTGAGGTCGGTGGATGGCTTGTCGCCGTATCCTTCCACCACTGAGAGTTGTGCCCAGATAGCGAACCCGACCAGCATGCGCCGGTCAGGGTGTTGCGGGTCCGGCAATGTTGCCTTGAGGAACACAGTGTTCGGATTGCCATCCTTGTTCGTAGTCGTAGACTTCCATCGATCCACTAGTCGAGCTGCTCCCGCTGCCTTGCCTTCCGCTGTGTCCCATCCGGGGTTCATGGCCGTCCACACTGCATCGTGAATTTGATCCCCGAAGCACTTGGCTGCGCTTTCAAATGCGCTCGTGAAATCCTCGGCCTGGTTGATAACTTCGATGTTGAGTCCTGCAGTCTTGTCTGCAGTCTGTCCGCCTTGAGTTGCCATCCTTCGTGGGTGCTGTCTCTTGTGGTGCTGTGTGTGTTGTGGTGTTTGTCCGCGATATTCAGGTAGGGCCACGAGAGCTGTGAAGTGTCCTGAACCTGGAGGCAGGTTTACGGGTTCATGGAGCTCAAATTCCGCATTATACGTAATCAAGGCTTGGCGAGACGCCGTTTGCCGCGGGGAACTCAACTGATGCTCATTATGTAATTAGCAGACAATTGACTCAGGTGGTCGATACCAGGAATGTGTAAAAGACTCAAGAGAAGAGCGCGGTGATTTCAAAATACTACCGCCATTCTTCTGTGAGGTACTCATTCATTCACAATATCATGTGCGACTTACGGCACCATGCTGGGCGCTCAAATCAGCCTGATTTCCAAGACTGCATATAACTCACAGCTTCTCTTGTTAGGCCCTCGAACTTAGAAAGGAATCTCACCACACAATCTGACTCTTGTCCTACAGATCTGATCTGGAAGGTGGAGCTCGCATATCTTCAGGCTTTGCTCTCTACTACACGCTTTTCTACAATGGAGGGCATCTCAATACTCACTTTTAGGATGTGATTGGACGTAGTAGCCGGGCACGCCTGCTTAAATCAGAAACAAGATCTGGTATGGCTGCCTAGGTGCGGAAACATAACTATCTTGGCCCTCTGGACACCTTGTCACGTTCTTCTTATCGTACCTTACAAGCTGAAGCAAGGATTTCAAGCAAGCTTGACCTAAAACTTGACATCACTATTTGTATTTCATTAACTTCAACGCTGCTTTTCCCCGACGTGAATCATCCTTGAGGTCTGAATATGTATGTTCCTAATGAACGGTCCTAAACACCTGTCCCCTCAGCCTCAGCTGGCAGAAATGAAATGTCAATGGGGAACCCCAACCGCCACAGGTCCTCACTTTGCAGGGTCTCCTGGCTCAGATCCGGTGTCTCCTTGCTGGAATGAGAACTCGAGCTAAGCGCTACTACGCAGCCAGCCGTAGGATGCTCTCGGACTGTAGGCTCACATCGGAGCTCCTAATCCCGAGTAAAACGACCTTGAGAAAAGGGATGGATACGAGACTACAACAAGTTTACTTGCATCTATAGCATGTGATGCTTCCAATGGTTTCGAGCGAGCCTCAAAAAGAAATGGACCAGTATAAAAGCGGCCGACCACCTGGGTGAGGTGAGACATGCCCTAACCTAAGCATCCAACGAGTCCAAAATCGAAGCCCGTGCTGGTGGCCTCAGCTTCCCGGATCAGTCGAGTTCCCATTCGACTTAGACCATAGCGTCGGGCGATCCGCAAAGCGCCAACCTTCCGTACGCTACAGGACGGCGGCACTACCGACCCTCGGTCCTCGGCAGACAACAAAGGAATAGTGAAGGAAGAAAGGGGGTAACTAGGGACCGGTCCTGTCAGCCTTTGATGTATATCAAGGCGGCGCCACCCGCCTTGGAATCCGCATTCCCGCCGTTTGACAGATCCAGAAATAGCAACAGCTTCACATTCGTTCACTCTACTCTGCTTTGACAGGCCTCGAAATAGCGAAAACTCCACAATCGTTTGTTATACTTCAACATTCTCAACATGAGCACCTTGAGCCCCAACAAGTCCGGTTCGACCCTGCCAAAGTCGGTACACCACCAGACATTCCGCATCAACGCCGATAAATGCAAGACAACAGCTGCTGCATTTCCGATATGCCTGGTCACTGGCGGCGCTGGCTACATCGGGTCGCACACGGTCCTGGAGCTACTCACAGCCGGCTTTGCCGTGGTTGTCATTGACAACCTGTGCAACAGCCACCTCGAGTCTCTCTGCCGTGTGCACCACATTGTGTCAAAGGAATTTGAAAGGTGCGGAGACACTTCTCGGCCCGTCCCTCCCATTCTTTTCCACAAAGTGGACATCCGGGACGCACACAGCATCAATGCAGTCTTCTCGTTCTGGCAGAACGCCAAAGCCGCTCTCGAGCCCGAGCTGCTTCCCATCGACGTTGCAGCAATGGTGGCTAAAAAGGCGTATCCAATGCTGGAGTACAAGATTGACCCCACCAAGCGGTCGCAAATCACTCCCCTGGCCCATCACGCCGAGACTCATGGAAAGATCGTTTCTGTCATTCACTTTGCCGCTCTCAAGGCGGTCGGCGAGTCCATCTCGAAGCCATTGGACTACTATGACACCAACATCGCCGGTCTCCTGGTGATTCTCAGAGCCATCGAGCGAAACGCTATCAATACCTTTGTGTTCTCTTCCAGCGCTGTCGTCTACGGCCAGGGGCACGAGGCCGGCATTACGGAAGACACCGTTCAAGTTGCCGGCAAAGGAAGCGGTGGCGGACTACTCACCAACCCCTACGGTCGATCAAAGTGGATATCCGAGGAGATCATCAACGACTTCTGTGTCGCACACCCAAATTTCCACGCCACGTCATTGCGGTACTTCAACCCGACAGGAGCTCACCCCAGTGGTCTTATCGGCGAAGATCCCAAGGGGACTCCCAATAACATCGTCCCAGTCATCATGCAGGCCTATTCACGACGACGCAGCAGGGTGCACGTGTTCGGCTCAAACTACGATACGGCCGACGGGACCGGAGTTCGGGACTACATCCACGTGTCTGACCTTGCAAAGGGCCATCTCGCCGCTCTCCGAAAGGCTGTTGCCGATACGATGGAGAACCCCGTTGACCGATCACCAAGCTCATCCCCAACGTCCCCGACATTCCCGACACACGTACCGGGAGCCAACTACCACGCTTACAACCTGGGAACTGGCAGGGGCTACTCGGTGCTCGAAATCATCAAGGCTTTCTCCACGGCAGCCGGCACCTCCGTCCCATTCACCGTCGACGCAGCCCGACCCGGTGACCTGGGCACCGTGACCGCCTCGCCCGACAAGGCCTCGACGGAGCTCGACTGGAAGGCCGAGTTCGACCTCCAGGACATGTGCGAGGACGTCTTCAACTGGGCCGCGGCCAACCCGGGGGGCTACGAGGTCCTCCGGCGCATGTCGACCCTCTCCGGGCTCTCGGGCGGCAGCGCCAACGACCTGCGCCGGGCCAGCGTGGCGTCGAGCCTCTTCGAGAGCGAGGAGGACTACAACAACTTCGTCATGAACACGGCCTACCAGCTCTCCAAGAAGGGCGACGGCAGCTCCCGCCCCGGGTCGGTCCGCCTCTCGGTCAGCTCGGCCTCGATGGGCGCCGCCCTCGCGCGGTTCCGCAACCTGTCCATATCGTCGGGCGGGAGCGAGGAGGAACACAAGAGCTCCGCCTCCAGCCCCACGGTTCCTCGGTTCAATGTGAGTTGGGAGAACAGCTCGAAGCGCCCGCTCTCTCAGGTCGGTCCTATGACGCCCATGACGCCAACGAGCCTGCAGCCCATGATGGAGGAAGAGGAGGAGCCCACAAGCTCAAGGCCTGTTGCGGTCTAGAGAGTGGATTGAGTTGTCGTTTCTACTAAAACATGGCATTTACTTTGAATTGGGTTTTCGCCTGGTCGCACATCGTTGGGAATGTAAATCATATTCGCATGTTTCTTCTCTTGTCTGTATTGGCGTTACTGCAAGCATGTAGCCGAACATGGCGGTTAATAATAATAAGGGTCTGAAAAGGGGATAAGGTCAATACGAGCTCAATCAAACTGAACAAAATATCGAGATATTTGCCACGATTGACGTTGACCATTTCAAATCTCCCCGGCCAGTGACTGTATGTCATGATACAAGACATCAACGCACTCATATTTTTCTTCAGAGGCTCGTCTTCAACTTCACTATCGCTGTAGCGGGATAGTGAAAGACATTCTCAGCAGGTTGCGTAGAATGTGTAACGATTGTGAGAGACAGCCAACGGAGCTCGTCGTTCGATATAGTTCCGAAATTGCATGTGAGGAAGGCTGTGCCGCGAATACCGCAGTACTTAGGATGTTGTTGAGACTGGAGCGCATATTAGTTATAAAGAACAGCAATTGTCTTGGCCTTCACATGCGTACGCCCCAACATTGTCATTCTTTCTTCGTCCCCCGCAATTAGAATTGTCAAGTCACTGATTAGTAGTCGCTTCTCATTCACTGCAGGCAATCAGTAGTACACAAAGTAGAACACGTTTGCATATTGATGAATTTGAGAATAAAAGCCATGTGACTTGAGACAATTCCATTCTAACATGTGCTAACTAGTCAAAAGATGGTGTGTCCCACTCACTCCAGGACGTTGGTACCAGACAAAGAAGGGTAATTCTCAAGGCCGGTGACTAGTCCGTATAGCAGTCTCACGTGGCTTAAGAAATAATATAAATATAGAATTTCGGACTGCGTCCCAGTCGTCAGCTTTCCACACTTGACCACTCGACTCATCAAGAACCCATTCATCAAGGATCCATCCATCAAGAATCCATTCATCAAGAAATTCCAGAGCAACCTGTTCCTGAGTCGTGCCACTGCAGCTTTACATGAACTCACCTCACCCACATCCATTCACAATAATGTGTTCCCCAGCCAGCGATCAACTCAAGAAGCGCACCTTTTACCCAGATCGGTGGCCTCGCAAGACTGTCGACATTGGAGCCAATGGCGTTACAGTGTCAGCCAACCCTCTGGGGCAGATCTACCAGATCAGCGCTCCTTTGACCGCAGCAAACAAGTTTGGTATTATGGTGGCGGCGCCTTGGCCTCAATTTGACCACGCTCAACGCCTCGATCCAGAATATGTTCGGGAGTTCCGCAAAATTCCTGAGAAGCTTCTCATGCAACAAATCAACGGACTCGGGCTCGACTTCGGAGGGCCGAAGGGACCGGTGGTGACACGACCCAGTCGGGACAGCATCGGGAGCCAGGTTCAATTCGAGTACCTAATTCGTGGTGACACACTCTTCGTGCAGACTGCCTTGAAGGTTCATGATGACGGGACCGTAACCCACGCGAGCAAAGTCACTAACATGGGCAATACGGCTCAAAATATCCCAGTCACACTGGACCTGGCGTTCGCCGTGTCCAGAGCTGGGTATGGGCAGCTTACTGATCGGGGAGCTGTTGACATGCCCGATCCTTCGAATTCCCTCGATAGTTTCAGAGGCCCCAATGGTGATGGAGTGCTCGCGGTCGAGAACCGAAGCCTCGGTGGCCGAGTGTTGGCCCACATCATATTCTACAACGAAACGACCAATGACTACATCGAAGTGAAGCGGTCGCTGTACGCGCAGCGAGGCATGCTGCAAAGCCCGCCTCACAGGCCGAGCCAGGGGGCGACCCAAGAAATTCGGTTGGGGCCCGGGGAGACCCTGAAGCTTGCAGTTGCGTTCCGTCCGGAGAATATCTCGTCGGCAGATCCACCCGCCTTTTCCCCGGGGGTGATACCACTAGACGAAATTGCTCCCGGCTTTCTCTTCTCCCACCAAGATGGCATGTCCGATTCCCGAGAGGTCGCCAAACGCCACATTCATGAACTCTGTGGTTTCAACTGGGACTCTGCCGAGACAATCGAGAGCACGATTCTCTGGGCCAACGTCAACTACATCCTCGGCTGCTGCTGCGTGCCGATGTCAGGTTCTGAAGGCGACGGAACCTGCTGCATCGCAGACCACTTTGCGTTGAATCTTGGCTGGCCTCGCGATAACTACTGGCAAATGAGACTCCTCAGAAAGCTCAATTTGTGCAACCTTGCGAATCTACTGCCAGATAACTGGGGGATTGCGAGGCAGTATGACGTGAAGATCTACCAAGCGCTCACTAGTCACCTCACTTGGTTGTTCGAAATGGCCGTTACGCAGATCGAGATCGATGGCACGACACGTCATTTCTGGCGACGCTCATATTTGGTGAACGGTCAACCCAAGGATGGAGAAGTGTTCCAACTAGATACGCAGTGTTATCCATTCTTGGAACTTTGCGAGTACTTCGAGGCCTATGGACACGAGCCCGAAACCAAGGCTGTCATCGAGTCTATTTTACAAACTGACTCTTTCAAGAACATCCTCCACGATCTCTTGTCCCGGCAAGATGTTGAGACAAATCTCTTCGCCTCGGACGAGACCCCGGCCGATGATGAGTTGGGCGACTACAAGTTCCACCTGTCCAGCAATATCCTGCTCTGGCACACCCTGTGCAAGCTTGGCGAGCTTCTTTCATGCCCGCAATTTAGACCACTAGCATCAGCGACAGTGGACATCAGAGCTCTGAAACGTCTGGCCGTAACGATCAGGAAGAGCATTCTGATAAACTTCAGAAGCCGTCGAGCTTACTACACTGTCTACGATGGTCAAAGAACCGTCTGGGACATTCTTGCATACGGATTTGATCCATCCAAAGAGCCCGGGGATCCACGACGGCACCGTTACTACCACGACGGCAACGACATGCCGACGTTGTACGCTCCGGAGTGGGGTTTTCTAAAGAGCAACGATTACGACGAAGATGAATCGAATCTGAGAACGCTGTGGGAGAACACCATGATATGGGCCTTCAACGCCGGTCCCGCTGAAGCAGGATTCAACTCCGGTTACAAGGGAAATGGCACCGAGCCGTTTCACGGCCTCGGAAGTGACCACAGTCCTGGTCCATGGACTCTCGGTTTCTTCCAGGAGTGGAAGTTTGCACAGATGGTCGGAGACGAGAGACGGGAGCACAAAGCATGGAGCCAGATTGTGGGATCGGCCCAGTTTGACGGTACGTTCTCCGAGGCTGTGGACATCTATACCGGTGTGTGCACTTCAAAGACATGGTTCAGCTGGCCAGGGGCAATGATCGCCGAGAATCTCATCGACGCCGTCATCAAACAGGTCCAGCATGGCGAGCCCTAGTGAACTTATAAATGGGGGGTAGCTGGGGGCTGCCGTCTAGGATAATTGTTGTGCTCAGTTTCGTAGCGATGAATTGACAACTTTTAGTATCACTGCATGAGACCTTCGCTTCAGCAGGTCTTGATAGACGCTGCTGGGAGTGATTCAATTTCAGGAACTTCAAAAACAACCTGGGCGGGCGCGCGTGTGTGAGTTGGACATGACAAGAAATTTGAGAATCGAAAGTGCTAGGTTTCGCGACAGATAAAGGAACAGTAATCAATTGCCAATGGCCCCGTGTGGTGGTTGTACACAGGTGGTAAACGATTTCAAAGGAACTGCATGGCAGTCAACACAGGGAACGTGGAAATTAAAGCCTGCGTACGTGATTCATGCACCGCCAATGTGAGTTACCTGGCACTCCTGGCTCACACAAGCGTCCTGCTTTCTCGGCGATACCTTGGCCGACACCCGTGTCCTCATTGGAATCTTCAGCAGGTTTCTTCTCCGGTATCCAACAGACCCCCACACACCCCGGACGCACCATCGGAGAAACACTGGATGTCGGTTTCTTCACCTCTTTGACTCGCTGGAAACCATGTCCTTCCCCGCCAACAGCAGCGGGGGCCGTGCCGATCCCTAGGTCGAAAGCTGGCATGACCTTGATGACGTGCCCGGGGTGGCCATGGGCAGTAGATAACAAACATCAAGTCAAGTTCAGTGAGAAAATGTTAGACGCGCCAGAACGTCAACCTGCCAGGGACTTGCGTGCTTACTGCTCGATATTACAGTGTGGCCCCCTGCCTGACCGCTCTACAGTACGTGATACGCACTGAATCGACGCCGCGCTGCATGCGTGGCTCAGGAGCCCGGGTATGACAAGGGACCTCAAGTTGGGCTCGACTAAACTGCCAGTGAGCCGGAAGTTGGAAACGAGCAACAAGGTACAGGCTGCTTCAGAGTCAAATAATCGATCAGATATAGGGCTGCAAGTTGATAGATTCAGCCTCAAAGCAAAGACTGCGTAGGGAGTGAAGCGTCTTGAGTATAGACCGCGTAGTGGGCCCTGAACCGGGAGTTCATGTCGATCTCCCGGTCCCCTGACTATCTGCAGGCCCACAGATCAATACCCACTTTGGCACTCTGAGGTGGCTTGAGCTCACTTGTTTGTTGTGAAGCCGGTTCGATGTTTTCGACCTTACACTCACATCGTCACGAACCTGCAGGATTGCGTGCTTCACCACTCACGTCAAGCCGCGCAACACCTAAGCTCTCGGATGCAGAGCACGGCCGACGGGGCAATATCGAAGGAGATCACCTGGGCACACTATACGGCGAGACTAAGCCCGCGCGCCCAAGATGGGGACGGGCAAAGCATTTAAGAACGGCTATGGCACGTTCTCAGGACTGCCCGGCTTCTTCTCGAAGAGCAAGGCAGCAGCGACGGCGTCGACAGATCCAGCCAGGCCGACAAGCGCTCCCCCACAAGCGGACGCACCACAGCCGCCTCCCGATCCTCAAGACAGTTCGTCAGGGGAAGTTGGGCCTCCAAAAGAACCTTCTGCTCCTCACAAATCTTTGTCCAAAAAGGCTTGGATCCTTATAATCATAATGTCTGCATCCATCATCCTGGCCATAGGCTTGTTGGCCGGTCTCCTGACGCGCGGGGGCCATGCGCAAACTGGCTCGGGCCCCAACATCGTATTCATCATGACAGACGACCAGGACAAGCGGCTGGGGTCCCTGGACTACATGCCCGTTGTGCAAAGGGAGCTGGTCGCCAAGGGGACCGAGTTCAGCAATCACTATACCACGCAGGCTCTCTGCTGCCCGAGCCGGTCGTCCTTGCTCCGGGGCCAACAGGTACATAATACGGACCACCTACTGAGCCTTTGACAAGTGATTTACTAAGTCTCACTTGTGACAGGTACATAATACCAACATAACGAACGTTGTAAAACCTGGGTCAGTGGCGTCTTTAGCTAAATGTCTTCATTGAGAAAATATACTGACCAATTTGTAGCGGTGCGTACAACAAATGGGTTCTGTCGGGCCAAGACAAGGACTATCTGCCGCACTGGCTCAAAGAAGCAGGGTACAGGACGGAGTGTAAGTGTGCTATGACTTGATGGTGGTCGCACGCAGAGGAGTGCCTAATCAATAATCCCATTATAGATGTCGGCAAAATAATGAACGGCTATGGAATTTCTAATTACAATGTCACATTGAAGGGATGGGACCACGCCGACTGTGTGGTGAGTTTGACCACCTAGGCATGGCGCAGTTTTTGTGCATGAGACTTTACCCGTTGCTGACACTGCGTCTTAGCTCGAGCCTTACATCGACGAGTACGTCACTTACCGGTTTCAAACGTTTTCACAAGCCAGGATGTCTACTTTTACGGCCATGTGATCTTTTTCAAAAGATGCCTTGGGGCCTTCGCTGTGGTATAGATGCTGATAAAGACGTTGAACAGTTACAACGTGCCCGTGTTTTCTAAGAATGGCGAACGCCCAACGTACTACCCTGGCTACCACCAGACTGACATCACTCGGATCAAGGCGTAAGTATCGAATCCCCTGGGAGAAAGCCTAGTCATGACCAATCCTGACGGGCTGCAGGCTTGACCGTTTGGACTACCTCACCAACCGATCTGAGCCATTCTTTCTGGGAATAACTCCATTCACGCCTCACATCGCTTTCCAGCAGAAAGGACCATCACACAGGTATGCACCGTTTTCAAAGTACTGGCACAAGTGTCCATGAACTGACAATGTCTCTTCAGGCCCATCCCGCAGAAGAGACATTTTGGCCAGTTCACGGATGTCACCGCGCCACATCCTCCCAACTTCAACCCTACTGATGAAGAACAAGAGGGCAAGTCCGGATGGGTCAAGTGGCTGTCGCCCATGAACGATTCCGCTGTCAACTTCGCGGACTTTGTGTACAGGTCACGTCTTCAAGCCCTGCAGGGCGTAGACGAGATTGTCGAGGACGTTGTTGCAATGCTAGAGGAGAAGGGAGTCATCAACAACACCTACAGTAAGTCTCACACTACGGAGATACCCTCCTGGTTACTTATTGAGCTCTAACCCTGTCGCAGTCATCTACACCTCCGACAATGGCTATCACCTGGGCCAGCACCGCGTCCCCGGCGGCAAGTCGCTGTTCTACAACGAGGACGTCAACATCCCCTTCGTGGTGCGCGGCCCCAACGTGCCCCAGGGCGTGACATCGACCATCCCCGGGCTCCACCTCGACCTCGCGCCGACCTTCCTCGAGATCGCCGGCCTGGACGAGTCGAAGTGGCCCGAGTTCTTCGACGGCCGCTCCCTCCTGGAGCAGTGGCACGAGCCGACCTCGTACAACGCGACGGGCGCGGGCCAGGGCAACGGCAAGGAGAGCATCAACGTCGAGTACTGGGGGCTGGTGGGCATCGAGGCGCCCAGCGCGGCCTCGCTCGGCGCGCCCTTCCACAACAACACGTACAAGACGATCCGCACCATCGGCGGCGAGCAGAACTGGGCGTACGCGGTCTGGTGCAACGGCGAGACGGAGCTGTACAACGTGACCGCGGACCCGTACGAGCTGACCAACCTGGCGCGCAACACCAGCACCTCGACGGTGACCGACGCCGCGCGCCAGGTGGCCAACCGGCTCAACGCGCTGCTGATGGTGACCAAGTCGTGCGAGCAGGACCGGTGCCGCGACCCGTGGGCGCAGCTCAAGCCGGGGGACGGCGCGGCGCTCGTGTCGCTCGCGCAGGCCATGGACGCGCGGTTCGACGACTTCTTCGCGGACTTCACGAGGGTGCAGTTCGACACATGCAGGAACATCCAGCTCACGGACAACGAGGCGCCGTACTTCCCGAAGCTGGACACGCTGCCCGGCGGGGGGCTGGGGCGGGCGCACCGCGGGCCGACGGACGTGATCGCGCCGAACCCGGGCGTCAGGGTCATCACCACGGCCGAGTACTACGGCACTGCTGACCAGAGGAACGCGACGGCGGCGGACATAGAGGCCATCTCGAGGCTGCTCACCCAGGAAGAGATTTCTGCCACGTGATTGGGATTGGTCACTGGATATGCATGTACATTATCATTGAGAGTTTCAGCGTGCGGGTATGAATGTGACATATTGCCATCCATGGTTAAGAAAGTATCAGTGGCGACTGTTGATGTTATTCTCCCAAGATCCGGGGAATAGAAATGGACCTCGGCTGGGCACGGCGCTACACCAGGAACAGCGAATCCATGTTGGTGCTATCTCGTTGAAGGGCAAAATGTTCAAGAGATTATTATTAAAAACAATGGAACGCAGCTAGGTTGTTGAAAAAGTATCCGGACATCATATCAAGGGGGCGAGTTGGCGTATCATTCCAATAACATGGCGTTGTATGGCCCAGCCCGCGAAAGACGGCCGCACTTGCATTCGCCACAATGCAACACAGGACCTTGTCCGTCCAGCAGACGAGGATGGATTAAGCGAGTGATGATCACGCAGTCACGTCGCAGGGCCGCATCCCGCGTCTCGGCTGCTCGTGTTTGCTGATCTGGCGCCGCGGGCGGGATCTAGAACCACTTTCTTTGTTCATTTCCCCGGGGCGAACGTCCGCAACAGGCGACGCGCGGGTGCAGCGCCTAGACGGGCCCTCCTCTTGTCCTCTCGCAGAGCTGCAGACGGATGCAGCCATCGACCCATTACAGGGCTGGCAGGCCGGAGGAAAAGCAGGTGGATGCAGGTCGGTGGCGCACTCATTGGCCAAGGGGCGGGCAGGAGCTCAGGGTTACATGGCGTGGACAAGCAAAAGAGACTCCCCGGTGACGCCAACGCGGAAATGCGGCATGGGGGTGCGCGTGGGCGTCTGGTCTGGGCGAACCTGTCTGTCGGGTTTTCACTCCCATTTCTTGACCGTTCTCTCTTCTCGTTTCTTATTATGCTTCTTTTTTCAGCTCTGCTGCGCCGCCCACCGCTCGAGCCAATCTGGGAGTGACGCAGGCTGATCACATAACCATTGATCTTACCTGCAGCGCCTTGCATGCAGCCCGACCCAGACTGTCGGGTCCGCGCCCACGAAACCCGTAAGCTGATTGTGGTCTCGAGGATCGCCTTTTTCGACCAACCCCCGCCCCAACAGCGGCACTGTGCACCAGAGCCTCGGGTCCTTCTGCCTCTTGACTCGACTCCTCATCAGCCCTCTGTGATAGTGCGGAGAATGACCCACCTGCAGGCGCGGTGAGACCGTCAGCCTCAGCTCGTGGGACTTGCATATCACCACGCTCTGCTCCAGTCATTCTCCTCGACACTTCGTCCCTGCAAGATTACGGAGACGCTGTCGAGTGATGAGTGACCGGAGCACTGATCCAGGGCGGAGCCGCGCCGAACACGGTTCTAGCCGGCACGAACTCGGACTGGATGACAGTGGCCAGAACCAGGATTGGCGGTAAGCCCTACACCATGACCATCAGCTCACAACTAAATCTCGCGTTACACAGCGCTGACCTGATGATCCAGCCACCTCCCAGTCGCGTTGTCGGGAGGCTTGTCGGGCGTGGTGGCCTGCACCAGGCCGAGCCTGAAAAAGCCCGAGAGCCCCCTCGAGCTGTTTTGCCACGAGCAGCAGCGACACGAGCGCATCGCATTCATGATGCGCGGGGATGACCACGTCTCCAACTGGCCGATCGACGCGCACGGCACCACCCGCCAGGCACCATTCGAGACGCAGGCAGAGGACTACCGCCAGCATGAGGACATTCTCATGAAAGACTCCGGGGAGGCCGCCGCCCCGAAGAGCAAACACACGAGCTCACCTTTTCGAGTCGAGCTCGAGGTCAACGGTAGCGATAACTCGGAGAACGACCCGCACCTTGAGGCGATCAGAATTGCAGCTCGCATCAAGTAAGTCGCCCAGAACAGTGGGCTCGTAATTTCTGCTAACGGCCCTCAGGACTGAGAGGATACAACGCAAAGGCCAGCGAGAGTGCCGCGAAGGCAGAGTGCGGAAGAAGATACGAATGGCGAAGAGGACGCAGCCAACCGAGCCTGGGTGATTCGAACCAAGCTCTGCAGCAGATTTTCAAATGTTCTCGTGAGGTCAAAGCGATGCGGTATTCGGTCACCAAACAGCCGGCGACGGTGTCACTCGCCATAGCGGGTTTCGTCCGGCTACATGAGCAGGCCAGAATCAGCCAAGATTGCCAGGAAGTCCGGAAGACGATCTAGCGGTATTGGCGTGCGCGACGCATCTGACGATCGAGTTTCATCATTGGGCGCATCATCGACATACGGATGTGGGGGCTGGCAGAAGTCTCGATGCCGATGTTTTTGAGAGCATCGCCGGCCCATGGACACGAGAAGCCTCCACCAGGTCAATGGTCATTGAATGAGTCGGGCCCACTCAGAAGCAACGAGTTGTTGAGATGGCCGAACCCCTAGGCCCTTGCAGATTGGCGAGGGCAATATTGGGCAGGAATCGGCACACCCACCATGCATTATGGCATTGGGATCACCTGTCAAAGAGCAGGTCATTTATGACTGCACAGAGAAGAGGAGGACTGACATGTAGCGATACAAACAATCTTGTAAATACGTAAATATGTCAAAGAAAAACATATACCACTAGGTTGTGTAAAACCCAACAACGGAGCTGTGCCACGCAGTGACTTGGTTCATCTTGTTGATCTTCAGGCGACTGACCCCATGCAGAGCTCCAAGGAAGTGAAACGCGCCTGAACGCATCAGAGCCACAGGCCCAAATCGGCTGTCCAGGCACACGTGACAGCCTCGACGCTAGAGCTCTCCAGGCGCTAGTCAACTCTGAGCTCCCCCGCAATCTTCGAAAGCTCTCCCCTGCCTTACGTCGTAGACCATGGGCCTGGGGAGCTCCCTTTTCGGCCACAGCAGCAACAACAAGTGCCAGCGGCCGTGATGCTGTGACCCCCCTTTCCCCGTCGCTGCATAGATGTTCCTCGCTGCTTGAAGCTGCCAGCTGCAGCTCCCTCCCACACACGGCCAATGGCAGAAACGACCCGGCCCCTCCTGCTGCCGCAGAACCGCAGGATCCGCCACCTCCGGGGCATCTACCTGCGCAACCTGAGCTTCGACCGGCCCCGGGGCAAGACCACCGACGACTCGGCGGTTAAGCACTCGTCCGACAAGGTCGTCTCGCTCCGCGAGCACGCCCAGCTGCACCACTCCGCCTCGACAGAGAGCCTGCGCCCGGCCACCGCCCGTAGGAGGAGCACCAACCTGGGCAGCGCGAGCCCCGTCACCAGGCAGAAGAGGCTCGAGCTCACCATTGACAGCCGGGTGGCCGACTCCTTCTTCACCCTGCATGCCGAGGACGAGGAGGAGCCTCTGTATATCAGCGAGACTGTCGAACGATCCGTGGTACGAACGCGCCCCGAACATTATCTGCTGTCACGAGGGGCCTGCGCGGATGCAATGGCTCGGAGGTGTTGCGGCGGTTGCTGACGTCGTGACTTGTAGAACTTCGATTTCCGCTTTTTCGAACTGTCCCAGGCTTCCTGTTCGCCGACTCTACGATTGCCTCAGGTCACGGTCAAGTTCTGGGCGAAGCGGCATGGGACGTGGTCGCTGCACCTCGAGGAGCTTGTGGATTTGCGCACACTGAACTTTCTTGGAAGCACTATCGGAACCCATTTCCCGCCCAATTGCCTGGTGTTCCACCTCACCGATGGCGTCTATACCCTCGAGCTACCGCAAAAGTCCTTCCCTCCCAGGCAGGGCCAACCGCAACCGACTTCCTCCTACAATGCCCTCATGCGCCTGTCGACACTCGAGCGCTCCATACAAGATGCCCTAGTCACACAGGAGACGCTCAAGCAGCAGATCAATGACCTCATCGCCGAGACCCACGATGAGCGGGCCGAACTGGACCAGGCCGGAGACAAATTGAAATTGGTTGAGAAGTACGTGTCTGCGGAGCAGAAGGCGGTCAAGAACTCCTCGGAGCAGGTGGAGAAATTGCGGGCGTCCATTGCCAGTCGTCGCGAAAAGATGGCTCAGGGGAGGTCGCTTATGGAGAAGACCGACCAAGACATGAATAGCGCGCTGGACAAGCTCTTCGCGGACAAGGAGCGGTCCAGCAAGGTAAGGGATGACATCCGCGGACAGCGGCGCCGCATATGCGAGGACTTGAACAACATATTCAGGATCGAGCCAGTGCCGGACGGGAAACCGCTGCAGTTCCAGATCCGCGGCATATCCCTGCCCAACGCGGAGGACTACGGCGGTGTAGTGTTGAGCGGCGCGGACGAGGACGCTCTTTCCGCGGCTCTGGGCCACGTCGCCCTGTTGACGCACCACTTGCAATTCTACCTCGCCGTTCCTTTGCCGTACCCAATCACATACTGCGGCAGCCGCAGCTACATCACGGACGACATATCCATCATCCAGGATTCCATCCGCGACTTCCCACTGTACCTGCCCCGTGGCGGCTCGGCGGCGCAGTTCCGCTTCGACTACGGCTGGTTCATCCTCAACAAGAACATCGAGACCCTCTGTGCCGCCCAGGGCCTCAAGGTGATGGACATCCGCCACACGCTGCCGAACCTCAAGTACCTGCTCTACGTCTGCAGCGCGGGGACCGACGAGCTGCCGGAGCGTAAGAAGGGCGGCGTCAGGGGTCTCCGCGCCGGCATAATGAGGAGCAGGGGTGTCAGCCTCGCAGACGACGCGGACAGTGTCATGTCCAGCCGCCGCGGGAGTGTCGACAGTGACCAGCCCGCCAGTGGACGGTTGGCGGGAGATGAGTTGAAGAGGAAGATGAAGGGGGTGCGAGGTCAGGCTCCCAGAGATGACGACGGCTCGAAAGTACCCGAGATCTCTGACGTCGGGGTGCCGTTCGAGGAGGACTTCGGCAAGCTGACGCTGCGGACTAAGGGCATGAGGGAAAATGTCGGGAAGTGAGGAGAGTACTCCCCGGCGACCAATGTCCCGGGCGTGGTATATTGAATAGCGTTTAAGATACCCCAATGTGATCAGCGTGCATTCCGGCATTCGTGAGGTACACACAGCTTGTTGTCCTGCCAATGGGGCTGTGTATCGCCTGTTCCCTTGGTTGGGTCTTCATTGACGCATGCGTTCCCATAACTTCTGCCAAACTTCACTCCACAACGGCCATCAACAGATCATGCCTCACTTGCTCTCTCTCTCTCTCTCTGCATCGTAGATGGGCCTGCTTGGGCACACACGTTGCCGGAGTCACTCAAACAATTGGCTCCCCAGTGCTTGAATTGGGACTTTCATACCCAGCGCGGAAGTCAATTACTATCAATGCAGGCTACTACATGTTGCCCTTCTGCAGTGGCTGGAAGTTCAGCAAAAGATAATTACCCTCTGGCGACCCCAGAGGTTCACAGGTGTATCCCCCCTTCGGAATCATCCCAGCATCATCGACGATACTCGTCTCAAAGTTGCCCCAGATAGCAGCCACGATGCTCTTCATGTCAATCATCGCGAGATTGGAACCAATGCACATGCGCCCGCCGCTCCCAAATGCCCAGAACCAACTCGCCTTCTCCCCGCCCCCGTCGATCCCGCCATGCGCGTCGAGCCACCGCCGCGGCTCCCACTTCCCTGGCTGGGGGAACACATCCTCGTTGAGGTGCAGCGAGTACCCGTACGAGTTAACGCGCACGTCGGCGGGCAGGCCCTTGACGCTCGACCCCGCGGGTCCGACCTCTGCGCCCTCGGGCGTGATCCGTGGCTGGCAGCCCGGGATGGCGGCGTGCAGGCGCAGCGACTCCATCACGATGGCGTGGAGCATGGGGAGGCTGTCGAGGGTCTTGAAGTCGGGGCTGTCAGCAGCGCTTGTGTCGCCTTTGATCGGGTGGTACATTGCTTGATTTTCCCGGAGCTCCTCCCGCAGGGCCTGCTGGACCCCCTTGTGCTCCGGCTTGGACAGCTGCCACGCCAGGAACGTCATGGTGATACCCGTGGTGTCGAAGCCGGCGAGGACTTCGTCTAGGAGCTCGGAGGCTATCTCCAGCCTCTCGTCCGCGGTGAGGGGCGAGTCGGTCTCGTCTCCATTGGACTTCTTTATCACGCCCCGCAGCTGGTTGAAGACCGTCGCCCGGTCCCTGGCATCCACCCGATCCCTGTCCGCGTGTGCTTCCTCCGCCTTGTCGCACAGGCCCAAAACCCACGACGCAATGTTATCGTTGGCAACGTCTACCCACTTGGGCACCAGCCAATGCCTGACTCCCCAAGCCTTCGCGAACGCCGTGAGACCCGGCATCTCCTGCGGCCAGAATATGAACGCCTGCCTGGCCTTGTAGTCGACCACCCACCGCTTGCAATGCTCCGAATCCTCGATGAAATTGCTCGACTGCCTCAACCCGAAACAATAGCCCGTGATAGCGTCCATCGCCACACCCGAGAAGAGCTCGTACGCCTCGACGGCCCTGCCCGAGGCCTCGTGCAACCTCGGAAGCATCCGGTGGCACAGCAGGACCTCGGTGATGCCGTGGAACGCCGCGCTGGACCGTATCGTCGACTTGGCGTACACGTTGCTCAGCGTGCGCTTCCTCGCGCTGTGCGGGCCGTGCGGCAGCGACGAGAATATGTTGTTCATGCCGTAGTTCTTGTACACGGCGTACCAGTCGCCCTTTTCGTAGCCGCCGCCGTAGATGGTGCGTATGCCGCCGTCTACGCAGTTCACTGAGATCTCGCTCGGGCCGAGCCGCACCAGGGGCCCGAGGCGTTGGTGGAGGGCATGGATGGTGGTGTTCTCGTTGCGGCGGCGGCGTGTGTACAGGATCCAGAATCGGGAGATGGGCGCGCTCCAGTGGGCTGGTGGGATATTGCGCAATGGCGATATGAAGATGGGATGCAGGAGGTAGCAATAGGTGGCTAGGACGGAGAGGAGGAAGAGGGTGACTGCGAAGATCGGGGACGCCATGTGGCAGATCATTCACAGATTCCTGTTCCGGGTAACAATACCAGTGTCGAGTGGACGGCTAACTCAAGGTATCATAACTTCGTGGCCTCGTAAATATAATGCACAATGTGATGCCAGTCCAAAGTCTCACCTCGTGGGTAAAGTGAGTCTTGTCAGAAGATACATGCAGTGAACATCTAAAACACGGCTGTTATCAGCTTGCCGGGCGGGGTTGCTGCAAAGGACTCCAAGCGGCTACTTCCCAGCATATCCTGTGACTGACGTAGGTGTACATTCAAGTGCGGTCAAGGCCTCGGCTAAAGCATAGGCTGGGGTTTCAGGAGCTCATGTGCTTGGTCAGAGAAGTACTGCCTCTTTTACAATGGTACAGAGCCTGCTAACCTATGTCATGTTATCGTGACCGCTGGGTTCTTCATGCTGTGTTGTGGCGTCTGAAGGAGACAAGTGGCATTGCTGGCGCAAATGGCAGCAGCTTCCTGACGAACTCGCCCACCAATTATCTTCATAGTGCAAGCTGGATGACTCTGACTTTCAAGACTGCATAAAATGGTGCAAAAAAGGAAACTCCAATCACCCTGGTGTTGAGTTCGTATTTAGCTATGAGCTTTTGTCACCCCGTGTAATGTCAGTGTATCTCACTCCAATACCTCTGTAGGTCCAAGTGCTCCTGTGCTGCACCTGTGCATTCTTGCGAAGCAAATGCTGAAGGACGCGCAATGCCCCATCGGAGATGATACTGCCAACGCTCTCGCGTCCAACCAGGCCCCACCATTCTCGTCAATTGAGATCAAACCCGGACCTTCCTGCGAACTCGGTGGGATCCGAGATCATTGTTCAATCCACCACGAAGCATGAGCATGGCCTTCAGATGATGTAATGGTGTCTCTTCGCTGTCATCCAAACCCACTCCGTTGCCGCAGGGCACTTCTCCGCAAAGTACAGCAAGCTTCCAACAATCGAATCCGTTCCCTCAAACTCAGGCTTCCGCCCTGCTAAAGGCCAGTAGAATTGATCGTCCTCCTTTTCCTCATCCACTATGACGCGGTCGTAGACGGCCTTGATGCTGGCTCGATCCTTCCACTCAAGACCGGGTCTACCCACGAGCTTCTTGTTCACTAGGCTGCCGCCCGCCAACTCATCGTTCCTCATGTGGACTTCGACAGATGGCCCCCGCCAGAGCGCTGTTGAAAAGCGAATGTCCAGCTGCGTGATGTGAGTGAGATCTGAAATGGCTGGTGGCATGGGCCGGAGCCTTTGAAGCTGTTCAAAGGTACGGTCACCTCGCCATAAGAAGATGGAGAACAAGCTGTTGCGGTAGAGGAGCGGGAGAGACTCGGAGCGGATTTGCTTGTTGACGAGGGTCAGCGAGGGTTGGCGGAAGCGGTAACCGTCGTATTTGGTGACCAGCACATGCCAGTAAATCATGTTACGGAGCTCAGCCGGGAGATCGAGGAACTTGAAGACCTTCCGTCGGGAAATTGTCAGCGAATCACTCGGCGCAAATAAGTGCCATTGACTAGGTCGGCTGACGAATGACAACTGCCAACAACCAACTTACCGCACTGCCCTCTGATACATGGCACTGTTGTCTGCTCACGCCGAATCCTTGTTTGACGCGCTTGCAGGCCATTTTGATGTGCTCAGATGGCGGCGAGGGTAGTTGGAGCAAATGGTCCTGAACTCGGACGCCTTAGAATTCCAACAAGAGGTTGCTTGTCAAGAAGGGATGAGCTGTACCTGGACAGATGGTCAAAAACGTCCTCTGATGGGGTTTTCCTCTCTGTCGGACAGGTCAAGGTACTGAAACAATAACCAAAGTCCGCACGAAGTAATTCGAGCTCGAGAAGGGTGTCCTGATCCTAAAAAGTCGAAGGACAAGATGCTTGGTCTCGGTGTTTTGCTTGATTAATTCGAAATCACCTCAGCCCAGGGAGCAGGAGAAGTAGAAGCTTTGAGCTCAGGCTACAAAGTCAGTGTGGGCGCCCAAGTAGCAGGCAAAGCATCGGCCGAAGACTTAAAAAGGGAAGAGAATTAGCTGGCAGGCTGAATTTTCCCTGGAATGTGTGCTCTAAATCCTCTGGGGAAGGGTGACTGTTGCCTTTGCGGTTGTCCTAATGAACTGATCAGGTCTGGTTTGATCCCCAAGTTCTGCAAGTTGGGATCTGACGGAGTGAAGGACAAGAATGGTACCAACTTTCAGGCAGATTCTTTTGGGTTTTGAGGAAAGGACGTGTGAAATCGGACGATTTGGTATCTTCTGATTTCATCTCAGTACCTAAATACGCCTGTAGGCATTCATGAAGGAACACCCAGTAGCAGCGGTCCACTGCTGTAGCTGGAGAAGGACTAAGGAGTGAAACACATCCAGACTGCTCAATTCATCAAGCTGAAGCATCTTCTGAATATCATCCAGTCAGCCTTCGTCCCCAAATTGCTTCTCACAAATTGCCATGGTACCAAAGTTGATCCGCATGCTGGTAATGGGATTTGAACCATATTTGCATGGTTTCTTGACGCTGCCATGACATTCTTTGAATCAAGGCCCATTCTTGATGATACATCCACAATTATCACCACCACACAATGTACACAGATTCACTTTTCTTCAGTCTTGCCAGTGAATCATCCTCCCAAATCATATTTCCATCCATGATCCCATTGACATAGGCGTCCCCAATCACTTTGTAACAATGTTCATGGTTCTCGTTGCATACTGAGAATCTTGCCGCTTCTTGGCCTGCTGCGATTTTCGCTTTCTTTCGGCCCCCGGCGCTGAACTTCGCCTGGGCTTCATCGGTTGAGAACACCAGCTTCTCCACAACCTTGTCTCGACAGGACTTCGATGTGCCTGAATTTCGCAGGATCATCGGAACTCTGCTACCGTGCAGTATGTAAACGGCATCGTCGGGTCTCAGAGTTGGTGGACCAATACCCAGGCGGCCTTGTTGAGTGATAAAAAAGCATCGCCCATTTGAGGCGCACTCAACGGCCAGCTTGCAATCATTACGTCGCTTGTGGGTGATTTGTTCTTCGGGGCTGACGATTCCTTGCCAGGTGCCCCCAATTATCGAGGTTCGGCGATTTGCGGTTTTGTCGACTCTGCACCAGTCTTCAAAAGCTTTGACATCTGGATTAACTGCTTTTCTGAACCTCTCCCGCTCGGTCTTGGCCTCCGGAACATAGATGACATCACCGCAGTTCATCCTCCAAACGCAGTTTTGACTGAACCCCCATGTGTATAAGGAGCGTCGTCAGGCCAAGGCAGACACAGCTTCCAATTCGCAACACATGTCTGGACGTCTTCTCCAAGAGTATCATTGCTGCTTTGAACCAGCGAGATAAGATTAACACAGTATCCCTTGGTTTCAAGAAGTGTTTGCCCATGGATATTGACTCCGTCCATGGCCTGTCCAGCCGCTCTGTACAAGTGCTGACTCTTTAGCCGATCTGCCCCATCAGAAGAAGGGCGGTAGCTCCAGTCTGTCACCCACGTTGGAAAACCAGGGTTGATTTGTATTCCACTCGCGGTTGTTCCTGATAGAACTGCAAGTGTCTTGGAGCTTCGTATGAGGTGCTTTGTCGTCTCCCAGTACACCTTGCTAGGCCGGAGTCTATAGTTGGGGGTCAGGGGCTGGTCTTGGCCCCAGAAGTTCACCAAGCCGACCAAGGCAAACACCTTGTCTCCTTTTTCTTTTGCGTCTCGGTTTCGGAACTTCCTCAACAGTGGAAGGAGTGCAGAAGGCTCGAATGCATTCCAGTCCCTCTTGGTGGTGTCAATCTCGTTGACCAGTCGATGGAACCTGGCCAACGGAGGCCCATATGTCTTGGAAGGTGCAGATCCCAGCTGTTCTGTAACCTTCCCTGTCAGGTAGCACAAGGAAGCTTTGGAAAACGCGTCCCATGGCATCGATATGTTTTTGTAGTACACAACGGCGTTGTCAGACACAACAGTTTCCTGGACCACCCATATTCTGCTCCACTATAAGTTACGTAGCATCAGCACATCTATCGAATCGTCGAATGGGAGAAAATACATACCCAAGGTTCATCCAGCAGAGCAAGAAGCCCCCGGATGATTGGTGCGGCGTAGTTCAATTTCTTGAGATACCAGATCCGAGAGGCGAGGAGTCCCTGTGCCAGCATTGAGATCACGCAAAAAGCACCGAAAATGTCATGCCCGTCATCCGGTAACACTAGCTCTCCCTTCCATAACTTCCCCAGGTGTGATTCGATCTTTGGGACGTCTCTCTCATCGCCGCAAAACCGGACGCCCACCCAGTCAGTCTTCATCGTCTCAAGCCCACCCGTTCCGAGCCAGATGATTACCTCCTTGCTGTTGGAATAGATCTCCCGCATCAGTCTGACCTGTCGCGTAAGCTCTTTCTCGTTGCTTTGATCGATACATAATGAATCGACCCACAAGGTCAGGACACTCGTAGCATCCCTCAGATTGCGCAAAGCTGAGTACAAGTTCGTTGCAACATGAACAATGACACCATTGCAGTACACCACATTGTTTTCACTTGGCACACCAGTCCCCCAGACATATGAAAGTGCTTTGTAATGTCCTGCAGCATCCAGGAAGGAGCTTTCGCGCAGCTGGCAGCGTATTGTTTGGTCTTCCTGTTTCCCTGGCAGGACTCGTAAGAGTCGGATTCTCCTTCAATTTGGTGACAACCTCTTGTACAGCTCGGGTTGGGCTTGTCTAGCCGAGTCCATGGCTCTGGCGGCTTGAGAAGACCATCGGGTCAATGTGGATGAGTGACAGTCTGATAGACGCCTAACTTAGTAGACAGATGCTGAAAAGATATAGTCTGCGCCACGAACAATGGGGGCTAGTACGTGAACTGCGTGGAGTAAGCGACCAGATGACCCGCCGCAGCCTGCATATGGCTAACGAATGAGAGCTTCCCCGGACAGGCACCCGCAGGCGAAGCCACCCTCCATGTGTTTGGCGAGATCGGGGCCAATGGTTTGAGCTTCTAGGGGTCTTGTTCATATGTGAAGAAAGTGGAAAATCCTTCTACGAATTTACCTATCTCTGATCAATTAATTTGTATGCAATTCTTTCCCCCAAAGAAAATCTGATCTCGGAGATTCAATCGAGACAGCTGGAATACATAAGTATCCTCTAATCAGCTTGGTAGGAAGAATGATGCTGTGGATGTCTGTCTCTTGGAAACCTATTTACGACTAAATAATCAAGTCCCTATAGATATCGTGGATGCCTGGTCTTTCAGCAGCTAACTAGCACACATTCTGGTCTGGAGCAGCGTCCCATGCGCATGGAGCACTTTGTTGCAGCCAACGAAGAGTCCATCTATACCGTTTGTCCACCGGGGCTGGTGCTATCCCTTCCTTTGTAGAATGAGGTGAGATTAAGCTTGTGGGTCCCAGAACTCCCTCTACTCAGACCCGAAGTTTTTCCGCGTCGCGAGACGAACGCCATGTTTACACCGAGCTTAGCAAATCGTGGACTGACACCATTTTGGCACGAAGTACTTGGCGGTTTTGAGTTATGTGCAGCACTATCCCCGCTCATTCAGTCCCTCAGCATAAGTCACCAGTCAAGTGCTTCCTGTAGAGCAAAATGACGGGCTTTTTGACAGGAGATGAAGCATTTTCTGCGAGCTATTATTTATGGTATCATAATAGACTTTGTGTGGTTGCGGACGCGTTCTTAGATTCTAGCACGGTTATGCGACTACATGCGGAGTCAGTGACATCACCCCTCAAGCTCCACATGAGACACAGATACTCGCTGGCTTCCGCGCACATCCGGTACTCATCTAACAGTTTGAGCAGCATTCAAACAACAACCTCTCTTCCAGCCGAAGCGACCTAATCGAAGACTTGACTATGCATACCGTACTCATCGTGGGTGGCCACGGAAAAGTGGCCCTCGAGATCACCAAGATCCTAGTCGCGGAGAATGAGCCAGCCTACTCCGTCCACAGCCTAATCCGCAACCCAGACCAGTCGGGCGAGCTCGAGAAGCTCGGCACGCAGCCCATCGTCCAGGACGTCGAGAAGGCCACAGTCCCCGAGCTCCTCGGCACACTGAGCCGCGTGAAACCAGATGTCGTCGTCTGGGCCGCGGGGGCCGGCTACGGCGCCACCCCGGACCGCATCGATGCCGTCGACCACCAGGCGGCCGTCAAGGTCATGGACGCGCTGGGGATCGCATCGCAGGCCGGGGATGCGGGCAAGAGGCTCATCAGCATCAGTGCGTTGGATCTGCGTGATCGGGAGAACAAGCCTGTGCCGGACTGGTATGACGACAATGACAAGAAGCAGAGTGATGGGGTCTGGAAGGCCATTGGCAACTTCATGAAGGCCAAATTTGAAGCAGACAAGGATCTGAGGACAGGGAATGAGAAGCGGGGGCTCAAATACACCATGGTGAGGCCGGGAGGGTTGAGCAACGATCCTGGCGATGGCTTTGTCAGTGCCGGGAAGGTACACTTGGGCAGGATGGTGAAGAGGCAAGATGTCGCCAAGGTTGTTGTTGAGTCCATCAAGAACGACGATACCATCGGGCTTGCCTTCGATGTTGTTGGAGGGGAAGACATCATTGCCGAGGCTGTGAAGGAAGTCGGAAAGGGGAGGATCGATACCTTCGAGGGCTTCTACTAGACGCTACAACGATCTCACTATGCCGGTATTGAAAGCACTCAAGAGTTCCCAAAAAAAGCTGAAGTACATTGCTCGTAGGTATCCCCAGGTTTTGGTCCGCCTCCATCGTACTTCGAGTGACACGTTCTGGCGTCTGCGGTGACACAGGCGGTCCTGGGCCACTCAATCCACTATCGGAATATGCCCTGACCAACTAATACCCCCACAGTTTTTACCTTCAATCCACGATTACAAGCGGAGTGGAGAGTGTCTTCCCTACATGGGCACAACCCGTGAAACATCCTGATCGCCGAGGCTCTGGCCCGTCCTGGCTTTGGTGGCCGCATCCTCCTGCTTTCCACTTACGGCTGATGTTGGCAAGTACGACCCTCATTACTTAAAAGGCTACTTTAGTTATCCCCTCCAGGGCATATAGCCTCTTAGAACTTAAACAAAACAACATCAATACATAATTACTTCCCATATAATTATTATATATATAAAAAACCTATTAATATTAATTAATAATTATAGGTATTATAAATTAATAAGGTAAAAGAGGCAACCCTATAAGGATTTCCTTAATTTAAAAATTATATCCTCCTTATTAATAAGCGCTATATAGCAATAACTACTTTTTTAAGCCTCCCTGTATTATTAAACTCCTTAAGTAAATATTATAAAGATTAAATAAATTAAATAGTATTTTCTGCAATATTTATATATATATTTATCGCCATTTAAGAGATATATATTTATTATGCATAAAACTTTATTAAAAACAAACTTATTTTTAAATTTTCTTTAAGATTTAGCAAAACTTAATAAAGCTTTGTTTTGCTAAATAAATAAAGCTTATAATTATTATAATTATTAAATAAATAAAGCTTATAATTATTATAACTGCTAAAGCTAATGTAATGCTATATTATAAATAAGCGTGAATTATATATTATACTTTTAGCTAATATAAAAAAACTTAATAATAAAAGAAAGCCCTAGCTTTTAAAGCTTAAAAAAACTAATAACTTTTTCCTTTTAATAATTATAACTTGCTTATTATTAAATTATTATTATTAACTTACTCTTAAATATTACTTATTTTATTAATAGCTTACTTTTTATAATATTTATTATAAAAACCTATAAATATAGTTAATAATGCTAAGGAGCTATTAGCTTTTATTAAAAAGTATATAATTAATAAAATGCTTGCTTAAACTTTAATTAACTTAGCTTATTATAAATATATTAACTTAAAACTATAGTTTATAGCTCTTATATAAAAAGCATTAATAAAATACTTAGTTACTTACTTAATAAGTACTTTAATAAGTTATATATAATAAAATCTTTATAATAATAATCTTTTTATTGCTTATTATAAGAATTATATAATATAAATATAGGCAATATTTAAAGCATTATTAAATCCTTACTAATAATGCTTAAAAGTTTTTCTTTAAATATAAGATATTTATATAAGATATAATAATTAATTTATAGTATTATAATTAATTATTATAACTTAAGCTAAGGAAAGATTAAAATAAATTAATAATAAGCTTTATAATACCTTATTAACCTTAGAATTAAGTATAAATAAATATTATATATAATTTTAAAGATAGTAATTATAAATATAGCTCCTATAAGTATTATAAATAAGCTTTAAATAATAATAATTGCTAAAAAGATAATCCTTAGGGCAATATTTATTGCTATTGCTAGCTTTAAGTGCATAATTATAAAACCTAAACCTAATAATGCAATTTATTAAAAATTAATATAGCTAGCAAAGCTTATTATTATTAGTAAAAAGATAAAAATAAAGCTTATATTAAAAATATATATTATATTTAGCATAACCTTAGGCTACCCTAGGAATGCCTTTGCTAAATAAAAAATATAACTTATATAAAACTCTTTCCCTATAATATATTCTTAATAAATGCTTAAATTTAGTAAAGTTAATATAATTTATAAAAACCTTTAATAACTTTTATAAATATATTAAGGATTTATATAATTTATTAAATAATAAGATAAAGATATTTTTTAATATTTATTATTATATTAAAATTTAATTAAGTTAATTTTATATAGTTTTTCTTTAAATGCTTAAAGATTAAGCTAAGGCTTATTATCTTTATTTTATAAATTAAATTAATATATTTATAATAATATACTTTAAAATTAAGATATATTTTAATATAAATCTTAATTATTAATATTATTATATAAATTAAATAATAATAATATTTATAAAGATAAGAGTATAAAACTTAAATAAAAACTTGCATAAAGTTTTATATTTAATACTTAATAAGTTATAACTTTATTAATAAGCATTAAGCTAAGATTATATTAAAAAGGATAACTTAAGAATAATGATAATTAAAGCTTGCAAAGGAGTTTTTAAGTTGGAAATAGCTTTTTTTAAGTTAACTTAATTATATAAAGAGTTATTTTTAAATTTAAAATTTATAATAAAAATATAGCTTAGCTATATAATTATAATTTATATTATAAATAAAGTTTTAAATTAATATTATATTAATTATAAATATAATAATTAAAAGTTAAGGGAAGGATAATAGTTATAATTTTAAATATTTTAAGGAAATTAAAGGTTTAATTAATTAAACTTAAGCTATTTAAGCTTTAGGCAGCTAAGATCTTATAATATTAATTATAAAGCTTAAAGTAATAATATTTATAAAAAAGGAAAAGGATAACCTTAAAAAAAAAGATATTATATTTATAAGAAGAAGGGATGTTAATTAATTAAATATTTAATTAATAAATAATGTTTAGCAAGAAGAAGTTATTTAATATAATATAAATATAAAGGTTATAATAATAACTTTAATACTTTTTTAAATAAATTTAAAGAATATAAGATAAATAATAAAGATAAATTTTATAAATATAAAGATAAATAGAATTAAGATAATAATTATAATGCTAATACTTATATTATAAAGGTAAGACTTAATAAGAAAGTTTATTATATAAATATTAATTTCCTAGCTAATAAAGCATTTATATATTAAATTATAGGAAATAATATCTTTTAAATAAAAATAATCATTATAGCTAATTAATTTATTTTAAAAAATAAATATAATTAAACTTATTTTTAAGGAATCCTGCTAAATATAAAAGCATTATTAATATTTATAGCTAAATATAAGTAATTTCTTATATTATAATAAGAAAACCTAAAGTATTAAATTAATATAATTATTATAAAAAAAGCTAAAGTTAAATTTAATAATAAGATAATTATTAATTTGCTTAGCATAATAAAAATTTCTATTTTAATTAATTATATTAACTTTTATATTATTTAAGCATAAACCCTATTCTTACTTTACTTAGTAAATATAAATAAGCTTTAAGTATATTATAATAATATTATAAATAAAATGGTTTCCTTTAATAATGTAATTATTATACCAATATTTAAAAAATAAAGTTACCTATAGTTTTTCTTAAACTAAATTATTAATGTTATATATTTCCTCTTAAAAATAAAAATAAGGAAACTTTATCATTACTTTAAATATTCATTAATAGATTAATTATGCTAAATGCTTAAAAAAGCCGGCAATTTAAATATTAATAAATAAGCAATAGTAGAAATTAAGAAGATATATTATTATTATTAAATAAGCGGACTTATGCCTAGGCGTTTTAAGTTTATATTATATAATAATTATAAATTTAATTATAAAATCTTAATTAATATAATGTATTTAAGCAAATATTTAATTCTTTATATTATAAACTAAGTTATTACTTTTTAAAGAGCGAAATTCTTAAAATTTATATTTATAAAAACTATATAGTAAATATTGCAAATGCTTTAAATTAATATATATTAAGGATTATTAAATATCATTAAATATAATATAAAAACAAACTTTATATCCTTAGAATTTTATTTAAAGGCATAAATAATAGGAATTAAATATAAATAAGTTTTTATAAAAATATATTAATTTATTAAGAAAGTTAAGAAATATTATTAAGCCCTTAAATAAATATATAAAATCCTATATATTAAACTATATAATAATATAAATAATAATGCTATTTTATAAATAGCTATAAAAGCTATTAATAATATTATTAAACTAAATAAATTAATTCCTATGCTTTTAATTTTTAATGCCTACTTATAAGTATTATATAAGTTACTACTATTATTATTAATATAAAAGCAAGTAAAAGCTGTTTTAAAGGCTATAAAAATATTATAAAAAACTATAGCTAAATAATAAATATAAAATGCATTAAATACTAAGGTTAAACTTATCTTTAATATAAAATATTCGCTATAATATAAAGTTTGCATATAAAGAGAGAAAAAGGAATGAAAGGGTTTATATAAAGTTATTATTATAAATAGCCATAATATAACCTTAGATATGTTAAATAAAGTTATAATATTTAGGTTAATAGTTATTTAATTATATTATTAAAATAATAATAAAAAAATGCAACTCTTATAAGCAAAAAACCTAGTTATAAAACCTTAAATATAACTTATTATATAATTATTATTATTAAAAATAAAAAACTATATTATTATATTATATATTTTAAAGAAAGAAAATAAAAATTATAACTTAGCAATTAAATTAAGATAAGATAGAGTTATTATAATATTAGGCTTATTATTTAAAGAGTTTAATAAAATAAAAATTAATAATTTTATTATTAAAGGTATTTTTTAAATTAAGAAATAGTTAGCAAAGTAATATAGTAAATATTATTTTTTTAAGTTTTATATAATATAAAAGGTAAAAGGTAAAATTATAAAACCTTATAAGAAATCTTAATTTATTATTTAAGATTATAATAATAATAAAAAGGAATTAATTTTAATATAAAGCTTAATTATTTAAAGAATAAGCTAATAAATAATTCTTATACTTACTCTTTTATTAATTTAAGAAAAAGGTATGGTTTTTATATTTTAAGATATTACTTAAGCTTACCTTTAAGTAAAGTTTAAATTATATAAAATAATTCTTATAAAGTTATTAAAAGAATTAAAGAATAAATACTCTTTAAGCATAATTATTTATATTATTTAACTTTTATATAGTATAATAGAATTTAGCATTTATTAATTTAATATATATTAAAAATATTATTAATAAAAGCTTAAAATAAATTGCTTTATATATAATCCTTACTTAATAATTATAAAGCCTATATAACTTTTTAAGATAATAAATATATAAATAAATAATATATTAATTTTATTTATATTAAAATTTTAAGATAAGAAGGAGATTAAAATAAAAGCTATGAAATTATAAGGAAAATTAAAATAAGAGCTAATGCTTAAAAACTTAATAAATTATAATAAAGCTTATATAATTATAAATATTATTAGCTTAATTATTACTTAATAAAAGGGATAAGCTAATAAACTTATTTTTATTAATATAATAATTAAAGATACTTTTTAGAAATACCTTAAATAAAAAACTTACAAAGTATATATAGCTTTAATTTATTAACTAAAAGCTTTATATAATCTTTTAATAGTTATATAAATATAAAATTTAAAGGCAAGAAATTATAAGAACTTAAATATATAATTATTATAATAAATAAATAACGCTATATAAGGAATTAAATATATGCTTTTAGATCTTAAAATAGCAAAACTTTTTATATTTATAAATAGATTATTTATAAATAATTAGGACTTAATATCTTAACTTAAATATATTATTATTCTTATAAATAAAACTTATAAGAAAATTAAGGGATTTATAATAATAAGCAATATTTTTTATTAATTATTAATAAAATATAAATATATTATTTAAAGCATGTTAATAAGTAAAATTTATAGTATAATAAATAAAGTAAATATTAAAATCTTTTTAGCTATAATAATTAAGATAATTATAAAATGATTTTTATTATTAAATATACTTTTAATTATTTATATAAATTTATATAGCTTATATAAATACCTTATAAAGCTAGGAATAATAAAGAAAAAGCACCTTATAATTAATATTATATTATTATAAGAATTATATAAAATAAGAAAGATTATTAAAATAAGGTAGATAAATAAAAAAGATAACTTTATTAATATAATAATAAAACTAATTTTAAATACTATATTATAAAAGCTTATTAATAATAATAAGCTTTATATATAAGTAAATAAATTAATTAAGAAATTTAAAGTAGCCTTTTCTTGCTAAGGAAGAAGCAACTTACCGTTAGCACCCTTTTCCTTTTAACCTTATCGCTATTAATTATAAAACCTTATATTTCTTAAACTTAAACCCTTAATATAAACTTTAACCTTTTATATTTTAATTAAAACCTTTTTAATACCTTATTATATATAAAGATAACTTTATAATTATTAATATTATTAATAATTATTATTTTAAAATTAACCTTATTATTATTATTATTTTTTACTGCTATTTATTAATAAAATATTAAAACTAATTTTTATTAAATTTATTTATAACTTATTAACTTTTTTTATAATTAAAGAATAAATTAATAATTATTATATAATAATTATAAAGTTTTGCATTATAAATATTTATTTTAATTGCTAAATTTTTATAAAATCTTTTTTCTTTTTATTATAATAAAGAATATTAATAATGATTTATAAAAATTATTTAATACTTTTATTAATATGCTTTATAAAAATAATAATGGTAAGTAAAATTATTTAGCAAATATTACATTTACTTTTTGCGCTAAGAATATACTTAATATAATTATTGCTATGGCTGCTATTAATATAGCTAGCATTAAAGGTAGCCTTATTGCAACTCTTAATTAAAATTAGGATTTCCCTATAAATATTGCAATTATAACTTTAATTAATAAAATAAGCTTTATAATTATAACCTTAATTAATAAGATAAACATTATAATTATAACCTTAATTAATAAAATAAATATTATAATTATATTCTTATTAAGTAATAAGATAAAGATTAAAATTATTATTAAGGCTATAAAAAGGGTTAAAATTACCTTAATTAATAAAGATAAAAATAAGCTTATTAATTTTGCTAATTTTTATAGCAAAGTTATTATTAATAATGCTTATTTAATAAATATTAATAAAGATATTAATAATAACAACTTTTATTTACTTACTTATTTAATAAATATTAATAAAGATATTAATAATAATAACTTTTATTTGCTTAATATTAATAATAATTTAATTATTATTAATAATAAAGATAATTAAAATTAAGTTAATAAAATCTTAATAAAGATTATAAAAATTGCCTTTAACTTTATTTTTATATTAAGCATTAAAAAAAGTAAGCTGCTTATTAAGGTTAACTTTTATAAAATTATTAAAATTAATAAGCTAAAGGCTATAATTATAACTTAAGCTAAAATACTTTTCTTAAATAACGTTATTATAATAATTATTATTTAAATTATTAATAACTTTTAATATTAAAATAAGTAAATATCTTTTAATAATATAATTAAAAAAAGCTATGCATTTATATTAAAAGCATTAAAAAACTTAATATAAGATTGCATAATATCTTTAATAATAAGAATTATTAAGATAATTATTATCTTAAATGCTAAATTATTATAATTTTTATAATAAATAATTTAATAAAAGTTTTAATTTTAAGTGTTTTTTATATATATTAAATTAAAAAAATTTAGTTATTAAAAGATTAAATTGCTATATTAACTTAATTTTAAAACTTTTTATATTAAATTATTAATAAGTATATATAAGGCTTATATATAAAGAAACTTATTAAGAAATATATATTATTATTTAAGCAATTTAAGTAAAAAATAATTATTAAGAAGATTAAAAAAAATAATAAAAAGCAAGAAAAGAACTTAATAAATAATTAAGCTACTTATAATACTTAATTTTAAAAAAATAAAAAGTAGCTAAAGGAAAATAATTTAAAGTAATATTAAATATATTTTAATAATAAAAATAAAAATAAAAATAATAATATTTATATTATAAAGATATATAATAAAAATAAATATAAGCTAAAAAGTTTAGCATTAGCTTTATAAGTATTAACTTTCTTTATAAAGAAAAGATTTAAAATTAAAACCTTTATATAAAAATTAATAATCTTTATAAAAAAGCAACTTTAAAAGTTAAGTATTAAAGATAATAAATATAATATTTAAAAAATAATATAATAATAAAGATTATAAGTTTAAAAAGTAATATAATAATAAGAATTGCTAAAACTTGCTTTAAAACTTATAAATTATAATTTTAAGCCTTTTTAGCAATACTTTCTTATAATAAAGGTTATATATATTTAATATGCAATAAATTATAATTTTAGGGCTAATTATAATAAAGATTATATATACTTATTAAAAGAAGAGAAAAACTATAAGTATTAATAAGTATAACCCTTATTACTTAAAAGGCTACTTTAATTATCCTCTCTAAGGCACATAACCTTTCAGAACTTAAACAGAATAACACTAATACATAATTGCTTCCCATATGATTATCGTACGTACGAGAGACCTACCAACAGCTAACGCCTGGATGACGCCTGTGGTGGTGGTTGCAAGACCCAAGGGAGCTGCTGATATATCGATTCAATGTATCTGCGCAATTCTGTGACCTCACCCTCAAGTTCTCGCATCCTGTCCTGGAGCGATGTCTCTTGAGTGATCGTGCTCAGGGCGTGCTCTGTGTCTTGGTTGGTGTTTTCTGCAGGGGGAGAATATTGCTGGGCCACGCTAGATGGCTCATGATTGCCCGAATACTGGGGGATGCTTTCTTCCACATCTGCCAATATTTGGTAGTCACCAATCCCACCAGGCCCAGCTTGCCCGTCGTGGCATCCCTGCCGGGATGGTCTGGGGCTGCCACCGTGGCTCTGATCTCCCTGTTCCTGAGCCTCTTGGCAGTGGATCGGAGAGCTCGACGGGGATATGCTGCTTTCAGATGGTGTAGATTGCTTCACCTGCATGACTTTGTCGTAGAGGTGTTCCTGCTCTGGGTCTTCCTCGAGCTCTTCGGCCAAGCCGTCCCAGTATTTGCTTGCTACGACGTGATCTTGGTTGGAAAGCAAGTAAGTGAGTTGGCACTCCTCCAGGATTTCAAACTTCGACTGAATGTTGTTTTTCATCCGAGTGGCTGAGGCTTCCTTTTGGATCTCTGTCGACGCTGCGTCTGCACCGGCGAGGATCACGGACAGGGCGATGATCTTCTCCCTCTGCACCCAGGGCACCTTTGCGTAGGAGGAGCTTCTAATCTTTGTGCTCAGAGTGTCTCGCCATGTCGGAAGAGTCGTGGTCCCTGTACCGTACATCCAATCTTTCAATGTCATCAGACATCTCATGCCGTCCTTGCCCAGTAAGAACCTGTAGAGCGAATGACCTGTCCATGGGTCATAGCGGCATGGGTGGCTAACGCAAAGCTCGTCGAGAACTCGGTCGTAGAGGGAGCCGGGGACGTCTTTTCCGAATGAACTTATGATCTGAGCCCAAAAGGGCCGCCGAATTTCGTTGTACCATCGCATGAAGTCCAAGTCGACATCTTCCTCGTCTTTCTGGTTCCTCGCATAAGCTGAGATAAGATGTCGCTCGAACCAAGGAAAGCTATCGAGGTCTTTAGCCTGTGCAGGCTTCGACAATGGCAGCGAAAAACTGGTGTTGCCTGTGGGGGATGATAAATGGCGTGTCTGCTTCTCGACAGTGTCCGCTAGAGGAGGGACCTGCGTGACAACGTTGGTGTTGGGAACCGAACGCGTTGTCTGTTCTTGGGATGAGCTGCAGGAAATACTCTTTGGTGTTTCCGGCTGTAGATGATCACGCTGACTGTCCGGATTCGCGACAGATGCAATCTGCTGCGAGGTTTGACATGAAGACAATGATTCTGACGGGAAGGTTGGACTGCTCCCAAATACAGCCGCACCATGCTCCGATGGCGAATCTAGATGGGTAAACTCCCTGAGCAGATCGAGATCAAGCTCCTCATCATCACCGGCATCATCGCTGTTGGGAATGGGTGTGGCATAGGAACTGAAGTGGCCTCCGGTCTGACCTGCCACGGGGCTTGGGGCCCACGGCTGGTAGAACGGCGGAAGCTTCAAAGTATAAGAGATTTGTAGCGGTGCTATCATCGATCCGTTCTCTCCAAGGCTTGTGTAAATGCTGGCATTTCCTAACTCATCGACTTGGCTTGGTGGATGCAATTTCGACAGATGCTGGCGCGAGGAGGACACGCTCGAGGGAGATGAATCCTGTAGATCGCTTGCAGCTACATGGTCGACCAGGTCAAGCCGTGGTCGTTTCATGGAGGTGCCGGTGTTCTCAGCCCACGTCGTTTGCTGACCCTCGGCCGAATGTTCTAGAGCCAGCTGGTGTTTCGTGGGTTGGGTTGTCATTGACGCGGTCGCAGTTGGCCGAGTTGATGCGGTCGCGTCACCTTCGCTGTGTTGCTTGAGCAGGGCCCTCTTGTTCTTATCGAGCTCAGGGCGTAGCTTCATATTGGGCGTATTGATGATGGAATCGCTCATCTTGTCCTGACCAGTTGTTTTTGGATGTGCATGAAGTATTTCAAAACAACACCAGGTGGTGTTGTTGGATTTGAGACTGTATGGTGAGCAGGGCAACCAGGCAGTCAGTGGCTGTATTACAACTATCTAAGAAAAAGAGAATGGAAGGTGCCAAATAGCTAACGATCAAGGCGGTAAGCTCTTATCGGAGTGGGCTGTTACTGGAGAGTCGAGTAAATGAACCCATCACAATGGCGAATGCAATTCACCCTCACAATCCGTGTGGTTCCAACCCAGTGTACTGTGTGTGCTCATGTATCGGAAAACTAATAGATTCCACGAAGGTGATAGTGACGTCATTCAGACGTGAATAGTTAGATTATGAGGGCACTCAGCAGAAATGAAGGCCAGTAGGACCTGCTAGACTTCAAGGCATCATTGCTGCTGCGTCTTGTTCTCTTTGCCGTCAGATCTTAACTACTCACTTCCTCTCTTCTCAGCGCATGTAAGACCAGAACATGAATTAATATTGGAAGCTTTATTAAGGACGTGACAGCGAGTGTTAGAAAGATTGTATCAGAAGCTGTTTATTTTGCATTTGCTTGCAGAAGGTGTCATATAGATATCTGCCCGCCCCCGGGCCATCCACTGTCTCAACCTGATATGTTCCCTGCTTGTTTATACTCCAAAGTCACGGTCTACAAAGTTTAGACTGGACATGGTCTTGATACTATTTTGTTTGAGCAGTTATTACGACCAGATTCCAAGACGTTCTTATCGATCCACCCCTCAATGGTCCTCAGAATCTCCAAGATCTTATTGTATTCACCTGGAGTGGAAATAATCCCATATTCTGGATTATCCGACAGGCCTTCCTCTATCATCAATTCAATGGGTCTCACTCTTCGCCTTAGGTTGGTGCCATTGTTCTAAAGTTCTGCTCAATGGCGTATTTTTTCCCTGCTGCCACAACGCCAAACAAATAGGCTGTTTACATCATTAGTGATCAGCGCTCAGATGCATAACAGTATCAGGATAGCATTAATCTTGTCCCATATTGTGTAATGTCTTTCAGGTAATCCCACAGCTGAGTTTTAGGGGCTTAGAACTCTGAGAGTATAGTTACCTTCTCTTTGGCCTTCGAATACCAATATTGCCATATTCTTGCTGGGATCTGCGTTGACCCGGATGACAAAAAGACCCCCACCAAGTGTTCAATCCCCGGTCCTGTACTCCGGAGCAATAATATACTTGGGGAATGTGAAGACTTGGCTGATCACATGGTACCAGACACCATCGACTAGTGACTCTGCTACCATGGAGTTGTAGGCTGCAGCATCGGGTGCGGCCATCTTGTGATATTGTCATGTAAACAACTTGGATGAACATGGCAGTGGTATGTCTTCAACTGATTCATTCCGAGTCTCAGGATAGAATGGTAGTACTTTACACATCTCAAAGAGGTGTACTATAATTTTAGCAATTCACACCGGGTGTCTCGTGTCCTGGGCAGATGAGATCCAGCTCAAGTCTTCACTGGTCTGTCTGCACATGGGGGTCAGCTTTAGTCTGCCCACACTGAAAGCCAATCAACCACCAAAGAGTTCTGTCATCAGCTTTGGAATAGAGCTGATGTCGCTGAGTATCCGTGATACCCCACCGGCTTAATGGCTGAGTAGCTGAACTGCAATTTCTCGATTGTATATCCACCAGAAGCCATTCACATTGACCAATTTCTCGATTCACCTAGTATTGAACAATACTAAGCTGGACTCGCAATAATGTATAATAGTGCCAATTTTCGTTGTCTAAGAGGTGTCGTGTACACCTGAAGTCATTTCAATGGCTGGGGAAATTGAAGGTCACCTGAGGATGCTGCATGACAGCGAACTCATGTCTTGTACTCACATAATGGCAACCGCCCACTCCACTCTTGGTCCAAAGAATAGGCTCAGAGACATTCAATTCTTGTCCCGGTCTTCCAGCGGATTATTTGACGTATCTTGATCCATTATCGTGACAAACCATTCCTTGTGTAAAACATTATGACTACTTTCATACAGTCACTAAGTGCAATGTCAATCATTGGTGAGACTCAGGTCAGGCTTCACATAGATGAGTATGGTGACCAGCCGCGGACACGTATCGAATGAATCGATGGAAGCCCTTCCAGGGTATGCGGCTACTTGGATCTAAAAACATTTTGATTTCATCTCGATCAGGAACAAATCCTTTCCTCCCCTTCCTCCCACGAGTCTGCAGACACTTAGACTTGGGTGTATTGCCTCCTAGTGTGGTCTGGGGAGTGTATCCGCCTTGCTGCATGCCATACAGAGACTGGGAGTAAGTACCGTGAGGGCTGAAAAATTACGAAACTACTCTGAGGCGATATGTAATTGTATTCTGCATCATTTGTCTACCAACCCATGGTGTTCGGTCTGCAACAGTGACTCCATGATCTCCACGAACAGCGCTCTCGGAAGGAATTGGGTTGTATCGCATGTGAGCATAGCGGTCTGAAAACGGAAGAATGGCAGTTCAGGGGATTCAACTTTTGTCATCGAGAGCACAAAAGGTATGAAGGCGGAGGCAGAAATTCCCTGGATAAACAAGGGAAAGTAAACTTCTGGTGAATGGGACACTGTCACGTAGTGCATGCAAAGGCAGGGCCAGAACACCAAACCTGTGCAGACTTTCAGGCACCGTGATGATTTGACTGCCGAAACAAGTGGCCCATTCCAGCCACCACAAGTAATAAGCCGGCTATATTGCTCTCATTCGCTACCAAGAAGATGGACGAACGATTCCCCATGGGGGAGCAAGGGTCTAGAAGGTGGAGTAAGATGGGCCAAGACGCGTATAGCGAGGTTGATTGACGTCTCCGAACAGCCCCTGGTGCGGGGAGCGGCACTCGTGTGCGAGCTATCAGCCGCTCACGATGTAGCATTGAGTCTCTAGGCCGCGGTCCCATAATTGATCCGGTACTATAGATGTGTGCTTTAAGTCCTGGAGGCGGCCCACGTCTCCAGTTGTCCCTGCACAGCTGTTCTCGACTGATCCTCGCTGGGAACAGTAGCCCGTCGCCCGCCTCAGTCGAACATGCCTTTCGGAATCATCAACGCGGAGCTGAAGGATGGCGGGCAGATACCGGGCACAGAGATGCTCATTGGCGGCAGTCGTGCGGGTGTAGAAGCCGAAGTTGATGACGCTCACTTGGAACGCATCACGTACAGGGCACGCATTAGCCACACTTCCTCCTCGTAAGAACAGAGCCAACTAACGAGTAGTAGGGCGTAGAAACAATCCTCATTCCTCAACCATCAAAGAGCGATTTGAACGATCCCTTGGTAAGGCTTTTCCTGGAGACATGGCCCGCATAGCCTGCATGCTGACACCCAACACAGCTCTGGCCACGATGGCAGAAAGAAGCGGCGTTCTACGTAATTTTCGTCAACGCGATCGTCTTCGCTATCCTGCCCGGACCCATCATAGCCCCAGCCACCTTCGCACTCGCGCCGATACTGGGCGTCACCTTGACAGAAGTCGCTGAGCTCTCAGGCTACCAGCTCCTGCTTGTCGCCGCTTTAGGGTGAGTACGAAGACACGTTCCTAATCCAGATGAACATGTTTACTGAAAATGGACCGGCATCCTGTGTGAAGACCCCTGGTCTCAGTCCTCGCCCAAAAGTATGGAAAACGCCCGCAATTCCTCTTCGCAGCCGCGACAGGCACATTGGGAACCATCGTATGCATCATCGGCTCCCAACAGAACAACTACCACACCCTCCTCGCCGGCCGGTTGGTCCAGGGCCTCGGAGTGACAGCCTGGGAGAGCTTGTCCTTGGCCGCCGTCGGGGACATGTTCTACCTGCATGAACGCGGGTGGCGCACCGCGTTGATTGTCTGTTCGCTGGCTTGTATGGCGTCGATGGTCTCCATCATCAGCGGCGTCATGTTTGAAAATCATGGGTGTTCGTACCATTCTTCTCCTGCTACACATCCCCGATCTTTGTGCTTTAGAATGTTCCAGAATGTATCACTTTGGGATCCGTAGCAGGTGACTAACAGGTACTAGATCAAAATCTGTTCGTAGCAGAGCTGCCGTTCGATGTTGTCGGCCTCCTGGCAACCATCTTCCTCCTACCAGAAACCCAGTTCATCCGAGCAGCACCGCAACCAGCAGACACCACGCAGGCCCAAACCAGCCCCAACGGGACCGAGAAGGAAAAGAGCTGGGACCACCAGGCCGAGGCGGTCCAACCCCCGAGCCCAGCCCAGCGGCTCCCAAGACGGTCCTACGCGCAGACCCTCGCGCCCTGGGAGCGAACGGGCTACACGACAAAGTCCATCCCGCACCTCCTCTCGGAGATCTTCGTCCACCTCATCAACCCGGCCGTCTTCTGGATCCTGATGGTGAGCGCCGTGCTCGTCGCCTTCTTCGTCGTCTCGGCCTACATCCTCTCGCAGATATGGTCCGTCCCCCCGTACAGCCTCAACGTCGCGCAGAACGGCTACTTCTGGGCGGGCGCCTTCGCCGGCGGCGTGCTCGCCGTCGGGGTGGGCCCCCTGTGCGACTGGTCCGCCCGCACGCTCGCGCGCGCCAACCATGGGGTGTACGAGGCCGAGTTCCGCATCCCCGTCAACATCCTCGGCGCGCTCTTCTGCGGCCTGGGCTGGTTCCTGTTCATGTGGGTCGTCGAGAACCCGCGGCCCGATGGATACTTCCTGGGCGCCTTCTGTCATGGCTGCGCTTGCTTTGGGATTTCTGTCCCGTCCACCTCGGCTGGCTTGTATATCCTGTGAGTCAGATGGCTGTGCCCGTCGTACTTCGTGTCTTTGTCCTCGTTGAAGACATCCTGGGAACTAATAATGATTATCTGCGACCCAGGGACTCTTTTCCTCGACAGTCAACGGAAGTATTCGTGCTGCAGATGATGCTGAAGAACTTCCTGTTCTATGCATTCTCGACATTCATCAACACCTGGGCTGGCGAGGCCGGTGGTGGCGAGGTGTTCAGAGTCTTCGGCATCGTCTCGCTTGTGCTGATTGCCCTCTGTATCCCGATGTGTAAGTACCATCCTCAAGTGGATGAGCTGTGCATGGCGGGCTGACAATTGTATAGACATTTTCGGCAAGGTGAACCGGAAGCTGATGTACAACTTGTACACCCGCAGCAGCTTATTGAAGTCTCTTGGGTGAGTCAGTAAAAGCGGAAAAGTACAGGGTGGGCAACTACAAGCAAGGAGTAGACAGATATGTAAAGCGAATGGCTTTCAATTGTTCATGTAAATGGGTATCACGTCAGACCTTGAAGAAATTATGGCTTTATGCCCTCCCTCGCCACCGTAGAATCCAGCACCTTGGCGCCCATAGTGTCTCTTCAATCACTTGTGACTGCCTCCTGATATGGCCATCACTCCTCCTCCGAGGGGTCGACAGCCCGCAGGCTTTGTTCCCATTCATCCCAGCCTTTCCAGCTGACCACCTCTTGCCAGTAGCCATCCCTCTCATGATGAGGGCGGAAAGGTCCCGAGGTTGTGCCATGAGAGCAAAGCTCCGTCTCGCGCTTCCTCTTGTCTGCCCGTCTCAGCAGATCCTTGTCTTTTCTCCGTCTGCTGACCTCTGCCTGCCCACTGCCCACGATCCACCGCGCCCAGCCAGACCTGTCTGGCTCGCGGTGCTTGCGGACACAGTATTTCTGCAGCGATGCATGCTTGAGCACTGATCTGGATGGCGTCAGTCGACAATCCTATTGTCTCCTTGGCGTGCCATCATCCGCTGAGACGACCGTGGTGCTGCCCGCAAATTTGACACTCTTTCTGCGCTCCCTGTCGCCACTAATACCGCTACCCCTGCCGGGACTAGAACTCAGTATGCTCGTTGTTGAGGTATTCGGCCTCTCACTGCTCGGACCGAGGTGAATTGCGCTCGCAGCCCTGCCCAGGCCGCCCATGGGGCTGGCTTGGCCGCCTGCCAGGCTCTCTCTGACAGATTCCACGGCCTTGCTCTGCGGGATTTCGTTGAGGTCGCCGTGGACACTGCCCTCAAGACTAGTCTCACCGGTTCGACGCCGGCTTGCCGCTCGCTGTGCAAGCTCATCTAGTGCCCCAGTACTGTAACGTCCTGCACCAAATCGCGGCGATGCGGTCCCGCTCGCGTGTGAAGTATTCCGATTGACTTCTCTCACAGCACGCGAAATTTCCTCTGTCCTCGCCACGTTGTTCTCGGCGCGGTACTTCCCGGGAAGGCAGGCGTGCCCGCACCCGTCGAAGGGACAGCATCCATCCGAGTAAAGCCCTTCGGGGCCATCATCAAATGAGGAGGCCTCATCGTCTTCGACCTCGGAGTGCCATCCCGCAAGGCAGGACGCGTGTCCGCCATGCCCACACCCGTTACAATACCACCATGTTGACATGAGAGTCTCGTCATCTTGACCATCCGCTGCTGTGCGTAGCAACTCGGGGGAGATCTCGGTCGCCTCGCTGGAAACCTCTGGTACCTCGCGATGATGGCATATGGCGCATGGAGCCATGACTGCATTGCACCGCTCACAACGCCAGATTTGATTAGCCGATTGAGTCTCCATGTTGCGCCGATCAATCTCTCTTGGTTTGCGGCAGGTTTGACATAGGAACGCAGCCTTGTTGTTCGACTGTGCGGGCCTGAATACCGATGGGTAGTCCTCGCCCCATTGCTGGAGTGGCCCACCAGGCCAACCCTTCATACAAAGGTTCCTAAGAAGAGCCGCCTGTGGGAATAGCTTCATTCCCATGAGGCGGGAGTGTTGTTGCTTAATAATTGCGGCGGCTTGGAAACTGTCAATGACATCGTCCACGTCGTAGACCAGCGGTCTCAGAAGAAGGACCATGGCTGATGCGTTGAGTGCCGACTTTGTGGCCTCGAAGCTGACTGCTCGGGAAACGAGCTTGTACGGATCGAGGGGACCGGGACGGAGGGGTCCATCGTCTTCCCAAGCGATAGGATGCGGGTATCGTGGGTCATCTGACCATGGCAGGTAATCGGTTTCTTGAGGCTGCTCGGGGTCGTGGCTGGAATCGAACGAATCCAACGGACTCACACCAAGAGACACGGTCTGAGAGGTGTACTGGGGGAAGCTGTCAGGCCTCGGGTGTGAATCGCCTCTCCCTGACTCGATGCTGTCCATGGTCGTTTGAGTGATCATAGGGTCTTCATCCGTGGACTGAGTCACTGTACTGTCATCGAGTCTGGCCGGATCAGAGGCTCCACGGTGCTGAAGTTTCGGAGGGATGCTGGGTTCCAGTTTGGATCCCCTGATTCTGCTTTCATATTCGCCAGTGCTAGCGCTGCGAGCAAGCTGCGGGTTCGACGGCCCCACACCTGTAATCCTTTGAGTTCGTCGCTGGATGGAACCAGAAGATGATCCAGTTAGGCCTGTTGTTTGCCTGCTGCTGCTCGAGATCGAAAACATTTGTCCAAATGACTCATCTGAGTCGTGCCTCGTTACGACTCTCCTCGCGCTGCTGGGAGTACCCAATGCGGGGCCCTGGTCGGAATTACTCTTCGCGCCAGGCACATCGATCGCTTGACTGATAGCATCTGTGTCGTAGAAATCGTAGCCTTCGGTGCTTGCGTGGGTGTCGCTGTCATGGCTGAATGTAGAGAGGGGCTCGGAATCAAGCCGCTGTCGCTGTGAGGGCCGTTTGACCGGTGGAGGGAGTGTGAAGCTTCCGCCTTCCTGCACGGGAGTGAGCTTCTTCCCATACTCGAAGTGATGATCCTCAAGCTCGCGAATATGGTCGATTGAGTCAATCCCGCCTTCATTACCACCATCTACAGGCCGGGCGAGCGGTGTAGTTGTCTGGGACGTGCTCTCAAATTCCTCTGATAGTAATGAGCGAAGATGGCTTGCTCGCTCAACGCTTGCGGGAGGCTTGAGGCCGCCTCCGAAGGCCGCCTCCGGTTCCGTCAAACCAGACTGGGCCAGTTGGACCTGACCCAGCTTGGGTATCTCATCAAGCCCCTTCAAAGTGGCAGGGGATTTCGACAGCAATTTTGCCGTCGCTTTATTTGACCTCTCGAGCTCACCGGTGCGTCGGTCGAGGTGGTGCTGTGCCCTTCTCTCTAGCAGCAGTCTCATAGCGAATGCCAGTACCTTCCAGACTTGGGACAGACGGAATTGGCCAACGGTCTCTGCAGCCATGGCGTAGTGTTCCAGGATAGCTTGAATCCGGACATCCAGAGATTCTGCCCCTCGTTTATAAGGCAGAAGCTCATGGAGTGTCTCGAGGTAGTGAGTGGAGAGATACTCGTACATATTGACGTTTGCTGCGGACGGGACTCGTCCTATAGTCATAGCTTGCTGAGGTTTGAAAAGCCCGGAAGCCTTGATGGACTGTTCGAGAGCCATCACTGGTGCATCCGGTCCTCCGGGAGGTGTTGTGCTGAGCGACTGAACGGATCGGCTCGCAGTGGGAGCTCGCCTATGCTTAGGCCTGGCCCGTCGTGCCCCTAAGAAGTTTCCAGCGACTTCGTCCTCTGAGTCGCTGCGACTGATACTGAGCATTGGGACGGTGGGGCTAGAGGTGTAGGAAGCACGGCTCGGTAGCATCTCGGCGGACACCACGGACCTATGGGGTCGCCGCACCTGAGGGCGCTCGTCCAGAAAACTGACAACATCCCCACGTGACGAAAAGGACAACACGGACATTGTCGTGCGGTCCACGACCTTCCGGGCGTACGCAATATCGAATTGGTTGAACAAACCATCTTGGCCAGCCGTCCAAAGTAGGTCCTGGTCATGCCAGAGGAGCGCGCCGGGGGAGGTGTCAAATTTTGAGACCTCCTTGAAGGGCATTGTAGGTCTGGCAAGATCCCATACGTGGCACGCATTGATTCCATTTCGACCATGGCTTCCCCCTTCGTATGCGACTGCTAGTTGTGCGGCCCTCTTGCCCTGGGCCGTAGCGGACCATGTCCCAGGTCGCCAGGACACATCGGATACAGGTGCTGGAGTACTGATAGTCCATTTGGCTCTCTGCCTCTTGTCTGCCTTTGTGGATGCATCCCAAACATGGCACTTGTTGTCCCAACCGCCGCTAACGATGTGATCACCGTCTGGGTGCCAGGCAAGAGTCGAACAAGCCTTGTCGTGTGCGTTTATCCTAAGCACAGGGGCTGTTGCCTTTCGGATGTCCCATTTCAGAACAACGCCCTGCTCTGTGCCGCAGGCAAAAGACCAAGCCCCATCGGCGTGCGGTGACCATTGTATACACTGGACCCCACCGGCATTGCATTTGAACGCTTGCACTGCCCTGAAGCTGAGGTGTCCGGTATGGGTCCGGACAGGATTCATGATGTCGAAGCAGCGCACGATGCCGTCCTGGCTCCCCGCGAGGAGATAAGAGGACCGTGGGTTGATGTCCAGGGTGTTGATCTGTCGCGAATCCTCCCTCATTTGTATAACCTCCATCGGCGCTCCGTCAGCGCCTCCGCCCAGGCGCGTCAGGTCGTATTGGAAGATCTTGCCACTGGCGCATGCGGTGAAGATAGTGGTGTCGCCTCGTCCTCGGAGCCATTTGACATCCTTGATGGAGAGTTGGTCGGAGCTCGAGTTTACCGAGTTCTTCATGAAAGGCTGGGCCAGAATGGCCGCGCGTATGTCGATGCCATCTTGGACTGTGTTCCCATTGAGCTTGACGGTCTTGAGGATGTGCCTCCCCGCAAGAATGGCGCTTTGGCCGTCGGGGGACCGATCAATGCAATCGATCGGCACGCCGGCTTTGTATGCCGCATCTTGCGATACGCTCGGCCGTAGTATGGTCGTGGGTGTGAAGGGGGCAGAGGTGACGCCGAGGTTCGAGTTGTTGTCTGGAAGTGACGAGGACGGCGACGACTCGACGGCGGCCTTGCCAAGGAGTTTCCGCATGATCTTGTCCTTGTTGTACATGACGACGCTGCCTATCCAAGAGCTCAAGTCATATCCAAGTGTGCAATTGTCTGATCCAGCCCTGATTATGTCCTGGTCCGGGTGTTCGTCGCGCTGCCTCCTCTAGAGGCCAGTCGAGTCGCAGTCGGATTGAGGATGTGGACAAGGAGGGGCCATCGTAAGGCCCTTTTGCTATTCGTGGTGCACAAGTCTCGTGACAGTTGACGTCCGCGCTGCAGGCGAAGAGTTGGTCTTGTAAGTCAACTGCTGGGTTTGCTGGGTTGGGTGATGGTATCCGACGATGGGAAGCTTGCGCCAGGTCTAGCGCAGGCCTGCCTCTACGCGCTGCAGGTCCCCACGAGAGTGAGCAAGTCGGCCAAGGAAGGACGAAGGTGAAGGCACGATTCTGCCGACTTCACTCGGTCATCTACCCCCTCACCGCCCTGGAGCTTGGAGCTCCAGGGCGGTGGCGGGGCATTTGCTCCGACCAGCCAGACCCACGGCCCCACAACAGCTTTGGATTCTGCCTCAAGCCGTCAGGGCTTCTTTTGCCAAGGTCCATTCTTATCTTGACTGCCATCTTGCGAACACCAGCTTGCATGTACGCCCAGTGACTTCCCTGCAGCGAGCATTGTTGTCATCCTGCGTGAAACACGGCCTACGTCGCCGCGGAACCAACCCATGACATCGATCGCAGGATTCAGCCACTTGCGGTTTCTTGTACCCGGCTCACTAGTCTTTGAGCGGCAAAGGGAATTTCCATCTCTGGCGCTCCTGCGGACGATGCCAGTTGGCTGCTCAGGCCGTGTTCGATGACAGCAGCACATGATCGCTTCCCAGCATTATGTAATTATGATGGTGCACTGTCTCATACAAGAAAGGTCATCAGTGTAAGCACGGTTATCACGGATAAGCCAACCGTTGAAAACGGTCTGGCCAAGCTCATCTCCTGTACACCTTGTATACCCAGGTATTGTTTCGACACACAAGGACGACAATCGAAGTCAATTCCATGGGTATGACTCAACGATAATAGGTCAACCCAAGGCAGAGCTACTCCCTGGAGCGTCTTCTGTCCAGATTTGAGTAACGGAATCGCAGTATCACATTCGTTGATCGGGGCATGCTCTCATTTCGTCTATCTGACAGAAACACCAAGACTCTGTACTTGAGTACAGGGGCAGTATTCCCTTGACGCAGCAATGACATGCCGCACGTTTGACCGCCGTCCTCGAGTACATGGGTCAAGGGTAAAATGGTTATAAGCTGTGATTATTTTATGATGTGGAAAACCTGCTGTTGGCTCTCACGGGGAAATTGCTCCTTAAAATTACTATCTCCCATCACTGCTTGTTGCCTATGTCTGCGCAATTCTCCAAACCTCGCAATGTCGGCTTCATTTCAACGGCTGATATCACAATCCCACGTGGGATTCAACCGCTTCGCCATCGCAAGTGGCACAAGAGGGTGTCATGATGCAGTTCCTGCTTTACTTGTCAAACGTCACGGCTTTGACACACGGCCCTCGCCTGCTCGAAAGTTCCACTCAGCGCCCTCATCCCAAGAGCGAGTGAGAGTAAGCGATTCCCTTCACAAGGAAACATTTCACCACGAAATTACCAACGAGCGCATCTCTGGTGAAATTGGCGTTGGCCGAAAACAATTCGCGGACTATGACCTCTCCGGCCGGGTTTTCATAGCCACAGGTGGCGCCCAGGGACTAGGCTTGTCGATGGCTGAGGCTTTGGGCGACGCCGGTGGAAAAGGTGAGCCATCACAATTACAACATGTGCCAGACATAAAGTGGCGGGCGCCACCGCTGACTATGCCAGTCTACTGCCTCGACCGTGCCCCTAGACCAGACGAGGCATGGGATGAAGCTCAGTCCTGCCTCATGACTAAATGGGGAGGCTCGTTGCATTACAAGCAGCAAGATGTCACAAACACAGCACATCTTGACGAGACAATCACGGCCATCGCCGAAGAAAACCTGCGACTAGATGGTGTCATCGCTGCCGCTGGCATCCAGCAGCTTACTCCTGCGACCGAGTATCAGGAGGACGACGTCGCGCGGATGATGGCCATCAACTACACCGGAGTCTTGATAACGGCAACTTCTGCAGCACGCCAAATGCTCAAATACAAATGCAAGGGCAGCATCTGCCTGATAGCAAGCATGTCCGGCCTCGTGGCAAACAAGGGTCTCGCATCTCCGGTGTACAACAGCTCTAAGGCCGCGGTAATCCAGCTAGCCAGATCACTAGCCATGGAGTGGAGCCCGACTCAAAAAGACGGAACTGGAGGTATCCGGGTCAATTGCATATCACCCGGACACATCTTGACGCCCATGGTGCGCAAGAACTTCGAGGAGGTCCCCGGGCTGAAGGAGAAATGGGAGCGCGAGAACATGATGGGCCGCCTTGCGGATACAAACGAGTTCAAGGGCGCAGCACTGTTCTTGATGAGTGCTGCGAGCAGTTTCATGACGGCGAACAACTTGATTATCGACGGCGGACATACGTCGTGGTAGTTTTCCACGTGCTACAGAACGGCACTCTCGGGCGCTATATGAGGCACGCCTGCTGCATGCAGTTTCTACTTGGCGTGCACCGGGAGTGACAGGATCCATGCACAATTCTTGATCGGGAAGACGAGACGAGCTCTCTGTCCAACCCCACATCGCATTTTCTAGCCACAGATGCTGTGCTCCCTGAGTGCCGGTCGGAGATACTACGTGACGGCATGGTCCGATCGCTTGGCAGGGACCGCGTGGCATTTAATAAAGTCGCGTGCCGCAACAGCACGCCTCGCTCCTGAAATCAAAGAAGCGTCGTCTTCCTTCACGATTGCATGTGAGAATACGAAAACATTAATTTCACCACGACATGACAAGAACAGAGTCACAGCGCAATCCGTCCCAGAGGACGACAACCCTGCAGAGCTGGACAGCTGGACGGCCAGTGCATAAAGTCCCTTGCAGGCTGCAGGGCGAAGAAAGCAGTCGAGGCCAAAACGCAGAGATGCAACATCGTATCGAGGCCTATGGAACATCTTGTCAGCTTCACCACCTCAGAATTAAACTCGGCATGATCGACAACCCCGTGACCCCTGGGCCCTGATGGACCTGAGTTGCCGGGTCGCGGGCGTGGGCTTACTACACTATAATTGTCCAGGCACGGTCTGAGTAAGCACTGAAAGGCAATGCGTGAGCTTTCCTGACACATCGGATTACTACTGTACTGTACGTGCCAAATGCTCACGGTCCCAAACACTCGAGCCTCAGTCGCGGGAGGGGGCTCAGCCACAATCAGCACCCGCACCAGTCCCCCGGATTCACAGCAGCCCGGAAACAAAAGTCAAAGGTGTGGGGGCACTATGGCTTGTTCCACCTTGCGCAGATCACGCCTCTGCGCCTGCCGCCAGAGAAACGCAACATTTGTATGATGTTTCGACTTCACACACAACCTCAGCCCGCCCACCGCCCAGTGCCGCTTGCCCACCGACGCCGGCAAACTTGAGGGAGCCTAGTCGGTAGCGTGGGCACGCTGCGGCTGACAGGCGCCCGTCTCATTGGCACGGTCGGCCACGCCAGCGGACGTCCGAAGCAGCCGCTAGGTCTGTCGAGCGACCGTGATGCCGGACCCTGCAGCAGCTAGTGCTGCGGTGTCTGCCTTTGCGCAGGGTTTGGGAACAAGAAACGCATGTCGCCGCCGCGCTGGCCTCTAACCTTGCTATCTTCAACCCCAGCAACGGGCTAGGGTATGGGATGATCTTCAGCGAGCTTGCATGAGATGTCCAGACCCTGTCCCTCGGGCCGGCCAATAAAGTTGGTGGTTTGTCTCAGCCGTGACGCGACAAAAGCACGCCAAGCTGTCAACTCTACAGTAGCAAGCTGCAACTATTGATATCTTACTGCAAAGGAATAGCCAGCGAAGGGATCACCGGGGCACACTCGGCGCCGGTGTGATGCCACGACAAGAGACTCTCAGGTGAGATACCATATCTGGTTCTAGTCTCGGCGCCTTCGAGAAGATTGTGATCTTTAGTCTGGTGTTTTAATTTTCGGATGATTCATTGGCCCTTTTGACAGCCCGACATGGCTCACATGCCCAAAGCTCCCAGGGGGTTCGTGGCGGTCTGGCTCCCGTCTGGGCCATGAGAGAACAATGTTGCCTGATTATCGGATGAGACGGATGGCTGTGCTGAGGGCTGTCGTGAGGGCTGTCGTGAAATGGATATAATATTCCTCACCGTCGTCGATGTTCCTCTGCGTTGGGGCTCGCCTTGTGTCTCATACTCAGCATCGTTGTCGTTCATTGTCCCTGCTTTCGTTCCTCATCTATCTGCCACCGGTCAGAACATACTCTCACTTTTCCCCTACCTCACCTGAAGCCCTACACATTAATAGCACTTGTCTCACTGAGTGAGACCATTTACATCTCGATCACAATGCACTCTCTCCTACCTATCATCCTGGCGGCCTCCACGGTCAGTGCCAGCCCCTACCATGCCAACAGAGAACTGTTTGCAGATCTCCGCAACACACCTGTCCTCGCAACACGGTCAACATCCCTCCTGGGAGACCTTCTGAACGAGGCGTCAAGCACTCTCAGTGCAGTGGGCGCCGAGATCTCTTCCATCCTCACGGGCGTCCTGGACGCCCTCGCAGACGGCGATAACTACACGCCACCCGGCGATATCGACTCGCCCGAGTGCGCAGCAGACACCTGCTGCAAGTGGAGCCACATCGTCTCCGACATCCGCGGCAGCTTCTCGGACGGCGACGGGTGCACCGCGTCGGCCCGTGGCGCCATCCGGCTAGGCTTCCACGACGCGGCGGCCTGGCAGTCCTCGCTCTCGAGCGGCGGCGCCGACGGGAGCGTGGTCCTCAACGCCGACGAGCTGGCCCGGACAGAGAACCGCGGGCTGCAGGACATCGCGGCGCAGACCAAGACGTGGTTCGACCAGTACAAGCAGTACAACATCACCATGGCGGACCTGATCCAGATGAACGCCATCGCCGCGACGGCGGCGTGCCCCGGCGGCCCGCGCATCAAGGCCTACGTGGGTCGCGTGGACAGCGACGCACTGCCGCCCGCGGGCCTCATCCCCAGCCCCTTTGCCGACGCGCAGACCAACATCGCGCTGTTCGAGGCAAAGACCTTTACCGCCGCCGACCTGGTCGCCCTCATCGGCGCGCACACCGTCAGCCAGCAGAACTTTGTCGACCCGTCGCAGGCCGGCAAGAGCCAGGACACGACGGACAGCGTGTGGGACAACAACTACTACGGCGAGACGGCGAGCCCCGACACCCCGGATGGGGTGTTCAAGTTCCAGAGCGATATCAGCCTGTCCAATGACTCTGAGACGTCTGGGACGTGGCAGACGTTTGCGAAGGACCAGGGCGCTTGGGAGGCGGTAAGTGGTCCTTCCCTATTTGCTGAAGTTGCTGGATGCACCTTGCTAACTTATCATTATAGGCATACGCACCTGCATATTTCAGAATGAGTCTCCTGGGAGTTAACAACCTGAACGAGTTGACGGACTGCTCTCAGGTGGTGTGAAGGGTGAGAGTTTTGTCTGTCAATTAGTAATGTTTCGCACAACATCATATCAGGAGTCAAGGCGCTTCATGTGGGAGTGGGAATTGGGCGGCAGTATAGATTCCGAGATTAATATGTAATTTTAAATTGATTTTGAACAATCCTTCAACATACTGATTTATAGTGACACATCTTGAATTTCCGAATGCGCGAAAGTCGGCAAGCTGATAGGAGGTCGTGTGTCTTGGAGAGGTACGGGTTGAATGATTGATTTAAAAGGAAAATTCTTGCTGTAGAGTACTGTGTATTCCGGCTGCCTTGATCGCTATTAAAATTGACTGATGAAATATCGGGTATTAATTAGATAAGCACCCGGAGGTATTGGGGGCCGAGACGCTGTTATTCCTTCTGCTCTACTCAAACTTCAGCTCGCTAACCAGACCGGGGACGTCCTTCATCTTCCCGTCACCAGATCCGCCCTCACCGCCGTACTCCTTCGGCAACTGCTTCTCGTCCAGGCCAGCAGTCTTAAACTCGGCGGCCAGGTTGCCACCGTTGGCCATGGGGTGGAATTTCTTGGCTGTCTTCGGGGCGATGAACACCTTGATCACTGCATACATCCAGCCCATTACTGCGGGGACGTTGACGAAGAACTTCTCCTGCTCAGTCATGTTTGTCAGCAAGGTCCATCCTGAACGAAGTACAGGCGGGATTGAATGGGGTGGAGAATAGTGTCTTGCCTTCAGCAGCTCAGGGTACGCAAGAGAAAACTTCTTGATCACTTCGGAGCTGGCAGCCTTGACGGCGGGGGGCTGGCGCAGGAAAGAGATGTTCTTGTAATCGTGGACCTGCATGATCTTATAAGGATCCTTCTCAGCGGTGATAGGCTCAGTAGCCTCTGAGAGCTTGAGCTGTTGGATACCGAGCTCCTGCAGGGCGATTCGGTAGTCCATGAATCTGTCCAGACGTGTCAGTCAGTGCTGACTTGAAGTGAGACTATGCAGTCGCCAACTGAACGTACTCCTCGAGCGGTGTAAACGCCTCCTCAATCTTGCCCTTCACATTGCCGTACAGGTTCCAGGTGAACACCTCAGGCATACTGCTATCCTTGGCAGTGTACACGGTGACGGCACCAAGGTCCCCAAATTTGGTGGCGCTGAAAGTCTTCTTGATCAGCTCAAGAGGCTTCTTCTCCTTGCGGAACTTGAGCGCGCCCTTGAACTGGTCGACTGCCTTGGCCAGGTCACCATCGTTGGCGTTGAGGAACTTCTGAATGACAATCTGGGTGGGGACGTGAGACGAGGCCGGTGTGAGAAGCTTCACACCCCACATCTCATCGTGGTCGATCTCCTTGAGGATGTCAGCCACTTTAGCGTCAAACTCCTCGAAGGGCGTCTTCTTGGGGGTCGCTTCTTTGGCCGCGGCAGCGGAGTCCTTCTCCTTGGCCGGGGCAGCCTCCTCAGCGGCCGGCTTGGTCTCGGCCCCCCCTTCGCCCTTAGCTGCCTCCTTCTTCTCCTCGGCAGGCTTAGCTTCGTCTGCCTTAGCCTCGGTAGCCGCCGGAGCGGGAGCGGCAGCTTCGGTACTGCCTGCAACCTCCTCCTTAGGCTGATCGGCAGTAGTGGCTTTCTCCTCGGTGGCTGTGGCGTTTGAAGATGGCTCAGCTTCAGCCGGGGCGTCGCCAGGCGCGGCCTGGTCGGCCTGGGCGGTCTCAGATGCCGGTGCGGCGTCGACCTTCTTTTCCTCCGCAGCCGGAGTGGCGTCCACCTTGGGCTCCTCCACCTTGGAGGCGTCCACGTTTGTCGTGTCAGCCATTTTACAACGGGTATGTGAAGGAGTGAATGGATGTGTTGGCGCTGAACTGGACTGTGGTGGTTTGGTGTGGCTGTTATTGTTGTCCGGTAGCAATGAAGGGGGGATTGTTGACTCGTCGAGGTTGAAACACACCACTTCCCTACCACTCCTACCTCGCAAACAACAGGGGGCTGCTTATCGTAGCTCTTATCTCCCGGAGCAAGCTCGAAGCTCCATATGCACCCCGCGATTGGATCCGGAAAGCTTCCGCTGCTCCACTCGCAAAAGGTTGCACTGTTGCAATGAGGTTGTACCCTCAACAATTTCCAGAATATTTAAAGTTTCAGGGGACAGGACGCGATCGTACGACCGTGCTTGCAGATCCTAATGCGAGCATTCTTTTGCAGACCGAGAGCTGAAATCGTCTTTCAGTTCGCTTCATGGAATAATTCGAGTAAAATCGATTTTGCCAGGGGAAGATCTCCCTTCTCCACCAGCAGCCGCCTCTCGATATCTTTGCAGGTCTGTAGCTGCCACTCTCCTATTGTACGCAAATTCCGATAGCACATGGACCCTGAGATCCACCATATAAGGCGATCCAATTTCCATTTTTTCAAGGAATCAAGCAGCTAGACTAGCATCTAATAAGCGGACCAGATCTCGGTTGGCCCTGACACTCCTTCCTCCCTCCCCTGTCCGTCCATTCTCCACCATGTCGTATTGTAGCAAACAGTTCGGGAGGTCCTCCTCGTAGAGGAGACACCATCATTCTCGATTCGGCGTCTAACCTTGCCTTTCTGTGTCGATATGTCCGTCAAGCGATGACCTCCACAGGCTGTGCTACTTCCGGGACCGGCCCCACAGCTGGTGTCAACTCAGCTTTTGCCTCAATCTCAAGGCCGCCAAGCCGCAACTCGTCCTTGTACTTGAGCAAGATGCTCTCGGCCTCGGCGTGAAACTTTTGGAATTGCTTAGACGCATCCTTGCCTGCGAATTTCTGAAGGATCTTCTTCCCCCCTGTAACGAGTCGTTGTCACCACTTGATCCACTGTTGGAGACTTATTTAAACTGACCTGGGTGATCTTTCTGAAACTTTGTCACATCGTATACACTCGAATTAATGATGACCCACAGTGAATCAGGCGTGTTGTGCGTCGCAACATCGTCCGTGCTGAACGTCTGTGACATCTTGGCTCCTTTGCCGGCTCTTGGAACCTATTTCGACCCTGTCCGGCCTGAATGCAAAGAGCAGCAGACTTATGACTTATCACTCAATACTCGAAGTACGAGGTGAAGGAGGCGACCAAAAGCTGACACCGGGGCTGACAGCACTCCAGGCCATGTGCCAAGAGGTCCCCCGAACTTGGGCGTAAGCACTGCGGGTGGCAATTTTGTCAGCTCTAAGAAGTCATTGCGATCAGATTTCCACTTGCGCAAGCAGAAGAATACGGCTGTCAAACGAATGAGAAACACATGCAGAGAGTGATGCTCCGCATCTTTGGGACTTGTGGGAGGCGCCTTTGTTAGATAAATCCACAGTGTTCACTCGAGAGATCAAGAAGTTTATGATCAATCACTAGTGCCTGTAAGTCTCCAGCGATATTTATGAGAGCTTGATCAAATGTGACACCGCGACTGCTTCGCTTAATATCAACATGAAATAATCCATAAACTCAGCTGGTCCAGTTATTGAGCCCACCAATTCATTGACTTTTACGTGGCCGTGCAAGGGACTATATTCCTGCCGGACGATATGAAGGTTCACACCGACGTGCTGGAGACCGAGCAAAGAAACGTTGCTTTGATACCAAGTAATCGGTCAGACCCATTTATCTTTCTGAAGTATTGATATTGGACATTGTAAATCAAACCAATTACACATGAGAATGAAACGGTAATTATACCCTCCTTGACGCCAAAGCTTATCTTATGTGCCCCATGATAGTTTGGCACTGTGTTTTGAACTACCCATTGTGCAACTAAGGCACCCGTCGTTGCTCAAGGCCTCAACATTTGCAGCGGGTCCTCTATAACCAAGCCAACTCCTCTCTGAGCGCCTCCCAGCCAGCAGCTGCCATTCTGCCCGTGATCCATGTATTGCCGTGGTGATCCTTCCCAGATATGTGGAACTTATTCCTATCGCCCATCGACGGCCTCAGCACATCCACATGGTTATATGTCGGCTTGCCAGCCTTGAGGCTGGTCATACTCCTTGTCGCAACACCAATGTTCTTGTTGATGACTGCAGGTGAGAAGTCGAACGTGTCGAAGACGTTCATCTTGCTCCAATTCGATACCGTCACCATCATGCTGTCCGGTGTGGTATACTTGAGTGGTAGCCTCATCTGGCCCAGGAAGCCGCCGACATCCTCCTGACGATGACGAATCTCTCGGGAGGCAGCTTTGATTTGTGATTCGGTCGTCTGCCGGAGGATCGCGGCTCGCGTCGCGTAGGCGACCTCTCCAATAGGCGCACTGAGAAGAGCAGATCCGGGGATGTGCAGGTGCGCTGTGAACGTTGCATTGCCCAGGTACACAGGGCTTGGCCGACACATCTCGCCCCAGCTTTCTTGTTCCGTCTTGGATTGCTGTGGGAACACCATGGGCAGTCTCGACCGGGCCTCGAACGGCATCAACACTGTAACCGGCCGGTCGGAGGAAATCGGAAGAATTGAGCAGGCTTGTCTAGCCAGCCAGGATGCCAGAATGTCGCCCTCGCTGATGAGAGCCTTCTCGCCGCTCGAAGATACGCCGGCTTCCCGCTTCAGCTTTGCCATAGATGAGGCAGGTAGGCAAAGCGTTTTTGACTCCATCTCGCCATGTGTCCACTTGTCCACAAGAGAGTAGTACAAGCTTCGCAGGAGTTGAAGACCTTGCAGATGAGCACCGGCAAAGACGTACTTTTCCCTGAGCTTCAGTCGTCCAAGAGATCTCATTGGGTCCTTGTGTGTTCCCATCATCTCCGGAACATTGTCCTCACGGTCTCCGAGGACTTCGCACCAGGCCTGGATGAATCCATGCATACCCATCATGTCGGTGGCAACACCAGGCCAGCTGATAGTGACGAGTGTGCCATCATTGAATGAAGCAACATGCATGGACATCATAGGCTCATCTTGGTCGACATAGTCTGAGAACTTGGTTGCCATGTCGGGACGCTTGGTAAGATACCGGAAAGCTGGAGGGCCATCGTGTAATGAAGGTCTGCCTGTGCTGTCGCTTCTCGGAAGTTTCCAGACGCGAGGTTCCTCCTCCATATCAAGATCGAATTCTTCGCTTGAAAACCTCACAGCCGGCCGATCGTAGGTGAAGTTCTCCGGTACTTTGATCTCCAGCTTACTGCCCTTGTTCTTTGTCAGCCGGCCACCCATCTTCCGCCATCCTGGCCGGTCGATGAGCTTGACGAGAGAGAGGTGGAGTAGATCGGCATCAAGGACACTGTCGAAGCGGAGAGTCCACGAGAGTATCTTTCTGTTCTCCCTAGTGTCGTCGAATGCATGCAGTGGGTACATCTCATCGTTGTCGAAGCCTGGAAGGAATGAACAGAGCCAGTCAAGGATCTTGCTGAGGACGCTGCTCCATGCCGTCAACTGCAGCACGGACAGCAACTGAGCATCCATGATGTTTGGGATCGGCGATGGTATGGCTCTCCTCGCCAGAAAACACAGAAATGCAAAAAAGGTACTTGTGGATCAAAAAACACAATGTCCCTGACAAGACGGGAAGTGGTATCCGTGGATGATCTTACCCTGCAAAGTGCGGAGCATCATCTTTATGGCGTCACAGCATGTGGCCATCCTGCTCTTCGGTACCTTGCAGAACTCACATACAATCCCAAAAAAATGACATTGACGAATTTCGGTCCCGTTCAATATTGCTGACTGGTCGTTCGCTGCCGGAGGGCTCCCGGCTGACCGGAGGAGCGCCAAGGTGTCAGCCACTCCGTCAGCCGGCACCTTCACACGAAGCCCGATTGGTGCACATCGAGAATGCCACATGGACGCCCACCCCAGGAGCGTGGTGTCCCTAGACGCGCAAAGCACAGTTTCTGATGGCCTGCTGGCCATTGTACCAAATTTCAAGAAATTGGTCCCCTGCAGAGCACCGGGACGACAAGCCATCATATATGTTACTGAAGTGGCGACCGCCGCAACGTGGTCTAGGCAGTCTGCTGACGCATGCCAATGAACCATTTGATGTGAGTCGTGTCTGACCTCCCCAAAACGCCATCGCGCCATCTTCTTGCCACTCAACCGGCCTCACGTGTACAGTGACCTCCTTGACTCGGGGCAGGGGAGTTCCGGTCCCACGATACCTGTCCCAATTCCATGAGTGGTTGCAAACTCCAAAACGAATGACACGGTCACAGCAAACCAATTCTTGTCTGTTGTACTCCAAGCCGGTTGTTTTCCCCACCATTTTGTCTTGGTTTTCAATTACATCACAATGCTGCTGCCAAGGCTCGTATACTGAGTTTTTCAAGGCGACTCAGTAACACCTCCTGGCAACTTTTCTATATATACACCTGTGGAAATCTTGATTGGATAACTGAGTAAAATCAGAACTCGGATTCTCTGCAGCGGGCCTTATATGCAGCCGAAGCCATTGCTTTTTAAATTCTCTAGGTTCAGATGTGTATAAGGTACTTTGATAGGGCAGGACAAGTATTCCTCCATAAGACTTATCCAACCGGTGTATCAGTTTCCTTTACTGATATATCACTGTCTCGCTGAAGCACAAACTCGTCGTGTGGTGATGGGTAACGGGCAATATCTTCGAGGGCTTTGCTCTTCCACCTCCTCGGAAGCCACAAATTCCATGAGTGGCCGGCGGGATTATCCGTGCTTGGCGACTTATAATCCATAGCCGCCAATGTTGGGCTGGGAGGAACGCGGTGTTTTGAACCTTTCCGCGTATCCCTCTGGACTTGTGGCAGGGCTCCCGGTAGCATAGCAATGAAAGCCAGGACGAGCATAATTACGCTGAACACGAATAAATACGCCACCAGTGCCTGATATCCATCGCCCGTGCGAGCTACAATCGCCCTGATCACGATGGCGCCGAGCTTTCCGCAAGCAGCTGAAATTCCGTAGAAAGACCCGCGGAACACAGTCGGAAATACTTCAGCCGTGATAATAAAAGTAAGTGTGTTTGGCCCAACGTTGAACATGAACTGAGCTAGGGCAAAGAAGACCGTGCTGAGGTGGTGTGTTGGCCTGGCATATGTTCTTACAACGCTAGCTCCCGTAGCGATGAATACAAGTGATAGCGCCACAGATGTGTAGATCAGCAATTTCCTGCGATTCGCATAGTGGACCATGGGTATAGCTACCAGACTCCCAGCCAGTGATGCAATCGAGGACAGCAGTAGCGTTCGCACCGCGTTGTCGTTTAATGCCCTCTGTATAGTAGCATTGGGCAATGCCGGATCAGCGTTCCAAATCGGTAGAGTTGCGTTCCAAACGGCCACAGTGCCGTTTACAAAAGGCCCAGTTGTGTCGAACACTTTGGTCTCAAGCCACAGTACATTCAATGTGCCTGGGCTGTCCAAGCTGGTTCCATAAAAGCATACGTCCAAAAGGAACCATATGCTCGAGATTCCTAAAAGAGGTTTCCAACCGCCGTCCTTCAAATATCGCTTAGCGGCTTTGAACCATGGCGTTGGCTCGTCATCGTCCTTCCGATAGCTGCGATATGCCTCCAGGGAGAAAGAGGTTTCCGGTCGTTGATTGGCACTGACATCCCCACCGGCCTGTTTTACTGCGATGGCTGCCTTTCGGAGGTCTTTCAGGATCCCTGAGTAGTACCTGGGTGATTCTGGCATAGTAAGACGAAGGCCAACAGCGATGAGTGCAATAACGCCACCCATGCCAATAACAGTGCGCCAGACAATATCGATAACAACTTTCGACTTTATCTCGGCCGCCCCAATGTTAGGCTCATCTATATGCAGGTCGTATTGCTGCATAACGCTCCGCAATGAGCCCAGGCCGATGCCAATAGCTAAAAAGCGGCCGACACTCTGCATCAGGAAAATTGAGGCCATCATGACAGCCCTAGTATCAGTGGACGCAAACTCAGCGGCTATAACGGCCGAGACCGGGTACTGGTGAGACAAAGTTAGCTTATTTATCTCGATTTGCTCTGTGGTGCTAGGTTTCGGATAGCTCACCTCTGCCCCGATCCCGAACCCCAATAAACAGCGAAAGAAGATAATCGACGCGTAGATGCTCATGGAGGACTCAGTTCTACCATCTGCGCCCGGGCTCATAAATCCTTGAGAAGATAAGACTAATCCGACTGTTGCGAGTATGAGGACGATAAGCTCCCAACCATAGAGTCTCTTCCGCCCACCCCGGTCCACGAAGTGCCCAAAGACAACCATGCCAATCAGGCTAAAGCTCAGGGTCGTCAAGTCAAGGACTTCTCCAATATCCTGCCGGGATTCATTGCTCGGTGGATACACGTAGAGTAGGGCCGGCTTCACAAAATTTGTGGCAAACAGACTGTATGAAGTTGCGAGGAAGCCAATAGCAACAGCGCAGAAGACGGGCCAGTTAAAACCGATAGAATCGAGAATGCGGAGAATGGCGATTTCCCGCTCGTGCCGGTCCTGCGCAACAGTAAGCGGAGTGAACATGCGTAGTAAGCGGGTGATTGGAGCTACTGCCCATCCCTCTGGGCGTCCTCGGGCTTACGGTGATATGGTCTACGTCTGGATGGACATCGATCGGCCGCATAGGATCCGGCAGCCGTAGGCGGGAGAGCCGCCAATGGCGGTCGGCTCTGTCTTCGTGGTGCATTCTGTCGGCAGTGCAGGGCGTTGGAACCAAGACCTTGGAGACGGGGATCGGTGATGAGCTTGTTTCCGGCACGGTTTAGATGCTGCGGGAGAAGCTTGTAAAAATGAACCGGGACCACTCTCCCCACCTGGAGTAGGTCTTTCGCCTAACCCTGTGTGGCTTCGAGGCCCGACTTCACTGTCAGTTCCGCGGAAGCAAGGTGAGGTAATAATTGCCTGGTCAGGACGTAGATACGCCGATCTGTTCCGGAATGTGCCTTTGCCCATTATCTTTCACCCTGTTTACCTGTTCTCATTTACACTCGACCGGCATTGATTCTGTTAGTTCGACATAAGAATCCACCTGCCCTCACTACTGTGTATCAGGTTGGCTGATCGCCTGCCTGCTTCATCCTCTGGGGAAGTTCGGCAACAGTACGGGAGAGCTCTATAACGACGAGGTGGGCCGAAAACGGGCCGGGGATGAGATCCACCGAGCTTGGCTGATCAGCCAGTGCTACCTGTTCCACAAGTTCCCGCGTGCTCGAGCCTCTCCATTGGTTCTGTGAAGCTCGACAACAAGCCATCGAATGTAGCTAAGGTCACCAACATTCATGCAAACTCCCACCTGTTCTGATATGTCATGTGACACTCGGCTGACTTCCAGAATTCTAGAAACCCTACGGACCCCGGCACCGTGTACTGTTTTGCGCATTGCGCTTCTGCAGGAGGGTTGTGCAGCGGGGCTGGTAAAAATTCACTGACAATTTGGAAATCTATTACGTTTTACAAAATCCTTCGACAACCGGGATAACTTAGATGTTGCCCCTGGGTCTTTGACACAGAGAGTTGAATCCACTTTGCAAATGGTGAATGCCTGAAGCTTTGGCAGCTGCACCTTGAAAGGTGCGATGTAGGACTGAAATCACGTTGCGTTTGGCGCATTTGTCCTTGTGTACATGTGTACTTGCTTGAGATCAAATTCGGATACGTCATATTGATGCTAAAAGTTGTTCTACAAAGTAAAGTCAAGACATGATGGGCCCAAACGCTGATGCTGCTAGTCGCCTCCAGCTTTAAAGTGAAGGATCCATGCTGCAGCGCCGAGATACCTACTGCGGGTGGCCAGTGGATTTGAGTCCTTAGCGAGCGGGCGCTGCGTTGACCGTGCCAGTTGCCTTCACTCGGACTACTCAGGCACGTTTGCCCTCTGTCGGGTTGCAAGCGTTTGTCGCCTGTATACTGACCTTCTGTTGGTGCTCGATCTGGGATGTACAATTGCTTCCTACAGATGATTCGAATAGACTATGGAGACATCAAAAGCGCTCAGTCATTGCACAGCCTGGAGAAGGAGTCCCCCCCCCCCCTAATCAAAAAGTGGATATGGTAGCCTCTGGCACGACCTATTACTTTTCCCTAGTATCATGGTTCCTGTCACGGGGAGTGACTGCTACACTATAGCCACGCCGTATCCGCAAAAAGTTACAGAAGTCCACAACGCACTGGAGTCCTCAGTGTAGTCTATGCGGCTGTGCCATTACAGTTCCACCCATAAAACTATAAAATTGGTGACAGTCATCTATTTCTTTACGAAGGAAATATAAAGATTGTAATGTGTACAAATAAAAAAGGTTGATACACCTCTGCTGGAGTGATACCTAATAACGTTATATCAGTGATTTTGTGATATTTATAACTATTGGCAACCTTGTACAACTTTCACTTCAATATCCACACATCTAGAAATCATGCATCTAAGTTGTTGAAGCGCAGGGCGAAGTCGTCTAACTCTGTCATGTGGTAAACTCTACCTTTTGTCAGCCTCGCAGAAACAACAGAATATCATGATCCCAGCTAAGGGATTCTATGGTTGACAAGTGTTTGTTGGGAAAGTTTCGCTGCCAAATAGCCATTTGGGTAGATGTTAATGGCACTGCCCGTGATAGGGTCTGTTGTTGCGTTCTTCTTGTTCATGCTGGTCTCATGGACAGAAGTTATTTTCCCTCGTGGGCCAAGGTCTGGAATATTTGCGAAGTGACGCGGCGCCCAGAACCGGCGCTCGAGCGACATCAGTCGACTCGGCGGTAGGAAAGGTACTGGGCGGGCCGAAAGGCTTGGCTTGCAGACTCATGCGGTGATGTGTGTAGTAGGACCGCAGATACGTAGCTATATAGATATTGTCTCCTCAAGCCGAAATCCGAGAAAATTTGCAGAGTGTTCCTGCAGCCTCTTTCTCCACCTCTGTTGCCATTCTTGAAGGCACGGTATCTGCATTAGCTACGTGTGTGAGCTCCGACAAACGACGTACACACCCAACGGCAATATGACGGCTCAAACAGTGCCTGAGCACGTCGCTCAAACACGACCCGAGCCGGAACACGATGTCGAGAAAATCGCGCCAAGGGAGGATGTCCACGATCCCTCAGACGAGAAGCCGGATTCCGACGATGAGGGCAAGCAGGCAGGTGTCAAGAAGATCGAAGCTATCGCATCTGTGTGGCCCAGATAGATGCTCTGGGTCATATTTGCTTGTAATTCCAAGGAAATCCACAAGATCAGGAGAGGCCACAAGCTAATGACCTCGACCCCAGGATCTACCTCGTCACTTTTGTCGACATGTTACTACAGGCTGTCCAGTCCGAGCTGGTGCCTTACGTGACGTCCGCCTTCAACAGCCACGGCCTTCTCTCCACCACCAGCGTCGACTCCACCATCGTGGGCGGCGTTTCCAAGCTCACCATCGCCAAGGTCATCGATATTTGGGGCCGAGCCCAGGGTTTCGCTATCATGCTGTTGTTAATCATCCTCGGGATGATAATGAAGGCGACGTGTCAGAACGTGGAGACATACGACGCGGCCCAGACTGTGTTTTGGGTCGGCCACCTCGGTCTATTATATACGCTCGACATTATAATTGCAGACATGACATCGCTCAAGAACCGGATGATCATGATAGGTATCAACACTACCCCTACGATCGCTACGACTTTTGCTGGACCGAAGATTGCCGAGCTGTTCTACACCAACGTCAACTTCCGATGGGCTTTTGGATCCTTCGCCATCATCCTGGCCGGAGTTTCAAACCCGATGTTTGTAATTTTCGTCCTCGAGGAGAGGAAGGCCATGAAAGTGGGCATACTCGTCAAGAAGGACAGCGGGGATGATATTTTGGCAGTCCTGCTAGTTCTACTTCTGGGAATTTGATGGTATGTCTCAATCCCAGTCTACAACTAATTTGTTTACGTTTTCTGATTTGAATACTGACTATGCCGGAATATAGTCATTGGCATGCTCTTAACCATGGCTGGCTTTGCTTTGATCCTCCTGCATTTCAGTCTTGCACAATCCTTTCCCAAAGGCTGGGCCGACGGCGGACCCATCTGCATGATAGTCTTTGGAGTAGTGTCCCTGATTCTATTAGCTATCTGGGAGAATTACTTTGCCCGGGTGTCGTATTTGCCCTTCAATTTCCTCAAAGATAGGACCATCTTGGGCGCCTCAATGACCTACGGAGTCATGTTCATCTCGATATTGTACGTGCTTCCATTCCGCCAAGTCTTTTGCTACACCAAGACATCGCTCCTTCTGGGTACTAATATTAGAAATCAGCTGCTGGGATACGTACTACTCTTCCTACCTGCAAGTTGTCCACAACCTCAGCATCTCCCATTCAGGCTACATTCTGAACTCTTATTCGCTCATATCATCGTTCCTCTCACCGTTCGTGGGTGTGGCCATCGCCCAATTCGGACGATTCAAACACATCGCGATGCTCTCCGGTATACCATTGATCGCCCTCGGGACTGGACTTCTCACGCACTTCCGAGTCCCTGGAGCCTACGTCGGCTACCTGGCCATGTGCCAGATATTCAACGGTGCCGCCGGGGGTGTTCTTGCTATGACCTCCCACATCGCCATTTTCTCTACCGTGTCACATCAAGAGATCGCCGTCGTGTATGCCATATACGGCTTGTTTGGCTCGATCGGCGCAGCCATCGGCTTCGCCATCTCAGGCGCGATCTGGACCAACGTACTGCCGCAAAAGCTGGAGGAGTTCCTGCCCGAGGGCAGCAAGAACCTGACGTCCAGCATTTACGGCAGTCTGAGCACGTAGCTCAGTTACCCGATGGGCAGCCCCACCAGGGATGCTATCATCGAGGCGTACAGCGACGTCCAGAGGAAGATGGTCATCGCCGGCGGCTGCTTCATCCCGCTCCTGGCAGTTTGCGTCTTCATCTGGCGTGACATCAATGTTGAGAAGATCGAGCAGGAGAGAGGACGCCAGACCAAGGGCAACGTGTGGTAAAGCAACGTTGCTGCTTATCTTTAGGTTGCTATCGTTCGCTTGACTAGGCGCTAGAATTGGCGGCTGCGCTGAGTCGACTGGATGGAATGGCAGATCCAGGCCAGGACAGCATGTGCAATGATCTTTATTGGATAAAGTGTTTTTTAAAACCTGAAACTTATTTAACAGTTTAAAATATGATTTTAAGCAAAGGAGTAAATGTATTTTGTGGGCCTGGGCCTACTTGTACCGTGACAGGCGTGAGCCTTTTGTTGATAGTGGCCTGTTTTCTATTATTAGCCCAGCAACTTGTACTCATCCATATGCCTCACGTGTAGATCAACACAATACACTTCTTGACCGCAAACTACCACCCTCGAAACATAACATTTCAATGTCACACCTGCTCTTTGGGCGGAGGAATTATAAGTCGAGGGCTTGTCTTCCCACGACCGGCCCAGATCATTCTGGGCTATATCGCTGCAGTGACGGAACTCGACATCGCACTCCAGGTCGACAAAGTTTCGTAGTACTGATGAGCTGCTGCCAACATCTACCGGTTTCAACATGCTAGAAACCCCGAGAGAGACAACAAAACAACCGGGAGTTTCCCCATCCGGATTAGGGAAGGCCTAGCAAAACACCAGCGCAAACTGAGCGAGACCGCACTCTAGTCTGCACACGGAACAGGGGGGAGGGGGGCCACACAGTCTGTCCTTGTCGATAACTGTCCGCTCCGAGAGAGCTGCCGACCTGTAGACGGGCGCGAGGCTGGCTATGTCGAACTCGGCGATGGCGTCCAGGCTGGATGCGTCGTGAACCTGCGGTGGACATTCAGGGGTCTGCTCAGTCGTTCGCTCCATGGCCTCGAGTTAACAAATTACAAGTCCCTGTGTCTTGGGTTTGCAGGGTCAGGTGGTGCCTGCCTTCTTGGTGCGTGGCTGTGGGAGGGGCAGGGAGCCAGGGAGTGAGTGGTTAGCGGATCGATCCGAGCGAGCGGTCAGATGAACAGGCCTCGCCTGGCGTCCCCCGTTGCTGTGGAGAAGCCAGACCGATGTCAACAGACCCACGTCAGGTGGAGGATCTAACAGGGTACGGACTACCTATCACACAAAGAAGCCAGTACCTAGGTAGTTCAATAAGTCTTTGGGGTAAGAAAAAAAAACACAAAAAGCAAGCAGGTATTAGTAGATAAATAATCAGATGCTTTCAATTCATATTAGACAGTACAGTTAAACGCAGAACATATATGGCTACCGCTTGAGTAGAATCCTGACCCCGCTATACTGCCAGTGTCACGAGAGGAGATTCAGAGACAAGGCAACTGGCCTCAATACATCAATTGAAGTTGACAAGTTGGTACTGCCTTCATCTGCTGGAAATCACAGGAGCAAGGTTTAAATCCTGAGGTGTGACGCTCAGGCCACACAGCGAATGCAGTGGGGCCCCATGGGCAAAGGCACACATAATTACTCACAGGTCTTACCAGCTTAGATCTTCCCATGCTTCTCAACAGGTTGTGATTCGATATGGAGGATGCCCACAAATTCTTGATGACTGAGCGGTGAAGCGAGCATATATCCAACACACATATTTTGATTAAACCTCCTTGAAACCAGAAGCCGATTTTCAGCACCATGACCGAGCACAAAATTCTAGTTAACATGCATCTTGTGCCAAAGCGACAGTAAAAACCCAACCAAGTGGTAATTATGTGCATCGAAGAGAAAAACAAGAACCAAGCCTATAAGCTCCAAGCCTAGAATTCACAGTGGAACGATCCGAGGTTGTTCACACAATATCCGAGGTTGCCATTGCCCGCAACACTGCAGTAACTCGCCTTTCCATCCCGAGGTCGTGGGAAGCAGCTACAGTCCGGGGTAGACACCCTGAAGGAGCCCGCGCTCCCTTGCCAGGACTTGATAGATTTGATGTCAGTACTGCTGCAACAAATGTTTTGATCAAGGTATAGGTCATCATTGGAAAGGGGGGGGGGGGGAACTCACTGCGTCTGGGTACACCTCGTCTATCTTGGGGTAGCAGCCAGTGTAGCAGTCGCCGTCGAGAGAGAGTCCGGTGCAGATCGTGACCGAGCAGCATGCCCTGGAGTCCAATGCCGATCCTGTTTGCGTGGGTCAGCATGGGCTGCACAGGGCCTAAGTAACGATAGTCACTGTGCCTCCATGTTGTTGTTCGATGGTTTCTCACCTTCGGAAGGGCTGATGGCGGCTCCCATGGCTGCGGACGCAGCGAGAATCAGGGTGATGAGAGTGTTCATGTTGGAAGATTTTGCGCTGAGCTTGGTGTGAGCTGCGGTGGTTTGATGATGGCCGGCTTCGGGATGTTCTGGCTTGCTTGCTGGCGATGAGACATCCGCAACTTAGAACGACTTCAACATAAAAGAGGTGTTCTTATACTCGGATATCTCTACCCTGGGGTAGGGTCCCATCACCAGGCAGCAGTATAAAGTTCAGACCCTCAGTGGGGAAATATGGTAGATAGCAACGGTTATTCGCTCCCAACACTTATCAATTGATAATGGTTGTTCGCTTAATACATAATCTGATCTTGCCAATGCTTGGATCTAACTAGTTCAGAAGTCTTTGGTGGTTTTTCACATGGTTATACGGGAAGTCCCCACAACGAAATTCACAAGTTTCCCCTCAGCCCTTTGTCACAGGGATCTTTTGCAAGTTGCAGACAGTATTTTCCCCAAAGGATGCCTATTCAGCCTCTTAAGGTCTTGCGAGGGTTTAGACGGTATGGAAAATAACCATACACTGTGAAGATGCTCGCCAGCAGGCTTGAGTACGAAACAACTCTGAGATCTGTTAAGGTTTGAGCTTGCGAGACTTCGTTATGAATTTTACAGCCTCTTATTCCCTGTACAATAAATTCCTACCTAGTAAGGGAAACAAAGCGGCTATGGTCCATATATAATCTTATCAGGTGATCGAGTGGCAGAAGATAGAGCCGTCAGAGTGAAGATTGCCAGTACGAAGCATATGGCTAAGATGTATCTATACATATATAGACTCAAGTCTATGATCTCCGTAGACCATGGTTCTACTCAGGCTTAACATAGGAAGCTTCAAATAAACAACTGGGTGGCTAACGAAAGGAAGAGATCTATGCACCTCCCGAATCGGGATCACAGATTGACATTTGTGTTTTTTTTTTTTTTTTCGCCTACAAGGAATTTGTTGCCCGTAATCAACAATTGTCGTCGGACTAAAATTTCTTCCTGCTTTACCATCGTTATTTCCACAGCAACTCTTTTCCCCAGAACAACGGTTGTATTGCTCCTGCAAATCCCGGTACTTTTGATGCAAGCCATCGTGATGTCCTAGGTTACATTGAGTTGGCAATCGAGATGGGTCTCTCTGCTTGAGGCGTTTTCATTTCAAAGTTTCAGAAATACCTGGGCAACTAGTCATTTTGAGCCGAATATAAAGAATAGGGGGATGTGTGTTACGTCAGACATTCATCAATTTCTGCGTGGCCCAGATGGATATCACCAGCCAGGTTAGTTGTGGTTAGCTAGACGACTTCTACCAAGCCAGGACGAGTCGCCATGGTGCACTTACTTCAGCTTACAAGCATGGCCCAGGCACTTTTGACCTTTCGAACGAGAGATGTTGGAAGAGCCTACCTGAAAGAGCTGCAGGCAAGGCATATCTTGGGAGTGTATAGAGAATGATTAGTGCTTGGCTTAAAAACCTGTTTCTGAGATGTTCTCTTACTAAGGACGTTGTGATGAACGTGATGGCATTCGATGAGGGGAAGAAAATGGGCAGTCGGTCACACAAATGCAGGCTTGGGGGGAGCGCGGGGAGCGCGGGGAAATGGGGGGTACTTATGCAGTCCCACTACAATAGTAATGGGAATACGGAGTAGTGATCTGATGACCTACAGAGACTGCCGTCTGATATCATTCTTGGTTCCCGAGCCCAATTCTTTCTTCTACTTAAAATATTCTGCACAATTTGAAAACCCGCAAGGCTTATTGTTCGGGACAGACTGGCAAAACACAATAGCACTTATGAGTCTCTTCTGAAGGCTGAAGCGCGTCACCTACCCCCTAGCCGCTGGGCATGTGCTACTAATACAACTCTTGCGACATCGGCCTTAAGCGTCTATCCCAGGATCAAGAGAGGGCGGTCTAACAATAGCCAGTGAATATGCACTTCAGACACAGTCTGGGCCTGCTTTTCAGCGCCACATGCGTCTTCGCTGCTCGGAAACGTCTCATCATCGACACGGATCTGTACAGCGATGTTGAGTAAGGCCCCTTATGCCTGATACCTTGGAATTAGTATTTGAATGCGGTCAAGGAATTTCCAGGCTGATATAGATTCCGTGACAGCGATACTAGTGCCTTACTGCTGGCTGCCACTTCACCAGACGTGGAGCTTCTCGCCGTCAATGTAAATTATCCCTCCAGTTATTCAGCCGTCGCCACCTCCACGATTTTGGCGCATTACGGTCTTGGCGACATTCCAATCGGTATCGCTCGCCCATTCACTGACGATCCGTTCTTCGACGACCGGTACTACGCGCGTGGCGAGTACGCAAGCAAGATTGCTTACAACTGGCCGAACGGAAGTATCCCCTGGGGTCTCGCCGACAACGCATGGGACCCTGTAGTGCTGTACCGGAAGCTGCTGGCTGAGGCTGAAAACGCCAGCGTGACCATCGCGTCCATCGGGTTTCTCAACAACCTGTCGGGTCTACTCAACTCAACAGGCGACTCTTACTCTCCGCTCAGCGGGCTAGAGCTCGTCGAGCAGAAGGTCTCGGAGCTGGTGGTCATGGGCGGTGGGTATCCCTCGGGCTACGAATGGAACTTTCGCGGCTTCAACACATCCCTGACGCGCCATGTCATCCACTCGTGGCCGGAGGATGGCCCCATCGTCTTTCTCGGCTACGAGGTGGGCGTGGACGTCGTGACTGGCGGGCTGCTCATGAACAACGGCCCCAAGAGTGATCCCGTCAGGATGGCCTACATCTATTATACGTACTTTGCCGGACGGTCATCCTGGGACCCATTGACCGTACTGTACGCCATTCACGGCCTCGGCGACCTGTTTGAGCTCGGGAACGAGTACGGGTACAACTTCATCGAGCCCAACGGGACAAACCAATGGGTTTGGGACGAGAGCAGGACCAACCAACACTTCCTACGGCTCAAGGTGGACAATGAGACTGCTGCTGCCAATCTGGACAAACTTTATTATGAAGGGTCGTTATCAGCAACGAACCTTACTTCCAAATAAACCCTACAGCAGCATGTAGAGCGTGTTCTAAGTGGTGCAAGTTAGGGGCATCGAGATAATTGCGAAGCCGGTTCTCGGAAAAATTGTAAGGCAACGGAGCATGATTTCCTGGGGGGAGGGGGTGCAATAGAATTGATGGCCTCGGAGAGCTCAGCTGAAGACCTTTTGTCAATGCAGACTGTATCGATCTAGACGTACTCGAGATCGTCCAATAAGGCTTATTCACATGATTTGTTGATCTTGTACCACCCTTTCATGGAGATGTGATCGATTTTGGAATCATTGAAAACGCAAAAACAGACTTCCTCTTTCTCCCAAATGTGCGAGAGGATGGCATAGCATGGAAAGGCATCCGCGAAAACCTCGAGGGTTCTAGTGTGACAGTTCAGGAGATTCATGGCCAGTGTACGTGAGGTAGCTAGCCTTCGTGCAGAGTGTTGTTTGTTTGAGCTGGGTTGATGACAGAGACTCTACGTGCCCCGTGGTAGAGATGGATGAAACAAGGCTCCTGACGGAGATTTTTCACACCCAACTTACCATCATTCTGCACTTTTCGTCACGCGCACGATGCAGCTGAAGTGTGTGGTGTCGATTCGGTAAGATTCGTAGGAAGAAAACGGAAGTGACCTTGAAGCTGACTGGAAGTCCCAGTAAGTCCTAAATGAAACTCAGACCTATCCGCGTACATTTCTCAAGGATAAACGCGTCAGGCTCGACGGCTCTTGGCTCCAAGTCACTCGTCTTGAAAAGACTGGCGCCGGGGGGATGGTTTGCGCATTGGAGGCATGGATAAGCCAGTTACCGGAGTCCCCCTCCAAGCTCATACCCAGATATGTCACAGACGGGCAGTATGAAAAGGCTATCCCGCTTTTCCGGCAAAGGATGATGGCGCCGGGAAATCATGAAACCTCCCTAGACCGAATGTCGTCAACATACGAGGTCGCAGCTGCGTATCTTGCTTCAAACCAGGTTCACAGGGCGATCGAACTGCTTGAGTTTCTCGTCGTAGCGGAGCTGGGGGATGTAACGGTGCCGATGGCTCATGCTGTTCGAAGCAATTCCGAGCGGACACTTGCGGTTGCGTATTTCCTGGCATCCATGAATCTTGAAGGAAGAGGAATGAAGGAGGCTGGTTGCCAGCTAGCCGGCAGCGTTGGGGTCGCGGGTACCGTTTTCATGTCTCTCTTGTCGATTAGATGTATGTATTCCCGGGAAAGCGAGTCTCGAATGCTCAGCTACAGCGCCATCGTATACAAGAGATGGAATAGTCTGACCTTCGTGCGTGAGAACAGTAGACACAGTTGAAATACTGTCACTCTCCACGAAGAGGGCCACGTCATCCCAGTAACTCAAGGAAATACAGGTTGGCTACACACGAGCTGAATAGATTAAGATATATAGTCAGACAACTGCATATGCTATGGCTGCACACACGAAACATAAGCTAATCAATCAGTCTTGGACTGGTGGTGAATGACCGACTTTAGCAAGCCACATTCGCAGATCTGTTGTGCCATGTCAGGAGAAGCAGCTCGAAATGGCCCCCCAGACCACAGATATATGACGGAAGTCTGGTTTAGAAGAAAGTCGATTTAACAAATCCGTGAATAAAGCGGCAGGAATTCGATTAGAATGGTTTGTGCCAACACGTGACTGCAAAGCTGTGCAGTTATCCTTTCGCAGGCGAGGTCCGCAAGAAACCTATTCCCGGCTCTTAGTTGGAGATGTGTCCCACACATCCGTGCTTGGCCAGATGCTCAAGCTTTCGGCAAGCTTTGCCCAGGCGGTAACGGATCTTGCCAAGCGATAGTTTGGATTCTCGTAGTACTGATTTATAACAAGGATTTTAGAATCGAGCTGTCGATAGACCGGGTCAGAAGCCAACCCGACGAGATGTGGTACACGGGCGTGTCATGGATAGATCTGCTTCCACATTGCTTTAATTCAGGATTTCATGAGCTTCTCCTGATGGCAGACTTTCTCAACTCGCACCTCGCGTCGAGGGCCTGGTCAAGTAGCTTGTCCAAGAACAACATTCGCTTCCAAGAGAGGAGACATGACGTTATTTGGCTTGGCTTCTGAAGACCGTCGTACTGGTGACAAGCCCCCTGCCTCAAGTCTGCCTATCTAGCGTCTTGGGACACAGCTCGACCTATGCACAGATCAGACATGTCAACTGTTGTGGGCACCCTTACGTCCTTGGTCCTATCATGGCAAGCTATCAGTTCATGCAGCCGGTTGTGGCGCCTAGTCAGGGCCGGTATCTCGGTCAAGCCTCCTTGTTCACCCACTTCCCGATAACCGCTATAAGTTGCATTTCCAAGCTCGTAGCCACTTCCATTACTACGGGGGACGGTGAGGCAACTTGGGCAGTCCCGCATTCTTTCATCATGGTAGACAAGGCCATTTGAAATATAGATGCGATTGTTTGCATCTCCCCGCGATTCGACCCAGACTTCACCCAAAACTCTTTTCGGTCTCTTTTGTTTGAGAAATTAAACATGAGAACACAGAGGCGACTTACACCGGGACCCTCCACTAGCTCGTAGAGAGTTATGATACAACTACTTATGCCTCATGAACGAGACTCTTGTGTATAAAATGGTCCATGATCCCATCTGTTCTTCGTCCAGCCTCTTGACTATCAGCAGCCACCTAACAAGTCTTCTCTCGCTTGGTTACCCCACATTGTCATCTCATTGTTTCCCGCCTCTCGCTCAGTTTTCATCTTGACCGGCATAATGAAGTTCACTTCCGTCATTACAGCCCTTCTGTGCGCTGAGACAGCGCTTGGGGCTCGACTGACTGAAAAGCGTCGCGAGAGCCGTGAGGCTCGCCAGCTTGCTCGGCGATCTTCTCAGTCTGGGGCTTCTCGTTCTTCTCAGCCGAAGATCGCCTCTGACAATCTCATCGAGGGTGTAACCAACCAGAGCAATGTAGAGTACTCTACTAACTGGGCTGGCGCCGTCTTGATCGGCACGGGCTATACCGAGGTGACTGCGACCGTCACTCTTCCCACGCTCACCGGGAGCTCAAGCAGCAGTACCGAGTCTGCTGGCTCTGCTGCAGGTCAAATGACACCTCTGTAACGAGAATGAATTTGCTGACCAGAAACCACTACAGTGGGTCGGCATCGATGGTGATACTTGCCAGACTGCCCTCCTCCAGACCGGAATTTACTGGTACGTTGATGACACAAGCGTGTCTTACGACGCTTGGTATGAATGGTATCCGGATTACGCATGTAAGTGAAAGCAATGACCTACACAAATCTGTTGCCCGCGACCATTCTAACTCTATTCCTAGACACCTTCTCAGGTATCATCATCTCCGCGGGTGACTCTATCCAAATGACGGTGACGGTCACTTCCAAGACTTCTGGCAGTGCTGTCATCGAGAACTTGACCACGGGCACCACTGTGACACACACTTTTAGCGGTGTTTCAGACGGTTCTTTGTGCGAGTACAACGCGGAATGGATTGTTGAAGACTTCTCAGAATGTACTTCTTCCGGCGACTGCGAGCTCGTGCCTTTCGCAGATTTTGGCACCGTTACTTTCACCGATGCCTCGGCTGTTAAGAGTGGCAGCACTGTCGGAGCGTCTGGAGCCACTATCATTGATATCGAGCAGGACAGCGAGATCTTGACTTCCTGCCCTGCTTCCTCGTCTACTGTCACTTGCACGTACACTGGTTGAGATGAATGGAGCAGGAGAGTCTAACAGGTGGTAACCAAGGCTGGTGGTGTGAGCATCTGTTTCTCTCTGTTGGCTTGGTTCGAGGCCAACTCGGCAGGCCTTGACCAGATACTTCATTTTTTAGATCAATCATTCATACTCTTCTCATTGAAAAATATGACCCAGTGAAATACGCCGTCAACTCCTGGGCCTGGGCCTTGCCAATTCCGATCACGTTGAGATCGTCAGTTGCGGCCGAGGACGCGGTGTTGGGCCGGGCCTTGCTTTTGTCGCCTGCCGAATCCTGAGGAAATGAATTGGCTAGGATTAATGCTTGAATGGTTGGCTTACATGCAGACCGGGCCACAGACTAAGCAATGGAATACTTTCTTTGCCAACCAGGTCGCAAGACTTCAAATCGGGCCAGAATAGTAATAACAGTCAGCCTGGCCGAGGCCAGTGCCACCCCCATCTAGGACAATGAGCAATCCCGCGGGTTCGCCCCCAATCTCGGAGTGCGCCGATGGTTGAATATAAAGAAATGTCTATCCATACAGGACTTCTCGGGATTTCACTCTCCTGCACCATCAGCTTTCTTGACATTCCTTACCCTTGGGCTTATCCCACTTGCAAGTCTCACGAAGACAGCACACACTCCTTTTTTCTTCTTTACCACAAACGGATTCTGCCATCGCCATGTTTTGGCTACTTCCTGTCATTACCGCCTTTGCGGCCCACGCAACTGCTTTGTCCCCCTCGGGATCAGTCAAAGTTACCCCCCACGATTCGTTCAGCTCGACTATTGGTGTCCACGGATGCAAGGTCAATGTCAATCGAATGGCTTACTGGCCAGACTGGCCAGACTGCTCAGGGATGTGCATCAAGCTCACGTTTGGCTCTCGTTCTCGAACCGTCCTCCACCTGGACGTCTCAGGAGGAGCCCATGATATCTCTTTCGACACGTACCAGTATCTTGCGTATGGGACGTCGGCAACCGCATCACCCGCCTTCCTGAACCCCGCCGGCGACGGTGCGCTTGCCGTCGACTACGAAGTTGTCGACATGTCTCAGTGCGCAGACATCATCACCTCAGACACGGGCAAGCTATCTTTCATGGCACTCAGCCCTAATCAAGTGAACAAGTGTGTCGGAGAGGGCAGTAACTGGGTGGCTCAGAATTACGAGTTACGGAACATCAACGACCCTCAATGCCAGCGTGGGGTTGACGAGGTCTGCACTTTCGATACCGTCACAGGCACGTCGAAGTGCCCCACGGCAGTAGGCAGCAAGGTTGATCTGTTAAGCCCGGCGCAGCCCGTGATTGATTTAACATCTCCGTGTGGAGTGGAGAAGATTGCTGGTAACCCACCGCCTGCTCCTAAGGAGTGCGCCACTGTCGTCAAAGTTCCAGAGGCCTAGACTTAATGGCCTGAATGTGAACATTGTGCAATGATACTTCGATGGGAGCAGAGAGACGGGGACCAAGGTCGGGGGAAAGAACAATTTTCAAATTGTAAATTCAATTTTGATATTACAATCCATTAGTTTCAAACGACATTCAATTCAATTTTGGATTCTTTTCCAAAATTGTTGCTAGCAAATGTTTTGCTTGCCCTTACGCATTTCTATACAAATACCATGCAGAAGATGCCACAATAGCAGCCTAGAGTAGATGTGGACCCAGGTGGACAATTTCAAGTCGGTTTCAATCATCGATGGTTCGGGGTTTGCGGTGTCTCACATTTAAAATCATGGTCTTCTGACCAGATGTGGCTAATCCAAGTCTCTTTGTCATACCATGTCAGCCTACAAAGGCCACTCCTCAGGCCCACCAGGCTTATTTCATTGCCTCCTTGTCATAAGACCTGGGGGCCGTCGTATGGTGACCGCGACGCAGGAATCGCTAACTAGACAGACTCTGTGAACCCCGATCCAGACAACTACCTAGATAGGCGACCTTGCATCCGAGATGCACTGGATGGGCGAGAGTCATGAACTATTGAAGAAATGAATTACAACACGCCTCAGGGTGTCATTTGGCGTGCAGCCTTTTCTCCATCCCAACGACTCCGGTCAATGGCAGTTCAAAAGCTCTTGCGCGGATCGGTTTACCATGTTGCCATGAGCCAACCTGTCCTGAGTCAAAAATGCCATCTGGAGGCGTACATCCCAGCAAAGATCTAGCTCAGCCATTGGTGCGGCTTTACTTGTCGTCAAGTCCATTTTCACAGGCGTAGAGGATGGTATACATCTCTTTTCTGAGTTCCCGAAACTGCCGAGCAGCGCCGATCTTGCCCGACGCCATGCATGCGGAGGCTGCGATGGTGGGAGCGGCCAGGCTCCGAGACTCGACAATGGCAGATGATCGATCAACCGTGATACCGTTTGCCTTCATTTCGACAAAGTACCCGTAGTTTCGGAGTCCTCGCAGCGCCCTCTCGAGGCGCTGCTCTGGCGGACCACCAACCAAGCACAGCCAGCGTGCGAGACGGACACATGCCAGGCGTGGAAGGTGCTGGTACAGCTCCTCGGGGTATGTTTCCTCCAATTGTGTCATGAGATATTCGGCGTTCTTGATTGCAGAGGCAGGAAGCGTTGACGGAGGTCCGGTACCATTTGTGGAGAGGAATTGATTGACCTCATCGACGAGTGTGGCACGTTTGCGGAGTACCTGAGCGGGCATGAACTTCTCAACCTCACACAGCGGACAATCACACTCGATGCCGTAGAAATACAGGCGCTCTTTACGCTCCAAATAGGAGTGATTGGGAACCAGGTAGCTCAAACTGATCTCCTCCCCAGCTTTGATGCCCCTGGTAGCGCGAACGACCATCATGTCGCCAATGAAGCTGCGGTCAGCGTTTGGAACACAGGAGTGGTTGACAAGAGACACGTGCAGCCATATTCCCGCAGCTATGGTCTTTTCTCCTGAACCGTCTTTAGTTGACTTGATGCCGGGGAAGTCAAAGCCGTTCAGTCTGTCTATGGCCTGCACGAGGAACGTGTCGACGGTGGCCATTCCGTCCACGAACTTGAGAGACTTGTTCTGGAATTCGCCACCATGACACAAATCCAGGTAGCGGCTTGCTTGCTTGGGGTTGTGGAGTATCTTGTTAATCGTACCGTAAATACGCTCGGCTTGCCTTTCCAGGCTGATTCGGCCCTTGTTCACGTCGACGATTACAGACTTCTCCTTCGGAACATCTCTCTCGAATGTAGCGTAGAACGCCTTCTCGACCAGAATGACATCTCCTGGAGCCAGATCGTTGGTAGCAAACAGTCCGCGTCCGTGATCCTCTGCAGAGGCAACTTTAGTGTTTCCGAGGAATGAGGCATGATCCAAGACTGTATTGTCTTCCGTCGCCGAATTCGACATGGCTATGAAATCGAACTCGCCGATGTTCTGTTCCTTCATGCGTTTCTCTGTTCGCTGAAGCTGCAGCAACAGATCCTTGTTCTCGGGAGATAGTTCGACTCCTCGGGAGAAGTATTGCTTGGCCGCGAAGAAGTCGCCTAATTCGTATGCAGCTCGGCCAGCACGGTGAAGTGACTTCCGATTCTGCGACTTGTTCTCGTCGGAAGCATGATCTCCTTGTTCTATGGCTACGAGAGCATCCTGGATGGCTAGCTCATAGTGCCCAAGATTTATGCGAGCCTGGGAGCGATTGCTATGCAGAGTGCGACGCAGGTCGTCGTTGTCCAGGTTCATGCCCAGAGCTGTGGAGTAGCAATCCGCAGCGGTCTCCCAGTCACGCCGCCTGAAAGCCTCGTTCCCCATTTCTTTCAGCTCGATAGGGCTGAGACTCGTCTTCGAAACGGGCTTCATGCTGGAAGGTATCAAGGTGCTGTCCGACCTGAGCTGAATCAAGTCCGAGGGATGATCGATTCTGATGAGCACTCCGCCGTCTATTGTAGACGTATAGAAAGGCTCTTTTACGGCCACGATCGCGTTGTTCGGCAGAAGTCTGTCCATCGATTTGTTGATGGGGACGTTGTAAAGAGCAACACGATCGACATCGCCATTCTGGTCTTCAACAGCGTTCATGATCGAAGCCATGCGTTTGGGTTCGCAGAACGTCTTGAGGATGAGGACACAGCCCCGGTGGTGAGTTTCGAGTTTGAGATCACGCAAGGAGATAGTATTCAGGCTCGACAGAGCCGCATTGCATGGCGGATATGCTTCGCCATGGTATGTCATCCTCATTTCTTGTCCGGTTGGTGTTATCAGTCGTTCGTACGAATCTGCCCCTTGAGCCTGTCAAAACCAAGATATTTTAGTCCTGTGCTTCATATTGGCGAAGAAAAGGATAACTGGGGAGCTATTAAATGCAGAAGGGTCGACAATGATTGTGAGCAGTGTCAAGGCTGTTCCAGATGATGGGAAGAGTCAGGCAGCAAAGAACTCAAGCTTTCAGGCCTACCAGCTCAGTAAAGTCCTCCACCAATTGCTCTCGTGTCCGCTTCATTGATTCGCCTGGCCTTTGGCCCTTAAGACGGTCGGCTTTCTCGAGGTGCTCCTCTACTCGTGGGCCGAGGAGGGTGGTCACCGTCTGACATGTGTGCTGAAAATCGTCCATGGCGCTGGCAAATGACCTAGATCTTGCTTATCGTAGTCCGAACCTGATGGTTCATGGATAATGAGAGCCAGGGGGGCGAAGATAATGATTGGGAGACCAGTCCCACGTCGTCGCGGAGACCAGGTCCGACGAGCGTGCGTGTAGGGAAAGGCTGAGCTGAGCCTATTCACGGGAAGATTGACACAGGCAAGAGAGGTCTGAGAGATTGGTAAGTCGAGATGAAGGGAAGTATGGGTCAAATATCTTGATCTAGTAGCATAAAACAGTGACTTATGGGGGGTAGGTAAGGCGAAGCCGAGAATTAAGGGTGGCAGGGGAAGCCTGACTGCACTAGAGAGATGAGGCCTGTGGTTGTCAACAAAGCTTGGGGCGGTTTGAAACCAGTGAAGCCTTGTGACACCTGAGACACAGCCGTGTCCAGTAATGCGGAGATTGCCACGTCAGGCAGTCCATGTAGCCGAACAGCTTTACGTGGAGATTGTGTATTCAGAGCCCGACAAAACAAAACGTTGAAGATGAGTTTGTCACAGTAAGAAACAATTCTGCATGAAACATACTCGGCGTCAGCTCCAGGTAGTACCACATCTACTATATGCAGATGTCACTCAAACTCGGAGACCAGAACGACTTCCATGGTAGGTGTGCATGAATGTAATGCGTATTCTTCCATGCTAGGTGTCCCAGCAGGATTTCCTAATATAAGCTCTATGTAGCCTTGAAGAACCGCCCACGTACCACGTGCATTTACTTGTACTCTCATATGCAATCAATCGTATCGTTTTGGCGCTAGTGAGCTGCATAATACACACCACACCCTTTTTCCTCCTTACTTCGTTTTTTAACTATTTTTACTTTTTATATAATAAATATACCCTTAATTTAAATATACCCTATATTAAAAGATAGCTGCTTTTTTTTAAATTCTTTTAATATTTATTTAAGGAGGGTAAAGAAATTATTTAAGGTATAAGGTATGTTAATATTTAATTTTAAAGATAAATTTAAAATTTTAAGGGGGAGGTATTTTTAAGTAAATTTCAGTATAATTACCCCCTATTTATAGTAATTTTAATATAATTTTTAAATTTCATTATTCTTTATTATCTTTTTAAATTTAACTTTAACTTAAGTTACTTTTAACCTTAATTTAAATATACCTTATACCTTTAATACTTTTTTCTCCCTCCTTAAATCTATATTAAAAGAATTAAAAAGAAAGTAGCTTTCTTTTAATATAGGTGATTATTAAATTAAAGCTATATTAAGAAACTTGAATGAAGTGCGATTGAAAAAGGGTGTGATGTGTGTTGTGCAGCTTATTAGCGCCAAAATGATACGATTGATTGCATATGAGAGTATGATTATGTCAAAGACCTAATGGCGGGTCCCAAGCAGCTGTCACACAAATATCAAGACATTGAAAGGAAGAGAGAGAAACACATCATTGCATTATCTGTTCGCTCCTTGAAGAACAGTGACTCCATCCTGTGAGTGACCGATACTGCCTGCTGAGGCGAAATTTTCTTTTACACGACATACAAAGACTGGAACTACTTTTCTGACAGCCTAGTCGAGTGTCTTCGGTGCTCTCGTGGTTTTACATAAACCAGATCAGCCGTCACGCGTACAAAATATACTCTTCAAATATCCTTCAGTGCAGTATCAGCGTCTGATGGAATCCAATGCAATTTCTAGCATGCAAGTGGACCATTTTGCTGTGCAAGGTCCACATGAGATGGCTTCATGAGATGTTGGCGAATGTCTCTAGAATACACAGTAGGATCCTGCATTCATTATCATCTAATCCTCCTATCCGGCACGTGCCTAGCACATGCAAGACTATCTACCCAGAACAGACTCCAATTCTCAGACAGGACAATCCCTGTCAAACTTCGATGGGAAACTGAGCAATTGACATGTGGATGGAACTGATCTGCTTTATCTTTCTTGTGGCTTGCCGTCTTCAAACCTCGCCGCTAACCCCAGGGTTCAGCGGCAGTTGCTACAACTGACCTGAGCCATGCTGTCAAGTCACATTATTAGAGTTCGCAACTCAAGCTTATAAGGCTACCACCCATCTACCGGCGACAGATTTGTCGGCCGAGCCAAAACCTCTGAGGCGACCGCCAGTTCTTCCGCTGTTGTTGGAATTCTTACGAGAGGTTCATCTAAACTGCAAAAGCCGTTGATGAAAGCAGCGGAAATGGACGAGAGGCGATCGATACTGCTGTAGAAATATGCCTTGAGCGGAAACACATGCCTACGTATAACGTGTGGCCCGATCAGAGTTAGCCTTGCTGCCTACGTAGCTTGATGGTCATGTCGCAGTCATCCAAACAAACTGAAACAAGAAGTTGCCCCGAGCGGGTACCACTGCGGTGTAGAACTCTGTTCTGGCCAATCGCACCCGACGTCCCCGACCTGCCAAGAAGTAGTCGTCGACGACATTCACATTCTACCGAAGCAGCTCAAACGGAATCTTGTATACCCCCCACACCCTCGCATCGACTTCTTGCCACCATGAGCACCGATCCTTCTGCAGACCTCCGAGGTACGGAAACGTCACGAAAGATGGCTACGTTTACAATGACCCGTATTGCAGCAATGACGAACAAGATGAGGGAGCTCACGCTCGACTCTGGTGGTGGCGAAAAGGCCGAAGCTGCCACGGGAGATGCTCCCGCCACCACCAACAGCTCTCAGTCCAGACCAGCAATACCCGAGAAGAAGGCGGCGGCGGCTGACGTCGAGTACCGACGCCGACCATTTGATCCGCTACCTCCGGAGATCCGAGAGCAGATCTGGGACTTCGCACTGGCTACCGTGTCTCCCGGTATCTACTTCTTCCACGAGCAGGACCTTCAGTACGGTGATGCCTATGACCCCGAAGACCCCTGCTGGAGGGTTATACTGCCGCTCCCCACCATTTTACATCTGTGCAGAGAGACAAGGGACCACGTCAAGCGCAACATGTCGTTCACTTGGGCGAGAACCAAGCGCGGAGAGCGCCTCCAGGTCCCGTGCCGGCAGTTCAACCCAGAGATCGACGCAGCCTACCTCTCCTCCAAGACGGTCGATCAGCTGTACAACAGCATCCACGACCCTGCAGAGGCAGGGCCCTTCATGGAGATCCGGCACCTGGCGCTAGAGTCGCGGTGTCTCTGCAACGCGCAGTGGCCGCGGTTCGCCAGGCTGCTGTCGCGGCTGGGGACCCCCCACGTCCTGCCGAACCTCGAGCTCATCTCAGTCATCCTGGGTCGAGCATGGATACGAGAGGAGCCCCCAATCGGGCGGCGCTGGGATGGCGAAGAGCCAATCACTCCACCTCCCGGATTGAGCAAAGACGAGTACTCCGAGAGAGTGGCAGAGGAGCTGCAGCAATGGCTCGAGACGGTGGAGCCGCCTTTCAAGCTAAGGTCTCGGGCCGGTATCTGGGGCCCCGAGCTGATCCCAGGCGATCCGGACTCTCGCAGAGACATTGAGGAGATATGTTGGATGTTCCAGGATCAGATGATACCGCTCGAGGAGGATGCTAATGAGGCAGCGGAACGAGCCAGACAGTCTCGACTGGAAGTCGGACCTTTTAGGGAAGTGGTGCTGAGTGCTGAAGAATTCCGCAAAAGGTGGCCGGCAAATGTTAACTTCATGGAATTGGTGGTGGCAAAGTACTGTTAGAAAGTTTTGAAGGTCTTTCACTTCAGATGCTGCTACGGGCGCAAACGGCCCTGGGACAAACGGGCTTCTAGCTACAATAGTATCCAAGGGAGACCATTCCCTAGGAAACCTAAAAGAGACATTCTCTCCACCTTACAATTTGCATCGAATGCTCTCGTCTGGATCAGGTGTCTGTAATTCGGTAGCTGATATGGCGACGTAGCGTCCCGTTCCGGAACGGTATCAAGACAGCCGTTCTTTCCCCTAGCACCATTCAGCGGGAAGGTCGAAGTTTAACCAACCTAGGTACGCTCCTTCCCTCACCACGAAAGCCTGCCTGAGTTGGTCTAGGCACCTAGGTACCTTGATCAAACTAAGGGGGCAAGTCAAACTGGCAGGAATGGTCAAGAAGCGATACAACTCTCGGATCAAGGGGCCCTTTTTGGCGCAAAAAGTTGAGGAAGACCTGATGGGCCTCGAGCTCAAGGGAGACTTCCAAATCAGGAAGTGGAGCCCATCTTGTGAGTACATCGAGACCCAATAAGTATGTCTTGGAGTACAGAGCGCTGAGGTTTCCATAGATCCACGGGACGGAGGCGTCAGTCTCGGCCGTTCTCCAAGCTTCCTCCCTGCGACCAAATCCGAGCGATTCCAGAGCATTCCTGAGCTGTGGAAGACTCATGGCGATGCTGAGTTTCAAATCACGGAGATTCTGGACGGCATGCCGATGATATTCTACGAAGTCACAGACTCGAAGGATCTTTACTCGCAATTGCCCGGTGTCATCATAGAGGATGAGGCAGAGAACGGCGTTTTCCCCCGCGAATCACACGGCGTTAGCATCGGAGAGCATGACTACGAGGAGACCGAGGCCTCTATCAGTTGGAAGGCTGTAAAGGAGCAGCGTATCATATGTGATATCCGTCACGCAATCAACATTGGTCTGGCTGGAGTGCTCTGTGGCACAAGTATCGCAGGCAATCCTCTGATGGTCGACGGCCACCGTTTCTACGTCTATGCCATGTGCGACGACTTTAAAGCATGGAAGACGACTGATGACCATGATGATGAGTGGCGCGGTCAACTTGCGACTCTAGACCGTGTCCCGAAGTTTGCAACTCGAGTGAGGCTGTCAGCCTTTGCGAAGGACCTCGACGAGCTGATGACGAAGGCACAAGGAGCGAGTTGTGTGTCAGAGGACACAAGGTATGAGTACCCGTCTCTGAAGCGGAAGGGACTTGCGTTCAGGGCACTGGACGGGTCGTTCAGCTTCAAGGTCATAGCCAACGACTGGCTGCTGGATGAGACGGAGAAGCTTCGAAAAGCTGGCCAAGACGAGATGGTCAGCCGGCCAGGTCCCGATGATTGCATCTGAAACGGCAGGATGAACAGAGGGGCGACCAGCAGCTGTGGGACAGCTGGCCGCTGTCAAGACCAGGTGGCAAACACTTTGGTGGGGCTGGTCCAAGCTCTTCAGCAAACCTCAACTCACAATTTTCTGCATGCGAATCACGCTCTCTCGTTCCTCTCCTAACACCAAATAGAATGTCACAGTGGCAAGCCAGAATGAAGTGCATGATCAGAACTCAATAAAATCATTCAAGGCAGGTCGTGTTTCTCTTACAGTGTAATTCATCTCAGCAAGCAGCCTGTTCGAGCCGTCTACTCGCACCAATCTCCTCCACGAGTCGCCCTCCGTGGTGGCCTCTCGGTCCCGACGCGTTTTGCATTGGGGCCATAGAGGAAGCCGGCATATCGGACCCGGGCATGATCGTCCTCTCGGGTGATCATGACTGGAACAACTGCAAGAACAACTTCTTCCTGGACCATCATAGTCCTCGTCTGGGCCATCTTCTTCCACCCGGGCGAGGCTCCTAGAGCTCCTACATGTCACAGTCCCACCCTCGACCTAGCATAGCGTAACCTGCCTGCAATGCCTCATCCTCTGGGGGGCTTGGCTAGTGAGCCGGAGGACCGGCCGAGTGTGCTGTCGTGAAATGGCAGTCGATCACCTTGCAAATTGGACGCAGCCAGGCGCAGCTAGCAAGATAGGGCTGGCAAGAGTGTCGCATCTGTTCATGCGTCGCTGCGGTAGTTCGATGGGCGCACAGTAAGCCCACATGGTCTAGTCCATTGGAAATGAAGGCTAGTTGTGAGTTTGTTTGCTAGAGGAAGCTTCCCGGTTTTGCTCTGGGCGACGAGCAGTCGGATTACGGCCGGCCGCACCATTGCCGGTTACGTCATAGCCTGTTCCAGGCCGTTTCCAAGCTCCCAGACAAGGTGACAAGACAAGTCTGCCCCTCTGTTTGACACATGCGCATGTCAATGGGACATCATATCGAGTGGATCTGCCTTGCATCTTCTTAAGCACTTCTCGATCTCTTGGCAATCTAGTTCGCTTCATTGCTTCCCATATCTCCCCTACCATCCCTCTCAGTAGCGCTCTGCACATAACCTTTTCGTACAGATTTAGATTGCCAGACCTTCGCATCCCCTGATTAGAATCAAACAGAGCTTCGTCCGTCCTCATGGCCCCTCAAGAGAAGACCTCCAAGTATGGAGATCTGCCTCTCAGCACGAGTGGCCCCCTCGAATGTGCTCTTACCGGCACCACCTTGCTGAACCACCCCTTCTTCAACAAGGGCTCCGCACACCCCAAGGAGGAGCGCCAGGCCTTCAATCTAACCGGTCTTCTCCCCCAGAGCGTCCAGACCCTGGAGCAGCAAGCCAACCGTGCATACGAACAATACTCCACGCGCCCCAACGACTTGGCCAAGAATACGTTCATGACCTCCTTGAAGGAGCAGAATGAGGTCTTGTTCTACAAGGTGAGACCCGTGCCCATGACAGAGTTTCTGGTTGTGGACCCCTGTCTCACATGTGACAGCTTCTGCATGACCATCTCGAGGAAATGTTCAGCATCATTTACACCCCAACGGAGGGTGATGCCATCCAAAATTATTCCCGCTTGTTCCGGCGTCCTGAGGGCTGCTTCCTGAACATAAACGACGCGGACCGTGTCCACAATGACCTAGCACAGTGGGGCAGACCTGAAGATATCGACTACATTGTCGTCACTGGTATGTCTGCTCTCGCATTGCCCCACTCCACTAAAGACCATTCACTGAAGTGCTATTAGATGGCGAGGAGATCCTGGGCATCGGCGATCAGGGCTGTGGTGGTATTCTCATCTCTGTAGCCAAGCTCGTCCTCACCACGCTGTGCGCTGGAATCCACCCCAACAGGACCCTCCCGGTGGTCCTAGACTGTGGTACAGATAACGAAGAGCTTCTCAAAGACGATTTGTACCTTGGACTCCGATCGAAACGCATCCGGGGCGAGCGGTATGACGAGTTTGTCGACTCGTTCGTCCAGTCAGCCCGCAAGCTCTACCCACGCGCATATATCCACTTCGAGGACTTTGGCCTTGACAACGGTGAGTTCCGTCCACTTTCTCATCCTGGTACCGTTCTTTGCTAACTCCAGATCTGCAGCACGACGCCTTCTTGACTTGTATAGCCCGCAGGTGCCCTGCTTCAATGATGATGTTCAGGGAACGGGCTGTGTAACCCTGGCTGCGATCATGTCCGGCCTCCATGTTTCCCAGCAGAAGCTGAGCGACATGCGGGTGGTCATATTCGGCTCTGGATCCGCTGGGTGTGGTATTGCTGATCAGATCCGAGATGCCATTGTCACAGAAAGCAAGATTAGCAAAGAGGATGCTGCAAAGCAGCTGTGGTATGTCTTGCCCTTGCTCTTGTGCTGAAGAACTATGGACCCCATTCTCTGACATCGTATACTTAGGCTCATCGATAAGCCCGGCCTGCTCACAACCGAAACCCCTCTCAACAAAGCACAGAAATTCTTCGCTAGATCCAAAGAAGAGTGGGACGGCAAGTCGACTGATCTGCTGGCGGTAATTAAGGAAGTCAAGCCCAATGTTCTCATAGGCACCTCGACAAAGCCTGGTTCCTTCACCGAGGATGTCATTAAGGAGATGGCGTCCCATGCCGACCGTCCGATTATCATGCCGCTTTCCAACCCAACTCGTCTTCACGAGGCCGTGCCGAAGGACATCCTTAAATGGAGCGAAGGTCGCGCCCTGGTCGCCACTGGGTCCCCATTCGAACCCGTCAAGGGCCCGTGGGGCAAAGACGGCAAGGAGGTCACGATCAAGGTGGCAGAATGCAACAACAGCGTCGTCTTCCCCGGGATAGGGCTCGGATCTGTCCTCTCAAGATCGAAGCTCGTCACCGACAAGATGCTGGTGGCAGCCGTCGAGGCCGTGGCGGAAATGTCACCAGCGCTGAAGGACAACACAGCACCCCTGCTGCCTGGTGTGGACATTGTACGGGATGTCAGTGTCAACGTCGCGAGCAAGGTCATTCGTGCCGCCGTCAAAGACGGCCTAGCCACGGAGAAGGGCATCCCCGACAACGATGAGGACGTCAAGGAGTGGATCCGCGAGCAGATGTGGAACCCAGAGTATCGACCATTGAAGTATATCCCGAAGGAAGTTGCGAGCCGTCAAGCCAAGGGACAGTTGAAGACGGTTGGAACGCTGGAGAACTAGGAGTTGTGCTCCCTTGACTGAAGTATATACAATTTGATTTATGCACAGCGTTCAGTATAGGTTTATGTCCATGATTTTTATCCTAATCCAACTCCACCGACCTTATGCAAGCTCGAGCTCCAACACGATGTTTGGCGTCTCCGTGCTCCCAGCCGGCATCACGTAGGTAAAATTCCAGAACTCGAAACCGTGGGAAGGATCGCACGAGCCGCCGTTAAGACCGCAGAACGCAACCTCGTGGCTCAGGTCCACCGTCCCGCTGACATTGACGTTCAGCCCCATCACATCACCCCAACCCAACACATCCCTCTTCTGGCCCAGCGGGTTCGCGCCAACGATGAACGTGAAGACGCTGCTCTCGTTGCCCCTGGGGTACGTCAGCTCGAGGCGGTACGGCCGCACGTCGGCCTGCATCGCGGGCTCGGTGGCCCAGTACGAGAGCCACCCGACGCTCCCGTCGGCCCGCAGCCACTGCGCGACCGCGGGCGCCCACTGCTCCTGGTTGACGGACGCGCCGCCCACGACGGTCTGGTCGAAGCTCTCGGCGCCGATCGTCAGGCTCTCCGCGAGCCAGCTGCTGATGTTGCGCGGGGCCAGGTCCCACGGCGGCGAGAGCGCCTGCGCCGCGTACGTGTGCTCCCCCGGGAAGGCGGCCAGCTTCTCGACGACGGCGTCCGGGATCAGGGTGTGGTGGTAGGGCAGGATCGCCGCGAGCAGCGGCGCGATCTCGAAGTCGTCGGCGTGCGTGGTCGCCCACGCCGGGGTGCGCCCGCCCTTGCTGACGGTGTTGATGCCCGGGGCGCGGTCCGCGCCGACGAGGGACCAGATGTACGCATTCAAAATGCCGATATACAGGTTCATGTCCCAGCCGTACGTGCGGTCCCACGGCCCGGCCACGTTGCGCAGGTTGGCGTTGTACAGCTCGCCAATGCTGGTCCAGACGTCGGCGACCACGCGGGCGCCGTTGGAGCCCATGACGGACGAGCCATCGTCGGGGATGTACTTTGCCCACAGCGTCAGGGCGAAGAGGCTGATGCCCGCGTACGTGGCCGAGTTGAACTCGGACAGCGTGCCGCTGCGGTCGAACAGGTCCAGCACCTCCTGCGCGTAGGCCTCGCCGGCGGCCGTCATGTTGCTGTCGTTGAGCTTGCGGCCCGTCCAGCCCGAGGCCACGCGCATCAGGGCCGGGTTCGAGTACGCCGGGTACAGGTTGTCGCCGTCCACGCCGCCGACGCGGTAGCTGTCGCCGATGGTGTTGTTGCGCATGCTCTCGAGGATGAGCGTCTTGACTGGCTGCGGGAGCAGGTCCCCGTACTCCTCGTAGATCACGATCAGTGTGGTGCCGATGAAGCCTCGCCAGTTGGGGTCCCAGGAGTTGTAGATCTGTTGGGATATCTACATATCAGCGACGATCTTTCGCAAGAAGTGGGACGGACTGAGAATGGAAATTGATATACGTTCTTCGGATACCATGCCGAGCCGACAGTCGGTTCCTCGGGATATTTGGTGTAGTCACCGAACCTAAAGGACGGTACTGGTCAGCGAATTGGCACAATGGCGTTCTCCCGGCACCATGATGCTTCGTCGATGGGCTCTTCAGGTGATTCCCATACCATTGAGCGCTGACGTTCTTCTGCTGGTCACCAATGACATTGGTGATGATCTTCACGGCATTGTCCACATCATCTCCCTCGTTCCGGCGCAACAACCCCGCGGCATACCACACCGTCGACCGAGTCTCGTGCTTTCCCGCAGCGAGAGGGTAGTAGAAGTACCACAGGTAGCCGGCGTTGGGATCATAGATCTGGTCCAGGAAGCTCATGGACTGGTCGAACAGGTCGTCGATGTAAGCCGTCGTGTTGCCGGTGAAGGCAGACACGCCGCTCACGGCGAGGGCTCCACCAAGGATCGCGCGAAACCACAGCATCTTGACCGGCCAGTCCCCTTCTTGGTCCCGGTGGAGAGAGAGAGATAGAGTAAACCTCCATTGTCGATTGACGCCTTGGCGATCCCGCCGCTCTCTTTATATTACAATCATTCTCCCTCGCATGGGCAGACGACCTCCACCGAGGCCTTGGTCACGACACGCGCTTTCCCCGCAATACACTGGCTAGGCATGGGGCGGTGATGATGGGCCCCTTGGCGTCGATGATAAGTGCAACGGCGCTTTCAACGCGTTGGGGCAAGCCCAAGGGGCAGAGTTGGCAGGTTGGGGTCATGACCGGCAGCGCTAGGCGATAGATGCCGGGACTGTGTTCTTCCAAGTCGACATCATCTCCGACCGAGCGTTGGCCCGGCATGGCATCTAACCAGCAGTACTCCAAGTAACGCCTCAATTGATTGTGAGGAGCTGATAGCTCAACTGATGGACTCAAGGCTCACCAGCTGGGATCCGCCGTTATCAAGTTGCAGTCCAGATTCCAGAATGAGGGTGATGGAGTCACGATGCACCAGTGAAGGCGCTAATCAGTGTGGAGATTCCACGTCATGGCCGGATATAATGCCAGATTTGGGGAAGCACCAGGGCAAGCTTCCAGGTTGGTACCGTAACATCGTCGACATGGCTCTAGTTACTCGGTGGCTTGGTGCCCCAAAACTCGGGGGAGAACTGCGCGAAGGGTCGGCGATGAACAGTCGAGCCGAGCTGTTGGGATAATATTGGATTCTCTTCCTCGACCTGTACAATTAAAGTCTGGTGTACAAGAGAATGCTCGGACGCTCAATCGGAAAGAAAAAAAAAAGACAGATGGTATCGTACATAAGACGCAAAAACTCCTTCCCCCTCTATTCGCCATGATGCCCATCATGCAGCCAGTTCAAACACCCCCACGCGTTGATCACTTGGGAGACATCCCTTGGAGGTGATGCAGTCCTCCACCTCCATGGTCTTGCTCGCCGCATTCCCCTCGACCCTCGCCATCAGCTCGTCATACGCCAACTGGTCGTCACCACTCTCGAACGCCCCGACGATAGCGTCCTTGTTCATCCACAGCTCGCCCGAGTAGTCCCTCAGGTACGCGTACAGGAACAGCCTCTTCCTGGGGTCCCTCCGCTGCGCACGCCGCACATTCTTCACGTCGCCAGGCTCATTCGCCGTGTCGGGGTCGTACGTCTCCAGCCGCGGGTCGTCGATCGTGAGGGGGATGTGGTCGTCCGATATCACCAGGCTGCGCAGCGCCATGCCGGGCCTGTCGATGAGCGCGAAGAAGCGCGCCCACTGCATGCCGCTGCCCGAGTCGGGCCCGTCGTGCGTGCCGCGGAAGGCGTAGCAGTTGCGCAGCTCCAGGGTGTGGAGCGTCTTCGCGTGGCTGTTGATGAAGTGCGCGAGCTCGAACCCGGCGAAGCAGTTCTTGAGGGAGAGGTGCTCCAGCGCGGGGAGCTGCGTCGCCTTGAGGGACAGGGGGATGTGGTAGTGGCCCCTCGCGCCCAGCGGCGCCTGCTGGGACGCGTGCAGCGAGAGCCGCCGGACGGAGCTCGCGTGCAGGAAGTACACCTTGAGCAGCGCCTGCAGCGAGTCGTTGTACGCCGGCACCGTGTTGATGGCGCGGTGGCCGTTCTTGATCCCCGCGACGTGGATGTCGAGCCCCTCGAGCCGCGCCAGGAACCGGTGGAACTCGGTGGAGTAGAACGCCGACGACCACACTGGCACCAATGACTTCATCGAGAGGTGAGTGGCGGTGTGGTTGGCGGCCAGCGCGCTCCAGGTGTCGGCCAGCAGGCGCCTCCATGTCTGGTCCTTCTCGAGCTGTAGAAGGGTCTCCTCGTCTCGCGACTGCTCGAACGCCTTGACGTCTGGCTCGCCGGCGGCTCCACCCGACGTCCCCAGCTCGAATTCGTACTCCAGGTTGATCTTCCCCATGTTTGGCGTGTGCGTGCCACTGAGCATCTCTTGGGCTGCCGTCGAGACACCAGGCTTGCCGGGCCCGATGCTGCTGTCTTGGTTGTCTAGATCTTTGAGACGAACACTGAAGTTGAGATCCTTGGTGGAATGCTTTCCATGTTGTTGTAGAGTGTGAAGCAAGGCTTCTTTGTTATTGAATCTCTTCTCGGTCACGCATTTTGGTCGGTCCACGTATGGCGCTGCCACATGCACCTCGTTGATAGAGTGATTTGTGCCGCTTTTCTTGGGCTTGGCCGCCTTATCAAGCTTGTGGAAAATGCGAGATTGAATATCGACGGGCAGCTGATCAATTTGATGAGGCATAATGGGAGCTTGTCGTAGGCACAAGGGCAAAAAGTCTCAACCTTTCCGGCCCGTCAATCACGGGTGCAAACTAGTGGGAGGATGACCTTCTTGATATGCACATGGTCACACGCACTACTGCCCGACACGAACGGGCATCGGAATCCTGCATAACACTCGCTTGTGGGACCCCAGGCGAGACAAAACCCAATATTCAAGTTTACGGTTACATATTTGGATGCCAGCAACCGTAAACTTGGATGTAAGCTCGTTTGACTCAGGGTCCACTTGTGCGACAGGCGCCGGTGAGTTGGCCGGAGGACCCACAAATGCCGCAACAGCTGTTCAGGGTCGTCGGTCTTGGTGGCAGCAGCAAGTGGTCTCATTCAAGCCCACTTGACTCAGGGGTGCATTTCTTCGTAATTCGGTTGATTGGATCTCCTTTGCAGCACCTGCCAGCGGCGTAATCGTCCGAAAAACTCCACCTCCTGCCAGGGACCTGCAGTCACGGAGCGGAACCTTAAACAAAGGACGACATGGGACCGCTGGCGGGATGCTGAATAATCCACGGGCAGCATCCAATAGTGTCTTGTTGCTATTGTTGTCTGATTCAGGGACATATACACCATTATACCTCCATCGCATGGCTCAGATCCTTCCACAGAGCGCAACGGTCCGCCAGCTGCTGCGGTACCTCCTCCATTACCGTATCATTTGTCTCGAATTTCAACCTGAGTCCCCTGCCGGCTCCGAAGTCCCCCCACGTCTCCCACACCGGCGTCCCCGGATACCTATAGACATTCGGGTCCAGGGCCCTCACGAAACTGATGTAGTAGTTCATAACCACAGGCACGATTTCGGCGTTCGTCGTGTAGTAGCTATCTGCCACGTTGCCTGCGTAGCCCGGCCCGAACACCGCAGCCGTCTCAAACGTGTGAGTCACCCCTAATCCTGCGGCCACATTTCCGGGGTCTATGACGTTGTACCGATAGTTCCACACTTTTCCTGGCTCGTAGAACGACGACATCGTTTCGGCCATGGTGTTGCCCGGACATGTGAACGTGGCGTCGCCATATGCTGCTGCTGCGGAGGGAAAGTAGGCCGCGTGTTTTGGCAAGGGGTCGGTCAGCGGATACGCCTTGTTGATCCGGTCCAGTTCGGCTTGGTCGAGGAGGGGGTAGTTGTTTTTCAAGAATCGTGATACGTCCTCCTCAGAGATGCGTTGTACGCGAAAACCGTTCCCTCATCTGTGTCGTCACCGATCAGGATGGGCACCTTGATGAATTTGCCTGCTTCGAAAGAGTCGTATAGGTTATCAGGAACCAGCGTCCCGGGCCCAGTAGTAACCGGTAGCCAGTACCACAGGGGCAGCGGAACACCACTGCCTTGAGGGAACTGCTGAGCAACGTTCGCGGCCTGTATAGTGGCCAGACTCACGGAGCGAAGACATGACAGGGCATTGGTGGCATTGGAACAGCCCGTGTCGGCAACGAAGCGGTCATACTGGAACTCGAGCTCGCTGAGGTTTCGTTGGGTTGGCCAGAAAGGAGATTGGGGTGCAGCTCCGACGAAAAGACCCTTGTCTTCGCCGTCGTAAGCGGTCAAGTGGTGTGCTATTGAGCCACCGCCAGCGGAAGAACCGTGAATGACAACGTGCGATGGATCGCCGCCAAACTATTGCCAAACTATTAGCGAATATGGATCACTCGCATGCTCGACTTGGGCTTTTACCTTGGCAATATTGTCCTGTATCCAGTGAAGCAGCTTCCTCTGGTCCAGCAATCCCGCGTTCAGGTCACCATCTTTCTGGACTTCCTCACTGGCTAAGAAACCCAATGCTCCGACACGGTAGTTGAAGTTGACAAAGACAAGGTTATAGTCGGACTGGCGCACCATTTCAGTGCCGTTGTGCAGATCAGAATTCTGGACCACATCAGTGCCGTTGTAGTTGGCTTGCGAATTGGCCGAGTATCCGCCGCCCTGGATATACAGCCAAACTGGGAGCTTTGAGTCTGGCGTGGCGTCTGAAGGCGTGAACACATTCACGAATAAACAGTCTTCTCCCTGAGTGCTTGACGCATTTTGGTTGGACCCCACACAGATAGGGCCAAACTGAATGATAGTCCTTGTCAGCTGGGACACAGCAACCTGACCGTTTATGGCCCGAAGGATGCACTCACACTCGATGCATCCTGAACGCCTGACACTGGTTCAGGGTCTTTGGGGCCCCGGAATCTGAGATCACCCAGCGGTGCTGCCGCATAGCGCAAGCCGAGATACTGATCTACTCCTGCTGGGAGTCTGACGCCTTTATAGGTAGCATAGTCCAGAGACACGGTGGGCGAAGAGGTATTCTCCTGGCGAATATGGGGGAGTATACTACCAACTGCGGCTGACAAGCCTGCTAACAGGCAGACTGCATACGTCGCGAACATGGCGGCTTCTTGGCTGGGTGGAAGATGATGTTGAGATGAACGCCTCCCTATCCAGTCCATGTCACCCCGAGCAGATCAAGGCCCAAGACAGGACATTTATATAAGAATATATGACCTCTATAGAACTAATGCACATCCCCCTCATCATCACATCCAAAGCGGTGACACGGGAACACGCGGACACGCGGGCAAGGACGGGCCAGTTAGTTTACAAATCGGGACCCCACAGGGAGTCGAGGGCCTCGAGGAGCCACTATTCACCGTTGCCGAAAAGTCAAAGCCCATCGCGCGTGGTGAGATTCGGGGGTTTCGACCCAATCCTGTCTCCGACACGACGTTGAACCTTGAAAAATATGGCTGACGGGGGACTGCAACCCTACCCTAATTGCCCAAGCTCGTGTCGACCGCCGCAGGGGTAATTTGCGGGGTTCGGACGAGATCGCGTGCATTAAGGCGCCGCCGCTAGCCTGGGGATCCGTCAAAGCGCCCACGGATCTTCCTCGTGGGGCTTGATCACAACGTCAACGAATGCCCGTGAGCCGTTCGACCGTACTTAAGCATGGGGCCATGGCGTGTTTCCCCCTTCCGTCTGTCCGCTCGAGATGCGGTAGAACCTGAGTGGAAAAAACAAGTTGGGATTTAGCCACGTGCCCTGGTCCCTGCCGGCGCGAGATGGACCGAACGCAGGAAACAACTTAAGATTGGACCCGGCAGTAAACCACATTCTTAGCTTGGCAACGGGCACCCGTGGGGGTTGGAAACATCGGCAGCTAGAGCGCCACGCTCAGTAATCTTCCGGAGAACGGCTCTCGCGGCGCGATCTGGATGCACGTCATCCCGCAAGAGACCTCCGTCGGTGGGTCGGTTGGGATATCGTGGTCCCCAGATTCAGCTTCACTTGTGGATGGACATGCAAGCATTCGTAGCTTAGTCGGCAGCTTTGTTTTGCGCGTCGTGGCCATTGAGGCCTAGAGCGCGTCCCGACAGTCCCGGGACGGAACCCACACGTGCAGACAACAAATAATTGTCAAGCTTATAGATACATCAATGCCAGCATGTTTGTTCTTGCCCTTTGACAAACTTATACAGTCTTTGAGCCGCGAACTCCATTGTTTGTATAGGCCAGCCTAACATAAAAACCAGGCTTGGCCAGGCTGAGCCAGGCTGGACTTGAAGAATGGTCTTCATTATAATCCATAGAAGGTCCTGGAAAATATTGAGCACTGACATACCAGGCCAGAGTCATTTACCATCACAGCTGTACATACGCACACTACTTGAAACGTCTCCTGGAGAGATGGATCTTTTAGATTTGACAGAGATGGTAGAAGCGTTTATGCTGGACTTTGATCCATCGATGTTCCTAGGATGTACGCTTGAGTCCATTGCGATAGGGCTGTTCGGAGAGGTGGTGACAACAAAGAGAAAGGCGAAAAGGACCTGAGGAAAACGGACCTCTTTAAAATTCGAGATGGCTGCTAGGTCACCTATACAACTAGACCAATTGCTCCGGTCACTACCCTAGTCCCGTAATATGATTTCGCTTCCGTCTTTGTTCACTTGCGCATTTGCTTGTGATCACATTCTTCCCGATTGCGTTGAGTTCAAGTCTCCCTTCAAACCCGGGTGCGAGGACCGTGTTTCCAGTCAATTGATGATGTTCGGTACCTTTATTTCCGGCAACGGATACATAATTTACATGCTCAACAGCTATATACCTAGTTTAAATACTTAATTTATATACCTGGGGATAATTAGTTATACTAATTAGAACGTAAAGTCGGTATATAAATTGGGCGTGTGGTTTAGGTGTTTAGTTGTTGGGTGTATGGGTGTTGGATGTTGGATGTTGGATGTCTAGGTGTGTGGGTATGTAAATAGGCCTGGGTGATGCGCTCTGATTAGCTGTAGCTGCAACGCGAGTGATGTACTGGTGTATTATCCGTTTTTACAGGTGTGAATATCCGTTCTCTTGATTATAGGTAGCACATGTAATGAAAGCGTACTGTAATTCTTGAAAAAGTAGTGTAACTGTGTAGGAAGACCTCCACCTTGCCTTTGCTACTCGGCCCTTGCAGATCCCTCATGCCTCTCCATAGACGTCCTGCCCGCGTCTACCAGGGAAGATCGGCCTGGAAAGCTTGACAGAGTTGTTGTTGTGAATCTCCATAACCTGATGGTGATATTCTTCATCAAAAGAGCCCAACGTTGAGATATCGGTCATATTGATCACGACTGAGGGTTCCCGCGAGGTATTCCGTTGAAACCTTTGTATGAAAGTTCGCAAGCCCGATATCTTCGCTCTGGGGATATCATGAATGAGGCTACCAGTTTTATCCTCTGTGTCACCCTTAGCTGGCAGAAGAGCCTGAGTTTCTTTTTTCAGGAAATTCCAAGATGAGGCTATTCTCGCAACCATGGCTTTAAGTGGGGCTGTGATAATAGGCATACAGCTGCAGATAATCGCAATGTTTAACTCAATAATCCTTAAAATGCCAATTTCAGTACACTACTATTGAAAATTGCAGTTGTAATATCCAGTAAAACGGCATTAAAAGATATGCACTTACACGTATAGGTAAAACAAACTAGCATTATAAGTTGTATCGGTGTGTATCAATTTGTATTGCTGGGCTAAGTTCGCAGCAGATGCAGCACATGCACTGGAAACGATGTTTGTTAGGAATTCATGTGAGGGCAGGGAATATTAAAGCAAAGTTTGGACTCACAATAATCCAGTCATGAATATAGCTAACACGCCAATCTTGCGTTGCCTGTTGAGCATCAAGCTGGATATGAGTACGACTGGGATGGCAAGGATGCAAAAGTCAATAATTGTGCCAAACCAAGCAGCGGCCAAGGCGGTTTTGACATTCGATTGGAAACAATCGCCTGCTATCGTCGGTTCCATCCGAGTTCGGCCAGAGGGTGAGACACAAGTCCCCAATATCACAGCATCGCAGGTAATATAGAAGATCAAAACTGCTACCAGGACGGTCCAGATAGCAGTCCGAGCCCATATGAAGGGCTCAAAAACTCGCAGGTAGAGAATCAGTAGAGAAATCTTGATAAACATCATTCCCAAGTTGGAGAGCAGGAGGCAGGTGAGGCCCTTCTGAAAGAACTTCTGCGTAAGGGCCGATATTGGAACATCCCACTGGTGTCTCCCTATTGGGTTTTCAAGAGCTATGACTGGTCAGTATTCTGATTCTGTTCAAATTTTGATTTCACACCAGTTCCAGATTTCATACATACATGGTATAATGAGGCCGGCAAATACTATAGTACAAGCCTTTATGAAGCTGTCGTGTTAAAATATCCGACGGGCATTTGTGGCAACCATTGGGGATGAGCTGCACCTTCGGGCACTTACGGCGGCAAGGATACAAGTGACTAAAGTCATATTGTTAAACCAAGACTGTCGGATTAAAGACTATGTGAATTAAGGAAAGAAATCAGCGGGAGATACATACTATCATCCGGCCCAAGAGCGCGAGCCAATCTCACGCGAGTGCCAATTCGAAGGGCCAAGAAAACCAGCATTAGAGGGACGAAAACATAAATCCCAATCAGTGGTATATAACCGGTGGAATGTGGATTCACAAAATTCGGTTTGACACCGTCGGGAGGCGGACTGGACGGGGTTTGCGACGGATCCATAACAGCAATTGTGCCGAGCTGGAGGCCAAAACAAAGACGGGAAACAGTAGAGCTGACCAGCTAAAGAAAAATGATAGGAGACGTGACCTGAACAAGTGAGAAATGACAGATGGCTCGATCCCGAAGAAACCGAAGAATTTTAGTTGCTATCTGTCCAAATTAGGTACAGATGTGGGCACAGTCAAGGAAATGAACACCAGGTGAGCCAGATATAGTCATCAGGGCAGAATGTGAAATGCGCAGTGAAGATAATTGTGAGCGCGAGATCCTTGATCTGAGGGGATGCAATGGATAAATCCTAATTTAATTTTTTTTACATGCGTGGAGCCTCTCCATATCCTGCGAGACCATTTGAATGCAGAGTAGCACTTTTGACCAGGAAGCATGTCTCATGATGACTCAGGCTCCACCAATTTGCAGTCGCTTAGTAACGCAATGTCCGCCCAATACTACGCCTCGATAACGAAAGTATGAGACATGAATTCATAATGTAACACAGTGATGGATGAAACTTCTGCATGTTTCTGCTCACTAGGCCTCCGCCTCTCCCCTCCCGCCCCCATCGTTGTGGCTGAGAGAAGCGGCTGAGCCCTACTTATATAACATTGGATAAATGACAGCCACAACTTGGAGGCTGAGTTATAATTAGCGTTCGAATCACGAGGTGCTGTCTATCTACCTAGGAAGGACCGTGAAACATCGCCTCAAACTTCCGCTGGCGCTTCAGCACTCTAACCCCCGGGTGAGAGCTAAGGAGGCATTATCCATCATCTCACTCCAGTCTGACACCACTTTGTGCGGCACGGGCGGCATGATATACCAATCCAAATGCAAAACCTAAAAGTTTCACAACATATGTTCCTCGTGGGGGCCAGGCAGACACTCGGACGAAGGCGTTCTTCCTCCTTGCCACAGAGATTCTGCGGCGGTCGTGGCAGTGATGCATGGGTTTTCAGGACGCAACAGGGTTCAACAAGGCAGACTCAACCACAAATTCCACTTAGAATATTCTTATTCGATCAAATTTGAACGTCTAGACCACATAATGTCCTTGCCAGCCTTGTCGACCAGTGCTTGGCAGCTCTCGATGCGGTCAGTTTCTGTACGACTGACAAGGCTTTCAGATCTCCTCAGGAGCCCTGGCTATGGAATTTTGGCAATCATCGTTCTGAAGAGTTGTGTCAATTACTTCATCAGTGCTCTCGAGTGCTATACGTGTTCCCCAAGTCAATGATACTGTGCAAGGCCCGCTTCTATCGACAACATGATCAAGTTTGCTTGCCCCCCGAGTGGCTCGAGAGCTCGGTCTTCTTGCGCTTCCTTCAACGTTTTCATGGTAGGTCTCCGGGCCAATCAAAATCCGCCTCGACCATATGATACTCACGTGATGATTCCCAGTTCTCCAAGAGCATCTGTCTCGCGCGATGGATGGTGTTCCAGCGCCGCTCATCCCACAGGACATATCCCCACCCCCTGAACAGGTCTGGAATATATTCTCCGTAAAGATTGCAGTATTTCTCATCCCACATGAGAACGCATGCAAATGGTGGTCCACAAATAGTGAATACTTGCGCTATGCTTTCGTTATCTGAATCTGTTTCTCCATTCAAGAGCGCAGAGAAGTTCTCATCGCCTCTAAACGGTATGGGATCGCGTCGGCGCTCGGCCAGGTCCTTTTCGCAAAGGCCATTTACACCAAGAGATCTTCTCTAAGCCTGAACTACCAGCAAAGACACCTACAGATCCCAGTGATGAATGGCAAAAACATACCGTAACTGTCTCCATGGAGCCTCAGAGAGCCTTCGGGCTCGAAACGAAAGTCCACCTCATCCTCAAACTTTGGGTTGGGTGGCTCGGAATCCCACTCAGCCGCGGCGACTAGGTTGGTTCATATCTGCTCAATCCACTCGGAGACGCAATTCATTTCTTCGGCTTCCCAGGCGTCGAATTGGCAGAAGAATATGTGCTGAATCTCTTCGCTAGTAAATGATTGGTAGTGTTCGCTACCGAAGAGGTTGCAGAAGATCTGCCGCCGTCTTGAGAAATGGCAACGAATTGGATGAGATGTATCTTGAGCTAGGTCCAGTTGAAATCAGGCAAATGCAAGCGGGGCAGACGATTAATGACACTAGCTGTCAGCACGATCTGGCCCACGAGTGCACCTCGAGTCTCACTCGCCCAAGCAGAGGTGTAAGCAGGATGAGCACAAGGCATTGGTTTGTTAGAAGTGGTGCGAATTGTGGGGGGAACACCACAGCGCCGCAACTCCAAATAGGCATAAAAGTTGAACTGTCTGTGCTATTAATTATCAGAGTGTCCAGTACCAAGCGAGGGCCGATTGTTACGTGATTTGACGTGCCAGCGCCAGCGGACTACCCAACTTCATGCAGTAAGCAGCGCTGGTGGCCAACAGTCCCGGTCCAATGGCATCAGCGGGGTTCCGAGCAGATGTTGGACCAGTATTTCTATCTTGATCGACCCTGGGCATATCATTGAACAGAAGAGGCACGGGGCACTTGGAGAAACGCCATATGCGGCCGGGGTGCCAGAACTACAACGGTAAGGAAGGAGCGAGCTGAATGATGGGAAACACTACTTCAGACCGTGCCAGGAGATGCATTGTCTGAGGTATCATCATATCGTTCCGCAAGCCGCAATATTCATTCCCGGCGCATGAGGAGGCAGTGCAGGGGCTCACGCGTCTGAGACCAGCCATTCTGGGATGGCAAAGCAGGTTTTTTTCGGACCAAATGTTGTTGGGTGGCACAGTTAGGCAACCGCTCCAAGGTTGATTCTTGGCACTGATGCCCCTGATTCTGAAAACAAGTCCATCTCGATAGGGGTTTCTGGCCGGGTGCCAAAGAAACAGTAATTTGCTGGTGGGCGATAAAAGTTCCAGATATCGAAGAAATCTTCACTGAACATGAGTTTCAGCTAGGACATGTAGCGGGAACACTGTCTGACTGTTTGGCTGTACGATCGATGCTCACCGTGGTTGCTTGCGTTAACATGCGCCTAACGGTGGATCCGGGAATCTGACGCACTACCACATGAATTTTGCGGAACCAAAAAATCATGCCTCACGAAGTAGATCCACAAGCCTACAGCGCACCGGCAACAGACTTTGTGAGACTACAGGATAGGCAACGGTCCCACCTACGTTTCTAGCTGGCTCGAACAGAATGGATGCAGCAGTTTGCAACCTTGGGAAATTCTGTCAGACCAAGGACTTCAGCCTCATTCATTCGTTCTGGTTACGCGGAAGATGTGTTCGAAACAAAGAAACGCTAAACTTTCACATCAATCATAGTCTATAGCCTCCATCTCGCTGACAAAAAAATGCACCTGCAGCACCTGGCCTTGAGACTCTTTTATTCATCAAATTTTGGTAAGAACCAGACTCCAAACATCGTATACGCACAATCCGACTTATTCCTTCACCTACCATTTTTTAACAACTTCGGTCCGTGCCGGTTTTATCACTGTCGAGCACTGGCAGAATCGATCAGTCTAAGTACGTGATGTAGAAGGACATGGGCCCCAACTTTATTGAACTTGATCGACGAGTCTCTGCGCCACTCGTGGAAGCGCCCATCTGGTTCTCTGTAAAATTGTTTTTCTTCTGCTGGGTATATAGATGGTTCGATCATTGAGCCTTGCGAGATCGCTGTATCGGACAGCTCTCGCACCTGTGTTCCTGCAAAGTCTTAGCCTCTAGAACCAGATCGATTTGTGCACAGCAATGAGACAGTGATAGTTCACGTACCGGTTGGCCTTAACCAGGAGTAGCAGTGTCGCGAAATTTCAATCAGTGCACCCAGGGCAAGCACATAGATGACTTTCGATCCTAGTAGTGTGATCAAGACAGGGAACGGCGAAATGAAGCCACTGCGAAGAGGTACGAGACTTGACATGATGCGTCACCCCAAATAGAAGATGTGTCGTTTCTCTTTCTCACGAGAATCATTCATGCGAATGAGGAGGAGTTTGGAGGAAAGGAAGTGTCGGGCTTGCCTGGGAGACGCCGCCACTTTAAATAGTCCTCGGAAACCCGCTCGAACAGAAACTGCCCCACACCCTTCCGACTTTTTCTACTTCACAAACGTTTAGAATCTTCCAGTATAAATAAAACAAAAAAAAAAGCAGCTGTTTCCGTCAAATGTACTGTAAGGAGTGGCCATTGTAACCCTCCTGCAGAGCCGCCCGGACGAAGGTTGGGTGTGCTGCCTAGAAATAATTGGACATCGATCTCCGACTGGAAAACAGAACAACCAACAGCATTTGCACAGCCAATCACTTGCTTCCGACCCTGACCACATACCCCCGGTTGGTTTTGATATAACCATTCACGCATGACCAATGAGGCGCAGATTTCTTCTCCTGGAGGGGTGTCCCACATTCAAGATTTTCGAAGAGGGAATTGTGCCCTCGCTCCTGTCTTTTCTATTGTCGTCTTCCTGTCTCCTCGTCTCTCGCACTCCCCGTCCTCTCGTCTCATTTTCCCTCTTTTTCCTTTCTCTCAAAATCGCTGTCCTCCCGCGTCTTCCTCTCCTGGTCTGCTCGTTTCCGCTTCTTTCCCGCTCACCTCTCCCATCCTCGCGTCTCCTCTTCCTTTCTTCTCTTCTTCTTTTTGTCTTCTCGTTTGAAATTGCGTTCCTCTGAGAGGTGTCTGTTCATCATGGCATCTCTAATCAATCCAACAGCAATCCCCTCTATCACTGACCTGCGAAAGGAACTCGATTACGGTGACCAGCAGTCATCAAGATGTCAAGCCTTCTACGACAGCGTTCGGGTTTTCCGAAAGACATTTATTAGCAGTCAAGGATGGGACGGTAGCTCTATCCATGACTGGAAATCTAGAGAACATCAAACCGCTCTAGGGGAGATGGTTCGATCATATCTCGAACTTCACGGAAATGGAAGAGTATTCTGGCCCGACGACAATTCACAGAGCCGCGCCAACAAATACAAGTATTCAACTGATGGTGCACGGTAAGAACGTTCACTCATTTAGGTACGTTAACAAGCTAATCATCTTCCAGGATCAAGAGAATCATGCGGCAGCTTTTCTGGCGATTAAACATTCAGCAACATCGAAACATCAAATACAAGAAGAATAAGGACATGGCAGACGAAATGAAGGCAAAAGGGCAGGCGAAAAGGGGACGAAGCCCCAGTCACGACCTCGGGATAGATACAGATGTCGTCGTCGATACGTCCGCCAGTCGTGATGCTTGCGGGACGCCAGGCACTCCAAGGTATGATTCACGTCTTTATTTTTCCACCATGATTCTTTGTCTCACAGGCCTTGCAGATCATCGACAGTCATCAACCTCACTGACTCACCCGTTGGTTCCCACACTGGTGTCATGAATCCAGATCTGCGCGAGACTCAATCACATCCGACAAACGAACGGGAGATCAGCAAAGATCTATACCGTGTCCCTGACAGCCCAGACCCGCACATCCTGCCTCAACCGGTAAGTCTAATTCGGCTTCGGCTCGACTCTTCTAGGGCATACACAATCTCTCTGACCTTCTGACAGGATCAACCCACATTTGCAGTCATGTCCACAGGTATTGGAAGTGATGGTCGCCAAGTCGCCCCCGTTGCCAACATGGAGCCATTGACCAAGGGGCCGAGAGGTGACACTACAACCTCTACCCGTCACATGTCGTCAAAGAGAGCCGGAAAACAGCCTGCTGGTCCAAGGACAAGTAGAGTCTCACCCCGTAAGCGGAAGCTGCGCAACATGACCGGTCGTGCGACAGAAGAGGAAGTTTCGGTAGCGCTTCAGTCTCCGGGGCGCAACCCTAGTCCAGAGGTTGTTGTCGAAAACATTGCTCCAGCTGAAACAAACAGCGCGGTCACTTCTGACATCTTACCCCCTTGGACTCAAAGACCAGCAAACCGGTTCAGGGCCACTGTGAGCGGGGTGACAGATGAAGACGTATCTGTAAACGGCTTTATACATCAGCTGAACACGGAGCCTGGGCTTGACGCAACCGAACCAAGCAACAGTACCAACCATGCGGGGCCTTCGACAAAGGTGACGCGGGCTGAGGCAGCTCCTCAGCCCTCAATTGAGGTGGAGTCTGTCACAAGGCAGTCATCTCCAGTTTCTCTGTTCACCTTGCTCGCCGACGTATTCCCGCCTGAAGGCAGGAAGGTGGTTGATGAAAGGCCCGCTGAGAACAAGGATGCACCCCAGGCGCCGCCGGTAGGGCCAGCCCGGGTCGAGTTTCTGTATCGCGTGGTCTGTCGTTATCCCGAGCACCAAAGCTTTTCCTGGAAGCCAGAGGGGAGCTTCCGGAGCAAGACGCTCTCCAGGCTGGAGGAGGAGCTTCCAATACACCTGGAATGGTCTCAATTCCAGCACTTGCACTTTCGGGTGACCGCTCCGAACGCGCGAGCCGAACACTTGGTCTGCCGCGGCAGGGAGGATCAATTTGATGCTTTGAAGCGACACCTCGTTGGTTTCATTCGAGACTGCATTGCGGATACACCGTGCGTTAAGACGGTGTTGGTTGAAATTGACATTGAGCCATTAGCAGACGTGAATTCGGTTAGGAAATCGACGGACAGGGAGGTCATGGATTTCGACTGGTAGCAGAATTTCATCGGGACTGTGCATGTACAGCATGTTTATGCTTGAAGACTTTTCAAAGGGGAGAAACATCGACTGCTCTTAGATCACAGATTTCGAATGAAGGGTCATGCTTAAACGCGATCACTCTGTCCAATGCGTGTCCGGCTTGTATTTCTTGCTTTGCGGCTTGCTTTGCGGATGGGTCTTACCGAAGAAATTCGGATTTTTCAGATCCTGCGATACGCTTGCCCCTGGCATCACAATCGCAGTTCGCAAAGTCTTCCCTCAAGTTCGTTATGCTTTAAGGGGGTCAGAGTCCCGTGTAGTCTGCTGCATCTCACGGCAATAATCTCACTGCTTAACAGTTTTTCTGTTTTCTCTTTTCTATCCTTTTCTTCAGCAAGCATAACAAATCATCAATCTGCTACCGCCTAATTTGACCGTAATGTCTGGTCTAGCACAAGATGCAGGCGGCTGTCAGCATCCCGATACCCGTTACCTAGACGCAAGCCCCATGGTGCAGTAACCACATTCCAGCCCAGTTCCAAGCAAGACATGCTACACTTAAGATCGCTTTACGTTAGGCCCCCCCCCCCCTTTTGAATATTTTTCTTTTATCACATCAGCACCTTCAATTCTTAACCTGATGTAAAGTCTAGACTTAAGCGCAGCTTAACAAGAGGTGTGCCCACAGATTAATAAAATTCATAATTGTAATCTAGTATATGAATTGTAGGGGGTACGTAAATTGGTCTTGGGTATATGAATTGGATGTGGGTGTGTTGGGTGTGGGTGTGCTAGGTGTGAGTATATTAGGCGTGTAATGTATCTGTGTACTACGCCCACTTCCGAACCTCCTAGGAGTGAGCCAGCATCAATGGTGTGAGGCGGCCAACTAAACCCAGACGCTTGCCCTCAATCTCTGAGGTGGCCACAATTTTGCATCATTTAGTTCATTGCAGAAGGCAATGACTCACTTCGCCATATTCAAAGCTTTCGCCGTTCGGGGCTCCTCGAAGTGTGTGGTTCACAGAAACAACACATTAACCTGCATCCATCCACAGACCTCTTCGTTTCTATTACATCTAAGCCCCTCAGCTTGTGTCATTGCGATTTTCAAGCAACAAAGCAAAACAAGTTTTACTTACAAAACTTGGCAATCATGGCTTTTATGGGATTTCCCATCGAGATCAGGGAACCCATTCTGGAGCTGGCGCTCCTCGTCGACACTACGGAGCCGCCTAACGACGCCATAAACCTGACACGGGAACTGAGGAAGGTGCCGCTTGAAGACGACGCCACAACCGGCAAGGGCGGTTCAACAATCACAGCAGGGGAATATACCCTCTTGGAAAAGACAAGCGGATGGGGTGGTTCTGCTTCCCTGCCTGTGTTCTACAGGCCAGGCACGTGCAGGGACACAGCGCTTCAACTTTTGCTGGTGAGCCGACAGATTCATGATGAAACGAAGAGAATTCTGGACAGAGAAGCAGATCACTCCTCGTGGAAGGCAGACGTGATGTTCATCAAGTATGTCGGTTTGTGGACGACTTGGCTGTCCGCTTCTCGTTTCTTGAGTCATGTCGACACTGTGCACGCCCAATTTCGATCATTCAATACTCCAGAGACTCTCGACCCGGCTTTCTTCAGGGACTACCTGTGGCGAGGAGGCTGCGGAGGGCCGCCTGTCGGTGTGTGGGGCTTCTATGATCTCCTGATGGGCTTTCTCGAAGGGATTATCGGACCTTTCCCTCGAAGGAGGGAAATCGACGGCCCAGAAAGCCACGGAGACCAGCAAAGGAATGACGCCCGCGGGATCACTGTCGGACGGCTTGTTCTTGACTTTCTCTCGTCTACGGAAGAGAACATACTGCCTCTCAACTCCAACCCACCGGGATTCTCACAAATCATTTCTACGCGGTATCTAGATCCTGCGCTACCAGAGCAGAAACTGGCAGCCCTCGCTCTTGCGAGATTCTGCGCCAGTCACTTGGGAATCCTTATGCGACCACTTCTGGAGGATGTCGATTTGAGCGAAGGGTTGTTTGAACGGGTCGGAGAGATATTGATTCAAGTCGATGGGGAGCCATATGAGCATTTCGACCTCTCAGAGATCCTCGTGGAACTGTCATGGAGAAAAGAGGAGCAATGGGAACCCGGTTACTACAGGCTGGCACTTGTCGATGGTGCGTTTAAATGGAAGGAAGAAGTTATCGAGAGGCGGCGGCGCGCGGGATCCAAAGTCGCCGGGCAGCTTGACTGAGACGGCCCAGGAGTCAAGGAGACAAGATCTGGACACTGCAGAAATTTCGTGGAATGTGAGGACCACGAAGCTGTGTTAAGTCTCTACTCTTCCGTACCGAGGCATGGCAGTGTGTTTTGAAGGTCACATATAAGTAAGTGGCAATGAAGACCTCGAAAGTAATACACAGCTGATTGGCTCCCAGGCCCGAGAAGTGCATTAGCCAATAGTCGTGTGATGAAGTTGTTCGAGTTTGTTCATGTACGATGATATTACCCTTTTCAGTGTTGAGAAAACTGGAGACTGCCACCACGACCACATAGTGTCATTATTCATTATACCAGGATCGAATTCGCAAAGCGCGAAATGCCCCCACCATTCACTGGCACTCAACGCACTTTCGACCACGAGACCGTGCAACAATTCCAACTGTGATTATAGCCTACATCTCAGCGACAATTCGTGTTCCAGGTAGTTCGGACGGTCCAGTACGGCCGTCAAGCTCCGAAGTGCCAGTCTGATACTGGCGTTGCTGTTCTTGTTGCTGCTGGTCGTGTTTCGTAGCCTGGTCTGCACCCCAGGCGTTCTACAGGGCTTGAGTCTTCCCATTTTGCCGTCTCCGGCGTATCAAAAAGGCAAATGCCACCCCCGTGGCTATTACTGCTATCGCATATCCGACGGCGATGCCGGCTATGGCGCCTGTTGAAATCCCCGCAGGTGAGCTATTGCTGTCTGCACTAGCGCTTTGGGATGTCGTGGAATGGAACGTTTCTGAGGTCGATGCCGTCTCCAGATCCGTCGATTGCCAGTTGATCTGAATCATCGGTGCCCATACAGTAAATGAATCCATTGTCTTTGTCGAAGTAACCTCGGCAGTTGTTACGGCATTGACATACGGATATGTCATTACCGGATTCTCTATCAAGATGTCCTCGCCATTGATATGCGACTGCAGCTTATGGCGGCATTCTCCGTGTTAAAGAAGCATGTGAGCCCTCTGGATGGAAGCACAGTGTCCCTGATTAGCACGTCGCATACTGGCCTGATATGGATTGGTGTTGAAAACTTTACTTACGGTGGGCAGCACCCCACAGCCGTCTCTCCTTCAACCATCTCATATTGTACAGGCCATTCAAGTTGCGCGTTGCCACTGGCGGTAGCCGTACAGGCGCCGGTGTAGCCAGATGGGCAGACAATACCAGGTGAGTAGAAACCCCATCTCCCAAATGCAACGGATGGGTATGGAACCCCCGCCGTTGTGGGGGGCCAGCACTTTGTCACATCTACCTGTATGATTATGCAACCGATAGTTGAGTACCAAGGGAAAAACAGGCAACGTTACAGAACAAAGGGGAAAGGAACAGTAGGTTAGACAATTGCTCTTACATGGCCATATGGGGAGTTAGATTTACAGGAATGCCCCTGATATCCACGCGAACCACCCCAGGACGTTGCTGGGATAGCAACATACCCGCACCAGGCGGGCGGTGTGAAGGTAGTCGTAAGGGGACCGAGGACTGTACGCGGCTGGCCCAGCGTAGAGCTTGTCGTCATTTCGAGGGTGTGAATTATGAAGGATATATCGTACTAGGATATATCGTACTAGTATTAAAATTGCTTACTTACTTGGGTGGACGTGCGAGACGGGGATACAACAGCAGAATGGATGGGAAGAATCGCTAAGATGAGACTCTAAAAAGTCGAAAATATAGTAGACGGCGTAAGATTGTAGAAGGTCGAAGAATCCTCACACGCAATATTGGGGAGTACCATCACAGCGAGCTCCGCTGTAATGGTGGCCCCCAATTGTGCAGCACACTGAGAGCGGCTGGCCGGCCAGAAATGACCCAACTACGGCCCCCTCGGAGTCTATATTCGGTGCTGAAACACTCGCTTTTCTTTTATTGGAAGCCGCTCAGAATTTTTAAGCGTTTGATCAACTCAAGCTGAGGAGGCCCCCGGGGGCGAGAGACTTGCAAGCGGGCGAAGGAGGTCTGCAATAAAGAGGCGCAGACGACCACCGCGCTGAGATTGGGGGCTGGGGACACTAGCCTTACGAACTTGCGTGCCTGCTTAAACCATTTGGCGATTTCCCATATCTTGCTCTATTGATTCACCACCTATTTATTGAATTATAGCAGTCATCCTACCTAAGTAAACTGTAGTGACTCGCTCCCCCCTCACCCCCTCACCCCGAGGCAGGGTACGCCCACCCAGCTTCTACAGTACGCCCACCCAGCTTCCAGCGTTGGCCCACCCAGTATAACCAAATTAGCTACACATACTTCAAAACATAAGTACACCTCAAGAGCTAGCTTTTCAAAGCTATAGCTATCACATTATTTATATAAAATAAATATTTTAAATATTTTACTTTAAATATATATTTATTATATATTAATTAATTTTATAATAAAGTTATAAAGTAAGTTAAATATTATATAAAATAAGTAATAATAAAGTAAATAAGTTAATTTAAAATTATAAAAAAAGTTTTTTTTATATTTTATATAAGTATAATAAATATAAATTAAATATATTATATAAAAAATAATAAAATAAATATAATAAAGTAATAAAATAATGATAGCTTTTAAGATATATTTATATTTTAAAGTATATATAGTTAATTTGGTTATATTAAGTGGGTTAACACTAAAAGCTGGGTGGGCGTACTGTGGAAGCTGGGTGGGCGTACCCTGCCTCCCTCACCCCCCTCCTGGCATCAAAAAAAAAAAAAAAAAAAAAAAAAAAAAAAAAAAAGAAGGGGAAAAAGAGGAGGGGGTTGGGGGGGGGGGGCAGACGAAAAGAGGCCATTCTAGAACCGTGATTAACACAAAAGCATTTGCACAGAGAATACAGAGATTTGCATCTGCAAAAAAGGAGGATACAACGGTATACCACTCGCGCCACACCTAATACCCACACACCCAACACTTACACACCCAATACCTGTACACCAAACACACCCAATTCGTATAGCTAAATTTTATACGTAGGACTAATTAAATATGCTAATTGGGTATGTAGATTAGGCGTTGGGGGTGTGTGAATTGGGCGTTGGTGTTGGGTGTGGGTATTGGATTTGCTGGCGATGTTTTCGTGTACTCTCTGTTTTTGCAGGTGCGATTCTCTGATTTCTACGTAGAAGTGTGCTGTAAACAGTATTAACTTACCCAACTGTTGACAACGTTTAAATCGAAACAAGCTTTGACTGATGCGACCGCTCTCATGCATACAGGAGGCTTTTCGGCGGTGTTGAATATGTGGATGAATGATTCCCGATGTGTGGGGCAAGATCTCCTCACTCCTCACTCCTGCCTCACCACTCTTCAAGTATCACATCTCAAGTGCCCGGCTTGGCTTATGTTGAAAGGGGGCAACACCCAGGTACATGTTCAGGTTCGTGGGCAGGGTATAGGAGAAGCCGAGAAGACCTGGCCAGTCTCAGCTGGATTCGTTATGAGGATGACCGAATCCCGAAGACTGACGGAGTACCGTATTTGTAAGTTTTGTCTCGGAACAAACCCCGAGGCAATGATAAGCTTGTTGGCTTTGGGGGTCACTCAAAAGCTTGGTGCCAAGTGTTTTAATGTAGCGTATCTGGGAATTCTCTGCGTCCGCGCATGTCGACACTGCTGTCAACATTCTACTGCTAGATGACGAGCCTCGACTGCTGAGGGACTGCAGTGACTTATGCCTCTGAATGTGGGTCGGTTTGCGCTGTGGCTTCGTCCGAAGCGCCAAGGGATGCCATGTGATAGTGGATCTGCTGCCCCAGGTAGACGAGTGACACGCTTTTTTTGCCTCAGACGGCAACTTCCAGCTTACGACAATCTCGCTCTCGACAACACGGCCACAGAGTGTGCCCCTGGATTGATCGTTAAACCGACAACAGGGCTGAAGCCTGCGCTGTGGCAAATGTCATGAGAGATAGGATGAACCCGGAAAGAAGTAGCCACTTCCGAAGAACTTTGACCGAGAAGAAATTTGAGAAGTTACCTTCCCAGTAGCGACGATTTGAGGCGGAACTGCACGTCGGACAGTGTTATTCGCATTTGGACTCCTGCCACTGCCAACTTGGTGGATATTTACGAATTTATACCGGCTCAGCATTTCTTTTATAGTCATTGTTGAGCGTAGGACGGCCAACTAGAATGCACACTGTCATGCACAAGCATCCGTGTTTATGAACTGTACAGATTGTACATCTGGCACAAAATCTAATGGCTGCACATGTTGTCTCGCGATACTGGTGATGAGCAGGCTGGCAGGTTCGTGAATGACAGCAGTAGAATGTGTCCACGAATGTTCTCCACAGAGCCTCATGGTGATTGAGCTTGGCGTCTTGGCAGACAAGACCTGTTTTCCGGCATGTGGGCACACTCGGGTATGTGGTTTCTTGTGGGTCGAGGAAAATCCCCGGCTCCGACTCGCGTAAGTCGGCGATTTTGTCCCACGGCAACAAATTCCGAGGACTGACAGTCAAGAGTGGGCAGACATACGTAGGAACATGAAACAAGCTGGATGCCATGTCGATCACCCTTCTGCCAGCCCCATTGCTCGCACGCCGCGGCCAAGGCATCTCGGGGAATGGCGTCCTGAAGGTCCCCCGCCCCCGAACGGCCGAAACTCAGAGACAGAAGTCGTCAAAAATCAAGAAAGAGCATCCTCGCGTGGATCATCATCCCAGCAGCATGTAGGCTATTTGACTCCTATTTTTCAGGGCCCTCAATCTCAGATTCACAATAATTCATCTCTGCCATTCAATTCCTTACGCAAAACCCCAGTCCTCTCCTTTCTACCTCCGTCGCTTGCGCGCTTCCACCAATCGAGCCCCTGGTGGCATACGTACGCCTCCCCACAATTCCATCATTTTGTGGCCAAGGCTCGAGCCACGCCTCGATCCGGGCGCGAATCAGACAAGCGTTAGCTTCATTGCATAAATTGCGGGCCCCCGGGAGCGCAGACGCCAGCCTTCGCGACGACTCGTCAACGAACCACTCAAAGCCGGGTTCGGGCGACCCGCCAGCAAACGATGGCGTTTCAAAACAAATGAAGATGGACGCGAGGCTTGGTCACCACATCGGCCCAGATGCGGACAAGCATGTTTCAATGTTTGCACTTGCGCATCCCTGCCTTTGGGTTTGTCGGCACAGTTAGCCATGATGCTCGATTCTTTGCTGGCAATTCCCACAAGTTTCAAGTTTCCATGTCCAATGAAAGAATTGCATGGAAAACCTGCAGAGCCCCCTAGAGGGAACACGCCTGTATTGGTTGATGCTACTGGAACCTGGCTAGTGACCTTGGAAGCGGGTGATGGCTGAGAGAAAAAAGAGAACTGTCGTCCGTGACTGTTCGGCCCTTTTGCAAACACTTCATCGTTCTGCGAGTTGCTCAAGCAATGCAGCCTGCAACAATTCCCTTGGACTGTCGACATGCAGGGCTCAAAAGTCGCAAGCAGGCCAAACGAAATCAAGGGTGAGATGGCCTTGACAGAGATGGTGCCAGCAGGCTGGATCTCCGCAGGGTCTATTCACGCCACTTTCCCTGCCTCCTGCAGCTCCTATGGATACCCGGAGTCAGCATACGCCCACCCAGCTTCTACAGTACGCCCACCCAGCTTTCAGCGTTGGCCTACTTAGTATAAGGAAATTGGCTATATACATTAATAAAACATAAATACATCTTAGGAGCTAGCTTTTTAAAACTATAGCTACCCCGTTACTTTATTACATTTACCCCGCCATTTTTTACGCAATATATTCAATTCATATTTACTATATTAATATAAGGCATAAAAAAAAATTTTATAACTTTAAGTTAGCTTACCTACTTTATTATTACTTACTTTATATAATATTTAACTTACCTTATAACTTTATTATAAAACCACTTTTCACCTACTTACTTATATATTTAATTAACCTACCTATAAAATAGCGCCTATTTCTTTTTATCTCCTTAAATTAATTATTTCATAGCCCTTATCTTTAAATACCATTTCACCATTAATACCCTTAAACTTAACCTTAACATAATTATAAATAATTAAGATAATAACCCAAAAATAATAATTTAAATATTTAAAATATTTATAATATATTATTTTTATCCTTTAAAATAATTATAAATATCTCCTAAATATAGCTTATAAAATTATATTTAAATCCAAATAACTTTATTATTTACCTATTAAAACATAATTTAATAACCATAATCCTTATATTAATATTTATAAAATAAAGCATAATCCTTATCTTTAAAATGCACTTAATATTTAAACTAGGCCATATAAATATATAGTTATAATTACGCAAACTAAAAAAGACTTACCTTGCTATTAAATTACTATTAAATATATATTTAATAGCAAAGCAAAGTATTATAATAAAAGAATAAATAAGATTATAAATAAGTTTATTAATAACTTTAAATAGTAAGTTAAAGAAGCAATAATAATTAAGTAAAAAAGGCTAAAAAAGCCATTAATTTTACATAAAACAAACTACTTATTTAACTTTATAATTAAAAAGGATATAAGCACTTTAAGTAAATATACTTAACTATATATTTTATATATATTTATTAAAATATATAGGTCTTTTCTATATTATAAAAACCTTTTCCCTATATAATTATTTAGCATTTAAAACCCTTAAAGAACATTCCTTTATTAAAACTACCTTCCTACCTTATTATTAAGAATAATATAATATTTAGCTATAATAATATTTATTAAATACCTTTATTATTTACTTTCTTTACATAATCCCATATAAATAAATAACCTTTAAGAATATTAATAATTAACACAAACTACTTAATAACCAAGATATTAAGGGCCAGCTATTAATTAAACGCCTTATTAATAATTTAATTAAAAATAGCTATCCAGTTAACCTATTAATTAATGCAAAACATTAAGTTAAGCATATTATATTTTATCTTATAAAAGCAATATAATTTAAAAGCCCTAATAACCCTTCCTTTCTTATTATAAATGCCACTTATAATACCAATCAATATAAACTACTACTTATTCATATAGTTAAGATAATACCTTAGTAATACCTATATACTTACTTACTAGCCTTAATAAGCAGCTAAATAATTAAAGATTTCATTTAAATGCTTAAAACATTAAAAAGCCATAAAATTAACTATAACCTTTAAATAATAAATATTAAAATTATTAAAAGTAATGCTATTTAAATAATATTTCTATAAGCATAAATTATTATATATTAATAATATCTCCTTTAGGCATTTAAATGCAATGTTTATATTACTTAATATATTTTAAATAATATAATATTTAAGGAAATAAAGGCAAAGTTCCTTATTATAATTAATGCTATTTATATTAGCAACTTTAAAAAACTTTAAAGCCTATTTCAATAAAAGTAAGTAAAGGTTAATAAGGGCGCAAAAGCCATTTATTATATTAACAAAACTTAGCTTAATTACTGCTAATAAAGCATCTATTAAGCATACTTCCTATATATAATACACTTTAATATCCTTTTTATATTTATTATAAAGAGTTTATACCGCTACTTAAAGACATAGCTTAGCTGCTAAAAACGCATATATGCAACCATAGTAAACGCCTTTCTCTATTTAATAATAGCTTTATTTTAAAGGTTTCAGGATATTTTAGCTAAGAAGTTAAAAATAGCATTAAGCATATTACTTTATTTCCCTATATCCTTAGCTAATTTATTATTTATAATATTTTAAATTATAAGTAACCTTTCTATTAACCATTATAACAAGTTAAAAAGTTTAAATTAACTTAATATATTATGCATAAAATTATTTTAACATATTATGAAATGCTTATATGCTTATAAAGTTAACGCTATAATGCAAAAGGGTAAGGCGTTTTACCTAACTAACTTTCATTCATATTAATATTAATTAAAACCCTTTATATAATAATTAATATAAGAATTTATCTATTAGCTATAACGTTATATTACAAAGCCATCATTATATCCCTAAAGGCTTTCGCTATTAAAAAATAATTTAATACTATAAGTTAATATTAAAGATCCTAATAAGCTTATTAATTTTAAGCTTAAGCCTATATAAGAACTATACTTTACCCCTCCTTTATTAAGTAATTTATTACAAGATATAAGTATTTTTAACTATCTCCCTATTAGCAATATTACCCTTAGGACTAAGCTAAATAATCTATCCCCAATCCCACCCCCAATCCCATCCAACCCTATTAACACTGCATATACCCCCTTAAATAAAGCTAAGCTTAATGCTCCTAAGCTTAATCCTAATTAACATGCCTATATAAGCGTAAAAATAAACGCTAAGCCCTTTAATAAAACAGAGCCCTTTTTATTATTAAAGAAAAAAAGAATTAAATAAGCTAAGAATAGTTTTAAAAAGGCAAAGGCAAACCATTATATTTATAAATTAAATGCATTAGCTGCCTTAATTAAGCGGCTATTAAGCTAAAATAAGGCAGTAAAAAAAAAAAATAACCTTTAAAAAGAAATATAAGCAATGCCATTAGCCTAAATATAAATACATAAATCCTATTTATTTAAGCATATCGTTAGTTAAGATAGCATAAGTATTATTAAATCCTATGCTTAATCTTAATAAATAAAACTTAAAGTATAGCTTTATATTAAGGCTTACTTAAAACATTAGCTTTTTAAAAGAAATAGCATAAAGTGCATTAAATATAATAAAAATAAGTAACTTATTAAAATGCATATCTTTATACTACTTAATAATATTACTATTATATTTAAGCAATATGCTAAAGCTTATTTATTAATTCCATTTACCATTTCCTTTAAGCATTTTAAAGCACTCTTTATTACCCATCCTTAATCTCCTAATGCTTTAGCTCCAAACCTTGCCTCTTAACCTTATAATACTAAATAATCATTTAGCCCAAGCCTTTTTAAACTAAATAATATATAGAAAGTATATTAAAGTAGCTATTATTAATTATAAACTGGATTAAGCTTAGTAATATGCTAAATAAAGCATATTTAAAAGACTTAATAATACATAATATAAAAAGAGGCATAAGCTTCATTACTAGCCCATAACCTATGCTAATATAATTTGCATTAGCTGGCTTATAGCAAATTAAGCCCTATTAAATAATTTATTAATATATAAAAAAAGCCTAATTATAAGAAATATTATAAACTATAAGTTAGTTAGCTAAATTAATAGCAAGAAATATATATAGCTAAATTATATAAAAAGTAATAATAATATAAATAATAATAAGTATTATAAGGGCTTAAAAGAGTTTAGCTTTATGCCTTTAATTAATAAGATTATAACTAAAAAGTAAAGATAAAGCGGGTTTATTATTAATAATAATATGTTATTTTATGCAATTTAAGTATAAAAGATGCATAATTATACTTTATTTATTATAAATCTTAATAATTAAATCTTTAAAAAGATTTAGGAAAAGTTTAAGGTAAAAAGGGATTAACTATTTTATAAAACTTTTTACTTTAATTAAAATTAATAAAAACATTATATTAAAAAGGGTATATTTCTTAATATATTAAGAGAGTTAGGCAAGGAATTTATATAAAATTATATTATTATTAAGGGTAATTCCTAAGCAAAAAATATAGCATTATAATGTTTAATTAAATACATAATATATATATATAACAATTCTTAAATAAATCTACCCAATATTAATATTTTAAACTATGCTATATTTATCCTAAACTTATTTAATATTTTTAAGTACATTACCATTAAGGCTTTTAAGCTTACTACTTATAATATAATTCATCATCTTCTATTAAGAAATTTACACCTCTTAAGTTCCTTATTCCATTACCTTTTAATTATGCATTTTACTAAGATCCTAATTAATATCCTTTTTATATTATTTAATAAGCTAATTAAGCACGCTATATTTAAGGGTATAAAGATTATTATTAAGTACTCTTCCTCCTTAAAATAAGCAGCAAAAGCAAGGTTTAGTTTTTCTTTTTCCTTATAATTATAAGATAAGCCTTAGCATTTAATACTTAATTAAATATGCCATAATATATAAATATTAAAAGGCATAACTTACTTATTTAAACATTCTTAAATTCTCTATTTATCTATATTTATACTTTAGCTTATTTACTTTCTTTATATCCTTAATTAACATTATTAAAATGCCTCCCAAAGCTGCTAATAAGCCCACCTTTAAGGGCCCTACCATTGCCTTTAAGGCTTTTAAAAATATAAATGCCAATAAGACTGCCGTTTCTAGCAATAAAAAGCGCACCAAGACATGCAAAACTTACTTTTATATCTATAAAAGTGCTAAGAGCAAAGCATATTGTTTTTAAAGTAAGTATAATTTACATAATAATAAATTACTAATCCTTTTTATTTAAATATTTAGGCATTTTATCCCTATCCTTTTAAACTATTTTATTGCTATATTTATGCAAACCTTTTCTTTAATAAAAAAACTCTTTTATTATAGCAATAATAAACTTAATTATATTCATTTAGGGATTATTAAGTATTAATTAGCATTAATTAATATAAATAAAAGAAATTTAAAAATATATAGCTAGCATTATTTAGTATTAACTTATAAAATACTTATATCCTTAAGCAACTAAATTGCTACCTTTGCTTACTGCTAAGTATATTGCTTCTCTTCCCATTATATCATTATATACTTTCTTATAGCCTTAAGTTTTTAAGCTGCAATCTTAAATAGCTTTCTAGGGCTAACCTTAGTATAAGCAGGATTTTCAGGGTTATATTAAAATGCATTAAACTTATTGCCATAACTAAATACATTATCTAAGGGTAATATATTATTAAACTCATTACTATAGCTAAATATATTATCCAAGGGTAGCATATTAAAATTATCTTTTAAGTTAAATATAATAATCATTATAGTAAACTTAAGTTTCTTTAAAGAGGTATTATTAACGCTATTATGCTTATGCTTATCAACTTTCTAAATCTTATTACCTAAGATATTTATTACTTACTGCTTTTAATTAATGCTAAACTTTATAATTACTTGCTTTGCATTTATTTAATTTAAAAGGTCCTTATTAAATTTAATGCTTTAAATAAGCGCTTATAGCTAATTTTATATAACCTCATCCTTATTAATAAGGGTATTGCAATCCTATATAATAGGAATTACAAGAAAAATATACTTAAAACTCTTTATTAACTCCTTAATATTTATAAGTAGCTTAATAATCCTTAGGAATAGCTAAGCAAGCAAGCTATAAAATTTAGCAGTTATATGCATTGCATTTAATATAAAGTTTTAAATTTCCTTAGGATGCTAAATTTCCTAAATTATATAATAAAAGGGCTAAAATTATATAATACGCTATGCCTTATAGCAAGCAAGATTATAAGCAAGCTAATATTTATCTATCCAGCCTTAAAATAATAGTTAAATATTTAGCAACCTAACCTTCTTTATAGCTACCTTATGCTTAATTTAATTATAAGCTAAGTTATTTACTATTAAAATAACCTAAATTACTAACTTTATTTACTTTAGCTAAACTAGGCAGCTAATGTATTAACTAGTATAGCTAAAGCTTTAAGGCATTTACACTTAAATCCCATAGCTATATATATAATATAAGTTAAGCCTAGCAAAGCCCACTATAATATTCATTAAGAGCATATTAATGTTAAAGTTAAAGTTATTAAAGTCAGCAATAGCAATTACCTTTTCCTATAGAAATATGCCGGCATAAATAAATAATATACATAGGTTAGCCTTTTCCATTATCCCTTGCAAGATCCTATAATTAATTAGCAACTTATATTATATATATAATTAGCATTAATTAATGCAAAGAAATATAAAGGTATAACTAAATGGAGTTAACATTAATTAATATATAGAATTTAATAGGAAGTTGCATTAATTAATGCCAATTAATTAAAATACTTATAATTAAGCCTAAGGGGTTAATATTATAATAAGCATATGCTTATCCTTATTCGCTTATTAAGCATATAAGTAAAGCATATAAATTTATACTAAGGATTGGGCCAAAACGCAGCTAAAAACCGCTTTTTACTCCATTAGGATAATATTAAATGGGTTGGCGCTAAAGCTAAGCACCTATAAATATTCAAAGCCCTAATTGCTAATATTATAAAGCAAGGCTTTTAAATAAGCAAATCCTAACTAAAACACCTTACCCTTTTCCTTTTAATTCCTCTTTTTTATTACTTTGCAAGCCTTTATGCTAATAAGTTCATTATTAATTCTTAAGTCCTTTAGCATAACCTTATTTAACTGCATTACTACCTTATTTAAAATTTATAAGGCCTAAAAGCTAAGCAAATCCATAAACCTAATGTTAAGAATTTAAAGCAAGCCATTATTTAAGTAAATCCTGGTAACCTTATCGCTACCGCCAGCATCTTTAAAAATAAAGATTTCGCTGCTATAAGGAATAGCCATTATAATTTCTATTAGCTTAGCTTCTTAAATATTAACGGCCAAGTCATTAAAGTATGCATTTATAATATTATTTATATAGGGCTTTAAGACGGCATAACTTAACTCATAATACTTAATATAATAAGCAGGGATGCTATTATATAAGTAAACCAGCTATAATAAGCTATTTATATAATTTAACAGCTTTAAAATTATATCTATTCCCCACTATATACTTATGCAATCCAGCATACCCTGCATAGCCTTTCTGCTAATATTAATATTTATCACAATATTATACTGCTATCTAATAAGCAATAAGCACCACCACTTCCAGCCCCTAATAATAGCCACCTTTATTAATGCTTTCTTTCGCTTATTAAATATGCTTAAGTTGCCTAGGTACTTAAAGTATCCCATCTTAAAGTCCACTTTATTAAATGCATTACCGCTAAAGCTTATAAAAAGCGCTATATTTTCCTAAAATAAGCTGCTTAAACCATAATAATTACTAATATTATTAATAGCCAATATTATAAAAACTAATATAAAGCTTATTAGGTTTTGCTTAAACTTGGAGCCTTAATATAATAGCTTAATATTTAATTAAAGCCTATAAAATCATAATATATTAGCTTTGCAAAGGAAATAAGCTTTATTATAAATTATATAGCTTTAATAAAATTAGCAAGAATAAAAAGCTATCTTATAACATTTAATATATTAAATTATTATATTTTTCATTACGCCTATCTTTTTATCCAGGTATTATATTAATTAGCTACTTATAATATAATTAGCTAATAGCTTTACTTAAATGCTTTTAAGGATAAACTTAGCTAATTTACTATTCTTACTACCTTTATTAAGCTTATTAAGCTTATTATTAACATTAGCATTAATATTAAACTCTTTGTAATTTATAGCTTTAGCCTTAGCTATAACGCTAAAAATATAATTTAAGTTATTCTTCTTATTATTATAAGTAGCATTATTAAAACCTTTTATATTCTTTAAAATTAAATACTTCTTTATTATAGCCTTCCTTATAACTTAATCCCTAAGATAAGTATTAGCAACCGCCAAGTAAAAAATATTAATTTACTTCTTATTTACCGCAAGCATATCATTATATATATTATACTTTCATAAACCCCATTAATATAATTAATTACTTACATTTGTAATAAATATAATAATAAAAGTCTTTTCCATTAAGCAAAAGATAGTTATGAAATATAAAAATATCCAAATCTTTATTATATTTTATATAGTTAATTAATTATATATATATAAGTTAGCATTAATTAATGCAAAAATAAGCTATGGGTTGGCATTAATTAATGCCAATCCATAAAAAAACACATACTTAAGATAAGTTGCTATACTTTATAGCTATTTCTATTTAAATAAAAAGCTCCTTAATTATTATTATAACTACTTATAAGGCAGGCTTATAGCTAATATTACTCCTTAATCTATAAAAAACTTTTACATTAAAAGTATTAGCTAGAAAGTACTTATAAATCTCATTAAAGTACTGCTTAATAACATTAATAAGCGCCTACATTATAATAAGCCACATTTCATCAAAGCCCTCTTTAATAGCATTATTAAACATAAATAAGCTAGCCGCCTTAAGCTTAGCCTTGCACTTTAAAAAGTAAAAATACCGCTTTAAGAGCATAATTAATATCTTATCTATGCCCACCTTATTAACAAGGAGAACACCTCTTAATAGGCTATTTACCATTTAACATATAACAACAATATTTACAAAACCCTTATTAGCTAATATATAAATAAAGGGCTTATAAACTAAGTTAGCATTAATTAATATAAAGCAAGGGCACAGCTTTATACTAATTAATGCCAACTTAGCCCATTTAACTTATTAATAACTTAGGCCGCTATAAAATTAATACTATATAAGTTAATTAAGCTGCTATTAATATTATTACGCCAATTAATATATAAATTAATATATTTTGCATTACCTTTAGCATTTAACTTATATTATCTTAAAAATTTTAAGGCCTTAATAAAGTTAATAGCTATAAAAAATTAACTTAATATAAATATAAATAAAGCATAGCATTACTTAAAATCCTTATAATATTATTTATTTACTTAACCATTTATAAGTAAAGTGCTCTTATTAATTATTTATTATAATACCTTACCCTTTTACTCTTTTATAGCTATATATTGCTAAATACTATTATAACTTAAAAGCATTACCTTAAACTTTTTAAAGATATTCTTACCTTAAATAAAAATAATCCTTAGCTATATAAGCAAACCTTTTATATAAATCTCTTTAATAAAAGCTATAATAATTTAATAATTAATAAAAGGGAAGTAATTTATAATATTTATAATATTTTTATAATAAGCTATCTTATAATTAGCATTAAATTCTTAACTAAAAGTATTATATATATTAATATAAGTAAGGAAGCCTATATGCTTATATAAATTCGTAAAAACCTAATTTATATTAACTTACTTATCCTTAATTTTATTCCTAATAAAACCCTTTTTTAAGTATAACTTTACTTTAGCTTTTATATATTACTTTTGCAAGGTATATATCTATATTACTATAATTATAATTACCTTTTAAGCCTTATTAATAAGAATAACTTTCATTATATTATTTATATTATTAATAAGATATTTATTATAATGCTAAGCTTTAATATAAGTAAATTTATAAATAATTATCTTTTTATTAAGCAAGATCTTTAATAAAAGCAAATTATTTACCTTTTTCTTCCTTATCTTAATAAATATAAATTACTATATAGCATAATTATTATAATAAGCAATTTTATAAAATAAATCATTATATAAGAACTTATATAAGTACTTCTTACTAAGTTTATATTGCTTATATTGCTTAATTTTAATAGCGCTTAATTTAATATTAATAAGGCAATACATAAGGTATTGCAAAACTATAAAGTTAGTAATTATATTAATATTAATGCTCTTTAGCTAAGATATTATGCTTAAGTTATTATTTTAAATAACTAAGGCAAGCTGCAAGAAGTTATTAATAATAAGCTAAAAAATAGCGCGTTATTATAATTAACTAAAACTCCTTACAAGCTTATTAAATTACTTATTAACGTTAAGCTAAATAAATAAGTAACCCTAAAAGCTTAATCTCTTAATTTAGGTAATAATATTAAAGAAGATAAATACTATAATACTATTAGCTTATGCAATAAATATTAAGGGAGGCCGGCAAGTTAGCATTAATTAATATAAATATATAAGCATAACAACCCATATAAATCTTTAAAGAAAGGGGGAAGGGTTAAAATAAGAATTAGCATTAATTAATATAAATTATTGCAATAAAAGTTGCATTAATTAATGCTAACTATTTAATATAAGGTTGAATGGATAATAATAGGTGCTAATAAGGGAAACTTAAAGTTATCTTATTTAATGGTTTTAAATTTGCATTAATTAGTGCTAACTTAAGAACTAAATTAGCTAAGCACCATTTTTACTTTACCTTACTTATTATTATTTAGTGCTTATAAATATACTTTATAATTTTAAGGCTAAGAATCTTACTAAGTTTTATAATGTTTACTTTAATAGCCATTAAAAAGTAAAAGAGCATAACTTAACAGTATTACTTTCTAATCTATTCTTAGTTCTACATAGTATTTGCATTTAAGGGTACCTAAGGCTTAAGTTTAGTAAATTTTATAATATTATCTTTAAAATCCCATTAAGTTAAATAAACTACCTTATTATCTTTATTTTTAATCTTATAAATAGGCAAGAAGCCATAATTTAAGGGTAAATTATACTTTATTAACTAAATCTTCTTCTTAATAAAATTAACCTTTATCTTTTTAATAAGGACCTTAAGGTATTTAAATAAACTTAATAAAGCTATAATAACAAAAAGGTTATTACCATTATAAAATGCTTTAAATTATAAAATGCTATTACTCTTAACTAATTCACTATTTAAAACGCCGGCTAATTAAGTTGGTTTCTTAAATTTTAATACCTTAGCTAATTTCTTAGGAGCTTTTAAAGAAGGCATAGGCTCAAACTTATTAGCCTTAAAAGGTAATTAAGCAGCCAACCTGCTCTTTCCTTAAAGCTATTTATTAAGCAAACTAAAAGCTGCAGTACTACTTTAGCCACAGCTTATACTGCTACTATAGCTACTAATTCTAATATTCACACAGCCTTAGCTTAAAGGCATTAATAGTTCTATATTAAAATCCTTAGCTAGCTTATTAAGTATAATATTCTTTAAGCAATGGCTTAAGTGCAATATTACCTTTTAGCCTTTAAGCTTTATAACTATGGCCTTTGCTTTCTTAAGGCCTATATTATCATTTTATATTTTCTTAATCTTTAAATAATTAACATTAATTAATGCAATTTAGTTCGTATACTTATAAAATTAAAATAAAGAGCGAAAGGTATAAGGAAAAGGAAAGAAATAAAAGAAAGGTAGGAAGTTAAGGGTTTAAATATCCCTAAGGAAAGAATTCTACCGCCTTGCAAATAAATCTTCACTACCCTCTCCTAATTAAAAAGGATATTACGTAATTTAACCTATCAGCATTTATTTACTAATACTAAGTAAGGTTTCCGCTTACTTAGTAATTATTAACAGTATTAGCAATAAAGCCTATTTACCTTTATACCTTATATAAATTAAATAGTTTATTATCTTAATAATACTTCTATTAATAATTTTAAGTAATTTAATTTAATAATTAGCTTTAATAAATACAAAGAAATAATTTAAAAGAGTATTAATTAATATATAATAAGTATATATTTAAAGTAGAATACTTAAAACATTTGCTTTATATAAATAGTAGGGTAGCTATAGTTTTAAAAAGCTAGCTCCTAAGGTATACCTATATTTTAAAGTGCATGCAGCCAATTTCCTTATACTAAGTGGGTCAACGCTGGAAGCTAGGTAAGCGTACTATAAAAGCTGGGTGGGCATACGCTGACTTGGATACCCGCCGCTCCATCGCGGTAGTCAAGTACCCACCCCCGACATGATATGATCCCTCGCGGGATGTTTCGAGCAAATTAGAGGCAAGAAACAAACGCCCGAAGGTCTAGAATTCCGGGAGCGGCACGAGGCTGGACGGGGACTGCTGCTTGATTATCCACCGGGTCATACAGGATATAAGAGCATCACTCTCGAACCTCGACGTTTGTGTTTACTCTCATTCCTCATTCCGCTCTTCAGCCCAAACTTCAAGTCCTTCCAGTCATTTTCGAAGCTAGTCTTCAGGTTCTTTCTCTTTCTCGGTCCAGGCCAGACATTAATTCGCAAGTCGAAACTTCCAACGCCTTTCTTCCAACGTCTAAACCAGCAAATCACGCGAGTACTCGAATTCCAGCGCACACATACAACAGACAACAAAAGAAATCTCGATATCAAATCGAAAATCAATCAAAATGGTCAAGATCACCCCCCTCGTCGCCTCCATCCTCCTGTCCATGGTCGCCGCCCAGGGCCAGGCCCAGTTCCCCACCGGCACCGACTTCCCTGTCCCCACCGGAACTGATGCCATCCCCTTCCCTTCCGGAACGGATGGCTTCGGCGGTGGCTTCGGCGGCGGCTTCGGCGGCCCCGGTGGACACCACCACTCTGGTGTCCCCAGCGGCTTCCCCAGCGGCTTCCCCACTGGTGGATTCGGCGGAGAGGGCTTCGGACACCACTCCGCGGTGGTCCCCGCCCCACTGGTGGTTTTGGCGGCTTCGGCGGTGAGAGGCCCACTGGTGGTAAGTCTTTGACTAGTGTTTCGGCACCAATGTTTCAATGCTAATAATGAATTCAGGCTTCGGTGGTGGTGAGGGTCCTCAGCCCACTGGCGGATTCGGTGGCTTCGGAGGTGGTGAGTCCGGCGGCGCCCAGCCTACTGGCGGCTTCGGTGGTGGCTTCGGAGGCGGTGAGTCCGGCTCCCAGCCCACCGGCCCCTTCGGCGGCTCTGGCGCGTCTCCCTCCGGCAGCTTCGGCGAGTTCGGTTCAAGCAACTACGCCAAGCGCCAGGAGTTCCAGGACGGCGCCCCATCCGGCTTCCAGACCTTCACCCGCGGCCCTAAGCCCACCGGCTCTTTCGGTGGTGAGGGCGCCCAGCCTTCTGGCTTCCCTCAGGGTGGCGAGTTCCAGAACTAAGTCTTTGGTTCTTGGTTGACAAGCGTCCATTTCTTCGACCACTCCACGGATCAGGCACTTAATATTGAGACGGCGACTCGCTAAATCATCAACAAGGCGCGAAAGGGCTCGAAATTGGGAATACGGTGTTCTCGGACTTTTCATGTAACTATTTTTCACCTCAAGGTGACAGGGCAAGCTCACTTGAGATGCTCACACTTTGAAGATGCGACTGGCATATTTGGGTAACATATACAACACATTGGTTTGAACCAACCATATGCAAGCTGAACAAACGGGTGTAATGCATGTATCCAATATGGTCTGCTCTAAAATCCCGAAAGTGTCACGATGTAAGGTAGTAGCGGGTGCCACAGAGTGTGGCGTCGCATCTTTTGACAGAAAGGTATTCCACAGTGGATGAATGACGCATTCTTCTGTGACGTAAAGACTTTCTGCAAGCGCCGCTCCGCCTAGACATGATATTATCCATGAGACTCGCGGCAGCCGTATAGGCATGTGCTGAATGGTCATTGCATTGTTTACTAGGGAACGTGCTTTTCTAGGGGGAGCCATCCATGATGATCTCAGGGAGGTTTCCTTCTAATCAGGTTAGCAAGACAACTTGGAAGCCCACGGTCCTGGAAACAGACCAAACTCTCTATGCGTTTATTCCCGCAATGATCGGTAGACTCACCTGTAAGGAAGGCAATTTAATGCGATCTTTCTTAGATCGGTATCCAGACCCATAGAAAGGTGTATGTGTATTGGACATGTCACGTATCGAGGGCTGACATCATTGCGAAATCAAGCCATGAGTATCGTCATCGAGTTTGCCTAGGACCAACGCACAGAAATAGGTTGAAGTTCAAAGTAGAGAATGGATTACTCCATGCAGGTCTATCAAATGAAGTAATTAGACACCTCGATGTTGTGCATGGACTGGCTTGGTCCAAAGCAATGCCTCGGCTCAGTCCCATTTCGCCGTCTTGGTATGACGGTCAATACGATAGTGAAAGTTTCTAGGGGTCCAAAAGAATCAAAATTACCCTCTATGGCAAGGCGCACTAGGCGGCTACCCGAGTGGGAGAGGATGGACCCTGAGACGGGCACGCAACACTTGGGATGAAACGTCACAAGGCTGATCTGCACCGCCCAAAGATTGCCAAGATGGGAATCTGCTTTCGAGAAAGTTCACGTCATGCCTAAATCGTCAACAAAGCCATTCAAAATGATCAAAGCCAAACTGCCTACCGGCCTGGTCCGACATCAGCCAACGATGCTGGAAGATTCTGCGCCAGGCAATACCGAACGTTCACGAGCTGAATTCCAAGCCAACGGCTCAAGTATGGCGGAGGTCCGATGAACCCTGAATCAGAAAACCTGGCCTGGATCACTGCAAGTGCAGGAAACGACGAAGGAGATACGCCTAGTTCACATGCTTTGGGGAACATCTGAGGGTTACGATGCTCCTCCAGACTCTACCATGACGATGGCGCATTTGGGATATAAAATCCAGCCCTGCTCAGGTCTGAGGAAAGGTTATTGAAGACAATTGCAAAGCAAACTGCACAGATTGAAACTCTTCATCCATCAACCAAACTCAAATAATCCCTCAAACAATTTGAAATCTCTTCAAGTCAAAATGAGATTCACAACAAGCACCACAGCCCTCCTCATCTCCCTCGCCCTGACAGTCTCAGCGGCACCAACGTGAGTACCTCAGCACATTTCGCAGGCACAAGACAGCCCGTAGCTGACACAGTACCTCCTAGGACACTCTCAACTTCTCTCAAGAACCCACCAGAACAAGAAGTCCCAAGCATAGTCGGCGGCCCTCGAGCTAGCAGGCGGCATCACCTCGGACGCCGGCGCAGACAAGGTCGGCGACGCGCTCTCGGGCGCCGGGGACGCGGTAGACGGCAGCGACGCGGAGAAGAAGAAACCCCACCGCGTGCGGACCCTCAAGCGCGGCGACAAGGCAGACAAGGACGGCAAGAAGGAGGCGGCGGCGGGCGCGACGGGCGGCGCCCTTGAGCTTGCCGGGGCCATCACGTCTGCCGCTGGGGCGGACAAGGTCGGGGATGCGCTGTCGGCTGCTGGGGGCGCTGTTGATGGGAAGAAGGGTGGTGATGGCAAGGCCGGTGATGGTAAAGGGTGTGATGGAGCGGCGCATTAAACACGTGCGGCTGAGGAAACAGCGTTAACTGAGCATTCCAGCCGCTTGGAGAAGCGAATTTGGTTCTCATCTTGTATTATTAGTATGTTTCTCAAGTACTGCATACTGGTGTTGTCCATATCAGAACCAAGTGTACTATATCCCATCACAAACATCCTCCCACGTCAGACAAAAGCCGCCCCGTTGACATGAACAATCTGCCCCGCAACCCACGCGCTGTCCTTGCCGCTGAGGAACGCCACCACACTCGCAATGTCCTCAGGCTCCCCCAGGCGACCAAACGGGCTGGCCTTCTTGATGCCCTCCAGCATGGCCTCGCTCTTGCCCTCGAAGAACAACTCTGTCCCCGTCGGCCCGGGCGCGACGGCGTTGACGTTGATGCCCTTGGCGGCCAGGTCCTTGGCCATGATCCGGGTCATCTGCTCGACCGCGCCCTTGGTCGCGCCGTACAGCAGGTACGGCGGCGCCACCGTGCTGGCCTTTGCGATGCCGGTGCTGACGAAGATCACACGGCCGCCGGGCGCCATGTGCGCGGCTGCTTTCTATGGACGGGTCAGCATGTGGGATGTTCGGTCAAGCAGGGACGGGTAAGACAAACCTGTGCAAGGAAATACGGCCCCTTGACGTTCAGCGCAAAAGCCCTGTCGAAGTCCTCCTCTGTCGTGTTCCCAGTCGTCCTCATCGGCATGATCCCCGCGTTGGGGATGACCACGTCGACCCGGCCGAACCTCTCCACCGTCGCGGCGATCAGCTTCTCCACCCCCGCGACGGAGCCGACGTCCGCCTGCACCGCGAGCGCCCTGTCCTGGCCAATGGCCTGGACGACCTCGTCCGCGGCCGAGGCGTCCCCGGAGAAGTTGACGACAACCGAGGCGCCGTCTTGGGCCAGCCGTTGGGAGATGGCCCTTCCAATACCCTTGGAGCCGCCGGTGACGATGATGACCTTCCCAGAGAGAGACATGCCGCTTGCTGTTGGTGGTAATTGACTCTTTGCGGATTGCTGGATATGTCGAAATGTGTATGGTGCGTGTAGCGAATTCGCTGGAATGTAGTGATGGCAAGTCTCCGGCGAGATAACTACAGCTCGAGGAGAGCAAAAGAGGCACGTTCATATCATCCTCGTGCCACCGGCGCTAACACGCACCGGCCTCATCCAGCGCGCATTAGCCACCCTTTATCTCCAGTAAACGCGGTTCAGCAGGATGGCCGAAGGGCGCATCGCCACGTCCTGATTGCTGATCAATGGGCTGCATTTCAGCTCTTGCACGAACACAAGTGAGCGAGACGTGGTCGTAAGGCCGACGAAGGAACAATGTGCGGATCAGATGAATCCACGCGGGTGGGTGGAGGTAAGAGCGGCTCGGAGCGCGACCCCGGCGTTGTCGTTGGGGCGTCGGATTTGGAACAATCCTGATGCCAAGATCCGATGGCTGTACATCTTCGGATTAAGACTCAGGGTCTAACCCGGAAATAGCCTTGTACTGCCAACCCTCATTTCACATGTGCGCAGTCGCAGTCGAGTGTCTACTCTTGCGCCCACAAACGCAGACCTCTGTCATTTCCACATGGTCACTGAACACGATTTTTACGAAGCACGTTTCTTCTTGGTGACATGTGGTCGTCTATCACACAGCAGAGGCAGCACATGAACGTGGGTTTCTCAGCATCAAATCGGCTGCGAGTCTCATTATGGTGCTAAGCACCTATCATACACGCATGGCCGCAACTCATTAAACCTCAATCTCCTTAGCATCAGCCTGCACATTCATCGTGTTCAGCACCGTCTGCGCGCTCCTCTTCTCCAGAGACTTCTTGACCGGGTTCGGCGCTGAGAAGACCTCCTCCAACTCCTCAAGGGTGCGGCCCTTGGTCTCGGGGAAGAAGAAGTACATGAAGGCGCCCTCGAACAGGTCCCAGAAGACGAAGACGATGTAGAAGTAGTAGCCAATCTTCTCAAATGCCGGGCCGGAGCTGTACTGGATGATGACGCTCGAGACGGCAGAGGCAAAGTTGCCAACGGCCGTACCTTTGGCGCGGGTGGATGTGGGTAGCGTCTCGGCGATGTACATGCTCTGCAACGGTGTCCAACCAAACGAGAAGACAATGCCGAAGATGAAGATGAAGGCGACGGTGGCGTTTCCTGCAGAGTGGTTGTCTGGCTGATCGATAGACAGCTTCGAGGTGCCGGTGATGATGGCAAAGCATAGCGATGAGAAGACGATGGAGTACAGCAGCAGAGGCCGTCGTCCCACGACGTCGGTCATACGGGCGCCGAGACAAGCGCCGAAGAAGCAGAGCACGGGGTTGATACCGTTCAGGGCCAGGACTGTGTGCTCCTGGGTAATGCCGGCGTTGACGAGCATAGTAGGCAGGTAGTAGCTCGATAGGGAGTTACCACTGAGTTGACCGAAGCAAGCCATGCCGAGGACACAAATCAAACGCCTGCGGGCTGAGTGCGTGTCCCAAAGCTCGTGGTAGTCCCACCACTTCTTGTCCGACGCTTCACTGGAGATCTGATTCGCCATTTCCTTCAACTGAAGCTGAACGTAAGGATGGTTCGGGTCACCCTCGCCATGGTATTTGGTCAGGACTCTGGCGGCCTCCTCATGCCTGTCTCGGGCAATAAGCCAACGAGGCGACTCTGGCAAGGTGAAAGCGAAGATCACGACAAGCCCAGAAGTAATCATTTGGCACCAGATGGGGATCCGCCATGCCCGAGTGTGGTCGTCGATATAGGCACACCCATACACGACCCACGAAGCAATTATACTACCGATGTACCAAGTGCAGTTGTAGAGTCCAGTCAAGGTACCGCGAAAGGCTGGGTGGGCCATCTCGCTGACATATGTTGGCGCGGAGACACAGCAGAAGCTGACGCCGAAGCCGAGAATAAATCGACCGCCGAGGAATTGGCGCTGGGTCGTGGAAGGGGCCTGCACGCACGTTCCGATGATGACAATGGCCGAGCCGATGAACATTCCGGCGCGTCGTCCGAGGTAGTCGTTTATAGGGCCGGTGAGGAAGACGGCTGCGACCGAACCAATATTGTACATGGCAAAGACGAGACCGGTTCCGGATCCTGCCTCGCTCCTTTATTTTCAGGCATGATTAGCATCTTTGCCAGAGAGTCTGGCACAGAAGGGGGTACAGACATGTTGAAGTAGCGCTGATACGCTTTCATTCCGTTCAGACCACCCATAAGCGACCCATCGTAGCCATTCAGGCAGCTAGGACCATGTCAGCAATGTCACCTTTTGGCAAGACATGAGAATCTTTGTGGTTTTCTCTGTTTTCTCTGTTGCAGAAGAAGAGTGGCAACGTACCCGCAGAGGTAAGCAACAGAGAGAACAAGGTAGAGCCGGAACATTGGCCATGTCCAGGGAGAGGTCTTGCCCTCTGTTTCGTGGGCTATGTGAACGACATGGTCGACATTGGTCGGGTCGTCATGGTGGTCGACACTATGGACGCCGGTAGGCTTTTCGTCGATGGTCGCCATGGTCGCCAGAGTATCTCAGCGGCTGTTGAGGAGATGGTGAAGAATTGCAGTCCACCCAAAACCGGCGTGATCCGAAAGGCTGAGAGGTGAGAAGGTGGGTGGAGGCAGGAGGCATAACTTTATATGTGCATCACTTCGAGGGCAGGATAGGCGAGACGCAGTGCAACCTTGGGGGCAGACAGAGCGCGTCCAGACAGGCCTAGCGGGCATGGACCGACAGTCGACCAAGGCAACCAACCAACCGGCCAACCCATGCTGGCGCGAGCTTGAACGGTGGTGAACCGAAGAACTGGTCCGACGCGTCGGGCCCATGGGCATGTGGACGGAGATGCAGAGTGGGCAGAGGACACCAGGGGACTATGGTTGGTTCCTGGGTCCCCCGCATTACTGCCATTGGTGGGTAGACAGCACCCCATGGGCAGCGACATGCGATGGCCCTAGTGGACAATGGCCGGAGATGGCCAGCCTGGTGCGCTACGGACCCTTGTTGTGAAAGGAGGCGTGCATGTTGGATGTCGGCTCCGGACGGCCCATTGGCTTCGTTTTGTCTCGAAGCAGCCGGGCAAGGGAGAAAGAAGTCAGGCAATCGGGGCAGTGTGGCTCGAGAGAGGTGCGGGTAAATGCACGCCATGCAAAAGAAGGAAAGACAGCTCGGTATGTCGGGCAAGAACTGCTGGGTGTGCCGTGCCCCACTCTTTCCATCTCGTGGCTTCCTCAGACCGGGGCAGGGCCTGGGCTGATCTGGGGTGAGGATGGGGTTGTCTGACAGACCCACCCTCTTCCCCCAAGCTCGGCTCCGTCTTCCCCGGCTGGTCCTGCAAAGACACATGCACATGTACCTATGCTCAGAAACAAGCCGCGTGGATACTTCTCCCCTAGTTCTACCGACTAAGGTTTCAATCAACTCACCCAATGTTTTCCAGCACCCTAGAGGACTTTTTTTTGGTCTTGCAGGATGCTTTTACGAGATCAGCTGCCCAAAATCTGGATTGCACTGTCTTCTTCCCGGGACCAAACTCGTGGCGAGGTAACTCTTGTATTGTACCGGATAGTCTAGATCCGCACGTTGTCAGGAACCTGTCTCGTGTAAGACAAACGAAGACCGCAGTCTACAACGGCAACACGATACTGCAGTGCTCGCCATTGAGGAACAGTCAACATGTGAGTGCGGGTTCCTTTGCGGAGAATGCGGGGTAAGAAGGGAGCGTCAGTTGGGGTGAGCATGACCCCGCCATGGACAGGCACGACATGTGCGAAAGGGCTTCATTGCTCGTCAGGTCTGGGCAGAGAAAAAAAAGTCCCAATTTTGTTCCCTTGGCTTGGCCTATTCAACCGAGAATTGCCCGCTCCCGACCAGAGGAAAACATTCTCATCACTACCGACTCGTTCTTCGGAAACAGGCAATCCATGCATGTGCGGGTTCCAATCGCAGACGCGCCCCATGCAGAATTGTGGACTGGTAGCATCATCGTCCCTGCAGAGTAGCATACTTCGGCCTCCTCATCCAAGCAGGAGCGAGATCGTCTCGGGAGCTGTCCGCCCCGCCCACTGTTGACAGTCACATTATTATCGTGGTCACTGCATGCATCATCGTCTCGAAGGTCTCATTGTTGTGGTCACTGCAGCTCTAGCCAAAGCTCGTGTCACTATCGGTAGAGCTCTAGATAAAGCTCGCACTGCTCGCACTTCGCCCCCCTCCCCACCCACACTCCCACCTCTTCCCCAGCTCTCCCACCTCGTGACGAGACCTCAATGGGACAAAACTTCAGGATGGCTCCTCGCGGCATTCCTCTCCAGGAGCACAAGGATAGGCCCGACTACATCAACGAGGCCGTCTTCAGGCGCAACTGTCTCCCCGCCCGCTCCTACTTCATACCGGAGACCTCGCTGCTGCTCAATGGCAGCTGGGACTTCCACTACGCCTCCACCCCGCTCGAGGCCCCCGAGCCAGAGGCCGGCGAGACCACAGCCTGGGGTAAACTGAATGTGCCAGGTCACTGGCAGCTCCAGGGACACGGAAAGCCCTGGTACACCAATGTCCAGTTCCCGATCCCCGTCTGCCCTCCTTACGTGCCCAGTGACAACCCTACCGGCACTTACAGAAGGGCATTCCACGTCCCAAACACCTGGGACTCCGGATCCCAGCTGAGACTGCGCTTCGACGGAGTAGACAGCGCGTATCATGTCTTTGTCAACGGTGTGCTGGTAGGCTATGCGCAGGGATCGAGGAACCCGCACGAGTTCGATGTGTCCGACTATGTCGCCAGGGACGGGCCAAACGAGTTGTTTGTACGCGTCTACCAGTGGTCAGATGGCACTTATATAGAGGACCAGGACCAATGGTGGCTTTCTGGTAACTATACCTATCCCTGGCGTGCTCCGGGTATCTCATGCTGACTTCCGCCCCAGGTATCTTCCGAGACGTCCATCTGCTTGCTTTCCCCGCCGAAACCAGAATCGACGACTGGTTCTTGCGAACTGACCTGGACTCCAACTATGAGAATGCCACACTAGAGGCCTCAGTGGATGTGCTGAGCAAAGAGAAGGCAACTCTGAAGCTCACACTCTCGGAGCTGGATAAGGAGGGCGGCAAGGTCATTGACACGAAAGAAGTCTCTGTGCAGTCAGGTACATCCAAAGTCGATCTCTCCATACCTGTGAACAAGCCGGAGAAGTGGACTGCCGAGTCGCCATATCTGTACAACGTCGAGCTTGCCCTGAGCAGCTCTTCTTCGAAACCGTACACCGTCACACAGAGGATTGGCTTCCGGAAGGTCGAGCTCATCAACGGGCTCATGACCGTCAATGGCACCCCTATACGCCTGCGGGGTGTCAACCGGCACGAGCACCACCCCCACTTTGGCCGGGCTGTTCCGCTTGACTTTATCAAGCGTGATTTGCTTCTCATGAAGACGCACAACGTCAACGCTCTTCGCTGCTCCCACTACCCCTCCCATCCTAAGATCCTGGATATGTGCGACGAGCTTGGTCTCTGGGTCATGGACGAGGCTGACCTCGAATGCCATGGTTTCTATGACGCAGTCGCAAGGCCTCAGGACATCCCTGAGCACCAGGACTACGAGGAGCGTAAGAAGTTCACCTTCCCCCAAGCTGCCAAGTTCACCACCGACAACGCGGCCTGGAAGGAGGCATACGTAGACCGTATGCGGGATCTTGTCCAGCGCGACAAGAACCACACATCTGTCATTGTGTGGAGCTTGGGCAACGAGGCCTTCTACGGTCAAAACCACAAGGCCATGTACGAGTACGGCAAGAAGGTTGACCCAGGGCGGCTGATCCACTACGAAGGTGATGTGCACGCGGAGACGGCCGACATGTACAGTTACATGTATCCGCCCATCGAGCGGCTGCTCAAGCTTTCCCAGACCGAAGGCGTCAAGGATGGCAAGTTTGAGAAGCCCGTGGTCCTGTGCGAGTACGGGCACGCTATGGGTAACGGTCCCGGCTGGCTCGAAGATTATGAGGAGCTTTTCCGGACGCACCCCCGCCTCCAGGGCGGCTTCATCTGGGAGTGGGCAAACCACGGCCTCTGGAAGGAAGAGGGCGACGGTACTGGCAAGGGTGGATACTATGCGTACGGAGGCGACTTTGGCGATGTTCCCAATGATGGCACATTCGTCATGGATGGATTGTGTTTCAGCACCCATGAGCCCACCCCAGGTCTGACCGAGTTCAAGAAGGTCATCCAGCCAGTGGGGCTTTCCGTCAACGGTCAGAAGCTTACTCTGGAGAACTACTACGACTTCATCGACCTCAAGCACCTCGCGGCCTCCTACAAGTTGGAGGAGTTTGGGGAGGAGTAAGTGATCTTGCCCACCGCCCAGCCAAAATTTGTTCACTAATAAACTCTTTTTAGATCTAAGCTCCTTGCATCCGGCAAGCTTGACATTCCTGACATCAAGGCTGGCAAGAAGGGCGAGATTGATCTGAGCGGGCCCTTGTCCAAGTACAAGAGCAGCAAGGAGGTGTATGTGACTGTGTCGCTGACCCTCCGTGACGAGACATCTTGGGCAGCCGCCGGCCACGAGATTGCCTGGAAGCAGTGGCAGGTATCCAAGGCGGCTTCCCCAACGACGTCGCTGGCCCTGAACAAGATGTCGTCTCCGGTCCAAGTCACCTCGGCTGGTGCAAAGGTCAACGTCTCCGGCCCCAATTATAGCTTCACATTCGACCGCGCTCGCGGAGCTCCGACCTCTTGGGCCGTCAACGGCGTGTCTATCCTTGAGGCCAACCCCACCACCGGTGTCGCTATTGAGCCATCCTTCTGGCGCCCTGCCACAGACAACGACGTCCCTGGCGAGCTCCCCTACTGGCAGCGCTTCGGTGTGGATGTGCTGGGAAGTCAGGGCCGTTCCTTCACTGTCGACACTTCTGATTCGAACAAGGCCGTCCTGAAGTCTCACATATTCATCACACCACCAATTCTGGCATGGGGATATGAGTGCCACATTGAGTACACAATCACAAACACCGGCACCCTGCACATCGACGTCAAGAGCGCCAAGCCCACAGGCGCGAAGCCCACGCACGTGCCGCGCGCGGGTCTGAACCTGAGGCTGAGCAAGAAGCTCGACAAGGTCAAATGGCTCGGCCTGGGCCCGGGCGAGAGCTACCCGGACAAGAAGGACTCGCAGCGCACCGGGGTCTGGACGGCCGACTCGGTCAAGGACCTGCAGACGCCGTACGAGGTCCCGCAGGAGAACGCGAACCGCATGGAGGCGCGGTACGTGACGCTTACGGACAACCACGACGCCGGCGTCAGGGCCGTCGCGCAGGGCTTCGAGGGCGGCTTCAGCTGGGTGGCGAGCAACCACTCTGCCGAGACGATCCAGAACGCGCGGCACCCGCCTGACCTGGTTGAGGAGGACGCCACGCTGCTGAGGCTGGATTACCAGGTTGCTGGCGTGGGCACGGCGGCTTGTGGGCCTGGTGTGAGGGAGGATCTGCTGGTGAAGGCTGAGGAGATCAGCTTTGGGTTTGTGCTGGAGAGTGTTGGACTGTAGGTACCCTCTTCGACACAATTGGGCACCTAGGTAATGACCGTGCACGACTTTGATCTCATTGGTCGAAGATGGACACATCGTAGATCACGAATGATAGAACATGATGCATGATAGGTGTGCCTCCTCTTTTCGCCGATGAAATGTGACTCTGTCAGCACTAGAGGACCTTCGCATGCTGCCGAAGGTGCCTCGCGTCTGGTATGCATGGCCTCCGCAGCATGGCCTGCATGGTCGACCACTATATAATCAACCTGCTGGCATATTCTGATTGATTGTTTCTTAATCATCAGATCCTAACCTGGCCACTCGACAGTCACTCTCACAGACATCATGGCAGCCTTCATGTCTCTATACAGTACCTTGCTATGGACAAGCATTCTTGCCGTGCTTTACATTGGATACCGTGCAGCTCTACCGAAGCCCCTGCCCGGCATCCCATACGACCACGATGCGGCAAGGAAGCTCTTTGGCGATGTGCCCGAGATGATGAGCTACGTCAGGCGCACGAAGCGGATATTTGTGCGTGTCCTGATGAGCCTGGTTTCAAATAATATTGATCCTATGTTTTCGTGCTAACTCCCTCCAGTGCTGGCTCACCTCCCTAACAGACCGGCACAACAGCCCCATCGTGCAGGCGTTCATCAAGCCCTTCTCGCTCCCCTGGGTGGTGGTCACAGACCCCTTTGAGAGCCAGGACATCCTGCTCCGGCGCAGCCGCGAGTTCGACCGGGCGCCCTTCTTCCGCGAGGTCCTCGGCGGGCTCATCCCCAAGCAGCACTCCCACTTCCTCAGCACCGACGACCAGTTCCGGAGGAACCGCGCCCTCGTGAACCACCTCATGGCGCCGACGTTCATCCGCGAGGTCAGCGCCCCCGAGATGTACAGGGAGACCGAGGAGATGATCCGCGTGTGGGGGGTCAAGTGCGACAAGGCGGCCGGCAGGCCCTTCTCCGCCCACCACGACCTGACGTACCTCGCGCTGGACGCCATCCTCGCGGCCATGTTCGGCCTGGGCGGGGAGGAGGATATCACTATGCAGCGCCTCCGCGAGGTCCAGAAGTGGACGTCGGGGCTGGAGTCTACCAAGAACGCCGACGAGCCGGTGCCTTTCCCCGAGAATGAGGACATCGTGCCGCCCATCTCCGCCGCCATCATCACCCTCTCCGTGTCCCTGACGGACAACCAGCTCTCGCCCATGCCGGCCCTCACGGCGTGGGTGATGCGGAAGTTTCCCTACATGAGGAAGGCGATCGCCATCAAGGAGGAGTACCTCCACCGAAAGGTCAACGAGTGTATCGCGCTCATCGCCGCAGGTGACAACGCCACGACTGCCTCCCAGCCCCGCAGCGCGCTTCACTCCGTCCTGCTCCGCGAGCGAGAGACGGCGTCCAAGGAGGGCCGCAGGCCAGAGTACCACAGCCGTGCGATCGCGGACGAGTTCATCGGCTTCATGATGGCCGGTCACGACACGACGGCAACGACCATGGCGTGGTCCGTCAAGCTGCTGGCCGACAACCCGGGAGGCACAGGGCCGCCTGCGGGGCGAGCTGCGGGCCGCCCTCCCCGCCGCCGCCAGTGGAGAGCGGGCTCCTACCTACACGGAGCTGGCGGGTGCGCACGTGCCGTACCTGGACGCCGTGGTCGAAGAGACTCTGCGACACGCCAACTCGATCGCGTTCGTGGTGCGGCGGGCCATGTGCGATACAGAAGTGCTGGGCCGGAACATCCCGCGCGACACCAACGTGTTCCTAATGGCCAACGGGGCCGGGTACCTCACCCCGAACATGCCCATCGAGGACGGGCTGCGCAACCCCAGGGCGCGGAGGGAGGTCGCCTCCAATGCCAAGGCACTCACGGGGGCCTGGGAGGACGGCGACATCGGCGCCTTCCGGCCGGAGCGGTGGCTCAAGACGACGGCGGAGGGCCTGGCTTTCGACTCCATGGCCGGGCCATCGTTATCCTTTGGATTAGGTCCCAGAGGGTGCTATGGCAAGAGGCTGGCGCTGCAGGCGTTGCGGATCCAGATCGCGCTTGTGGTGTGGCACTTTGAGCTGAGGCGGTGTCCCCCGGGGCTGAGTTCGTATAATGCTGTGCAGAAGTTCGCGCGGGAGCCTACGCAGTGCTATGTCAGGCTGTCAAGGGTTGAGTGGTAACCGCGGGGCTTTAATACTTCTGCCTATCACCGGTTCCTACGTTTCTAGTCAACAAGACATAGCGCTCCGAGGTTTGAGAGTATGGTCGAGCGGACTCAGGGGGGCATATCGATAGGATAGCGAAATCATCTGTCACTCTACGTATATGAATTTTGATATAAGGTGATCAGGTTCAAACTACGATGAGCTCGATGGAGAGCGCAGTTATGGGTGATGTGACTACATGCTTTCCAGCCGAGCTTGTCCACTCTTACTTGTTAGTTACAGGATATTTGAGATCCTGTTCAGAGTCCGATGAGTTGGCATAGAGAAGGAACACTGTCAAGTCAGATACAACTGTCAAACTTATAGTTAAGCGTCCGCATCCCCTCGAGTCTATCCTGCAGTACATGCCGCTGCCACCGATTCCGCAAGATCCACAGTCTCTGAGTTATATCCACTATGCCCTCTCTTGTCCAGACTTTCTGAGGATCTCACTAGAGAATGGAGCGGACCCCAACTCTGGTGACGACTGCACCCGGCCTCCATTGTTGCACTTTCTCACCATGGTCGACAGGCTGAGACCCGCCAAGCCGGAAGCCCTCAGGATCCTACCGGACAGACGGCGAGGGACAGTCATTCCTGACAATAATGAGGAGATGCACCTTGGCCATGGCCAACAATGCGCTCTTCGACGCAGAACTTGAGAATAAGAACCTAGGGTTTGCAGCGGGTCTACTAGTGAGAAATTTCTTCATCACCTTGGATGCGAAATCCGGCGAGGACTCCGTGAAGCCGCGGCCAGAGGCTGTAGCGGACGCTAATTACTACGATTATCTTGATCGGGTGGCTGCAGATTCTGACAGGAAAAGACGACTGGAACAGTCGGGATGGAAACAGAAGATGGAGGTAGTTGAAGGGGTCCAACCGCTTCTGGCTTCTTCATTCCTTTGGAGCCCTTTCTAGTCTCCACTGTAGTATTAATAAGTCAGTTTGCATGAGAATTTTAGTAACTGATATTCCAAAGTTGCCATCGAAAAGTGAAAGATTGTAACCGATTATCAGTGTACATGTTAGGAATCGCGACCGAACGCTCCCGCTCATGAAGTGCTCAGGTGCACTGGACTCCCGCACCAAAGCCGCCATCCGAGAATTGGACCCAGGTATCATTCGCAGCAAACACAGCCAGAGAGGCTGTGTCCTCACTGTACTTGGGCCACGTTACCGCGACCCCGTCTGTGGGATCAGCCGAGGAATTGGAGGCGAATGAGAGCCAGAGCGCCTCCATTCCGTAGCTTGTCTCCCATTCAAACTCGGTCGAGTTTCCACGGTACTCGAAGTGCGTCCCGAAGAGAAGTGGGAGCTCAGCTGGGACATTATCGTTCAGATTAGACGGTGTCTTGTACTGTGGGCTAGAGGACCGATGATGTACACAAATCACTTACAGCTGTGTGCAGCACCGACCCATGGCAGTGGTGAGATGTTGGTAAAGTTGCCCTCGTAAAAGTAACGATATGTCGGATATCCAGCCCTCGCTCGATTGCTTAAGAACAGAGACGTTGCTGTCAGTAAAGGGAAAGCTAGTGTTTGTATAGAAATCCCGCAGTGACTTACCTCGCTTCCTTGACAACTGGGCAGCCGATCGCCGCTTGAAAGCCGTCCTTTGTCGCCTGTGAAGGCCCCGAGGTTTCGTTGAAGACTCCAGATGACGCACCCTCGTTGGCGTTGTGCCCGAGAATCGCCGGCTATAAAATCAACAGGTCAATGTGTGGCATATGAATCTGATCTCTGGCAACACTTACGATCTTGGCCAACAAGCCCTGCGCTATGCGATCCGTCGTGTTGGAGAAAGATGTGACATTGTCCAGGACCGGTCCGAAGCTGAGGCTCGACGTGTTGGACACAAAGTCCTGCAGCGTATTCGCATCCACGCCTTGCACGCACTCAAGCTCCGCAGAGGCATTCCCGGTCAGACCACCACAGCCCACCAGGCTGGCAAGGGTGCTGAAAGTCGTATAGTTACCAGGCTGACGGCCGAGGTTCGACGGCGAGGCGGCCCCTGAGTCCGAGATCGTAGCGGCCACAATGGGGTCGTCAGGATACCCGTAGCCGTAGACGGACGAGGACATACCGCCGGCAGACTGGCCCCAGAGGACCATGCGCTCTGTGTCGCCTCCGAAGGCCGCGATGTTGTCCCGTGTCCACTCGACGGCCAGGCGCTGGTCCAGGAGCCCGACGTTCTCGTGGGCTGCCCCGCCGTTGGGGAAGCCGAATGCGTTCACGCGGTACTGCATTATCACGACGATGTGTGACTGAGTCCGCTGGATCCACTGGTCCGGGATTTTGTAGAGCGAGTTGGAGCCGCCTGATGTGAAGCCGCCGCCGGGGATATAGATGAAGACCGGGAGGCTTTCGCCCACCGGGTTAAGAGGCGCATACACATTGACGTAGAGGCAGTCCTCAGAGTCAGGCCCGTTGATCAAAAACTGGGTGAGGACTTCAGTGTACAGGCTCGTGCTGCTGCTGCGTTGTTGTTTGCAGGCAGGGGCGTAAGTAGTCGCGTTGAAAGGGGCGGGCTCTTTGGTCGGGGGGATAGGAGGCAAGAAACGCAGAGATCCCACAGGGGGCTCAGCAAATGGAAGACCGAGGAATTGGCGGACAAGCGGTGCGGTTGCGTTGATGAAGCCGGTCACTTCGCCGCCCGTCGTCTGAACGGTGAGAGGGGCATCACTCTGGGCCGTGACACTTTGAGCGAAAGTGGCCAGGTGAACCACCAGCATGGCAGCCACATGTTTCCAGCTAAGCGCCATGTAAGTGGTGTGAGGGCAAGCTTGTGTCAAAATAAAACCTAGGCACTTAAGAGTTCAGAGGAGCAGCACGACATGGCCTCCGCACAAAGTACGCTCTCCGGCTTAGTATTTATAGGCACGCAGAAGCAGACATCTTGTTTTCGCAAGGAAAAACGCCTCGGTAACACACAATATGAGAGTCGGTCCGACATTGGCACGAATTGGGGCTTTCGTGATGAACGTGATGGCAACTGGGGAAAACATTTACCAGACTTCCCTGCAGTTCCTCGCATGTGTTCATCTGCGAGGCTCCCCCCGGGGTTTGTGGGGCAACTTCCCCAGGGGCAGTCAGTTCCCCGGACGAACAAACATCCAACTCCAATAGCGCGACAGCTCCCGAGGCCAAGGTAACTCTTTAGTAGGCAGGAACTGCAATCGATTTCTAACACTTGAGTCAGATCTAGACTCCGCACGGGCTGAACGAGCTGCGCGGAGGCAATCTAGCTGCGTCAGCATCAAGATTAGGGGCGTATCGTGCCCACCTTTCCGAACTGAGTGATACTAAGCGTAAATACTTTGCCTGGAGTTGAACTAATAAACAGGGCCTGGTGAGAAGTTCTACCCGAATGCGTATTGAGATTGCTTGCGTCCCTCCTGTTTCCCTTCAAATCTGATAGTTTGTGCGTAGAATTTACCGCAGTGCACTAACACCTTCTAACATCAGCCCTCGGTCTGCAGCTCCCTCGTACCGCTCTGTTCAGATGTTCTGCTGTGTCGAGATGTAGCACAAAGGCTAAGCGAGGTGTGTGCAGAAACCTTTTCTTCTAACAGAACAGAAAGATTGGCGTCGGCTGAACAACTACAACTCTAAGGACTTGCTTTTAGTGGGTCGCGGTTACTCAGCGATGGGCCAGTATTACAAATGAGTTTTTGGGATCTAAAAGTCTGGATAGCGCCAGCATCCCGAGTGATATTTCAAAGACTGCAGACATGCAGTGTACCGGTACGCCGTGAAACAAAATGAATCTTTCGTCAGATACCATCTCGCTGAGACTGGAGCCCATGTGCGAAACTGCACATTGGGCCTCCATGGACATAGAGGAGTAGAGGCTGGGTGGATGTTTTAGTCTACCAACCTGGCAGGCGACCATTTTGTTGAACAAAAGCGACGCCGCTAATGCGGCACAATTACACACACCTATATTTCCACACATTTGATAGTCTCAAGTCAAGGAATCGACACCGAAATCAGCGTGGAGCTTTCTGCTTGGAGAATCGATTGTGGACATGCACAGCGACCAAGAGTCTTGCTGACCACGGCGACACCGGGATGGGTTGGTGTTTGTTCCGGAGAGTGAATCTATCGTCGGTTTTCTCGTGAAGGCTGCTTCTCAGCCTCAGTTTCCACACTGGACACACATATTCTTTCTCCCTTAGAAAAAACAGAGCTCTAGATGCGACGGGCTGGATTCTGGATGATAGATTCCTGGTGCACAATAATGGTAATAGGTACGTACTTAGTTTCCCCCTAGACATACGTGACCCTTCAGTAACAGAATTGTTTTGGCAGGTGTTCCAGCTAGCCAATGGCATGTTAACCAAAACTCATCGCAAGATTTCAAGCTGGAGATCTTCAAGTCTAGAATCAATACTTTCCGGTAACAATGGAGTGCACTCCACAGATGAGCACGGGATTAGTCACTAAATCCGATGTGGGTCCCAGGGCAAAATTGGGTCTCGTCCTCCTGCTCCTCTTGGGCTTGACTTGGGCACATCGGCGAACGAATCTGCGAAGTTTTCTTGAGATCCGAGCTTACTCTACACGCGTATTTATTAACAGTCAAAGATGGCGTCGTGGGTCAGCAATTGGATGAGCAAGAAGCAGGTCAGCAAATCCGGACCCGGGCACAACTTCCCCAGCTTCTCCAACGGCGGCCAGCAAGAGTACGTACGGTTTGGTGATGCAGGGATGGGCCCGCACGGGCTCGGGGTCCCTCCTCAATGCCAGAATGCCCACTGTTCCCCGCACTAGGATCGTCCTCGGCATCATTACTGACCACCGCTGGTGAGAGTGGGTTGGACGGACGGGCGCCGAAAGAAATCTGCCAGGTCGGCCCCCAGACGTCGAGAGTTGCAGAGCTGACGTCTTGAACCAACTTTATCCTCACGAGTAAATTAAGTCCCAACCCACCTCTGCCTTGTGAAACATTGCTCCTCACTCTGTCCCGTCACCCCGCAAAGCTCACCTTAAGTCACCTCAGCTCACCTTAAGTCACCTCAACTCACCTCACCACCACCACCCAACATGGCTCCCCCCTTCCGCGCCGAGCACATGGGCTCCCTCCTCCGGCCCCAGCCCCTCCTGGACGCCCGCGAGGCCATCCGCCAGGGCAAGACGCCCGAGGAGGCCGGCCTGCCGGGGCTGGAGAAGCAGTCGGTTGCGGAGGTGGCCAAGATCCAGACGGACCTGGGCTTCCGCGCGGTGACGTCGGGCGAGCACAACCGCACGCGGTTCTGGGGCCTGATGTGGGACGAGTTCGAGGGCACCGTGGCCCTGCAGGAGGCCGACGCCAGCATGTTCCGCCTCTACCACCCGGACGTCGTCTCGCTCATCGAGAAGGAGCGCAAGGTCATGCCCGGCGACAGCGTCATCGCCGGCTCCAAGCTGGGCCACAGCGCGGCCAAGAGCAAGAGCAACCTGCACGAGCTGCAGCTGGTCCAGGCCGCGCTGCCCAAGGAGCGGTGGGGCGACATCAAGCTGACCATGATCACGCCCGCCTGGTTCCACATGCGCTACAAGCAGAACAAGGCCTGGAAGGAGGGCGTGTATGCGAACGACGCCGAGTACTTCAAGGACGTCGCGAAGGTGTACCAGGCCGAGCTGGACCTGCTGTACAAGGCCGGGTTGAGAAACGTGCAGATCGACGACCCTGGTCTGGCATGTGAGTCTGCTGATCTCTCCGAGTTGTGTCTCGGAGTGGAATCAATCCCGGCCTCTCTGCATGGCTAGCACTGGCTGCAAGATGGAACGAGACTGACGACTGTGGCAGACTTCTGCTCCGAAAAGTTCCGCCAGGGCTGGGCCGAGGACAAGGACAACATCGGCGAGGTGGACGACCTGCTCGACGCGTACATCGCGCTCTACAACGACAGCATCTCCAAGGTGCCGGCCGACATGCACACGGGCGTGCACCTGTGCCGCGGCAACTTCATCGGCGGGCGGCACTTCGCCGAGGGCGCGTACGACATCATCGCGTCCAAGCTGTTCCGGGACCTCAAGGTCAACACCTTCTACCTCGAGTACGACACGGAGCGGGCGGGCGGCTTCGAGCCGCTCAAGTACCTGCCCAAGGACCGCAACGTCGTGGTGGGCGTCATCAGCACCAAGCTGCGCGACCTCGAGGACAAGGAGGAGATGAAGAAGCGCATATACAAGGCAGCCGAGTACGTCGCCGAGGGCACGGGGCAGACCAAGGAGGAGGCCCTCAAGCAGATCGCCGTGAGCCCGCAGTGCGGCTTCAGCACCCACGAGTCGGGCTACCCGCTGAGCCTGGAGGACGAGAAGAAGAAGCTGGCGCTGGTGAGGCAGATTGCGGACGAGATCTGGGGCGAGCCTTAAGCACTCAAACCCTAGTTGAATGGGGCGCAGGAATGGTTAGAACGGGGATGTGTGGCGTCTTAACTGGGGGCCTGGGGATGAAAATCGGAGTTGTGGCATTTCAACAGCATCAGAGGTCGTGCATGGGGCGATAGGATGAATCGCCGGGGTGCCGAGACGGTGTTTGGTTCCGGGGCGGTCTGGTCAATAAGGGAATGGGCATGATACCATGGATTCAACTTCCATCTTGGTTTTGGGTGGCGTGCAACGAGAGTTCGCCAGCGAACGGAAGGTGTTTCAAGAATGTTCAAATGCTAAAATGTCCAAATAGTCTAAAAGCTCGCATGCTCAAGCAGAAACTGTTGCAAATGGACAGCAGACCAAAAACTATCTGAAAGCTCCCAGAGATCTGGTAGCAAAGCAGCAAAGCGACGGGATCATGGTCCTGGTGGAGGTCTCTATTCCGGAAGTGGCAGCTCGGAAGATTTCCAGGTCGCATCCAAGGAACTAAACCATTGGTGCGCATGGGTTTCGAAAACCCGACCGTCCTTAAAAGGACCGATCACAGAGCTTGGATGCGGGAGCGGCCAGGCGAACCTAGTCATTGACCTGGGGGCAATTCATGGTTCCGGCAGTCAGCAGACTCATGAGACGCATGGGTTCAAGAAGAGAGAAGCAGGCGGCGGAAGTGATGGCATGACGAAAAGAATACATCTCCGTCCCAGGATTACCTGCAATTACCTGCAATCACATGCAGACGACACACCTCTTCTTTTCCCCTGGACTCTGCCCCTTTCTGGATTGCTCGCCCTGACACGCCTCATGCCACCCACCCCCGCAATTTCCCCGCGTTTTCTGGGATCCCAAGGCCGTGTTCCAATTGAGCTTCTCTTTTTTGCTTAAAATAAAAAGTGACAGCAGGCCAGACCCAGGGGAACGGCCAGGTTTTCGTCTTGGGGGTGTTCGTCCCACGCCGTTTTATCCTTTCCTTATCTCCATTGCACCGTCTCCCTCTCTCTCTCATTTTTTTCTGCAGGTCCCGGCCCAGGTCCAGGCCCGGCCCCAGCTGCTACATCGTGCATCTTCCTGCTTACACCCACATGACGTGTTAACTTGCTATGCGTCTGCGTCTCGCCCTGCCTACCGGTCCGCCTCGGATCGATGCGAGGCTGCTGAGCACTACCAAGGCCGAGATTCGAATCCTGTAGCAAGCAGGCACAGATAGAAGCAAACGATCGATCGATACCTAGCCCAAAGCGACACGACGTCGCGTGGCCCCGTCTGTTTTGCTCTCACGCCATCCCCACGCACCGCTCACTTCCTGGCCGCGTCGATGGATGATGACAAGGAGGACTTTGCGCCGTCATCTGAGCGGTCTGAACAGCCTGCCAGGAAGAGACTGAGGACATCCCATGCCGTGAGCCACTGCCTCGATAGCCCCATGCCTCTCGGCCTTGCATAGACTCATCAATGGCTGACCCCTTTGACAGTGCGACATCTGTCGGGCGCGCAAGATAAGGTTCGGCTCTCCGCTGCACGACGCGACGTGTCCAGACGCGGCCGGTGTGGAGTTTCTTTCAGAACAGGGTACTGATCGTGTTCGACTGCAGATGCGACGGTAACAACCCGTGCACATCCTGTTCCGTCTCGGAGCAGGACTGCACTTATGGATCCGAAGCCAACTCGTGAGCTACATGACTCTTGCTGGAAATGTTGCCAGCCATAGCACCGTGCTGACCAGCTTGGCAGACGAGGCAAGAGCGATCTCATCCTGGAGGGAGTCCTCCGTGTAGAGAAGTTCCTCCATGACCTGAACGCCAGTGTCGTCAGTACCATCCACCAGCCAGCCTCTCTCATGCTCACGATCAGTGCCTCTGACATGATGGCAGATCGCCTCTCCCCTTTCCGAAAGGCGGCCGTCTTTCTTTTCACAGCCTGCAGGTCCTCAGTCCGGGAGCCCCTTGTTCGAAGAATCACCCATCACCGAGGCCCACGCCTACCGCACAGTCTGTCCGCCCAGGACACCAATAAGTGAGACCGCACACCAGCCTCCTCCAGACTTCAAATACGGCCATCAAAGCCAGCAGAGCCATCACAGCCAGAGCGGCCAGCAGCCAAATGGCCAGAATGGCTTCGACAACGCCGTGCTCGACTCCATGCACACCTCGACCACCGAATCCGTCCTGCAGTGGCCGCACTTCGACGTCTTCCCCTCCCTGCGCAACGACTATGTCTCCATCTTCGAGCTGGAGCAGTCGCGCCCGCCCATCAAGATGCGCCCCTCGGCAATCATGTACCCCTTTGTAAATGATGACGAAATGGACTCAATCCTGGATGCCTTCCAACACGGCGTCAACTTCTGGTACCCCACCATGTCGCGCCACCAGCTGGAGAAGGTCCGCCTGACCGTCAAGTGCTTCAACGCCGGCGTCGCCGAGGAGCAGAGCGTCGAGGGCTGCCTGGCCTTCCTGACCATGGCCCTGGGCTGCGCGAGCCAGGCCATAGCCGGGCTCGCCTCGTCCGGCCCGGCCTCGGCGCTCTCGGACGAGGACCTGAAGCAGCGCGCACAGCGCCGCGAGATGGGCGACCTGTACTTTGACCACGCGCTGCGCCGGCTTCACGTCGTGCACATGGACGTCGGGTCTACCGCGACACAATGCCTCTTCTTCGCGGCCATGTACTTCGCCTCCCTGCGGCGGCCCCTGCAGGCGTGGGAGTACATCAATGCAGCGTCAGCAAAGTGCCTCCTGCTGCTGTCGTACCCGCCCACGGGCGACACGGCCGAGGACGCCGAGCGCATCCGCCGCATCTTCTGGGCCTGCTACGTCCTCGAGAGCGACTACCTGGCCGAGCTGTCGGCCCTCCCGCAGTCCGGCATCGCGCGCATCGAGTCGTCCATCCCGCTGCCGGGCGCGTACTCCACCCACCGCCGCCCGGCCGTCGAGGAGCAGTCCTCGCTCTACTTCCTCGCCTGCATCTCCATGCGCCGGCTCCTCAACCGCGTCCACCAGCTCCTCTACGCGCGCGGCTCCGGCGCCAGCCTCGACGCCGCGCGGTTCCCCTACGTCGTCGCCGAGCTCAACCACCAGCTCGACGAGTGGCGCGACGTCCTCCCCGCAGCCTTTAGCTTCACCCTCGACACTCGCCCCACACAGACCGAGGCCGGCGGGTTCCTCCGCCAGCGCTACCTCACCTGCCGGAGCGTCATCTACCGGCCCTATCTCATGTGGATGCTCAGCGGGAGCGGCTCCGGCGGCGACGGGCTGAGCGTCCACAAGCCCAGCTCTGATGTGCTCAGCGGGTGCCGCGCGTGCTTGGAGGCCTGCCTGCTGCATATCCTCAACCTGAGAGGGTTTGCGCACACGGTATTGGTGGACACGTGGATCTGCTCGTTGTCGTAAGTCCTCTGCGTTTCACTACGAAGTTGTGGGGCTTTGCTGATTGACATCTGCAGCATGGCCGGCGCGATGCTCGTCCTCCTCGCGGCCTCGCGAGTACCGTCCTTGCGCGGTGTCATCGGCCCCGATCTGCTCACGGCCGGGGACCACCTTAGGAGGCTGTTGACGAGCTGGCAGCAGGTTTCCGGGGGTCCCAGCTCACCCAGTGTAGAGCAAAGCGTGAGGGTCATATGCGAGGCAGATGAGTTCATTAGCCAGGTGTTTGCGGCGGGTGACATGCTCGCTTTGTATGGCCAGGGAAATGATTCATAGTTGAAGGAAGGCAGCCGTATGGTTTTGTCTTATCTGGAGTGTAAAAACAGCCCTGCGGGGAATGAGATGAAAACTTGGACAAGACTCGGTCCGTGAGCCTTGGTCCAGTGTTAGAAGCAGTACATGGCACATTGGAGGGGCATGAGACAGCAATATTTGTTGTACAGTATTATTCGCCTACTTATCTAGAGATGGCCCATCATCGCTGTGACTGCGCCGAATGAATCCCGATCTATCGTCGGCAGGTGGTCGTTTTGTCGGACTGAGACCCTTCCTCAGCCATCGAGATCAAGTAAAATTACAGTGACTTGAAAGACAAGAAAATTGATGATCCGCAGTGTCATAGCTTTTTTTCTGGATGTAAGCGCCTCCCATATCAGTCAACTGAGCCCTAAGAGTGGCCAGGACCAAGGGTGAACTGATCCTCATCCTCGTCGCCAACGATCTGTCCGTCCGGTATGCAGGCCGCTGAAGGCCATGTATGCCCTAGGTGGCATTATCATGATTCTCCCATCTTCATCAGATAATTCGGAGCTGAACCCGAGACAGCGAAATTTCCCGCATCGCGCATGGCATCGACCATCGCAACTGAAAATCACCTCAAGCGATTGCGCTTGCATCGGTCGCAGAGCTCCAGGTTGCACCGCCGACACTGCAGGATGTATTTCGGCATGACGTCGTTGCATTGGTGGCAGGTGAAGACACCGCGCTCCGAGGTCCAGTCGGTATGCTGGCAGGCGTGGTTCCGGGCAATGCGAGCGCGGCGCTGCTGGACAATCTGCCGCTGTCGAGCTTGGGGCTGCTGGTGGAATCCCGGGTCACGGGCTGCATCCTGTGCGGCCTGGCGGTAGAGAGTGTTTTCGTCGAACACCTCGCAGCTGCACGCTCCTGGCTGGCCCTTCTCTTTCCAGATTGCACCGCAGATGTAGCAGAATTGAGCGCCGCATCGACAAGCTTCGATTGAGTCTGTCAGTTGCTAGACCCCCAAGGATCAGATACAGAACGTTGTAGGACTTACTCATGTGGTTGCAACCCACTGTGAGCTCGACGAGTTTGTTGCAAGCATAGCATTGCTTCCAGCCCTGCTCTTTTGCCAGGTCCAAGAGCTGCTGAGCTGCCTCATCTTTGGGGCAGTCAGTGCCCTTGTGTGCGGCAGCTTTGCAAATGGAACAGGTCTTATCATGGCATTTAGGGCATGTTGCGATGTCGTTCTTGATTCCTTGGCGAGGAACGAAGGTGGAGCAGGCCGGCCGGTGGCAGTACGTTCTGTTTGGCGTTTCCATCTCGACCTTCTTGGCCAGGTATTTTCCCACCAGCTGGCCGCCGAGGAAGATTTGAATCTGAATTTCAGTCACAGGGATGTTTTTCCTGCAGCATCGAGCGGGAAACAAGGTTTCGTCGGTGAGGGACTTCGTGAAAAGCTCCTGGAGACATCCGCGACAGTACTCATGAGCGCAAGGGAGTCTTGCAAGATCGTGAAAGGCGAAGCTTTCGGTGCAGATCAAGCATGGGCGAACCTTCTTTGGTCGTAGGGACAGATTCTGGATGGGGATATCTGCTGAATATATGTCCTCGTTGTCGTCGCGAGGAGGCAAGTTGTATCGAGCCTCAAGTTTGGCGCGGAGCTCGTCGTCGATTTCTGCGTTCTCGGCGGGCTGTGAGCGCTGGGGAATTTGTGGAAGTCGACCATGTTCGTGGAGCTGCAAGGCTGCCCGTCGGTCGCTTGCAGCTTGTCTCTCCTGGGCCAGAGCTGCAGCGACGATGTCGTCGTCGCGGTGCACGGCCTGGGCGATGCTTTCCGCCATGGCTTTGTCCAAGAGGAAAGCAGTCTGAGCCTCGAGATCAGCCAGGTAGGCATCGAACGCGATCTTGGAGTCGTAAACAAGCTGGCCTGGCTTGCCCCTCATCTTGGCCTTGGCCTCGTCGGCATCCTGTCTCAGTATTTTGATGACGAGACTGCGCGTTTGCAGGTCCAAGTGGTCGAGACAGATGTCCATGATGGAGAAGAGCATGAAGATCTTCTAGTGGTTACGAGGTGAGTGGTGAGGGTGAGGTTTGCAGAAGACTGACTGACTTTTGTTTTGTGTCTTCGTTTGTAATGCACTTTCTAAAAGGAGGGCGGTGGGAGGTGGTGGGAGGTGATGGGAAGTAGTGAGTGGTTGAAAGTGGAAGAGGCAGGCAAAGTTTTTGGCCCACTCAGGTGTGTCAAACCACAACAAGCACCGTTCCAATTCCTAGTACCCCGTTAAGCTCGAACGGTTCATTTCAAGTTTCTAGGCACAATGGGCTCAAGTGGTACAGGTGAGGTGGACCTCTGTGATGAAGCCAACGTAAGGAGCAGCATAAAAGGCCGCCAGCTGTTATGACTGCTGGTCACCCGAAGCATTCAACCATAATTTTGGCACAGGAAAATTCCAGAGAACAACATGGACACCTTGCAACCATATTTTGTACAAAACTTTTCTAGTAGTAGAGGCTGCACGTTTTCGCAGCTCTATGGTATTTTGTGCCTCCTGGCTACCCAGGTAAACTTCCCTTGAGACTCCCGCACTCAATCAGCAGCTTTTTTGCTGCTGCTCCCGCCTTATGTGCGCCTTTTCTATCTAGGCAGACAAAGCACATCGCCTTTTTGTCCAGATTTCATTGGCGACAATCATGTAGCGAGCCAAATGAGTCCGCACTGAGGTAGTTCGGACTCCTGCGACCTGCGTCCTACCTGCACCGTCGGCAAGAGGTATGGCGACAGGTCCTGCACCGGAACCGGAAGTTTGGCATGAACTCGTTGCAGCTCTGGCAGATTCCACCGCCACCAATACGTCGCCAACTATGCGCATCGCAGCCCGAATTGGTTTGCGTCGCGTGTCTAGGGCGCCGTCTAGGGCGTCGTCTAGCTGCAGGAGCTCCGTGATCCACAGCTGTCTCTTCGACAGAGGCATCCGTGCCGTCGAAGCCGACAGACTCCACAGGCCCAGGCCAAGGATGCCTAGGAACCCATCGAGTCTGGATACGTGTAAACTCGGCAAGATCGAAAATCTCCTGAACAGCCGTGGCAGCGCGGGGCATCCGGACCCGCGGACGGGCACGCGCCGGCCTCTCAGGCCGCTGGTCAGCGGGCTCGGGTTGCCCAAACTGAGGGCATGCACATGTTCTCCACTCCCTGCCACACGCATAGCAAAAGGTGTGGCCGCATCGACATCCTGTGGGCTGATGGTTAGCAGAGGCTTCTAAAACGACTCTGGGAAGAAATTTATGTTGTGCGCACTCATTTCGTTGCAGCCATCGCGCCTCACAACCATTTCCCTGCAGTGAAAGCACGTCTGCCAGTGTTGCTCCCGAGCCAGCCGGAGAAGTTGCTCCGTCTCTGGGTCCACAACGCACTCGCCGGCGTGCCACTCAGCCTTGCAGCCGGTACAGGTGATCTGACCGCAGACGCACCTGGCTTGGCCCTCGTCAATGTGCTGAAGTGGGATGAACTTGCTGCAGTGGCGACTAGAGCAGAATGTAGGGTTCGGCGTCTCGACCTGAGTCTTCTTCTGAAAGTACCGAAGCCAGGTCTCCGGGGCGATAAGTTCGTGATTATCGGGCAAGATGGGCTCGTCACAGCACTGCGCTGGGAAAAGGTGGGTGCTCTTGGCGGCCATGTCGTAGCGGTTGACGATACAGGTTCGGCACCAGTCGTGGCCACAGGGGCTGCGATGCGTATCGTGTTCGCTGAAGTCATCGAGACAGGCGACGCAAGTCCGCTGACCAGTGCCTTCATCATCGGTCTCCCTGAGGCTGTCCCCGCCCTCCTCGTCGTTTCGTAGACGCTGATCTCGGTTCTCCGTCTCCTGGAGGGTAAGAGCTAACGCATGGTCCAAGGCGAACTGTCGCTCGATCTCCTGATTTCTTCGATACAGGTCGAGACCGGCTTCAGCCTCCCTAGGACCCGCTTCAGCCACCATAAAACCCTCTTCAGCCTCCCTGAGCTGTTGTCTCCGTGATTCGAGTCTCTCGACCAGTGCCAGCTCGGTGGTGTCAATTGTGTCCATGATTGGAGGGTCGACGATCAGTGTTCGGGCAGGCCAAAGCCAATTGATCAGGCGATTGAATGCCATGAGACCATAGCAGTATTGACCATCGATAGACACAATTGACAGAGCCTTTCGGCAGGGTCGTGGACCGTTTGCGATCGCGAGTGGGGGAAGTCTGAACAGGGGAGCGAGGAACGCGACGCAAGTAAGCAGTGCGAACGGAGCGTTGTCTGAGTCCAACGATCAGTTCCTGCAGTAAAACTCGCAGGGAAAAGGCTGGCAGTTCAAGAAAGTCAGCAGACTTCAGATGATGGACCGACTTGGGGAAGGCGACGAACCTTCGTGGTCAGGTAGAGGCAAAAGCCGATGAGCACAAAATCGAAAATGCTTTGCTGTAGCGGCAAGTCGTTACCGGCGCCTGCACGAGACCAGGGAGATTCACAACTTTTGGCGAGAACTTGAGTTGTCCAGACTGGCCCGATACCAACCAGCGGCGGACAAGAAACCTCGTGATGTGGCTATGACTTCACCCACAGTTGATGAAGACTGGGCTAAGCGGCATCAAGGAAAAAGTAGCACTTCCAATGCGAAAAGCAGGGAGACGTAAAATTTGGGTTGGCTAGAAATGGTAGGAACTGGTCGTGTGCAAAGGTGAGCGGAAAGTGGAAGTGAAAACGATAAAAATGTGCACAGGTGACTAGGCGTGGCCAAATTCGAGTGAATGGCCGGCCAGTCGGCCAACGCAAATGAATTCAATGAAAATCAATTAGCAACCAAACTATGCGTACCTACATTCGCATTGGCACGAAACTACACTCTCAAAAATCACCCGTCTGGCACTAGGTAAGTGTGAACACACCTAGAGGTCGGCTAGTGGATGCATAGTACCATATGATGACACAAACACGCTACCTAGGTACCTTGGTACCTACTCGGACGCTTGCTGAAGGGTTCAAGAAGCTGCTTGAGGTTGAGCAAGTGTTACAATAGTTAACAGTCCCAGTTTTCAAGATCGCCCTCGCCATTGGTTCACCGCAACCTACACTGCAGGAAGTAAAGGTTGCAGAGCGCTGATATGGCTTTACAGTGGCGATAACACCTCGGCTGCTCTAACGATGGCCTGTCAGTAGCTCACGGGCATCACATAGTGAGCATCCTAACTCCAGACGTGATGGATGGTGGCGGCGTGAACGGCTTGTTGACATGAATAAGAGGACCCCGACGGCGAGTCCGCATCAGCATTACTAGTAGATTTTACAAATGCCCGGTTGATATTTCTGTAATTGAACTTAGCTTCCACCCAAGAGACGGTGGCTTCTAGATACCAAGTGGAGCTTCAACAGTATAGCAGAGTTGAGAGTGGCATGACAGTGCTTGCTTGCTCATGATTTCCTATGAAATAGTTGATGTCCAATGGCAAGAACCTCGTCCATGTGCCAGTCCATATTCAACACGTAGACTGTTCTTAACAGCTCCGCCCCCATCAGAATCAGTCCATCACCTAACGCCGCTCGAAGAAGCCGGCATTTCACTGGGACCCTTCTACTTCATGCGTGTCTCCTATCTGTCGTCAGCCATCTGCGGTCTCGAGCCCAAGAATGAAGCGATGCTTCCGTAGGCCCTACTGGAGCTGGTGCTTCTGAGTCTTGCATCCACGGTTGATTGTGGGCCGAAAGCAGCAGGACCAACGATCAACTGCCGTAGGGAGATCCATTCCTGGGATCATTCCTTGCTCAACTCGTCCTGCGATAGGGTTAGTAAGTCTCCACGAACCGTGCTTTCCATTAAAGAGGCAAGAAAGCTAACCAGGGTGGTAAGTGCAGGACTGGGCCTTGTTGTCTTTCTCGTGGAAATACTCCCTGCACCTCAGGCACTTGAAGGTTGTGTACTTCGCCTCAGTGCCTTGGAGCTCGAGGAAGATGGAGAGGACGTGCAAGGACTCCAAGAGACGCTTCTTGATATTCTCGTCTGCGTCGCTCATGGCGATGCCAATGGCGCGTAACTCCATCTCGGTCGCCGAGTTGATGGGCGCATCCGGATCGGCTCCCGCGGTGGAAGCCCCGCCAGTCTTGGACCGGCGCAAGACTAGCAGGTGGTTTGTGGCACGCTTCTTGGCGTCATCGTCCTCGCAGAGAGCAAGCATGACGTTGCGCAGTTCCTTCGGGGTCGCGGTCTTGATGGGGTCAGGGGAGTCGGCTGCCGCGGGGGTCGCCTCAGCGGGCTTGGTGTAGCGCAGGACCTGAAGGTAGTTTTCGACTCGAGTCTTGGTGTCCTCGTTATTGATGTAGATCAGCGGGATAATTGACAGCTTCCAAGCAGGAGTCTGCTCAATGAGGGCAACGTGATCGGTTACCTCGCCATAGTCTTTGCGGGCCCTGGGATTTCGGAGGAGTTGCAGATCATCGATCAATTGCTTCTTGATGTTGTCGTCCTCGCAGAGAGCATGCGCGATGGCTCGCAGGTCGCCCAAGGAGGCACTCTTGGTTTGACTCATATTGAGGAGGAGGAGTAGAGATCAGGGAAATCGATATAACTCAAGTGACGAAGTAGGGGAGGTATCAACGATGAGGGTACGGCTTCAGACTTGAGTGGGTTACCACAGCGCCTTGGATTTGGTCGAAAAGTGGTGCAGAGACAAGACTGATGGTGCAGTATGCTTTGCAAAACGCCCTGTCCAGGTGGATGTGGAAGAAAGGAAGGAAGGGAAAAGGTAACTGGGTTCTAGGAAAGGGCTTTTATATTCCACACTTTCAGTAATCAAACGGGGGTACAATGTGGTCGAATCTAGATGCCCGGGTTCACATTCGGCTGATGGCACTTTTCCCTTTCTACAGTGGCCTAGAAACTGATAGACCCTCGACTTCCAAGGCAAGAAGTGATTCAATTCATAGAGGTCTAGAGGCCATGCAGGACGCTGTTCTCGGAATCGACCGATATTCGAATCGATCCTTGGTGAGGCAACCAGGTCAACAGTATATAAGCAAAGCCTCTGTGGTTGCTTCTGCTGCTTCAATTCATGCCCACTGAGTCAAGACGTTTTGAACCCCACAGTCCTGGAAAGACATGTGATTATCATCCCCGGTGACTTGCACACCGCAATCTTGGTTGTTATTCATGTCGTTGGTGAAACTATTCTTGCACTTCATGCCATGGCAGGGTATCACAGTATAAATATCGCACGGTGCTTATTACAACGGTAGGATGTTTCATCGATATCGTTTGTAGACTATGGCTCAACGTTCGAGACCCTGCGGTATCAAGTGGACCAGAATTATAGCAGCAAGTGCCCCGGACTGGGTGGCACGTCTCCAGTATCCCACCTGGTTTGTTCCGGCCCAAGCTGGAACTCCAATACGCTCCCCGTCCCGTTCCCGGTGAGCTCACTATGGCTGATCCAGCTCTTGGTCCACAGCTGCCCGTTGACCTTGAGCTCCTGAACATATGGACCATTCTCCAGCCCCTCAGCCAAAACACGAACCACACCCCCTGAGTCGCCCAGAGTGATACTGATATCCTCGAACCACGGCGCGAGGATCAGGTAAAGAGGCTGAGCAGCAACGGGGTACAGCCCAACCATGTTCCAGATGAGCCACGAGCTCATGGATCCCGCGTCGTCGTTCCCGGGGATCCCCGACGGGCCGTCCGTGTAGTACTCATCCACGACCCCGCGGGACCTCTGCACCGACTTGTGCTGCCTCTGCGGCAGGTAGTTGTACAGGAAGGGGGTCATGAAGCTCGGCTCGTTGCCCGGGTTGAAGATGGTGGTGCCGGCGTCGTTGTTGCTCTGCTCGGACTCGGAGAGGCCCTTGATGAACATGGTGTCCAGGCGCGCCTCGCTGCTCTCTGCGCCGCCCATGAATGACACCAGGGTCTCCATGTCGAAGTGGAAACCCAGGCTGTACTCCCAGGGCACGCCTTCGTACGTGATCGCGCTCCAACTGCATTGTCCGCATGTCAGGGGGCTGTACGGCTGGATCGTGCCGTTTCCGTATGTCGGTGCCAAGAATCCGGTGAAGTTGAGCGCTGAGGTGTTGTGTGACCACGTCTTTTGCCATCCGCTGTTCAAATGGTGTCAGCGCTTATCAGGGGCAGTGTTATCTGGGCACATCAATCAGGGACTGAGATACGTACGCTGATCGGTTCAGATACCTGGTTGCCTCCTGAGGGGCTTCTCCCTGGGCGACTTGGAAGACGGAGAAATCATTATATGCGTATTCGACCGTCTTGCTCAGACACCTCCCCTTGTCAGGCGTGACATAACCATACTTGATCCAATCCGACAAGGCGCCTCGGCCCTCCTTAGTGCTTCCAGTGAGATCCTCCCAGTCCAGATTGTTGGGAGGCTGGACCTCAGCATTCGTCTTCATGGCCTTGTATCCGTCCGCCCAGTCGATACCTTGCTTCAAACCCTTCACGTATGCGTCAGCTAACACGTTGTCAGCGTTCGAACCGCCCTGAACTCTGCCGTTGTAGTTGCGGCTGCGTCCATCGGGCAGGAATCTCTCGTGGCGCCAGATATCAATCAGAGCTCTAACCATATCTGTCTGGCGATCGGGGAGGATCAGGGTGATCAATGGGTGGAGAGTTCGGAACGTGTCCCAGAGCGTATAGAAATCGTCGTAGTAGGGCTCCTCGGAGTCCCAGTTGGGATTCTCGCCAGTCCGGTCTGAGGGCAAGAGGTGAGAATGGTACAATGCCGTGTAGAACATCTGCAACTGAGTGTCGTTGGTGGTGGTCACGTTGATCTTCGAGAGAACCTCGGAATTCCAGTTGTCTCGAGCGGACTGCGCGGTCGTTTTAAGATCCCATTCAGGGATCTCGTCGAGAAAACTACAGGCCTTGTCTGCAGAGATCCACGAGACTCCTACTTTGGAAGTGACCGTAGAGGCGTCTCCGGGAAACTCGAAAAGTCCTCCGATGCGATTTCCGTACTGGTAATTATCCGCCCCAGCTTTCAGAAAGGTGTCATTTGTAAAGTTGGGTTTGACATCTGTTGCACTTGGCCAAAATGGGTCAGTGTTCTTGCCCCAGAATAACTGAGATTTTGACGGAGTGGTGTCGAAATGTCCGCAGAAGTACACCCGGAAGTCTCCGCCTATTTCAATGTCAGTATACCAGACACCTCTTTTTGTGTTCGTCGTGAAAAGCTCACCCCACGCCCATCCCTCTCTGAAGACGGTGTAGCCAGAATACCAGGCTCCGTCTTCGCTGCGCTCGAGGTATCCATTGCTATATTGCTGTTCCTTCTTGCCCATGCCTGGCAGGAAGTGGCTTACGTCCACCAAGACGTACTTTCCGTCGCCGTCCTCAGGGAACTGGTACTTCATAATGCCAGCGTGCATGCTGGCACTGATCTCAGCTGTCACTCCGTTCTGCAACTGCGTCTTGTAGTATCCGACTTGAGCTTCATCCTTCACCACGCGCGGTTGCATATACGTGAGATTATCTAACAGATTTACGTTCTCGAGCGTCGTGAGCGGCATCTGTGGGATCAAGCCATATGTGGGCGCCCCTCCTGTTCCACTAACATGCAGGAGTGAAATTCCAGTCACGTTGCCGTCAGGCGTATAGCCTGCATTGGCTGAGAAGGAGTAGTTGAATCTTTTGGGTCATTGGTAAGCATAGTTACCACTAGCATAGGAGAGGAGTACTAGTAGCTGACCTGGTAGTGTCGATGCCCACCTTGGCGGCGCCGAAGGGCAAAGATGCTCCGGGAAAGACATTGCCAGCGTTCCAAGCAAGACCAGGGATCGGGCCCTCCGTGCCGATGAAGAGGTTCACGTGCTTGGTGAAGTCTTGCACGGTGTCAGCGCCACTGGTGCATGTAGCAGCCAGCAGAAGCCATGCTACAGCACTGGTTACGCGTAACATGGTGGTATCGTCAACTAGATGGCCACTGAATAACAACAACGCGTTCGGCGACGGACAGGAAGGAGGATGGAGTCAACTTATTATACTCTCCTACATACCCGTCAAAAATCAATCGGAAAACAATCTGACTGGTCCACATCGCATTTCTCCCGACGGATTTTGATTTCTTTAATTTTGCTTGCGCTGTCTAAGCCATCCACCCCGACTGCCCGACAAGCTTGACCCGCAGGTGGCTCCACCGTGATGGTTCTTCCCCAAGCCGAACCCACGTCCAACCCCGCAAAGACCTGGGCTTCCCTGTATCCCCCCACAAATTTCAGTGCTAGAGTCACAACGGCCACGACTTGGCAGAGGGGGATTCTACAGAACTTGACCGAACCCAGCTACTCTGACCCGCGCCGTTGCGGTGACTCCGCAGCCGGTCCTTGGTGGGCAGACGCAAGCGTGTGATCATGTGGCTTTTCTCCCCCTTGGACCATCCTTGAGTGTTCATCCCGAGCTCGCGGATCCTAATGGAATGACAGTGGTTCCCAGCTCTCGGGTCGGTGGCAGATATCTGTGCCTGAAGTACGTCACATCCAGGTCGGCATTCAACGAATGGCATCGAATGGACTTCCGGGCCATAGGGCTCCGCTCCCTGTCCAGAGTTCAGTCGTTCCATAGAGCCGGATCACGACTCGCGATTTATTTCCGAGATCGCGTGACTGCTGCAGTGGACACGGAGGCCATGATGAAGCAGCCGTGGTGAGCCGTGACCTTTTCTCTGTCTATCACAACGGCATCACCTCGATGTTATCGTGTCCTATACCATAATTATGTGAGTGAATCGTGAGTGTATGATACGATGTACTTGGTGTATAGCGTATCTCGTATAACGTGAAACTCTAAATCATGCTTGGAATGTGGAATATGTAGTTGCTTATGTACAGTAAAAGTAGCCAGAGAGGTGCCGATCTATGTGTCCAGACGCAGTGGCAACCAAAACAGCCATATGGACATGTAGAGCATGGTGCACTGTCACGCATTCACCAAGCTCAGCCAACTCATTACGGGAGCTCGGTCATCGGCAGTGAGCTCCACCTGGATAGAGCTCAGCTGCTTGCGTAACACTGTTCCCACCCCGTGGACTACGCCTCCGTCGCTCCATGACACCTAGTGTGCCAGCATCCTCGCGGCTCCGGCCAACAGCGCAAATCCTCTCGGAGCTGCTACCACCCGCGCTGCAGCGTTGGTCGTCACGGCTCCCGACCCGGATCCGGAGGTGGAGCCGGAGCTGTTGCTGCTTCCGGACCCACCCTTGACTTTCTCAGTGACGAAGTTGACGGCCGAGGTCCCGTTGTCCTGGACGTAGGACAGGTGCACCGTGAGGTTCTGGCCTGAGTCGCAAAAGGTATCATTGGCGTTGCAGAACGAGACCATCTTGTTCGTCACGGCGGCACAGCCGGAACTATCGGTACGGGGGAAGACCTGTTCGCCACCACGGTCAGTTATCAGTCAACCTGTAATATGCCGTCTGGCAGGTCTGTGACTCCTGGAAGTCGGGCAACTCACCCCATTCTTTGTTGAAGTTCCCTGATCAAAGGGCTGGTTCACAACGTGCGTCGGGTCGCCCATCAACACAATCGCGGCAACCTTGTCGGTAACATCCTTCGAGACAGCCTGCGTCTGGGCGAACCCGCTGATCGTCGAGCCGCACACCGTGTCCGCGGCGACCTGCGCGCCCTGCGAGTACCCCATGAGGACCATCCTGCTGCCCGGGCACGCCTGGGCGTAGCTGTTGACCAGCTGCGTCATGGCGGCGACGCCCTGGCCCTCCGAGTTCTGGTAGCCGTCCAGCGTGGCCGGGTAGACGACGGCCTCGGCGTTGGACCCGGGCAGCTGCTCGATCACGCGCGTCGAGATGTTGGCCAGGACGCCGAACCCGGGCGGCTCGAGGGAGGCGCGCGCCACGATCAGGTGCACCGCGTTGCCCGTGACGCATGCCTGCGAGCTCGTGTTCGTGGTCTGGGCCGCGGCCGCGGCGGCGAGGCCGGAGAGGAGCAATGGCTTGATCATCGGGGGTGTTTGTGCTGGTTCGCCTGGAACCGTGAACCGAGAGACGCGGTCGTGGGATCGGTGGGATGGTTGGTTATAGGGAGAGGAGAGGGAGTAGTTGAATGACGACGAGGCTGGGTGACAGAAATGGGATGGGAACCATCGCAAGGTGACCTACCTGTACTCGCAAGGCCTTCCCCCATATATACAGATGGAACAGCGCCCATGATGAAAGTAGCTTCGAACATCAGACTCAGTAAGAAACGTGCCGTTTTCCGAATCCTTGGGCGCGCGTGTGTTGCATTCCGTCCTTGAGATGGCTTGCGAGCAAGGAGGCACCCTGCTCCCGCCGAGGTATGTTTCGTAAACATGAAATGGTCAGATTGCCTACAACGCCTCCGCGATATGTATGCATCCAGCGAACCCTTTGGGGTTGGGCAGGGGCGGAGTGTTCCCGATTTGGCGGAAGATGTCTGGCAACGGCCGAAAAGAAAGTTCACAGGCCGGCCTCTGTGCACCTCGGCACCTAATAGACGCCAAACTAGCTTGGTCCAGACTGGAAGTTCCAGCGCCCGACCCGAGCTACTGGACCTGCAGACGTCAACGACAGGTGAGCCACGCCAATCGCCAGCGCCCGCGGCCACCCTGTCAGGGCTGGATACGAGTGTCCACCCCGCTGCGGCTTAGTCCAACCCAGGGCGAGGGCAGACCGAAAGAGGAAAGCTTGCGATTTCCCCAGCTGTTCTGGCTTCGAAGATCATTTCAACAAACACGCGACTCCACGAATCGCGCCGACTAGATGGTCTGGATGAATGCGACTGGCAGTGGTTACGTTTCAAGTGTTTGCCGCCGCTAATGCGTCGCCCATCCTGATCGACTCCTGGTGCGATGGATGTCTGGTGCCGACGACTGTGGTTCCTGATCAGCGCCAAGGAGTTGAACTTTGTAAACCGGCACCTGAGTCCGAGTACCAGGTTGGGGCTGCGAATCTGCAGCGCGTTCTGGTACTCGTGCCGGGCCAGTGGCCCCCATGTAGCGATGGGGCGCTTGCTGTTTCACGGCCTGTGCTTTCTGTGTAATAGAGATTCGTCCCATGTTCAAGACGACTCTTGGCGACAGATAAGGTTTCTCCTGGGCTGAAAAGGTGCATAGCACATTCTGACTAACTTATTAGTGTACTCCATCCCACACCGCAGGCAGGCGCAATTATGATGCTGATCTGCAGCATCGCACATATAACCCAATCGGTCATGAGCCATGGTGTCCAACGTCTCCCACGTGGCGGCTTTCCTTGGCCGTTTTGGTATGCTGTAGATAATGTTGAACGCCCTCCCTCTGCTTATTCAAGAGCCCCCGACTACTCGGAGTTCAGACCGAAACGTCCCCCGAGGCACAAAATCTCGCGCATTGAATGGCCCAAGCTCGGATGCAGCTAAAACCTCAACAGGTGTAAAACACGAACTAGGCAGATCTCGCGTGGATGATTTCTAGCCTCGCTCTACTCTGCCTCTGTTCCGGCCGTACCTTGCTGAAGTCACGATAGAGCCGATCCACGCCAGGTGCTCCGCCACGACGCTTCACCGCAAGCACGAAACAAGTGAAGCTGCGTATTGGTATACAGCCACCGAATCCAGGGCTGGCCGAGCGAGAGTTCCGGGTATCAGCTATACACCAAGCAACGTTGCTGGGTGCCGTGTGCTCGCGTGGTCGCTTGATCCGATATATGCATGTCAACATGTGTGAGGTTGGGCAATGAGGTTATCATCTCCAGGTTTTTTTTTTTTTTTTTTTTTTTTTTTTTTTTTTTTTTTTTTTTGAAATCGACGCTCTGCGTAGTTATTACCTGGGAGGTTTTCTCAGACCATCTCCCACTTCCCTGGCCCCTTGCGAGTCTGCAAGTACCCCGGCGCTGTGGAACCGATGAGATCAGCGACGTCTAGAAAGGACTCCACATGCACCCATGTCGACCCTGACGTCAAATGGTGCTCGACGCGTTCAGTCGCGTCGTCGATGCCGACATACTCTCTTTGCCGCCTTGTGAATTCACCTGACCGTGGTGATCTCTACAAAACCATGGATATCGTGCAATCGGCCTCTGGGGACGAGCTTCGTGCCGTCGTCTTGGCGCTATGCAAGGACACATCGGTCATGCTGCGAGTCGTGGGCCACATCAAAAAGCTCAGAGACGCCCAGGCAGACGCATCGAAGACTGGCGAGAAGAGGAAGGCTTCGGACCAAGTTTTCATATGCGTCCGCTGCGGAGAAACTTTCAGCGAGGAAGCCAACGATTCTAAAGCTTGCACATACCACCACGGCAAGTGTGCTTCAGGCCTCAGGAGACGGGACGACTGGCCCAATCTCATGCTGACCAACATCATTCAGGTGAAATGGAAGTAGGCGGCGACGACGAGGACTTCTGGGCCGACCACGATGAGGATTGCCACGGAGAAATAGACACGGAAGAGACGCGGGAAGAGTTCCCAGAAGGCTTCACCTGGAACTGCTGTGACCAGGCAGGCACGGCTCCCGGGTGCACCAAAGGGCACCACTACGCCATCGAGGGCAAGAGGATGAAGACCACCACAGACGGAGACTCGGACTCGGACGGTAGTGATGATTAAAACAAATGGTCATAGAAGGAGAGCATCGTGCTGATGACGATGCAACTTGAAGTGTTGGATTCAGATTCGACCTCGCCCTTCTTGAGACCGAGAAACGCGCTGGCGGACTCCAGTGATGCGAACTGATCACAATGTATCTGATCTAACTCAAAAACATGCGGAATCTACTAGCAAGAAGCCAAGTGCAGGTTGTTGACTACAAGGTCGAGACCAACACGCATTCCTGTTCTCCAAACTGGTCTCACTAGGACCTTGATGCCGCTTGCTGCACTCCATATAAAACTTGTCAGTTGCTCTACAACGTGTGTATAGCACGGTTCGAAACAACGGTAAGGCGGCATGAACCCTGTCTGCGACGACAAACAAACTAGGGGTCGAGCCCTCCAAATTGGGAAATGTTGCCAAGCGACCCAGGGCCTACAAGGACAAGTGAGAGGCTCAGCTCCGTCTCCATCTCATATGTAGTTATAGTTATCGTGGTATCACATGTCATAGGATGGTCTATGCGTCTTTTCCGCCATAATTAGTCCCATTTTGACGTGCTCACGGCATCTTTATCTGTCCCTTTGAAGTTGGGCATAATTGCATTCATCACATATGTAGATAGCCACGGACTGGGTACTGTTGTTCCCTTTCAGAATTACTCCTACCGGCGTGGAGATCAACTCTCTTTCCAGGGCAATCCTCGCTTCTGTTGCTTCGTGCATAGGACGATGCTGAGTCGAGGTGATGAACCACTGTCAGCTAGTCCATCCCTATAGCAACTTAAAGTATAGCATAGCCTCGACATATTCAAGATCACTAGGAGGAAGGATATGGACTTCAATCATCTCACTGTCTACACATGTCAAGGATCATGTAGCACGCATGAAATGAGTCGAACTCAAGAGGCGATGTAGGTGATGAATACTTTATTGGCTACCTAGGTATGTGTCCATTTCCCTTGGTAATCTCCACTTCTAAAATTCGTCATATCTTCCCATAATAATTGCCTTCTCATCCCGGATATGGGCATGGATCTGGGGGTGGCGGCGGTCTGTAACAAGTTAGTTTGAAGTACAAGGGCAACGAATATCGATAAGACAAGATAATGGCGATGAAGTCCTACGGCCGGGGCTTGGGAGTACAGGGCCAGGGTCTCGGCGGCATGCTGTAGTATTTTATTTCGGCTGCTTGATATTCTGGTAGAAGTGCGTTTCTGTCGAAGTCTTGCTTATGCAGGAGCTGATTCCAAATAGAGCAGGACGGACTTGCAACACGGGTTGATTGCCTATGTATTTTATACTTCTTTAAAACGCTTTGATTCGTACCTAGGCACCAGCAGAATTGACATAGTCGGTGATAAGGAGCCACCAGTGACTTCTTGACTATGCTTGCGACGACCCTGTATGTATTTAGGGACTTAATCAACCCAATGCTCTATTATTGCATACTCAGTACCCGGGCCACGTCTGGTGAATCACACTTAAAGAGGTCTTGCTATATATGATCATGAACCGGTCGGGAAAAGTCGTGACAAATCCTCCGATCACTTGTTGTTTCTCAGCATATTGCGGCAATATTAATGTCTGTAACAGATTTTATATGACAATAAATCTACGAGGGAAATCATAGGCTTTCATATGGCACACGTCATTCTATCAGTTCATTATGATGGTTAAGGAGTTAAGAAAGGCCAGTGTTGATGCATGCCGTGAAAGTCCTTGTTTCGTGATTCACGTCGAATTCGTTATCACACCTGGCATGGAATTACAGGCTATATAGAGAGGAGAGTTACTTATGGTTGTTCGACATCTGCGAAGGTCTTTGCACTGATTTTGAGGCCTTACAATGTTCCAAAGGCCCTCAGAGGGTGGTTTTCATTGCCGATTAGATCACGCCACACTAGAAACAGCTGACATAGAATGCCTGCAGCCGCATCGTCATAGTCGATAGCAGCTGGACGACTGTCTCATACCAGAGACATCTTGTTGACCCCATCTTTCTCCCTTGGCTCGCAAGCCCGAGGACAAGCGGCCTACCAGTATTCAAAGATCTGGCCAGAAAATTCCCAGCCGGGACCTCTAACGTCACCGGTTTCCTGCAGCAGCTGAATAGCCGCTTCCTTTCACGGAACCAACCAATGAAACGAAACGTCCATGGGCTGACAGGTAACGAAAAGTCACTGTTCCTTCCGGAGAAAATATCTCGTTATTAGTCTTGTATTGAACAGAATTTTGCTGATGGCCAAGCAGGGCCAAGGCCCGTATTGGCCAGGGTATGCATCCGGCTTCCGAATAAAGATGTAGTGGGCCAGAGATCTGGGTCGACCACGGTTAAGCTTACCCACAGTGGTCCGATACAATGCATGCAGCTATGTACATTTTTTAGAGGGGTCCTGTCTTGGCAGGGCTCCCTCGTGAGACCCGATATCCGAACCAGGGCGAGATTTGTGCTCCATGTCGGAGTTGCTTGCGACTCTTTGGAGCAGTTTAGCCGGACACGCGTATAAATACGTGTGTCTGTCCCAGACGAACGACACATCTGAGAAGTCCACGTCCTCAGCCCTATCTGCCTCTATTCATATTATAGATATCCGGCATCTCAATACTTAACACCACGCTGTATACGTTAGACTTGCTGCTCGCCAACATGAAGTCTTTCTCGGCGGTCGTCGCTCTACTGTCTTGGTGAGTCGCGGGTGTCCCGAGACATTGGTTGCGGAACCGAGAATGCAAGACTGACAAGAACAGCACACTGGTGGCAGCGAACCCCATCGAGATTGCAGCTCGACAGACCGAAGCTGGATATCCCACCACAATAATCGAAATCCCAACTCGAGACTGCACATTCCGGCCAACAGCAACGGTCACAGCGACAACCGGCTGCCCCACGACGTGCACACCTACCGGGCTGTGTTTTTCTGACGGTATGTATCACTGGCCTCTGGATCCTTGAAGAATCGTCTTGGCTTGCCCAGGTGGAGGATCGCAGGCTGACAGGCTTCCCTGTCATTAGCGGCTGTGACGTTGGAATGCGGTTGCACGAGCATGGCCGTCCAGCCTACCACGGTGACTGTTTGCCCCACCGCGACGGTTTGCAGGCAGTGCCAGACCGGCTGGGGCATTGTCACCGTCACGCCGACGACATGCCCCGCGGAGACTCCCGCTCCCCTTCCGACGGCATAAGCGCTGGTTTTCTATGAGCAGGAGGCATGAGAAAGACTGGGTTGGCTAGACTGCATGGTCTGACGATGTGTGGAAGCTCATCGTGGCGGGTCGGTGGGACAGTTCGTGGAGGATCAGTGCAGCGACGGAAGAGGAATGGATGAGGAGAAGGCATCGTGCGGTGGCTGCGTGAAATAGGAGGAGCAGACCCCAGGCTAGTCGTGCTCACCGCGTCAATAGTCATAACGAAAATCGAAAGCTGCAACAGTCAGAAAATTCTGCTCACCGAGGCTCGTATTAGCATTGGCGCCTGTCGAGGACGCGAACACGTCCATTTTCCCACTCTCGCCGACCGTAACCAAAGGCTATTGCATGTCGTGCCCATGCATGCACCCAAGCGTACCAATGCCCGGGTGGGCCCGGGGAGTGTCTAGAGGAGCTCCAGGCCAATCAGTGTGAACGTGCGTGCCCAAAACGGAAGTGGCAGGGGCTCCTACCCCTCAGAGCTCGCTCCTTCCCAACCCGCTTTACCTGCCCGCCTACCCGACCGCCTGCTACCTACCTCGCCCCGAGGAGACACTCTGTTCCCGTCCTCCAACGTCATCGACAGCTGCACCCCCTCTGCTGCTTCACGACACTTCATCCCAGCAGCCAGCTTGCTCTCTCGTTTTCACGCCTCAAGATGGGCAGATCAACTTTCCAAGTTATCGATGAGCAGGATGACACCGCTCTCGACCCGCATTGACGACAATCGTCACGCTTGCCCGTTCACGCCTGGCCCCGCGCGCGATTATCTGGCAACCGCCAGCACCAACAGACGCAGCTATTGAACTCGCCATGCTGGACCATTGACAGCTTGCGTTGCGAAACAAAACACCATCGGCTCAGTCCCTTCCGACACTCAGGATGCGCATGTGCTCCCTACACGCTGCCTCAGCGTCCGACTCTGCCACTCTCGCTGGGCCTGCTCCGCCCACTGCCGGATGCCCCCTTAGCCCCTCACCCCCGTCCGACCAATGCCTTCCGTGATGCGCGATCCGACCAGGCACAACATAACACAGCATGGGATGATGCACAGATGATAACGATGGTGGCCAACACGCTGCCGTCTCGACCGTCGACGGTATCGCAGGCGGCTCTCACTGCAACCGAGCGAGTCAGCACGTTGTTCCGCCCACACAAATACCCGCCGGCTGTCTGTTTTCCAACAACTGGCGTCTAACAGACGCCCGGCTAGCTCAATCGGTAGAGCGTGAGACTCTTAGAAAGAACCTCACGATTCTGACAAGAGATACATCTCAAGGCTGTGGGTTCGACCCCCACGTCGGGCTCAATTCCCGGCGAAAATCGCCTCTTCTTTTTCTCTTTTTACTCCTTGCTGTTCGGATGATGTCCTAGGAGACTCAACTGCCCGATTGCACATCGTTCAGCACGCGCGAGGGACGTCTGGGGCTGGCTAGCAGGAGGCTGATTGGCAGTGTGTAGCGGAGGCTACACGTAGTGGACGGTTGTTGGTTCGGCCCCCATGTCGGGCTCAATTTCCGGCAATAATCGCCTCATCTTTTGCTCTTTTACTTTTGGCCTTGTTGTCGGGACTTCTGAGTTAGTGCTCTGCTGTGAAGTCTTTTGCTGTATCTTTTTGGGTCCTCTGAGTGCCTCTCTGTCGGGTTTCGCAGGACTTGAATCCCGGATCGCAGAGATGGGAAACGAGGGATAGGCCGGGGAGAGAACTGTATACAACGTCTACATCCTTCACAGTATGTACTAGAGAGTGTTGTTACTGTCCACCTATGGGTATTGTTTTTTCCCTGTGATGTCTAGAGGTCGTCTCACCAGTGCAGCGGGCAAACCTTTTGTTCACGCCCTCTCCTATTACCCAATAGGCTTCTTATACACATACGCCAAGGTTGCGACAACCTGCATCATTATATAATAGACCTAATGGACCCGTAAGCCCGACCCCTGCCCGCGCATCAGGCTCCCATTGCCAACAGCACCAACGTCATCCGTCTCTGAGTATTCACCATGTGACAGAAATCTGCCACATCCAGTCTGAATGCAAGATAACAGTCTCACCATGGTCGGTGAAATGTCCCTTGGGGCGTTCGTTCAGACCATTCTCTTCCACTTGGCGCCCGTCCTGTGTGTCTTCTTGCTCCTCACTTGGCGGCGCTCCAGTGTCCCAGCCAGTATGAGGAAAGAGGCCAACATCTCAGAGAGATCTCCGCCCGTTCGTTTGACTCTTCGTTTCCGCCACATTCCGAACAGAATCAACGAAGCCGCTTTTCGACGAGCTGTGGGAGGACACGAGGACGAAAGCATTATCGGAATGTCATGGACCCCATCAACGATTGGAGCATCGCACGTTTCAACAGTTTGCTTCGCCAAGAAGGCTTCCTTCCTTGACAAGATTTGGCAGAAGAAGGATCAAGTCGACTGCACCATCAACCTCACGTCTGACGGCGACACGTTCGATGTTGCGGTGGATGATCATTTCTTCGACTTGACCCCTTTGCACTGGCCAGAGCGCTGGGATATCGAGTGCGTGCCTTGCCCATGTGCCATACAAAGCCCCCCAGCATTCGTGCCGGTGCTAACTATACCAAGTATAATTGCTGTGACCGGCTGGAATGGCAAGCCGATTTGGTCTTGGAAGCCGGAGAACAGTCGTCATGTGTGGCTTCGCGACTGGCTTGGGCGAGACCTTGCCGACAGAGGCTGTGCGGCTCGTGTTTTCACGTATGGCTATCCATCCACTGTGGCACGTAGCGACAATGATGCAAGCCTACACGACTACGGAGCCAATCTATTGGCATCACTCGCAACAGCAAGGCGAAAAGAGTTCGAGGTAAATTGTTTCGTCCCTAACTGTCAATCCCACTGTGGCGTTGTGCTCAGATGAATGACATGTCACCTTTGCGTACAGGCACGGAGATCGAAGCCTCTAATTCTGATAGGCCATAGTCTGGGTGGTCTCCTCAATAAGCAGGTGGGTAGCTGTGCCATTGAGTGATAAACCTTTGCGCCTCCCTAGGCAGTGTTGCGCTGATAAGGCTCAGGCCCTCAAAAACGCGCATGCAAGCAAAGATCGTGCAGAAAGAGATGTGTACACATCTTGTGTGGGTCTCGTCATGTTTGGTGTTCCCAACTTGGGCCTTGAAAACCGTGCCCTAATCTCCATGACTGACGGACGCAAGAATGAAATGTTTTCTCGGAACTTGGGACTCGACTCGCAGTATTTGCCGGAGCTAAACAAAGACTTTGGTTTCGCCTTTGGCCAGCGCAACCTTACGGTCATTGCAGTCTATGAGACCAAGGATAGTAATACGGTAGAGGTATGTATCCGAATGGTCTTCTTTCCCCCCGATTTTGGTTCCAAAAACTCATGACCTGACGTCCGGGAAAGCAAAAAGAAGATGGACGATGGTCACGAACGGGGCCTCCAGTTCGCATGGTTCCCCAACATTCAGCATGCACCTGTGGTATTCCCAGCGATAATATAGCGTCTTTCACGAATCATTCAAATCTTGCCAAGTTCCCCGGCGAGGATGATCGTACATACCAAGTCGTTCTCCAACGACTTGTGGAGATTTTTGAGAAGGAGATGAAAGATCGACGAGCGAGAATAGTATGTCATGCGGACCGAGTACTGATTAAGCCGGCTATAAGGGGCCGCATGGTAACAATGGCTGACCATGAATTGCGCAGATGAGTTCCGGCATTCAAGATGACAACCTAGGAGCCCAATATTTTCAGGTGCCTTTACAACACTTGGAGTCAAATTTTGTTGGGCGGCAGGAGATACTTCAGCAAATCGAACTTTGTTTCTTCACGCAGCCAGCTGTTCGTCCGGTCTTTGTCCTCCATGGCAACGGAGGAATGGGCAAGTCACAGATCGCTCTACAATTTGCTCGGACTCGTTCACAGCGTTTCCACAAGATCGTCTGGATCCAATCAGATACTGCAAAGCGTATGCATGAGAGCTTCAGATCAGTAGCCCGGTCACTAGGAATCAACGATGTCACCACCGACGAAGACACGATTACCAAGCACGTCTTGACGGAGTTGCTTGACGGCTCAGAGAGCACACTGTTGATCTATGACAGTTTGCCAGCAGACGACAGCGGTTTCATGGACGTGATACTTTCCGAGCATCATTCGAGGTGGGCTCGGACGCAATTTTCCAAAGTCTTGATCACTACACGCGACAGGCGGTTTTTGAATTTCGAGACAGGTGGTAGCCATGCTGCTGTCGAGCCTCTCCCTCCCGACAATGCCGCCAAGCTTCTCATGGAGTTGTCAGGAGTTCTCCGTGAAAACTTTTCTACACTCCAGAGCTTCTACAGCATATGCAGTGCTCTTGGGTGCTTGCCACTAGGAATTCTTCAGGCTGCTTCATACATTAAAGTCACGGATACACATCCTCAACAGTTCCTAGGGCAACTCAGACAAGAGCCAAGATTCACACTGCGGTATCTCGATGAACTTTCGCCTCTCATGCCGCGCGAAAAGAGGATTTTGTCGGTATGGGAGGATAGCATGGCGCGAATCGAGACAAACGAACCGTTTGCCGCGAAATGGTTCACACTTTGCAGTTTCTTAGACATCACGATCCCGCATAAACTCTTCGAGGACGCTCACGAGTATTTGGTATTCTCAGATAGAAGCGGGAAAGAGAGAACCGCGGCACGAGACCAGATCCAATGGCTTTATGGTAACCTGTCATCCATCAAGTCCTGGAACACTACACGGCTTTACTCGGACGTGCTGGAATTGAAGAATCTTTCCATGATGAAGACAAACACCGATGACGATGGCTATGTCTCGTCATCAATCCATCCACTGGTTCAGCAATGGGGCCGCCTCAGGTTGGAACCGCAGCAGCAAAAGAAGTACCTCTCGATGGCATCTTCATTGATTCACCTTTGCGCTGAAAAGCTGCTGTGTGAACACAACACGCCACGGGATTCGACGGCTGCTTACATATACCAGCGTCAACTGCTGAGCCATGCATACTCATGTATCGATTTTGCTATCAACGTCTTGAAAACGAATATCGCGGAAATTGTGCCGATTGAATGCTCTGTCACCTTTGCCATGTTCTTGGTACACGAGATGAGCTACGATGCTGCCGTGCAAATGCTTGAGATAGCAACCGACAGGGATGACATCGACGTGACTTGGAAAGCTTCAGCACTAAGAGTCCACTCTTTGGCACTCAGGAGGCAGCGAAAGTTCCCAGAAGCTCTCATGGTTCAGAGGAAAGCGTTGAAGGAGATCAATGGCTTGCCGCCGGAGCCTGATACCATCGGTGCACGCTTACGAGCCGAGGGAGAGATGGCGACTATACACCGTGACCTCCGTGATCTGGACGAAGCCCTTCGATTACAAGTCGATGTTGTGCGCAACACCGGCTCACACTTTGGGTCGGAGTCTTTGGAGGCACTACACGAGCTGTCGTGTCAGGCAAGGATCCACGCCAAGAGAGAAGAATTCCATCAAGCCCTGGAGATCGACGAGCGAGTGCTTCAGATTTACAAGAAGAAGTATCCAGACCGCGTGGAGATCTGGGATAAAATGAGGAACTTGGCCATCACGTACTACGATCTGGATATGTACAAAGATGCTGCCATGCTAGAGGTTGAGATACTAGAGGGAAAGGAAAGGCTCTACGGCACGGAGCACCTCGAAACAGCCTCAGCTTTGGAGAACTTGGCACTGACGTGCAGGTATTCTGGGGAACATGAGCGAGCCTGCCAACTCTTCCGCAGAGCCTTGTGTGTTCGTAAAAAGGTCCTCGGAGAATCACACGAGAAAGTGCACAAGACCGCTAGACGTTTGGAGGAAGTGGAAGGGCGTATTCAGGCACAGTTAGCGCGAGAGTCAGTCAAGGGTGCTATCGAGGGAATCAATTTTGCAAACAGGGTAGACTCAGGATTGGGTATCGAGTAGAAAGACCTAGTGGTGTCAGAAGGAAATTCACCTATCGATGCAAACTCAATTCAAGCTGGCTCACGATCACGTCCTGTCGGCTGTGATCGCACGGGCAGGTAGCAACTCGATCACTGTGAGGCTCTGTCGATCCGCTCGGGCGTTACACACTTTCGCCGGGCGTAATGAAACGCTACACTCTGCAGTGGATCGGCAGGCTGATCAAATGGTGAGAATGCATGTCAGCCTCCATTTGCATTTCCAGCGGACACGTGTGTTCACTCTTCTGCGGTGTCAGGGGCTCCCATGTGATGAGACGGCCAATCGGGCGTAAGCGTATTGCAGGTCCGAGGTAGGCGATGGCAATTCTTGATGCAATTCGTCCCGATCTCCACGAGTGTGGTTGTACAAGGGTGTCAGGTGACGGACAAGAGCGGGGTCGGTTCCGCGCCCGACTACTGTGGTCGAAGTATTGTCAAGTTGATGTATGTAGATATATATTGAGAGAGGCTCGTGGCATGCGATTGCGCCTTAGCCGAGAGAAAGTCTCATCAATCAGTGATTCCATCATCGAAGAGCCGCATATATTGATCAACGACACATCTTGCTTCCGTCATGGACGACAGCGGCGATTCCGGCTCAAAGGGCTCGAAGAAGGGTGGCTCTAGTTCAGGGTCGAATACGAGGTGACGTGAGACTGGCAGTAGGGCTTGTAGGTGAGGATTTTCAACACTAGCATCCGATTTTACACTCTTGTCCTAGCTGGAGGTCTGGACCTAACCTCGCGCAAATCGAAGGTGCCACCGACGTTTCGATGCATTGCCCTCACTGCCCTGTTACGCAAGAGGTACCCGAGTGGTACTTGGAAGCTCAGCCTCTTAAAATGAGGCAATGGTGGGGCAGTGGCACAACACAGCGACAACAGCACTTGAGTGGAAATATGCCTATGTGACCTTTTCCAATTGTTTTATAATTCTGTTCTTGGAGTCAGGAATGTGGTGGCAGATACAGCGCCGTGGTCGTTCAGAGCAGCTTGTCTTACATGAAGTTGAATACCCTGCAATATGTCAATCCAATCCCAGTTCTGTTCTCAGAAATCCCCTTGATACTCTTTCGCATAGCAGAATTGGACACCACCGATAGCACGTTGACATGATGTACGAAGAACACTCCACCAAGTCTTCGCAGGTGGCCTTGGATGAGTACATTGAGAAGTATGGGTCCGTTGAGAGCCTCGAGCTGCAACAGGGCTCGTTGAAGGAAGTCATCGATGAGCTGCTACGGGTGGAGAAGAATCAGATAACGTCAGAAAAGGCCAGCAATGGAAACTTGAAATCGCGCTTGATGGGCCTAATAACATTTGTCGACCGGTATGCAGCGGCCATGGACTGCCTGGTACAAACTTGCTCCGGATCTGTCGTCAACCCAGCAGCACTCATATGGGGTCTCATTCGGATCCTTATAGAGGTCTGAACCAAAGGATACAGCAATATGACGCTCCTTACCAGGAACTGACTGCTTTGTAGGTGACCTCGTCGGCAAGTCGATATTTCACAAGCATATTTCGGCTGTTGGAGGACCTGAGTCTAGCTCTCTCTCTCTATGGTGCATATGAAGACATGTTCTTCGAGAATCCGAGATTCCAGGGGGCTCTGATTGTGGTCTATACGGATGTTATTGCAATTCTAGATAAAGCACGACGAGCCCTCCGGAAAAGCAGTACGTCTTCCTTACTCAATGTGCCAAACAGCAATGGCAATGGAGAGGAACTCTACTCACGAAAGATGATAGAAATCTCCATGTTATTTCATCATTTCCGAGCCACTTTCGAGTCCGACTTTGCGGACGATCTCAACGCGGTCAGAAAACACCTGGCTATCCTGGACAGCGAAGCGACACTGGCACATCGCGGCGTAATGCACACTTTCGCCATGCGTAGTAGCCCTCCGGAACTCCCCGGTGCTGAAGCTGTGTTCCAGCAAGAACTCAATAAGGTAGGTTGTCTGCATCAAAAAGTGAGTCTCACTACCGTTCACCACACTGACGCATGCGCGACCAGCGTGTCTTCGAGTGGCTCGCACCCCTGGATTGTGCCGAACGACTACTCGAGCTCCGAGAGGCTCATCAAGAAGGATCATGCTCTTGGTTACTTCAAGATTCAAAGTACACAACTTGGAAGCATGGAGGCGGAGATGATACCCTATGGATTTCAGGGCCCCCTGGCATCGGAAAGACTTTCCTTAGCGCGGCCATGATACTGGATCTTGAGGAGTCAGCAGGGCCTTCCACATCCGTGGCATACTTCTACGGGGACGCGAGTCAACAGCTCGAGAACAATAGTACCAAGCTATTTGCGACTCTCATTGCTCAAACGCTCACCAATATGTTGGACCATGAGGAGCCTCGCAAATTGCCCTCAAAGCTTGTCAAAGCTTATGAAAGATCGTCCCAGTTTGGTCGTTCATTTATTTCCAAGGTCGACTCTCCTATGGAAATTCTGGCTGCGGTGGCATCTGCTGCGGAACGGTTCATGGTGGTTGTTGATGGCTTGGACGAGATGAGCGAGCCAGAGGCCACTGCTCGGCAACTCATGCAAGCCTCGTCGATGTTCGGACCGGGTTTTCGACTTGCAATCTTAAGTAGGGATTCAAAAGACCTGATGCGATGCCTCGATGGAACAGCGCACCTTGCCATTCGTTCTTTAGACGTCAGACCCGACATAGAGACATACATCCAAGAACGCGCGCAGAGACTTCCCCTTGAGGATGACGTTTCTCGACAAAACCTTGTCAAAGTCATAACAGATAAGGTCGATGGCATGTTTCTTTGGGCACATGTCGTAATGCAGGATCTAGAGACAGCAATTACGATTTCAGACGTGGAAGAGATGCTCCTCAGGTGTCCTCCTGGTCTGGCGGCAACCTATGATCGTTTCATCCTGGGTCTCGCCTCTCAACCAGCTCATCGACGTCGAACAGCCAGAGAACTTCTGCAATGGGTTCTGTGTGCTTTCCGACCTCTGTCTATATCAGAGCTCGAGCATGCTCTGTCGGTACAATGCCCCGAGAGACGTTCAAGCGCTCGCATTATCAGCACGGATTACACCGTATTCCGAGCCGCCATTACTGAGATCTGTCATCCTTTCCTCTGTGTCAGTGCAGGCGGGGACCAAATTCGACCAATTCATCACTCTTTTCGGGAATATTTGACAGCAGCAAACTCAAGTGCCCAGTGCATAGCTTCTGAGTTTTTCATCGGTGCGCATAGCCATACGGAGCTTGCTCTGAGGTGTCTTCAGTATCTTGGGCTGAGACCAAACCCCTCGCAATCTGGCAAATCCTTCTGGGGTTATGCAATGACATCCTGGTGTCATCACACTACGCTAGGATCTTACGACTCTGAGCTTGAGATGCAGGTGTGCCACTTCCTCTCAACGAAACGAAATCGGCAAAAGTGGCTATACTGGATGCTCTTTGAATACAGAGAGCCATTTGCCTTCGCAACTATTTTCAAGTGGCAGGAATGTCTCGAAAAGTGGGCAACGGCATCTCTGCTTGAGTCTGGCCTCAACGCCAGCCTGGTTGATAATGACTGGTCTATGGACGTTCTCGAGTTACTGCTGGGACTTTTAAGTGGCGATACTCAGTCATCACATGATAAGTTTTCTTCGACGTCCTGTTTCCACTACAGAGAAGGAGTTACTTACTTCGAGAAAATGATGGTTGTAAGGGGACTTGCCAGGCGGCTGAAGCGCAAAAACCGCTTGGCTGAGGCTGTGCAGCTATTGGAACAAAGAAGCGTGGCCACAGATCTGAATCAGAATGTCTTTCTGATAAACATTCTGGGAGTCCTTCTTGATCAACAAGGGCTCACAGAGCTGGCTCTAGAGAAACATCGTGAGGCCCAATCAACACAGGAATTACTTCATGGCGGGGATCATATGAAGACCCTTTGGTCGGCAAACGAGATGGGAAGGATGTGTCGGCATCTAGGATTGTTGAAGGAATCTGAATCACTGCACCGGCATTCTTTGACGAAGCTAATGACGAACCTTCCTGAGGATCATTCAGAGATTACCTGGACGATCAACACATTGGCCACAACGCTACGCCTGCAAAACAGGCTGGATGAGGCCCTGACGCTTCATCTACAAGCTTATCACGCACGAGAAAGGCGTCTCGGTCCATTACATGCCCATACACTTTGGTCTTGCGGGGATGTTGCAAAGTGTCTCCGAGACCTACATCTGCTGGACTCTGCGCTGGTATGGTACCAAAAGGCTTTAGATGGACGCCTGGTAGCGCTTGGATCAGAACATGCAGACACGTTTTGGTCAATGAACAGCCTAGGTAGTATCAGACAGGCACTAGGTGATGTGGATCAGGCACTAGTATTACAGAGGCAGGCCTTGGAGGCTCAGGAAAGGATACTGGGGCACGATCATGCTCACACGTGCTGGACCAGACAGGTCATAGCTAACTTAATGGGGTAGACAGTGGCAAACTCGTCAAGAGCATTATAGATTTTGACTACCAATGAACACTCAATCGTGAATATGAACAATGCACCTGGGGCCGGATGTCTTCCGTTCTGGGGGCTGGGGGATACTTTTGTAATTGACGAAGGCTGACTCTATGCCTTTGGTAAAATCATTGTGCAGCCCTTTCTTTTTTCCACGAGGTGTTCTTAGCCTGGAGCACTTCAAAAAAGCCAAGTTTCTACCTATGTACAACTTCTACCCACGTTCCTCCCCAAGGGCCCGAAAACCAGATTGCTCTCATCATTGGAATCTAACAGTTCCGACAAATATGCATTCTACTCCCTCGTTAGCGTGCTCATGCAAAGCAACAATACCCTTATCGACTTACCCTCTTCCTCATGGAATGTGATTACGATATGTTTGGTATGATCGCCGGTGTGGTTAAAATGCTCTGTATTAAGGTAAGACCCGCACATCTGGAAATTCACCACTTTTACTTCGACTTTCTTCTTGTGACGTTTCATCGCCGGAATCTCGTTTACTAGGAGAGATTAACGTGTCAGCAACAATGAACAGTCCCAGTTGATGTATCATCAGGTGCTCACCTTGCCCATACCACCATTTTCCATGTCCAAGACGAGAGTCCTCCAGCCTTGCTGCAAGCCATACTATCTTTTGCGTTTCTGATTTCCACAGCGTCAGAAGACCAGGTCCTTGGGACTTGTTGGCCCGAATGCTTCTTATCGTGTCGAAACCCGACACGCTACACATCATCAACAGATTCCAACCAGTTAACTCTTTGACCATGCCGTGGAAGTTCTTCCCGGAAAATGTCACATTAGAGGCTGGCGGACTGATGATGCGGAGCCTATCCACTCCACTGCTTTCAAAAGTGCTCAGCTGTAGAGTGAGTTCCTGTAGCTCTCGCTGTTTGAACCTCGCAACGGTCGAGTTGCTAGCTTCGTCCGGAGTTTTCTTGAGTCCTATGATTGGTTCAGATTCTGCGTAAGTAATCGATTGGAATCCATCGATTTTCAAGGACCCTTCATGAACCTGGAAGTCAAGAAGTTGAGGTCTACTCCGCAGAAGATACAGCATGTGTGCACTATGCGAAATGATTAGTTGGTTAAACAAAAAGCAATGATGTCGGCCAGAAAGTACGATCTAAATCAATAGAACCGCGTTTAGTAAAAGAAGCCAAACCTAGTGCGAGTATGCTCATCCCGGAGAAAACGAAGCCTAGCAAGATCTTGTGGGTGGCTACTTGCAACCGTCAGAACCCGAGTGATGGTTGAAGCATCAGGGGTAATCCCTTCGCTGCTCATTCTATCGTTATGATTTGACGACTCAACCGAATTGATATAGACATGAAGATCATCTCGATCGTCAAATGATTGGATGCATATTTTCTGCGCACTGAAATCGTATTTCGCTGGGACATTGTCGATCGGTAGCTGTTGGGCGCCTCTGGCCACATGTTCGGCGGAAGTAAGGATAGAAATGAACCGAATAGCATCTAAAGTCACCACGAATTAGTCTTTCTGTGCTTAAAAACATACTCTCATTCCTGAAATTCATTCTTGCGTTTCGGGGTAACACTTACGATCTGGCTTTTTAAACGTGACATCCAGCACACGGTTGGGATCCCACGGTTTAAAACCCTACACAATCAACATCGGTCTAGGGCTGAAAGGCTGTGAATACAGTCGTAGTCTCTGACCATGTATGACTTACCAGCCAGTACTCCTTCTTGTAGTCCACTAGTGAATCATGTCAATCTGTGACATCAAGGAGATCATGCACGAGCGCAGATGACGAGGCTGCAAAGTGGAAAGGATAGCACTTACACGCATCACGCTCGCACGGCTGATTGAAGTCTGACCATCTCACGATCACTTTCCCTGACGCGAGTCCCTCGCTGCGCGTGATGAATATGCCCGTCACCGGCAGCCCTTGATCGTGTTAGCGATCAGGCATGAAGAAGCAGGCGAATGCGAACATATGGAATCCTAGTGTCGATTGTGGCAGTACTTACAGGCTTCCCTGAATCTATCAGGCTTTGGAAACGGCCAAGCATCGTCACACAGGACCAGTCGACGTTCGAAAGTCGGCATGCGGGGACTGATTACAGCCAGAAGTCTGGGCTGCAAGGAACATTGGTCTTCTGCTGGGGTGAGTGTTGCTTCTCGAATTTCTGTACAGAAAATGACACCTTCATCTCCCCTAACAAGTCCTTCCTGAACATGACCTTCGTCACAGCTGAAGAAGTCGCGGCAGCACTCCTCGAAAAGAATTCGACCCTGAGCGTTCTTTGGGTGAATTAATTCCAACAGGCGGTCACTCGTAATCCGACGGTAATCTGGCCCTTCTGCAAGCTGATGGGTCTTAGGGTCAGAATGAGCCCATCCGAGGGATACTTGTGGACCGACTCACCAGAAGGTCTTCTATCCAGTCGATAACGAAGTCAATTGTTTCCCCGGAATCACTTTTACGCTCGCCTAGCCATTTTCGAAATTTATCTTTGCTGCAGGTCATGCCATAAAGCTGCAGCTCCGTGTCGCGTTTCGCTTCTCTCTCCTCAAAGATTTCCTGCAGAGCCTTCCGTGTTGTGCCCTTTATCACGATAAAGACCTCCAGGAAGATGCAGCCAAGGTGCCACATATCCTCCGACATAGTACGAGGGAGTCCAAAATGCCTTTCTGGAGATTTATAGTCTCGGGTCCATGGATGGATGACAGCTCGTTCTGTGTCGGCTCCCCTGCGTGGTCCACCACTCTCCGGCGCAATGATGGCGGTTGCAAAGTCGCACAAGCATATTTTCCAGCCAACACTGTTAGTATCGCTCGGGACAATGAGAACATTTTTTGGCTTCAGGTCCCTGTGGCGAATCTTGGATTTGTGGAGAAATGCCACGCTTGCGGCAAGGCATCCCAAGCATCTTGGCAGCTGGCTTCTCTCAAATGTCACGGCTGGATCCGACTCGCTGAACGATCCTTTTTCGCTGTCTGAAATCCGGTCTAGTAGTGTTTGCAGGTTGAAGAATGCTACTGGAGAAAGAAGCACTCCGAATGCTTGTGGATCGGTGAAGGCAGCCCGGATTTCGATGATATGATTTTCTCGGATTCTGGCCAATCTCCTGTCTGCTAGTGGAAGCTTCCCAATGCTCTGAAGGACAAACACCTCATCCTCAAAAGACTTTTGTTGTTTATCCGGGTATCCGATGGGCCCATGTTGGCCTTCTCTGCCAACAATCTTTTGTTCGGACCAGAACGATTCATCGTCTGAGCCCGAGGAGCTGCTGGGGTCATTGTTGGGACGTCGTGATCTGGGTCGGACAATCAGCTTCATAGCCAAATGTACGCCTCTTATCTTCACCTGGAAGACTGAGCCAAATCCGCCCCTGCCCTTCAATTGATTATCTTGCTTATGGCGACGGCCCCTATAAGTGGATACAATCGTGTCCTCGTCCTCAGCATTTCTGCCGAGGTACCTCTCCATGATGACTTTGCTGCCAACATGATAATGGTTGAGATAGCCTTGAGGATCATTGACCACAGCGTCAAGACTATCCACGCGGTAATGCTGCGAGTTGCCTTGGTGGCCTTTGACCACAGTGCCGGGCTGTCCTGGATAGATTTCGAAAGCCCATTTCTGTTCTTTGAGGAATCTTTGCTTATCTGCGGGACGATCATCAAACTGTTTTGGCAGGCCTAAGCCACTTTCGGGAACAGGTAGGAGAATATCTGTGAAACGAATCTTTTTGAACAAATCAATGAGTGTTCGTTGCCTCTCTGGCAGGTCACCTTCGATTAACATCAGTATCTTTTGGACGCCCTGATAGGTGCCACTCATTGTGCAGAAAACTGAGTTCCTTGTCGAACTGTGAAGGATGATGTTTTAGTCCAATGTAACAGGTGACAGGAGAAGAGGTGATATACATCGAAAAAAAAAGCATAAAATCATGGTTGCTTATGCCCCTGTCAACCCACTTCCCAGCTACTTGGAGTGACTTCCAGGGCATACCCTTGCTGACAGTCCGGGGAAGGTGGATTGGAGAGGGGGCCAAGGGGCTGTGAGGGGGTCAAATTGTGATGGGTAGTTGAAGTGCTTTAATCAGCAGGACAAAATAATCTGCTTACAAGTCTATGTACTAGCTGGGCCGACCCAAGTTGGCCTGGTATTTACCCATGTACTGCTGTTGCTGACTTGGCATAGGTCAAGGAATGGCAAGCTTGAACTCGTGTCACCACACCAGTGCGCCACACTCATTCATCAATACCCATTTTCGTGTCGACTTGTTGTAGGTGGCAAACTCAGCAAGGGCCTAGCTGGGACAGGTGGATACTCACTGGTAGCATTGATGAGTGTTAGTTGATGAGTGTTATTTGACGTAGCACAACACATGTGGCATTTGAGCCGCCGGTCTTTCACTAGCCCTCCGGAAAAAACCCATGAGCTTAATTATCTCAGATGCACGATGCACCAATTTGCCCGCTTTCCTTTTGGGAGAACCTTTCAGGCTTCATGGTGATGGGAAACCAGGCTACCGGTGGGTAGCAAGGCTAACCGTAGGTAGCATGGTGGCTTGACAGGGAACAGCTCCAGAAAGTCTCAAATGAAATAAAGTGACGTATCACCAGGGCAAAATGTTTGCTATGATGTCTGCCTGCAAGGGTGAGCCCGGCCTGAACGCAGCCTACTTGAACTCTACCTACAATGTGCACAACGGGATTGTCCTGTGTGACTGATTACACGTAATATTACTTGGCGTGAACCTTATCCATCACCTGAATGCGCGACAGATTGTCTGCTCGCCCTCGGAACGTGTATTCTAGGCTGGATTATACTACCCATAAAGACCTATTGCGCTTGATAATGTAATTATACAGTGTCTTTTCAGCAGTCAGCAATTGGAGAATCAGAAAAAGAAAGCAGTAGCTAAACTGTGAGAATATAAATGAATGGGCCGACTGGTCATGTCTCAATACAATACATGAGGTACCTGCACTTGCCCGCGGTCAGACACCTGCCACGCCATCTCAGCTCACCACATTCGGTCAATATGCCGATCCCATCATAGCCCTCGGAGCTTGCTTCCGATGTCAGCCTCATTCTCCTCGGTGTGTGTACGGGAAAGTGCATCTTTTGCGGGCCCCCTTTCCCTCCACCCCTGTTGGGTAGTAATAAGCTGGCTGAGAAGGACGCTGGGCCAGACGCGAGAATATTCTCCTGAAGACTGCATCCGAGTTTGATCTTCGGAGCCTTGCTCTTCACATCTCAACAGATCGAATGTTTTCCCCACTTTCTGTGAATAACATGGTTCCCTCTCTTCTCTTTCCTTATTCAAGCTCATAGACTGTCCAAGTTTGGTATGGCAGACAGGAAAATGGAAGCCAACGATGGCTTTCTGGATGAAACCAGTACCATTGAACGACACATAGCGCAGCCTGTTGCTGGGCGTACTCCGACTCAGCTCAAACAGCTCATGCACGCCTTCATCCGAGAGACATACCTGGACGAGTACGAGATTCCACACCTCCAGCGCGGTACCTTCCTAGCTGCAGCTCCTTATCACTACAGAAAGCGCGAATCCCAGGCACCTAGCGAGGGCAACAAGCAGCCTTCTATTGCTACACGGCCAGATTTGGCAGCTGACCATGCAGTACTTGTCAATGAGAAGGAACACAAGTGGCTGACGCTTGAGAGAGAGGACGAGGAGACGGGCAACTTCTTCACCAGGCTGAAGTCTTACCCACGCTCAACGTATCTGGTCATTGTTTGTTGCTCACTCGGGGCCATCGTACAGGGCTTTGATGAAACTGCCGTCAATGCAGGTACACTTCAAACTTCCTTGTCCCATGATTATGAGCATGCTGACAAAATCGATAGCTCAGGTGTTCTATAGCCTAGCCTTTCGTGACACCAGCCAGGGGAAAACCATCGCTGAGCTCCCTGTACTCTTGGGTCTTGTCAACTCTGCTCCATACCTTATGAGCGCCATTTCCTGCCTGTGAGTAGCTTGGAAATTCTCACCACGTCGAAACTTCCGAAACTGGTGCCCTCACACGTTGGACCTGCGTCGGTTCTCCAGTAGCCAATCAATCAGCTAATCAGGCCGCTTTAGCTTCGTCAACCCGCTCAACAGGATTTTCCGTGGGAGGCGAGGAGTAATTTTCATAACTTGCTTTATCTCATTTGTTTCTTGTCTGTGTCAGGGTTTTGTTTCATCCTGGCAGTCTCTCTTCGTGGTGAGACTCATCTTAGGATTAGGAATTGGGCCTAAGAGGTATGCTTGGTGAATGCAGCTAGCCTTTGCCTGATTCTGGAGGGAAACCCTCCCGCTGTTGTGCATTACATACTTGCTGATGTCCACACTTTCTAGTGCTACTGTACCCATCTATGCGTCAGAGTGCGCACCCAGGAGTCTTCGAGGCGGGCTCGTGATGATGTGGCAAATGTGGACGGCATTTGGAATAATGTTGGGTCACGTGTTTGGCCTTTCTTTCTGGAACATCGGTCCCCATTGTAGAGTAGAAGGTGATATAGACCTTCCATGTGTAAGTCTATTTCTGTTCAACATGATTTGGATAGATACTAACTGCATGCAATGGAAGAGTTGGAACTGGAGGCTAATGCTCGCCATTCCTGTAAGCACTCTAAAGCTCCTCACAAGCAGAATGTCGCTCATGTGCACAGGCTTTACCACCGCTGATTCCTATGGCCTACGTATTCACGCTTCCAGAGTCGCCAAGATTCTTGTTGCAAAGAGCAATTGAAAAGCAAGAGTCAAAGCAGCAGAGTCCTGAAGAAGTAGCGAAGCTCGTTCGAAAAGCCTATCAAGCGCTCGTCAAGTTCAACAAGACGGAACTTCAGGCGACACGAGAATTGATCATAATCTACCATAGCCTCAAAAAAGAAAGGATACACAGGACATCCAAAGGGTTCAAGGCTATCTCTGAGCTGTGGACCCATCCGCGGACACGATATGCCATGTTAGCAAGTGTAACGGTCATGTTCTTGCAACAGTTCTGTGGGATCAATGTCCTGGCGTACTACTCTACAACTCTGATACACGATACAACCACAAAGGACCTTACCAGCTCATTACCATCCAAGGCAAGTAATGTTCACTTCTCTGAGCTTTGAAGAGCCAAGAGAACTTACAGACAACAGTATTCACTCGGTTTTGGAGTCATCAATTTCGCCGTTGCACTTGTCGCCGTACCACTTATGGACTGGGTTGGACGCAGACATCTCCTTTTGGCCTCCTTTCCCTTTCTTGCCCTCTTCCAATTCCTAATGGCAGCTCTATCAAGCACAGAGGGCTTGGTTGCAGCTATGTACTTATTTTGTGCTTTTTATTCATTGGGTGAAGGTCCTGTCCCATTTGTAAGTGCTCCAGTGCTCCAGCAAGATCTGTAAACCAAAGCTCAACCCAACAAACCCTAACAAAATCTACGCAGGTCTACGCCTCAGAATGCTTCCCTCTGCATCATCGTGACTTGGGAATGGGGCTTGCGACGAGCGTGACGTGGACCTTCAACTTCATGCTCGCAGTTACCTGGCCTGTGTTTTATAGTGATTTCAAAAAGCCAGGAGCATTCTCATGGTATGGAGGGTGGTGTGTCGTGGGCTGGTTCATGGTTTTGGTGTGAGTACGACAAAAGGCTCCATCTTTCACATGTAGACGCTGACCGCTAGCCACATTAGCTTTGTCCGAGAGACAAAAGGTCTTCGCTTGGAAGAGATGGGAGAAGTCTTTAGTCCACCAATCTCGGTTTATCTTGACCACGCTTTCGAAGAGCTGAAATGGCTAGCAAAACGGCTTGCATTGTGGCCATTCCAGTCGCCATCGCCCCAGTACAGATTCGCCAAAGGAATGCCTCAGCTCAAGGACAATAACAAGTTTAGGCAATGGAAATATGCACATGGAAGGGCTAACGAGCGGGACACGGAGCTGCAAACACCTTCTGCGACCACAGCTGTCCCATCAACTGCCCGATGTCAAGAACAGGGCAACTGAAATCGGCTACGAGCGTCGTACGACCGCGCCATACTGAGAAAAACGTAAACAGGGTGGAGGCATTCAACGGAGAGCTTGGGACGATCATTGGCGGGCTCAGAGGCATGTTTTTACCATCGCAATGATGTTAGACACGTGAGGTTATATTTACAGTCACCAGAACTAATTATATGTCTTTAATACCAATTACAAATTAACACCTTCTGCTTCTGAACAAGCTACTTTGGCTTTTTCTAATTGGGGCCGGAGCTAACGTCGCTCTTATAGGCAGGACCGGAAAGGATGCATTTGCTGTGATACACTAGAGTACTAGCAGCGAAAAATTGGGGATCAAATGATCAACTACTGGCAGTGGAAAGTCCACTGTGCTGCTCATGCTACTTCGTATTGTCGATCCGACGTCGGAGACTGCTAATGGTATTACCGTAGGCGGCCTGCAGCTTCGACGTATCAATTGGCAAACGTTGCAGGCCAGGATCATCGCGGTATTCCAGGACATGATGATCTCGCAGAGGGAAAAGCATACAAGTCGTTGTTAGACCCAGAGAATAAGCTTACGGAAGACGAGTGTCAAGCAGCACTCGCCAAAGTGGGTTCAGGACACGTCGTCAGCACCGCCGGTGACTTCCATCTGCTCATATCTAAAAATTCCTTTAGCCATGATCAGAGAAAAGTGTTCAGCCTGGCCGTTGTTGTCGCTAGGATATGGGACAGGCAGAAGACATTGGTCGACGAAATCAGACAGGGGACCGAACAACGGCCGCTGGGAGGTATTGTTATACTCGACGAGTTGACTTCGAGTGTGGACGCGGAAACTGAGAATCTGATGCACAGCGTCATTTCTCGTGTGTTCTGTCACTACACGGTGATAAGAATTACCCACAGACTCGAGTCGCTGGCTGAGTATGATGCTGTCTACGTCGTGTCTCAGTGGCAAATTAACAAGTCTCAGGACGCAACAACTGGCTTATTGTGATGGTCCTGCTTATCAAGTTTGAACGAGCCCTCATTCTAAGGCTAGAATGATAAAGTCCAGATTATTTCTTCTATGATCGAAAATATATCCATGCCTCGTGTTCTCTGATTGAGCTTTGGGGTCTGCTCTACATCTGAACATACAGTGGATAAAAGACGTGAAGGACCCGGGGGGGGGGGGGGGGGGAGGAGTGCCACGGTGTTTCTGGGGAACCCTCCGTCCCTCAGAAAGCCTACAGGTTCGAGAGAAGACTTCATCGCTCTCCAAGTACCACGTGCAAATGTCAAGCTGATGCTTCTTATACTTAGCTCCAGGCCGATCTCGGCCAACTTCCGTGCTCCGCCGCAGGACGCCTGGTTAAGGGTTCACCCGTGCGTCTGTGACGCATTTCCATGTCCCCTGGGGACCCCGGACGCGCCTCTAGCTGTTGGTGAATCAGAACGCAGGTCGGGGATTGTGTCACTATTCCCCATGGCTTATGAATTACTCCCCACGCTTGAGTTGCTTTCCGCGGAACTCTCCGACGAAGCCTAGGGATATGTGTCCTGACCAGATAGACCGTTACTCCAACCGAATTAACCTATCTCACGAGCTTCACACAGGGAGTGTATGGGGCAGCAGACTATTGGCAATTCTAGACATTCCAAGTAGCACCCTGCCTGTTTCCTGCTTCGGCTGTCTGTTCGTACATGTGTATGGATCTGGAAAAGCCGTGCCACGGTCTCTTTCACTATCATTGCGCAGTCCATAACCTGCAGCTTACAATGTGTGTTTCGAGGAAGAGAGCGTTGCTCCGGCACAGTCTTCTTCATTGGAAACAAATTTTGCCGGCGAGCCGCGAATCCATGTGACATCATCGCCTCAAGACTCAATGCAGGGTGACAGGCCACCGCTGTCGAGAGCTACCAGTAAGTAAACGCCGTCCTCCAGACAAGATGCACCGATGCACATAAAGCCGGACAGGACAACCAAAAAGTGGGAATGATTTGTGACATATATACTGGCGCCCATTCGTCTGCCCCGGCTGAACGTTTCCTCCACACTGGGGGGGAAAACACTACCCCGGATGGGGGTTCCGCCCCATTCTCCTCCCCCACGCATGTAAAAGGCGCGGAGAGACCTCGGGCATTAGAACATTATCCTGGAAATGCTCTCAGCCTCGTACTCGAACCCCCATACTTCCCCGGACAGCAGATGGTGGGTTACGGCGAGGGCGACGCAAATTTTGGGGACGGGGCAGGTTGAGAACCCGCGCGATTTCGCAAGGCCCACTCACTCAACCGTCTGGGAGTCGTGTAGGGGACACATGAACATCCACAAGGATTTTTTTCCCACCCACATGCCGTTCCCGGCCTGGCTCGTTGATATCTGCCATCCTCAAAATAAGGTCGTCTCCCTCGACCACCATAGTCACCTCGAGCAAACCCTATGCTTTAGCTGTTCCTGTTCTTCCTAATTACCCTCCAAACAGAGACAGCCATGGGTCTGCTCACGCTCATCGAGGACCGGCCCACGCCCCCTTCGGTCTACAACTGGCGTGTCTACGTGCTCGCCGTCATTGCATCATGTGGCTCCAACATGATCGGCTACACGAGCGCCTTCATCGGCACGACGGTGACCCTCACGTCCTTTAAGGCGGAGTTCGGCCTGGGCAAAATGAGCGCTTCAGAGAGGAGCCTCATCAGCGAAGACATCGTGTCGCTGTTCATCGCCGGCGCCTTCTTCGGCGCCCTCCTGACCTACGTCCTCAGCCACTGGCTCGGACGCAAACATTGCCTGGCCATCGCATCCGCCACGTTTGCGCTAGGATCGGGCCTGCAGTGCGGCGCGAACTCGTCCCGCGGGCTGGGCATCTTGTACGCGGGCCGCGTCTTGTCCGGGCTGGGCACTGGTGTCGCCTCGAACATTATCCCGATCTACCTATCGGAACTGGCGCCGCCGGCTATCCGAGGCAGACTTGTCGGCCTGTACGAGCTTGGCTGGCAGATCGGTGGCCTGCTTGGCTTTTGGATCAACGTGAGTCATGCCCCTTGAACTCCCCTGCAGGATTTGCAGATGGCTGACTCCTGAAATCGTCGACTATCAGTATGGCGTTGAGCAGCACATGCAGCCGAGCCGCTCGCAATGGATGATTCCATTCGCCATTCAGTTGATCCCCTCGGGCCTCCTCTTCGTCGGCTCCCTGTGGATCCGCGAGTCACCCAGGTGGCTGTTTTTCCATAACCGCCCGAAGCAGGCCATGGAGAACCTCTGCTGGATCCGCCAGCTCGACGCCGGGGAGATGTACATCGTAGAGGAGGTCGCGGGCATCGACAACGCCGTCGAGTCGCAGAAGATGGTCGTCGGCGTTGGCCTGCTCCAGCCGTTCAAGGCGATTGCCAAAGATCCTAGCATGCAGTGGCGTCTGTTCCTGGGGTGCATGCTCTTCTTCTGGCAGAATGGAAGCGGGATCAATGCTATCAACTATTACTCGCCCACAATCTTCTTGGTCAGTCTTCTGGAAACGTCTCTCTCTCCTGTCGGGCTTTCTTTTGTTTCGGTTGGGCTGCATACTAACCCCTTCTGTAGAGCCTTGGCATCGAGTCCAACACGGTGAACCTGATGACGGGCATCTTTGGTGTCATCAAGGCCATTATGACATTTGTATGGCTGCTGTTCCTGGTCGATCAGCTTGGGAGGAGGAAACTCCTGCTCATCGGTGCCATCACCGGTTCCATCTGCATGTGGGTCATAGGCTCCTACATCTGCGTTGCGAAGCCCACGGAGAACCCCAGCGACCACCTCGCCGGTGGCGGCATCGCGGCGGTTGTCTTTTTCTACCTCTGGACAGCCGTCTATACTCCCACCTGGAACGGCACACCATGGGTGATCAACTCGGTAAGTTGTACTCTGCCTTTCCATGATCAGTGCTGTCCACCTTGGGCAATCAGACTAACACGGCATGACCAGGAATTCTTCGATCCCAACTTCCGCTCCATAGCCCAGGCCTGCACAACGGCCAGCAACTGGCTGTTCAACTTCCTCGTGTCGCGGTTCACTGAGCAGATGTTCGCCGCGATGGGCTACGGCGTGTACTTCTTCTTCGCGACACTGTCCTTCTTCGCGTTCTTCTATGCCTTCTTCCTCATTCCCGAGACCAGCGGTATCCCGCTGGAGAAGATGGAGCGCCTGTTTGAGATCAAACCGATCTGGAAGGCGAACGAGACGCTCAAGGAGGAGTTGGCGCGGGAGGAGGAGCGGTTCCGCACTGACGTCAAGGGCAGGGTTGTTCACAAGGAGAACGGAAGTGGAAACGGTAACGGAGGATCGGAGTCGGATGATGGCAGCCCTTGAGCGACACTGCAAGGCGTTCGCGGGGAGCAAGGTGTTGTATGGACATAGAATATAGATTCATAGAAACATAGACACGCCTCTAGAATAAAGACAAAGATTGACGCATTGGGATACTGAAATGATTTGGCTTGGCCTGATTATGTGTGGGGAAGTTTTCGATTGGACCGCCGCCGTTTTTGTCCAGGTAAACGTTTTCCCAGGTTCTTTCCTTTCATGACATGACTTCGTATCATGGTGCGCGTTATGGGGTCGCAATGCATATCTCCCACGGAACTGATAAACGAAAGCGGCCCAGTTGAGATAGGTGTACTCGCCATTATGAGTTCGACAGGGCTTTTCGACGCACATTGTCAGACTGACGGGGGCTGGTGATTGTTCTTCCCCAGGAAGACTGTTGATGGATAGCTCAGCCTGCAGTGCCAATATCATGCTTTTCATACTTGCTAGGAGAAGAAATAGGACATCGTGGTCATCCAGCTAGAGGATTCAGGCACGTAACCACCGAGCATTCCGGATTCTAAGCTTACGCCATACGCAACCAGGTCATCTTTCTCGCCCAATCTGCACCTGGGCAGGGCCATCTCCCAGCCTACACTTAGCCGGGGGTTCTGGCATGCATAACACTGTTCACTCAAATGGGTTTAGCTGTGTGTTCAGCCTATAGAAGCGTACAGCCTTTCTCCCCTGTGAGACACGTCAAACTTATTTTTACCAACTGCAGTACTGGTCTTGGCCATTGTAAGGGAGCACCGTGGTTCCGTTCATTCAAAATAGGCTGTGGAGTTCTTTATCTTCCTACCTCTTTTCTTACATGCACTTAACGGTGCCTGCGCTTATTAGTTGTACAGGGTAGCTCAATTGTAGAACAAGACTTGCAGACTTATACGTGTTGATTCCGTGGTCAACGAAGCAAGGAAATCCTTCTGACAAGGCCTGCGAGACTTTTACTGTCGTGGCACCCTCGAAGGAACTTGCGTCCAGCCCAGCGTCGTATGTCCCAAAGATATTCATCGAGACGCAATTTCGATCCAAACAGCTGCCAACCCCAGATGTCGATTTCTCCCGGCCACGTTGCCATTGTCACGGGAGCCAATACCGGTCTTGGTTTCGAAGCCGCCAAGCAGCTTCTCTCCATGCGCCTGTCGCATCTCGTCACAACCGTACGCTCCGCAGCGAGAGGCGAAGCCGCGGCCGAGGCGCCCCGCAAAGACTTTGTCACTGCCGACATCACTGTCTGGATGCTCGACATGAGCTCCTATGACTCCATCCAGTCGTTTTCCCGACGCGCCAAGGAACAGCCTACCAGACTCGATATCGCCATCCTCAACGCCGGCGTCATGAAGCTCAAATTCTATACAAACCCCGACGGGGCACGAAGATATGGTCCAGGTCAGACACCTGTCGACGACACCCTTGGCGCTCCCCGTGCTCCCCGTTCTTAGACAGAAAACTGCAGGCCGGACGACGGACGTCTGGGCGTCTCACGACCAGCAACGCCTCGCTCGCTCTGCCTGCCAAGTTCCCCAACAAGAACAAATTCCCCCTCCCGGCGTCCTTCGATGCTGCCTCGCAGTTCGACCCACAGAATAGTACGGCGCCTCCAAGCTGCTGGCGCACCTCTTCCTCTGGGAGCTCGCCGAACGCGTGACTGCAGCAGACGTGGTCGTCAACGTGGCCGACCCGGGCTTCGTCAGGAGCACCGAGCTCGAGCGCGAGCAGTCGGGCGCGAGGGCCGTGGCGGCGGGGGCCTCGACCTACGTCGACGCCGCCGTCTTCAAGGGCGAGGAGTCCCACGGCTGCTTCCTCATGAGCTGGGTAGCCAAGCCGTTTGCTGCCGCCTGCTACACACCGGAGGGCAAAGAGGCGGCCAATAGACCGTGGGGGGAGACGCTCAAGGAGCTTGATTTTGCTTGTGCTCGCGATGCACAAGCCACGTCGGCTGATTCCCACTGTATTGCAATGTTCTATGGCTGGAGCTTCTTCTCTGTGATTAGTATTCACCGTCAGCTTCTTTTTTTCCCCTTTTTTTTTTTTTTTGTGGCGACTAGGCATGGCGGTGGAGGTGGAGATGGTGGTAGCTGGGCTCTACATCGGCCATGCGCCGAGTCGTCATGATGCATGCCGTCCGCCGTGCCCCCCTGGAAGTCGCTGCAGTCGCTGCACAGCACTCAGCATCACAAAACAAAAACTGTCCGTTCACGGCCGGCGTGGGAAGCGCGACTTGGCCTGAGTTCATTTTCTAGGCTGAGTGCTCGTGGTATGCAACTGGAAATGTTGACACCAGGCCAATGGCGCCGAGCCGCCCGGACAAAATCTTGTCGTCCCCCTGTAGGCCAAAGCCATGTCCACGGGGATGCCTGTTCCAAAGCGGTCGAAGAGGAAGGTGCAGAGTTTGAGCCTCCAGCTGCTGGCCTTGGCCCATCTGTCCGTCGAAATGGCCGAAAGGTTCCTCGTATCCGTGATGAGCCAGCACATTACCCGCCTCGCGTTTTCATGCGCTGATAACGGAAATGCCATCGGGTGACGTCGGGGCCTTGTCCACCTGGCGGGCAACACTCGACCGCTGGTGGCCCGGCGCAGCTTGGGGGGCCCCCGGGGCGGCTTGCACACGATTGGTGCGGGTAAATGGCAGGATAAATTTCCCACGGGTCGGCTGAAGCAGTCTCGACGGGCGCGGCTCTGGGCTAGCGAGGGTTCTAGGCGCCCCCTTGACCGCTACGCTGTTGCTTGGTGGCCGTTGCAGCGCTGCCAGGCGGGTGGGGAGCTGCCCCGCGCCAGGTGGGATGAAGCTCCAACAGCTCTCGTCAGTTTTGTCTGGGGGAGGTGAGGGGTCACGATCCTCGAAAGATTCAAACATTGGTCTACAACCGCGCGAGTCTCGAGGTCGTGTCTGTCGCCTTTATCTAATTTCCCGAGTATTCTGCTAGCCTTGATATACCAGCCGTGTGCCCATTTTTGATCCGTCGAGTGGATTGTTTTAATGCTTCCTATCTTCTTCACAGCCTGAACTCCGTCACGATTGCACCACGGCCATCTGTCAACTCTACTCATCTTTCACGACTTGTCTCAACCTCGTTTCTTTTCGTGAACTGCATTTTTGAATCTCACCTTTCCACGCATAGTCAATTCAGCATGGAGGGAAAATCTGTAAGTAGACTCTGTAACGCGTCCCTGTCTCTCAACGGACGAACGCCTCGGCTCACCCCTCGCCTCAGAACAAGTCATTCGTCCTCAACAAGGTCAAGGACGTCTCATTCGAAGACCGGCCCGTCCCCAAGCTCACCTCCCCCAACGACGTCCTCGTCGCCATCGCATACACCGGCATCTGCGGCTCAGACGTCCACTACTGGCAACACGGCGGCATCGGCAAGTTCGCCCTGACCGAGCCCATGGTCCTGGGCCACGAGTCCGCCGGCGTCATCGCCCAGGTCGGCGACGCCGTCACCACCCTCAAGGTCGGCGACCGCGTCGCCGTCGAGCCGGGTTACCCGTGCCGCCGGTGCCCCAGCTGCCTGGCGGGCAAGTACAACCTCTGCCCCAAGATGCAGTTCGCCGCCACGCCGCCCGTCCACGGCACCCTGACCGGCTTCTGGTCCGCCCCCGAGGACTTCTGCTACAAGCTGCCCGACAACATGTCCCTGCAGGAGGGCGCGCTGATCGAGCCCCTCGCCGTGGGCGTGCACATCGCCCGCATGGCGCAGCTGTACCCGGGCCAGTCGGTGGTGGTCATGGGCGCCGGGCCCGTGGGCCTGCTCTGCGCGGCTGTCGCCAAGGCGTTCGGCGCCTCGACGGTGGTGAGCGTCGACATCGTGCCGTCCAAGCTCGAGTTCGCCAAGGGCTTCGCCGCCACGCACACGTACCTGTCGCAGCGCGTGTCGGCCGAGGAGAACGCCGACAACATCAAGCGGGAGTGCGGGCTCCCCGAGGGCGCCGACGTCGTCATCGACGCCACGGGCGCCGAGCCCAGCATCCAGGCGTCTGTGCATGTGCTCAAGAACGGGGGCCACTACGTCCAGGGGGGCATGGGCAAGGCCGACATCACCTTCCCCATCATGGCGTTCGCCGTCAAGGAGGCCACCGCCCACGGCTGCTTCCGCTACGGCAGCGGAGACTACAAGCTTGCCGTGGAGCTGGTGGCGAGCGGTAAGATCGACGCCAAGAAGTTGATCTCACAGACTGTGCCGTTCGAGAAGGCACTGGAGGCGTTTGAGAAGGCGAAGGGGGGACAGGCTATTAAGATGTTGATTGCTGGGCCGAATGAGAAGATTGAGGGCTGAGTGGCGCGTGACAGGGTCTGGAGGTTGTGTGTGTTGGCTGCGGTGTTCCGGAAAAGTTATGGCCAGGTGGTGAGGAAGCGCTTGATACGTTGTTAGTAGTGATCTAGGATTAGCGGGCAGTGAAATTCCACGGTGATTTTCAATAAGAGAGTGCATTTCCCTGGTGTTGAATTCTATTTATAATTTAAACACAAGCCACACTAATAACCCCACAGCCTCACCCATGAATGGCCACAGCACCTTACAACATTAATAAATGATAAGGTAAAGACCAGAGCAAAATTAATCCTTATATAAGTAAGTAAAAGGGCAAAAGTAAGTAAAAGGGTAAAAGTAAGTAAAAGGGTAAAAATAAGTAAAAGGGCAAAAGTAAGTAAAAAGATAAAAATAAGTAAAAGGGCAAAAGTAAGTAAAAGGGCAAAAGTAAGTAAAAGGGCAAAAGTAAGTAAAAGGGCAAAAGTAAGTAAAAGGGCAAAAGTAAGTAAAAGGGCAAAAGTAAGTAAAAGGGCAAAAGTAAGTTAAAGGGCAAAAGTGACCATGACAGGGATCGAACCTGTGATCTTCCGTGCCCAAAGTAAATCTTCTTGAATAGAAGTGAAAGTAAGACGGACGCCTTGACCGCTAGGCCACACAGTCGCAGTAGTCGTGGCGTCGTCTTTACAATATATTACTGGCTTCGAGTTCGAACCAGCTTTAGGCCAGTTCAGGTTTCTTATGCAGGTGCGTTGATTGGCAAGAAGCTACTATGATGGTTGCAGCTGAGAGGTGAGTATTTAAGTAGAAGTTTATGGACAGAGCAACTGTACCTTTGGAACTATATTACTTCCTTAACCAGGTATCTTGGATTTACTCTTAAACTTATAAAAGTCCAAACTGTTAAATATGGCCCAGCAAATAAGGTAGGGGGTTGATGTGATAGGATAACTACATAGACTACACTGAGGGTTCCAGAACGTTTTGCAATTCTGTGCCTTTTAATAGGGACACGGCGTGGCCATAATGTAGCGGTCACTCCCTGTGACGCTGCCTTACAAAATAAGACAGCTAAGTTGTCTGCTTTATAAGACGGCTTCCGTCGGAATAAAAAAGAGGATAATATTACAGCACACAGTTTAGCTCGTCCGATAAGCTAGAGACATCTGCTGTGTTCTATATAGAATTGTACCACTGCAATCTTGAATGTCTAAATATTAATAGGATAAAAGATCGCCTCTTATTAAGAAAGAGTGAGACTCATGTCTCATTGTTCTCTCGGACTCGGACCAACATCACTGGTACATATGCATGATATCTTCTCTTCCTGTCGCACTTAGCACAAAGCCAATCCTCAATGTAGGGAACGGATGTAACAGTGACAGAATGTATTGACTTTTGCTAGTTATGAACCCCTAGCTATCAATGCTTCCACGTATATGCAGCCGCAGGGTGGTCCGCCCTAACACGCGGGCCTTGACCGTCGGCCAAGAACGTCTCGCGCATGCTTCCTCCGGGAACAGGGTAGTCCTCCTGGAGCACACCTCGCGCTCTGAGCTCTGGCCAGAGGTACTTGATCATGTCCTCAAACGTGCCCGGCGTAGTTGCATAGCTCAAGTTGAAGCCATCAATGCCGGCCTCCGTGATCCAGCGCTGCAAGATGTCGACAACCGTCTTGGGACTCCCGATCGCCTTCGCGTGGGCCCCGGATATCGCAAGCTGCTCCAGGACCCTGGGCTTTGTCCACTTCAGCCCTTCCGTGCCTGGGACTGTAGCCGTCCAGGCCTTGACCATGGACTGTATCGCGCCCGGTCCCGTGAACGCAAAGTCGTCGTCGTCGGAGAAGTTTGCCAGGTCCGTCCCTGACCATCCGCCAAAGAGCGCTGCAGTGCCTTCCAGGTCGGCGTACTGGAGCAGATCTTGGAATTTGGCCTGAGCTTTCTCATCTGTCTCGTCCACCACGATGAAGATGCCGGTGAGAAAGCGGACGCTGTCGGGCTTCCGCCCTTGTTGAATGAGCAGCGCTCTGCAGAACAGATTAGCTGCTGCACATATGTGCAGAAGTTGGATATGTAGCAATCTCACTTGGTATCGTCCACAATTTTGCGCGTCTTCTCTGGGATCAAGCCTGGGAGAAACATAGCCTCACTGTGGGTCGCAGCAAACTTTTGTCCAGACCTGTGCGCTGATCAGCAGCGTCCTTCTAGTGAAAGTCTGGGTCACTCACGCCGATGCTCCAGCTTGCAGCAGGAACGGCGTACGTTGTGGAGATGGATCTAGCAGACTCGGACCAGCGCATTGATAATACTTCCTGTGAGACTATCAATAGTTGTTTGGCGGTCACCAAGACAGAGTTGGACATACCCCTTATGATCTATTCGCTTGACTGCTTCCGGGTTGACGTATACGCCAGTCTTCTTGTCTTTGACCACGGCTCCTTCTTGCCATGAACCCTCGAGGAGCTTGTAAACGACCTGCATGAACTCATCCGCTCTCGCGTATCGTTCGTCATGCGGGACTTGCTCGTCCAGACCGTAGCTCTTCGCTGCGCTGTCCAGGTAAGAAGTCACAATGTTCCATCCCACTCGGCCCTGACTTATGTGGTCCAGAGTCGCAAACTTCCTTGCAAGTGCGTACGGATTCTCGTATGTCGTCGACGCAGTCACGCCGAATGAGAGCGATTTCGTCGCGTGGGCCATGGCTGAAATGAGAAGGCTGCAACAAGTTTAGCAGGAGTTTCTCAAACGAGACAGACGTCCATGTGTACCTGGGATCGCCGATCGGGATCTGCGCAGCACTCTGCAACGCCGGCGCGTTGTTTGATGGCCCCTTGTAGACATCATATATGCCCAGGACATCTGCGAAAAACACGCCATGAAACTTTGCCTCCTCCAGCAGTTTCGCCAGCCTCACCCAGTGGTCCACAGTGAGCTCACTCTGGTCGGGATGTCGCCAAAGACCTTGAGTGTGTGAGTGTCATGCCGTATGTTAAGATTAGAGGCTTGGCTTACCAGGTGCCAGGTGACCTGGTGCACTCATGACGAATGCATTCATTATCCATGGTCGCGAGGAGCTGTTCGTGTTAGACTCTGTCATTTTGATTGTATGTCTGGCGGGATTAGGGAAAACAAGACTTGGAGAATATGTCAACATGGCAAAGTAACTTTGGGATCTCGGGCTGCCTTAAACTCAGGAGCGGAGTAGTTCCCGAGATTTGTTCATGTGCTAGGAGGGGTTCACGTGACACGAGAGTGGCCGGCGACTGGCCGATGGCAGGCCGCAATCGCACGATGATATCGTTGGGGGAAGACGGAAATCACCGAATCAGATTATTTGGATTGGTTTTACAGCTTGTGAATGGCCTAGCATACCTTGAGTTCCGCCCGGCCTAGTGTTGCCAAACTGCTTGGAAGTGGATAGATGGCGAGAGATTGCGTGCTTGAGGGGCCGGCGAGCACCGGAGTTCAACCTCGCTATTTATCGATACGAGTACATTGACGACACCTACTTTGCTAGCCACCTGTGGTATTCAAGGTGAATTGCAATTAATGTCGGTTTGGGAAGGACATGAAGTAGATATACCGGGCTCTACTCAGAGACACGTGAACATGTAGTGCGTCGGGTAGGGCAGTGTCAGTTACTAGACCAAAGCATTTTGGCTGACAGGTTACTTCGCCGCCCGAGTTGGTGTTTCCTTGCCTGCTTAGCTTGAAACACGGGATCACGTAGCATGAGCCACACGCAGTAATTGACATTCTGATTGTTGTAGCTGCCGAATATACTTCCGAAATGGTTCAGAATTATGGCGTTATTGTCTAGACTCACAGCGTATACCCACAACAAGCATTACTAAAAAGTTCCGCCTTGTAAAAGGACCGACCTGGTCGTAGTCCAACTTCATTGCCGCTCTGAATGATCCACTACCGGAAAAGGTCTCGATATGCCGAGAGAGAGGTAATGAGTGTCTTGTCAGCTGTGCCGGACTTCTTCGACACTGTCTCGACCTGCGCTGGGTGTGAACGATACCCCGGAGGATAGAGAGCCAGCGAGGCCACTACTTGGCTCATACTTTCCCTCGATACATTGCCTCAAGCCCTTTAGGTTATTCCTGGTGCATGCAAGTGCACATGCCAGTGGTTGAAATAAAGATACGGCACTTTGTATCCCAGCAGCGCACGTGCGGAACACGCAAGGTAAGGTTACGTCGAGGCATACGGAACAATGACAAGGCAAGCATTCCCCTTGCAAGTCCCACTCAGATGTAGCATATAGGGATCTTCGCCCACGCTAATCCATGCAACAATAGTTGCATTGTCGAGGACTGTTTGATCCAGAGCCCTGGGAAGATCCACAATAGGCCGTAGAAATGATCCACAACAGCCTTCACGAGCTTTGAGCGTCCCATGATGCCATCGCCGCCGAAAATCTTGATTACACTCCCGTGTTTCTCCTTCATATATCCATTGCGCCGACACCAGAGCCAATCTCTGCGACATACGTTCTTTGGAACGCATCTATCAGGCTTCTTCCGGACTCGACGAGTGCAGCTTGAGGCTATGACTTCCGAAGAGATAGGAAAGTACCATGGCGGCGTCGCCGAGCGGCTCCGCCGTTTCTACCGCGGAATCACGTTCCAGGCCATCATACTCGGACTGGTCAGCTTTACTCAACCAGGCATCTGGGTAGCATTGAACAGTAAGTTCTTCTCTTGGGATGTGGTACATGCGCAGATACTGATAGAAGACAGACCTTGGAGCCGGTGGTCAAGCATCACCATACGTGGTCAATGCTGGTGAGTGATGCCCAACTCCATCATAGTCCTTGGTGCCCTTCTGACGGCTTGGCAGCCAATGTGGTGACTTTCGCTATCATGGTCGTCTTCTCGCCGTTTTGCGCAGTTTTCGGCAATCGCTACAGCCTCAAATGGGTCCTCGTGTTTGGAACAATCGGCTACGTCCCATACTGCGCCGCCCTATATACGAACACCGTCTACGGCACGCAGTGGTTCCTCATCTTCGGCGCGGCGACCTGTGGTTTCTCGGCAGCGGCCTTGTGGACGGCTGAGGGAGCCATCGCCGTTGGTTATCCGGAAGCCTCGCGTCGAGGATGGTGCGTGGCCATCTGGCTCGCGTTGAACAAGATCGGCTCGCTCATTGCTAGCTGCATTCAGCTTGCCCTCAATACTAGCAACAACGAGGCCGGCAGCATCAGCCCCAAGACCTATCTCGTTCTCGTCGGGCTGACCTGTGCCGGCCTTCCCTTGTCATTACTATTGTCTTCCCCCGAAAAGCTCATCCGCAGAGACGGAACCAAGCCTACAGCCCGCTCAAGCAAAACCAGATTCAAGCAGGGGTTCAGAGACTTCTGGGCAGTGTGCAAGACCAAGCATATCTATATGCTAGTGCCAATCTTTATCACGGCACAGTGGGGGCAAACATACAACGGCAACTATCTCGCGGCATACTTTTCAGTCCGAGGCCGTACACTCGCGGGCTTTGTCGTGACGATAGTGGGCATCGTTGTCAACTTCGTTGTCGGCTGGTTCCTTGATTCGAAGTATCTCCGCCGCTCTACGCGCTCGAGGGCGATGTGGATCGCAGTTGCAGTGATTTACGTTGCTGGTTGGATCTATCAATTCATCAACCAGGCTGACTACCAGAAAGACGGCACAGTCTTTGACTGGTCGTCCCCAGGCTATGCCCGAGGACTTTGTGCATACCTGCTCTACCGGTAAGACGAATTCTCCAGGATACCATCTGACCCTTTACTGACAAGTATACAGAGTTGGTTACGAAGCAGTCGGGACTTGGATGTATTGGCTCCTTGGGACTTACGACACGCACTTCGACACGCTCGCCCTGACATCCTCTCTCCTGCGCAGCGGTGAATCTCTCGGCTCGACCTTCAGTTACGCAGTGGGTGCCTCAAAGTCAGCCTCACTCATGACAAATCTTATTGTTGCTGCTGTTGTGTGGTTCGCCTCCGCGCCGATGGCCACCTGGAGCGCTTGGAAGGTCACGGACTCCCAAGACGAGGAGACACTCGCTGTGGAAAGCTCGGCTGCGACTTCGATCAATGAGGAGCACTTCGATGGCAAAGCGTTCGATTCGTCTTCGAATGCAACACCTCATGTGTAGTGGTGTAGAAGTTTGCGTACGCGTGCCGTTTTGAGCGAAGGAAAGACCTTGGGAAGCATGATCAAATCTACCAGACACATCACGGGGGTCGGCAATTTAGCGACATGACTTTCCTGATAAAGATATTCCGGCTAACATAGAGCAATGCTTAGATAAGCCACTAGAATCATATAGCGTGGGGTGGTTTGGGTGTATAATCGCGAACTTTTCCTGCAGCCTGCGACGCCTCATCAGTTTAAACCATGACAACTAGTCTCGAGTGAAACTTTCTTGACGACATCCTACGTTTCTATAAACCTGAAGAACACGCGTGGTCCTCAGCACTAGCAAATGGCATTATTATCGATCAATTGGTCTATAAGAACGATTATCAGTCATTTCAGATTCAAGACAAATGCTTATAAATATTGGTGAACCATCTCCTAATCTGGTGTCTCTCCGGAACCCAAGTGAGGCCTGCCTGGTTGAGATCAATGTGTCCTTAGAGCCATGCGCACCTGCCCGTCTAGGCGCTTTTACCGAATTTTCGGAACCTTTTGATCACCACCTGAGTCGTAGCAGATACCTTTTAAGGCAGACTTTGGGTAACGCGCGTGGATTTGGTAATCATTAATACGACTGACTCTGTTCCGCGGCTGTTCCGTGGCGCCTTGCCCCACTTCCGTGTTGAAAACGAACGCCGAATACAAGGGAGTGTCCACATCCGGGTTGTTGATTGTTGCGAACACCCGTTCATCCCTACTTTTGTAGATGTGGCCAACGAGCCACAACAGGTAGGGGAGACTTGGGGTTGTTCGCCGCCAAAAGAAGAGAACCTGAAAGAGTAATTGCGTTGGTTGGGGCTTATGAGCTGAAAATATATAAAGCATGATGAACGCTGCCGTCGTGAGTGTTAGTAGGAGTAGAACCGCTCATTGCACTACCTGAATTTTCTCAAAGCCACAATTCCTTACCAATGGCCATTCCTTGAAGACTGTCAGTTCAGAAAAGTTCAAACATGCACTCAGTGTCTCTCGCAGCTCTTTCTGGTCTCCTGGCCATGGCGCATGATGCCCCTTCTAGAGCCATCCGACCAAGTGCAGCTTCGTAGTGTCCAGAAGTGAACGGTACATTCTCCATTGTTACGGTGCTGCTCGTAATCCGTGATAATAACTTGTTGTTGCGCGAGGAGAGAAGAGCTAAAAGTCTACGAACCGCAGGCGAAGCTGCGGCGTTTATATAGTGGGCCATTGTAGTGGGTACCGTGACATCCATCGAGAACTTCAGATTGTACCCAGAGAACCTGGACTGGGATCCCATACACTGCAAGCTCTACCTCAGGCAAGTTCTAAATGGACCGGCATGGAGGATGCGAAACTGACATGCCGCACATAGCGCCAAATTCAATACCTCCGTCCTGGTACATGACCCGTACACCGCGACTTAATTATGACAGCTTGACCTTGGACGGCATTACAGATACAGAGCCATATCACGTGTCTGGAATAGACTATGATGCTTCGACACGGTCCATCATAGATCAGGCCAACAGCGGAAATCCTTTCGTTACCAACGGAGCTGACTTGTCCGGGCCCAACAAAGTCATCCGATATGACACGGTTTCCAAAACGGTTGCGTGTATGTAAAAGATCCTTTTCATGTCATTCCTTTTCGGCCAAGTTCTCCAGGCGTCATTCATTATGTTAGGGTAGCCCCTGTTGTCGTTCCGAGATATTTCTCATGCCTCTGAGTGTCTAGGAAGAGAAAGATGGAGGGGGAGGGGGATGCGTGCACGTGTGTGTGTGTGAGCATGCTAACCAAAGAAATGATCAGACACCGCCGACCTTGCCGAATTCGTGGCTCAGGCCCGAGTTGGCAACTCGGCCGCCGGCGGCTTCCAAGACTCGGCCGAGGACGCCGAAGGCAATGCCTATGTCACCACCACCTTCAACGTCGGGGCCATCGCTAAGATCTCGAAGACGGGGGACGTGACACCCTGGTACATTGGCGACGCGACCCCGGTCCCACACATCTACGGCGGCTGATCGTGACGGCGGGGTCCCGCGGCATCTTCCAGTCCTTCGACGTCGCCTCCGAGTCCCCCGCGCCAACGGATATCACCATGACCGGCCGGCCTGCCGACGGCTCCTACGCTGGCCTCGGCTGCGATGGCCTGATCAGTCCTGCACGGTATGGGCGCAAGGTGCTCCTTTGCTCTGATAACGGCCAGGCCGCCACCACGCTCTGGGCTACAGGTGACGGCTTCGCTTCCGTCCGGTATGTCGGCCAGGTTGCGAATAACGGCACGGAGGAGGTCGCGAAGTTCGGGACCGTGGTGGCCACGGTGGAGATGGGCAACTCGCTCTATGTCAACAACGAGTTCTTCAATGATACCGGCGTCTTTGATCTGGCTGGCGACCGCGCGAGCTTTCCACTTGTCGGCTCCACGGCGGAATTCGACGCTTTGGTGAGCGCGGCTAGGTTTGAGATTACTACTTGCTAAGCGCCATCTTGTATGCCATCTCCTGAGCTCAAACTCAATAGAAAGAGCGGAAATTCATTTCAATCCGACTGGAGATGCCATTCCACTCCAATCCGCTGTGCACGATCTTATGACACTGAGAATGGCAGCTCACGCAGTTGGAGATAAACGAAATGAACTCAATGACTTCTGGTAAGCATATGGACCTTGAAATCTGTGGGCAAGGGCTCAATAGACTGGCAGTTAACTCGTTCAACGCGGTTCAGAGAGGAAGATACTGAATGAGCTTGTGGCCTTCTAGAGGTCGTGACAGCGAATCAAGGATAAGATTCTTGAGCCAGGTACGTGATCATGTCTTTGTTCGTCTCGCCATGTAGTGAGCCCACGGCTCGCCCAGTCGGTCGCGATTTGGACACTCGTTGAATCTGGCATCAGAAACACAGTACCGGTAATCATGGCTTTGACTTACAAAAAACCACTGTGATTCATGTTAATTCCAGGGCAAGGATCTAGGTGTTTTGTTTCTCAGGAGACGTTGTGCTGAATTCGTGTTCGGTGTCCCGGGCCTCGAAGGCTCCCGCAATAGGGGCAGATGGCTGACTCTTGGAAGCGCGAGGCTGACCACCATCCCCGGGAGTCGGCGGATAATTTTATCATCATGCAGCAATGAACTGGCGGTTGAAGGTGATTTCTCCGTGGCCCGGCTATCACCGTTTGTTTCGTCCGGGCCGTTGGTGGAGATGCACGAACTAAAAATTGAAGGAGGCTCAGGGGAGTCGGTTTCAACCAGAGTGATGCCCCACAAACGTTTCGGGCGGATTGTTCGCCAAGGACGCAACGGAAATGAATGAAACACCACATCGGGAATGGGACCGGCTGATCTACCCCCACAGTGAGGCTCCGAAGCTAATGAGCTTGTTTGATACAAGTGCCGGTGGAGGCATTTCGTGGCCCCATGGACGGGCTTTAGTCAAGTCTCATCATGGGACAGCAGTTGGCGATTCGAGCACTCGGTCGTAAAACACGACGGCTGACGTAGTGGGGTCTTCAACTCGAGGATATAAGTAGTCTGTACAATTCGACTTGGCCTACACAATGTTGTTTTGTGTCAGCAAGCCTCTCATCCAAACACAAGTCTTTCGTTTCAATTTCATTGTCCCTCGTTCGCTGCCGGCAGTAACCAGCACTACATACCTACACCAATCACAATGCCTTCCACCCTCCAGACCATCTCTGCCATCGCGGCTGCCGCTGCGTCGGTCAACGCTGCCATGGGCCCTGCCCTGTCCACTGGCCCTGTCTCTGACTCCACCTTCATCCGGGAGTCAACCGCCACCCTCGTCCTGCCCGAGGTCCCTACCAACAACAAGGGAGACGCTTCCCTCTGGCGGCATGGGCACATCCAACGGCGACCTGATCCAGTCCATCTCGGACAACTACAACTCCGACAAGTGGTCCATCTTCGCCTACACCCTCGTGTCTCTGGGTGAGGGCAACGGCCAGACTGTCGTCCAGGACGACACACCCACCGAGGCCGGTGCCGGTGACGAGGTCACCATGCACTACAAGTTCGACGACGCCAGCGGCAACTACACCCAGACCGTCAGCATCAACGGCGAGGTCGTCTCCACCCTGTCCACCAGCAGCGGCAAGGCCCAGGGCTGGGGCTCTTCCGTCGAGTGCGCCGCCGAGGACTGCGGCACCATGCCCGCCCACAAGTGGACCGACGCCAAGATCATCCTCGACGCTGCTGATGCCAGCTACGACAAGACCCTGGGCCTGGGTGAGGGCGTCACCGGCTCCATGACCACCAGCGACGGTGGCAAGACCTGGGAGATTGGCACTTTCGAGATCCCCGAGTTCACCTTCGGCTCGTAAGCGGTAGCCTTGGGTTCGATGTGACAGCAAAAGGCACGCACTATACCTGGTGCCTGGTGTTGTGGCTTCTTCACTGTAAAATATTACCATCAGCGCTTGTATTAAAAACCTAGCGTATGAATTGAAGTACAGCATGTTGTCTGGATCCTTGATGGGATTTTAAATTGCAGGTCTCTCGATTGTCATCTGTTATAAGTGTTCTGATCCGTGTAAATGCTCACCAGACCAACTGAGCCCAGGTGCGCATTCATACCTACTGTATTCGAGACCGCCTGGACTTGGTGTGCAATGTCAATCAATCTTAATAGACTGTCAGTGCGCATATATTGGTCCAACTTCCCTGTCACCGCGGCCGGCTCTTCTAACTGCAGTAGCAACCTCTTCAGATGCTACCCAAAACGCAGTGCAGTGCTACCAGCGCCGAAAATGGCACAAGGAAAGGCAAGGTGCTCAACCATAATGTCCAGTCAGCTACCCGGTCCGGTCTGATTCAAGCAGATTAAACGCAGATCCAAAGTGGCTCCGACTTTAAGCTCAGTGTTGCCGGAATAAGCTGCTCATCGGTCGGCGACAAATTCGCGGCAGACCCCTCTCCAGTATGAACCGGTGCCGCTTCATACCAAACTCACAATTTGGTGTCTTTTAGTCATCTCAAAGAATTCCCCGTCCATGATTTTATGAACATACGCCTCTCCCACAACGATGAAACCGCCGTCCCTGCCCGGGCGAAAGACGAAAGGCACGTCTGCACCAGGCAGGATCCAAATCAAGTCACCCGGGCACATCCCGACCGGTCCGATCCCGATATATCCATTCCGAGAACGAAACGGGCGCCTTTGCAAGAGCTTATTGAAAGCGATTTTGGCATACTTGACACCTTGACCAACATCACCGCCCGCCCTCACAGCCTGGTACGCCCGATGGGTCTCCTCAGATGCCCGCGCTGTTTCCCAGCTGTGCACGTATGCGCGATCCGCGATCGGGGTCCGCCAAAGGGCGTCGTGCACTTCTTCTGCCGTCTTGTAGACCTCGTTGGCGCGGGGGAGGAGAGTGGTGTCGAGATCGTGGAGCCAAGTGGAGAGCCTAGCCACGCGAGCTGCGTCGTCCGCAGTGTCGCCATGTTCGGTGAAGGGCTGGCCCAGGTGCATGATCTCGTCGACGTACAAACCTATCAGATCCAATCTTCCTTTGACACTGAATGACTGTGCTAGCGTTTGGGTAGACATTTGAGCTGCAGAATACGGACAGTGCCTCCTCCCGCCCCGAACCACAAAGATTGGTGTCGTGTACAACGGTTGCGGCAGATCCTTCGACGACCAGTCTGGTGCCCATGACGGTGGTGAATTTGGCAAAATGGGACCAGCAAGCTCACTCCCAGAGCAGTTGCCGGCAAAAGACAGCATGCAGAGTCCATAGTAAGTCAAACATGCTTCCCCGACTTCTGTCCGAATAGTCGCCCAGTCCTTTGTGTAGTCAACCATAACCAACGGACTCTGGTGGGTGTCAATCAAACTCAGGAGCGCATAAATGTAGTCTCTTTTGTCCGATGCCTGGAGCTGGACCCGCGGCGCCATCCGAGATAGCAGAGAAAGGAGCTCGAGGAGGGACAGGTCGGGCGTCGTGAAGGCGACAGGCGTCACCCGGCCCAAGGCCAATGTGAGCACGTCCGCGAGAGCCGAGCTATCCTGCTGACCGGCTCCTGCGAGGTTTAGATAGTCTCGCACGCCGCACAACACCCAGAAGCCTCGAAAGAATACGTGCCATGGCACCCACTCCCGCCCGCAGCAGACGAAGGCGTTCCGTGACAGCACGGCCTCTTGGATGACCCAGACCCGCCGAAACCAATGCCTCTGGTATAGAGAAGTAATGGCGGCCAGCCTCGCTGAATTGTCGAGTTGAAGAACAAGAAGTATCTCGTCCAGTACTCTCTGGACGGTCTGCACTGATGGGTCGGACGAGGTCTTGTCGAAGGAGACTTCAGACCATGAGTGAACATCGTCTGGGATCGGCGACTGACTTAGTCTGCGCAGGGATTCGAAGGCAAAGTCGCTATCCTCGCTGGCCGGGCCGATCCAGAGTATGGTCTGTCTTGCTGTCTCGAAAATCTCGTTCATCCGAGAAACTTGTTGGTTTCTTTCTGCCTCGTTTTGCTGGTCGATGCACAAGGCGTCGACCCAAAGGATCATGGCATTCTGACCATCTCCTCCGTTGCTTCGGCTCTCGACGATGAAATGCCTCAAGGCGTACTCCAGGTTACTAGTTACTCGGACATGTTGATCGTTGACTATGATATCGTGCGTGGCGCTTGGGTCTCCCCAAGTGTAGGACAGCGCTGTGTAATAGGGCCTGTCTCCGAGGCTGGCATGCTCTAGCCGGCAGGATACCAATGTTTGATGATCAGAACCTAGATTCAATCTATCTTTGTCGAGGGATAACAGATGGAGAAGACGAATTTCCTGTCTATCCGGTCTCAATGGCTGGTATTGGAAGCCCTGTACCGACGTATCGTCTGCCAGCTCGTTGACAGGCATTCTTGGGTCACGCCGATTTTAATTTGCGGTCTCAGATGAGAAATTGTCTTGCCAAGATGAGGCAAACAAATCTTCCACGTGGACATGTGTGTAGATGGAGTAGAAAATGCGATATCTCATGCGCTTGATTGGTAAATCTTGACGATCTCAGAAGATGACAGGAAATCTCGTGCGGGGGGCTTTGAATGTGGCTTAGAGCTGAGCCGTATTATTGGCCTATTATCTAAAGAGGAGAGGGCATAGGTTATTCAAGCAGATAGCTAATCAGACTAAGATGCCCTGGAACCGTGAAGTATGTATAAGCACTAATATAATTTGAGGAGTAGGAACCCAGGTTATTCTTTTCATTCTTTTCACATGAGAACGAATATTTGCACCCGCAAAAATGGAGGGTACACCCGTACATCGCTAGCACCACACCCACGCCCAATTCACACGCCCAATTCACACACCTAACACCTATACACCTAATTTATATAAGTATTTAGTGTATAGGTGTATGGGTCTATGGGTGTTGGGTGTTGGGTGTGTTATTGTGTTTACGTGTGTAAATAGGCCTGGGCGACATGCTAAAAGCGCAGTAGCTGTAGCGTGAGTGATATACAGATGTACCCTCCGTTTTTACGAGTGCGAATATCCGTTCTCTTTTACATACTAGTAGCTTACAATAAGTTGTACAATTATGTGAGGAGCGTTGGGATGACTGGGTGATATATTGACAACGCAGTAGTGTAGTACAAACATAAGCTGGTACCTACCTAGGTAGGTATGCTAAGACAGCGAGCACATAATTATCTCACAGCGACTGTCCCTCTAAGATAAAATGTTGGAAAAAGTGGAAGGCTGAGGCCTCATTCTTCACAATACTTGAAATCATTTGCCTGACTAATACGCTGCTTTGCAGATATATTTGTTAAACTTTATTTTTACTCGCCTGCCGGCATTCTCAAGGAGTATGCGTCGGCGCAAATCCGCGTCGGACTTCTCGACAGGTAGTGTGCGTTCGTCATGCCGGACCCGAATCAAGCAATTTTTGATATCTGTATGATAGATCGCCCGATCAATAGCATTTGTAATCATTTCGGTGAGTTGTGGTTGCTGTCGCCGAAACACGTGATAGCGAGATGTCGACATTGCGTGCTAAATGACGAGCGCGTGAAGGTGTGGCACGACGGGTGTCTCGATTCTCCGCAGTCGCTTTAAACCGTTAAGATGATGATCAACCTTACACTCAACAACACGACTCGGAGACCACAGGCCCTTGAATCAGTCCCAGTGTAAAATCATGGGAGCCGAGAAATCGATCAAGTCAGTCGCGGTCATCGGCGCCGGCGCCTCGGGTATGTACCAAGCTCTGGATCTAAGCCCTCACCATGTTAGTGGCAAAACACGGGGCTGATAGCAAGATATAGGGACTATCACGGCAGCTGCTCTTAAAGCAGAGAACTATTTTGACCAGATTCGAATCTTTGAGCGGCGAGAAACAGCAGGTGGAACATGGTGAGTCTCCTTAAGTTCATCGGCATCAACTCTCACCAGTGAACTAGAACTGACATCAAATAGGATATTCGATGCGTCTCCAGGGCCAGAGCTTCCCATAAATCCGGGGAAGCTGCCTCCGCAGATCGATCCGCCTGTCCAGATTCCGGACCAACTCCCAAGGGTGACGGCACCGGTTGAGCAGGAGCGGTATTCCAAGACGCCAGTATATAATTCCTTGACGTAAGTACCGAAGCAAATCAAAGCCATGGCTGCCCACAGGCTTATGTGCGAGACAGAACAAATGTGCCCGATATAGCGATGTGCTTTTCTGATGCACGATTCGCATATGGGCCATTCCCACCGCATCATGTCCCTCGGCAGTATTTAGAAAACTACGTCGCAACACACGAGCTTGACGAGAACTTGGTCCTGAGTACCACTGTCGAGGACGTCTCCCGGATTCCACCGTCGACTTCAGAATCAGGCCCCGACAGGTGGAAGTTGACGCTGCGAAAGCACGATGCGCTGCGGGGAGTGGACGTGTGGTGGACAGAGGTCTTTGATGCTCTTGTCATCGCAAACGGACACTACTCAGTACCATTTGTATGTGCAGCCCAGTATTTAGGCTGGGGGACGAGCTGACACGAAGCAGATCCCACATGTGGACGGGCTGGAGGAGTATATCAAGAAGTACCCAGACCGCGTGGTCCACTCCAAGTACTACCGCTCACCAACGGTGTACTCGGGCCAAAAGGTCCTGACGATCGGTAACTCGGCGTCGGGCTCTGACATCTTCAACGAGCTGGCCAAGACTGCACACCTGCCTGTCTACAGCTCTCGACGGCACAAGAGTCCCTTCGAGGGCGACAAGCCACAGCCCGGCGTCGAGTGGAAGCCCATCATAGCGAAGTACCACCCCGACGGGACGATCGAGTTCGAGGACGGGACGACGCTGGGCGCCGGCGACGTGGACAAGATCATCTATGCGACGGGGTACAGGCCGTCGTTCCCGTTCTGGAACGAGAAGGCCAACGGGCGGCCGATCTACGACTACGAGGCCGGCAAGCTGGTCAACACGTACTGGCACACCTTCTTCCACGACCTCCCGACGCTCGCGGTCGTGGGCATCGAGAAGGGCCTCACCTTCCGCAGCTTCGAGTACCAGGCGGTGGCGCTGGCGCGCCTCTTCAGCGGGCGCAACGCCGTCCCGCTGCCGCCCGCGCGCGAGCAGCGGAGGTGGGAGGAGGAGAGGACCGAGTGGGTCAAGGCCACGGGAAAGAAGTTCCACGACATCGAGAGCGAGCCGGGCAGGCTGGGCGAGGACTCGTTCAAGTGGCTTGGGTACCTGTATAGGCTTGCTGGCCTCGGCACGCTGACGGGCGACGGGAGAGTCCCTCCTGTGCTGAGCAAAGAGCTGCTTCACGCCGTCAGGACAATCCATAAGTATCCGCGATACGACGAGGATGTGGCTGATGCAGAGGTCTATGATTACCATGGGGTATCGTCAAGTGGTGGCAAGCAAGCTGCCAAAGAGTGGGTGGTGGTCGATGGGTTGTAGTAAGAGACGAGAAGCTATTACCTCGAGGCTGGACATCTCGGTGAGACGTATAGAAGGGTTGGTGTAAATATTCCAGTTAGAAGGGGGCGAGAAAGGGGACCGGGGCCGCATCGAGGAGCCTTTCTTTGCATGTTCTCCTTGAGACGCTCCTTACGTTGACGCATGACGAGCGAGATATAGAGTGATGGACTGGATGCCAGTGCTTAACGTGATACGAAACCAACGGTCATGTACTTCACAGATTGAAGCGTCAGTGATAATCTTTGGAATCGGGGTGCCTGTCGCGGTTGAGTGAGAGGGAGCAAAGCCAGCCCCATTCCCGCAATGTTGAAAGGGTTCGCCGAAAGGATTTATCCACGACTGTCTCGCGAGGTCGCCTGCCCATGATGCACATGAAATTGAGCCATTTTAGCGCATTTTCCACGGAAGCTCTCTTGTTTTCTCGTCGACATAGCCAAATTCTTGTCGTGCTCCTACGGTGAAAGCCGGGGATCATGCTCGGCAGGGTTGGGAGTGGCCCGCGCGGGGCCGACGCGGAGAGGACTTGAGCTCTTCGGTTGCAGATCAACAGCACCTCTCAGAGCAGATAAATACAGCGAATATGAGAGGGCTTAACAGAGCTCAAACCGCACTGCGGCAGTGCACACACGATGGCGTCGTCCTATCCACGAGGTAAGAGGCCAATTTCCAGTCAATTGACGATCCCAAGCTGATAAACAACACCTCCAGGCGCACCGTCGCGACCAGAGCTCTCGCCGTAGCCCCAAGCTCCCCTGCCCGCCCACGAGCGGCACCACAAACCCTTCCTCGCCCCACGGCCCTCCCGCGCGCACACGCCCTCTCAAGATGCTTCTCCCAGACTGCCGTGCTGGACGGCAAGAAGAGCAAAGACAGGAGAGCTAGCAAGCGATCAGCAGAGCGGGTAGAGGCAGCAGCCCGGGAAGAAGAGGAGGAGGAGGCGGCCGCGGCGCCGTCCAGGGGCCGCGCAAAGGAGAAGGCGGCGCAGCAGGCGCAGGGCGACTTCGACCGCGAGGCTGCCTTCGACCTGGGCGATGTCGACGCCGAGTACGCGCGCGTGGACGAGCGGTCCGAGAAGCGGCTGCAGGAGTTCAGGGTGGGCGGGCGCTTCAACCCGGAGATGCTGGGCCAGCTGCGGGTGCGGCCCGACTGCGAGTCGGCGCAGTCGTGGCCGCTGCGCGAGCTGGCGCAGGTGGTACACCGGGGCGGGCGCAGCGTGTCCATCCTGGTCAGCGACGCCGAGTACGTCAAGCCCATCATGTCGGCCGTGCAGAACAGCGACGACTTCAACCAGCAGCCGCAGCGGGACCCGGACAACGAGCTCGAGCTGCTGCTGCGCATCGAGCCCGAGGACCCGGAGGAGCAGCTGAGGCGCCTGCGCGGGGAGATCACCGCCTGGAGGGACGCCGTCCGCGGCGTCATGGCCGCGAGGAAGCACAGGCACGCCGCGTGGCTCAAGGAGAAGCACGTCACCAAGGACGATGTCAAGGCGCTGGAGAAGAAGATCAAGTCCATGCAGGACAATAAGATCGAGCAGGTCAACCGGAGCGAGAAGCAGATCGTGCAGCAGATGGCCAAGAGGCAGACACGGCTGTAGTTCGGCATCTTGGGTCATGAGCTGCATGCACAGTCTATACTACGATTGAAAGATACCTGGGGGACAAAAGTTCTGTATATTCTACTGTATTTGTACAACCCGGAAGGGTGACCATTCCCGTGACCTCGTCTTTCACTACTGTTAATGCTGTAGACTATGCTGGTCGAGCGGCCTGTCCAGCCGCGGGCACCTTGATAAGCTTCCTGATCCGCTCGTCGAACTTGACGCCGTCCGCGATGGTGCAGGTAGAACCCTGAGCGTGATACGTGGCCAGCTTGCCGTAGACGTCCTCGGCGTACTTGACCTCCGGGTGCTCTCCCTTGAGGACGTACTTTTGGATCGCCTCCTTCGTGTTCTTTGTGTTCTGCGTCTTGTACTTCCTCGCCATGTTCTCGAGTTCGGCAGTGGCCCGAGCCTCAGCCACCGCCTTGAGCCAGTCCTCAGGTCGCGCGTTGCTCTTGACGAGAGACTCGCTCAGCTGCTTGCCCTTCTCGCTCGACGCCAGCTTGGCGGCCCATGCCTTGAAGGACCCCACGAAGGCTCCCCAGTTGTTGCCATTCTTCTTCTGGATGTCCTTGACGATGGCGTCCATGAACTTCTGGACGAGCTTGTCCCTCTTCTCGTGCGACAGGGTCTGAATAACCGCCTTCTTCTGCTCAACATTGGAGAAGTAGATGGGCTTGTTCGCCACGAGCCACTTCTTCACGTCGTCGATCTTGAACGACTGCTCCGCTTCGCCAGCTCCCCTCCCGCCTCCCAGGACCTTGACGCTCCGGAACGCCATGCCGGCCTGGCCCAGCGCTGTGTTGGTAGCCACCGCAGGTCCCCACCCAACCAGCGACTCGAGCGTCACAGACGGCTTGTACGCCCTCTCCGGGCCGCCGACCTGCTGCTCGCGCACGTAGGCCTGGACCTCCTCGTCCAAGGACTTCAGCCCGGAGTTGGCCGCCTCTTCCTTGTCCTTCTTCTTGTCGTCGTCGCTGCGGCGCTTCTTCTCCATAACGCCCGCGCGCTTGGGAGGGGGCCGCTTGCTGCCGCCGCCCAGGCTCGCCCTAATACGAGACGCCGGATGGCCACCTTGTTGTCCCTGGCTGCCAGGGCGCGCGAACCGGGGGCCGTTGGGCCCAGGTGTGAAGCGCCCGCCCACCACACCGGCGCGCCCTGGCCCCGACCGAGGACCCTGGGTCCCCTGGGCCCCATCTTTGCCAAAGTCCGCTCTGCGAATCAAGGGCTTGGCGCCGCCTTCTCGTTTGGGCAGGCTTCGCACGCTGATGACGTTGGCGCCCAATCGCGAGCCGAGGGTGGCCGTGTGCGGGAGGTTCGCGGGGCTTCGGGAGCCAAGGGGTTGCCTTGCGGAGGCATTCGCGGAGCGCTGGGGGCGCTCGGAGGGCTGCGAGGGACGGCTCATGGCGCCGATGGCTGAGGCTGCTGCCACGGAGCGGTCGCGGCGGGTGGGTGGCTTACTCGCATCATCGTCGCGCCGCTTGGGTGTGGTCGAGAAGGGGCGTAGTCTGGTTGTTGAGGGTACCTTTGTGCTCCGTCCGAGGACGACCCGCACTGCTTGACGAGGCATTGGGACGGACCTGAATTGGATGGCCAGTCTGGGGCCGCTGAGGTCAATGGGCTGCAGTTCAATGAAGCTGTCCCGAGAAATGCACGCCGGTCACAAAATCCATCTTAGCTGGGTGGTCCGAGCTTCAACCGCTTGGTACTTACTCGCCGAAAGCTTGGCCCATATAATTTTCCCGTCCCAACGTCACGCGTATGCCGTCTCAACATGAGCATGAATAAGTCCAGCAAATCGGACTTAGCATGCACATGAGCGTCTACTTAAATACAGAAGGGGCCATTTGAATTTGACGAGAACAGGTAGACCATTGTGCATTCGCCCACGTGGAGCATCACGTGTGATGCAGGGCGAGGTTGTCGTTCAGAAGAACATACTCCGTTTCCTTGGTGATACTGACGATCTCTAGGCCCAGAATCTTGCTCTAGCACGCAGTGATGGTGTCGAGACAATCTTTTCCATGAGACTCAATTTGACGTGAGGGTGGCCAAAGATGTGGACAACGCCGCTGAGCGTTCACCTGGCACAGCATCCACCCGGCGACAAGAACACCAAGCACAGACAGCACAGGGTAGAAGTCCAATGAGTTAAATGCAGCGCGTTCATTCTCGCGGTATCATTGATCAAGTCATGGAGTACCTAGGTTGCCCTATTCTACCAGACACCCGTCCAAAAAAAAAATCACTGTGTCGCCTCCGCCAGGCGGCCATGAGTGCTCTGCATACCACCTCACTCTGACGCTGCCCCGAACCATGACCTGTTCAGAACTGGCCGACAAGATTGTAGACCCTGCCCTTGGGTAGCTTCTGGATCTCCTCAAGGGGGAGAGCCTTGCGGTAGTATGCGATGCGCAGGGCATCGATCTGGGTGTCATCAGACCTCGAGCCCCGGTCGTACGGGTGCTTCTTCTGGGCGAGCAGGTCGCGGACGCACAGGCCAGCCTTGCGGTTGAGATCCATGTGGTGGGCGTGGTTGAACAGCCGGTGGAGCTGGGGCATCTCGTCCGCGAGGATCCGCTCGAACTGGTCGAACCTCTTGATGCGCGGGGTGCCGTCCTCGTTGCGGAGGATGCTGAAGTCGATGTTGGTCTGGTCCAGGGGCACCATGGGCTGCCCGGGGCGGCCGCACCCGAAGTACTCGGTGCCCTCTATCTTCAGCTGCCTGTGGTGGTAGTCCTCGCGCTCCACGGCGGCGATCATCTGGCAGCTGTCGCAGACGTATCCGGTGCTGCAGTACATCAGGGGCAGGTTCGTGCGGCACTCGTTGCACTCGGCGGTGTCGCCCCAGACGCCGTAGCTGGCCGGAGTTCCCTGCTGGCTGGTCGACACTGCTCCGTCCTCGTACAGCTGGATCCAGCCTTCCTTTCCGAAGATGGTGACCAGCTCGGCAAAGGTGCAGCGGATCTGCAGCTTGGCCTTCTGGTTCTCGCTGATCTTTCCCTTCGCGAAGAGTCGCTTGAGGTAGTCCTTGTGCTCGGCAACAGCCTCCATGCGAGGCACAGTCTTGCTGTGAAGGGGGAGTTTCTCGAGGAAGCGTCGGAACAGAGCGTTGTGCTCCATCATGTGCATCTGGCCGGTTCCTGCGAGGAGATATCCAAGGTTAGTATATTGAAGAGCAAATTCTCGCCCGGCCTGTATCACTCACTCTTCAGGCGCGGAGCAATATCGTAAATGTAGAGCTTGCACACAGCCGTCGGGATTCTGACACCCGGGTTGCTGTAAGTCAAACCGTAGGCACCCTGCCGGTCATGACCTACGTCGGCATTCTCCCACAAGGCGCCAGTATTGTACCGAGGGGCGATATCGAACAGCAGTTTACCACCGTGTCGTGCGTTGTGGGCCTGGACGATGTCAAGTAGGGCAGGAACGTGGTGGTAGCGGATCTGGTCGCAGCTCGTGATGTCGGCTCGCTCCAGGTTGGGCATCATGTCGAGATAGGTGGCGAAGACTCCGACGTCGAAGAAGCCCACTCGGTTGAAACACACCCGCTTGACGGTGTGGCCCCTGAGCTGAAGGCTTCTACCGGCACACAGGACGCCTCGGACTTGGGCCACGTTCCAGGCAGAGAGCCGAAGGTACATCGTCTTGCTATACTCCATGTGCGTCGGGCTGATCATGATGAACTACACCGGTGTCAGTGCTACTGTGTGTACAGACAGGAGATATACGGAACGCAGTATGATTTCGGACGGAAGTGCAAAGCATATACTGACCGGATGGTTGCCCTGTTTGTCACCCGCCGCGGCATCGCCTGACTCCTTCAGGAGTTTGAACTCGTCCTCAGTGAACTCACTGTAGTTGCACCTGCCATTAGACATATCCCAGAGTGCAGGAGTACCCATGATCTGGTTTGCTACCAAGGTACAGGTTCCCTGGAGAGCGCCAATGTCATGGTAAGACAGGTAATGCATGATCTTGAAGCGGACCTCGCCAACGGTCAGAGCCCGGGCAACCGGCAAGTTCTTGTTGGGATCAGAGGCAGCGGACTCAAAGCGGAATTTCTTCTCGCCCTTGGAAAACGGGGCCGAACAAAACAGTCCTCCAGCGTAGTTCTGGTGAGGATAGAACATGTTCAATCTCTCCGCCTCAGCGGCATCCTTCGCATCGCCGGAAGGGCGCTCCTCCACCTGGAGGTCGGCCCACTTCAAACGGTTGCCATTCTTGTTGCGCGGCCACACGGGCACCTTGTTCTCGAATCGGGCCTTCCGAAGATCATCAAACTCCTTCTTGTTCTCGACGTAGTTCTTGGTGTAAGGGACACCAGTCTCCTTGAATGAGAGGATTCGAGACAAGTCGCGGTATCCGTTGGTAGAAATGGAGTAGTCCGGGGATATAAGCTCAGTCTCTTCGGCCTCGGTGAACTTCCTGCTTCCCTGACCACCACGGTACTGGTGCTTACGGCGGTTGGGGCGAGTCCCGTTCATGGTTGCTGTGTCGATGTCAGAAGAGTGGATAATGCAAGAGGGGAACAAAGGTGAAAAGGGTAAGTGTTGAAGTGTAGAAAGAAGGACACCCTCAGATGAACAGTGTGAAAATTGTAAGTGGCTCTTGGAGGCAAGAGATCCAACGGGCCCAGAAATGACACCACTGCTGATAGAAACTAGCCTGACCTCAGGAGCAGTCTAGTGTTATCAGCAGAGAGAAGTCGAGGCATACGGAATGAAACCCATATGCCTAGATGCCACAGCTGGTACCGGAACACTCAAGCGGGTAAGGGATAGGACACGTGATGTGTTTGAACTGTTCTGAAGGTGTAGTGGGCAAGGGGTTCTTGAGTCTTCGTGGGAGGGGATTGTAAAGAGCAAACGCAATCGCCTCCCGTTTTTGCTCCAACTCGGAACTTCTCTGTAGGTACATACCTAAGGCGAGTACTTTGGAAGATACAGTTCTTTTTTCCGGGACAATGGTGTCCCTCAAGTGCCCAAGTACTCACGGAAAGGAAGGTTCATATGTTTGTGTCCCGGGATGTGATTTGATGAACAATTGGGGTCCGAATTGGTAGTGAGGACCGTGCAGAAGGAATGGAAGGTATGAAAAGTGTACAAACGACAACGACTCGGATGGCAAGGGGGGAATATGTAAAACTTACCTCGGTGCAAACAAGGGAGTGACGCAGTTTCTGGGGTGTACTGTAGGAGTGGCGACGTGAAAGACGGGGAACTTTACTTCGGATCAGCAGGCAAGGTCGACGGTGGGTTTCCAGGGATCTGACCGCTGGTAGCCACTGTACCCCGAGTTTTCCGTGAGTGCAAACGCGGTTTGAAGGAGGAGGTACAAGCGGAAGGGAGATTGATGGAGGATGGAGTACGTTGACGGAGGGCAGAGAATGCGAGGAGTCTTGTGCTGCCGGCGACCAAACGAAAGAGGGTCTTGAACAAGCAGTCTACGTACCTCCGTGTGCTTTGCAATACAAGACAAAGCAATGCCAGAAGAAGCCGAGACGGCCACTGGTGATGCTGGAAGGGGTTGGATAAGTGAGACAGCGGGGAGTTGACAAAAGAGTGAAAAGGATGGCGGATAGCCAGTGCTGGGTGAGTGATCAAGTGTGGTGATCTCTAGAAAGAATCAGAGGCAACAGCTATCAAGGATGTTCCGAGTAGGTACTAGAGCTGAGCTTTGTGTTGATTCAACGAAGGATCGGTTGGGAGATGGAAAGATGGCTAAGCTTGGGGGTATTGATCAGGCTCAAGTAGCCCAGGAGGTGGTTGTTTCCTGGCAGAAATGATCCGGCCAGCTGGGAAGAGGTTAATTGTTCTTATTGTTGAGGTAATTGTGTGTATTTTGTCCAAAATTCGTCGACGAAGATTGTTTGCTGGAGAATTATCCGTGGCCAGTCACGGTTGGCGGTTCCCAACAACACAAACGACAGTGGCAGCTTTCCCAAATTAGCCCCCAAATACTGTAGATTGTACGGATCTCGTTGAGTACTGCTGCTGCAAGATTTCACTAGAAAGAACTTCCAAGATATTTGCCATTCTCATGGTAAAGCAGCAGCATTGATGATCACTGTAGTCTACACTATCGAGTCTGAGAGTCAGAGTCTCAGGACCTTGCTTTTAATATGAACAACTGTGCAAACATGGCTCCTCCATTGCCGAAAACGTAGTAATACAAGTGAAGTGGTGGGTTCTCAAAGAGTTGTGAACCATCAACTCCGGCCTCGTGATCATCATGATGGAAACAATCATCACCCCTTGATCACGTGCGTAGAGTCCCTGGAAGTTCACATGACACATACCCAGAAACAAGGAGAAAGATCAAAAGCGGTCAGATTCAGCTGAAGACTTTCAGATCGAATGCCCTCATACCTTCCCACGGCGGCCCAAAGACCAACGGTGCTCGTGAAATACCTAAGTAATGCTGAGTGCAACCGGATATTCAGTGCTGGCGGCTTATTTGACGGACACATTCTTGCCCCATCACTTGAGAATGAGAAAAATCGTAATTGATTGCATGCCCAGCCATCTAGACACCTTAGATGCATCAAGAGTTGGTGTGATATCATCAAAACCCGAAGGAATGTCTGCTTCGAGGGTATGATTGTTGATTCAAACAATTATCAACAGATCCACGTGGCCGGAATGGAATATGTGTGGGTGAATCATCTTTTCCTCTCCTGTTTGCCTTACCAAGACGCAATCTCCAGAGCAATGACTGTGGTACATACCCTGGAGTGTGCCAGTAGGGAGGTTCTCTCATGATGGGGACAGTGAGATACAGAACGTCTGGGGGCACGGGAGTACCTAGGTAAAGAGACCAGGGAAGTGGCGTCAGCAGAGCCCTGGACAACTAAGTGCCCAGCTGTTCAAATGCCGTCCTTTAGGTGCAGTTCAGGGGCTCGCAGGAAGGGGATACCTGCGCTGTAGCCGGGATCTGGTGAAAGCTTGCAATGATGGACAGCTTGCCATGAGCTTGATCCAGAACACCACAGAAGAATACCAGATCCGATACAACAAGACCTCAACAAACGACCGCGAGTCTTTGAACAACACCACAAAGACAACATCATAACATGTTCTAGAGCATCTGAGCAAGCTTCCGACAGTACCCACGAGGCAGCCAAAGGAGCACTACCTTGTGTTATGCAAGCTGGTTCTTTGCTTCCCGGGCCATGAAGACGACTCCTCCGAGGACTCTCCTGTAGAATGACCTACTATCTCCTACAGGATAACCTCCTGTGGGACAACCTCTTCCTGGACAACCTCCCATGGTATGCCTACCCTCTCGTGGTATGTCTCCCTAGGTACCGAATCGCCATGACTGGTTACACCAATCTAGGTACGACATTGATCTCACTCAGGCAGAACTTAGTCACGGCCGGCAGGAACAAAGCAGGACCGAAGCAAAGCATGATAACTGAGTACAGACCACTGGCACGGCTCCTTTCCAACAGACCTAAAATCGCAGACGGACGGCCCAAAAATCGACAGCGACGTTGGTACTGCGCCGAACCGTCCGTGGGAAGGCTGACCCAACACAGATCACAGTGAAGGCTCCACCCAGGGCAGATCGAGTGCTGGCAGAGCCGATGGGCCAACTTGGCACTGAACGCTGCTGGTAGAGGAAGAACGGACGTTAACTATGAGGACGCGAGGTTTGGAGACGAAGCGGGCGATATGGAGGTACGATACGGCGGATAGTCTCCAGCCATCACCGAGATAAGGGCTTGTTGCAACCGTCGCCGGCGAGGCATAACAAGATGACGAAGCGACTACTAACAACCTTGGCTTGCCCAGGGACACAGCAACATCGGTGGCGGCATGACCGGGGAACGGGAAGCCTGAACCCGGCGACAGCCCGGAGTCAGGCGCAGAGCGCACGGTGGGTGGCCGGGCGGTCACGGAATATCACATCATTCTCCCACATGGGGCAACAACGAACGAACAACGAAACGGGGCCCGGAGCACAAGGAAAACACCTTTTTTCAGGACTTGAAAGGCTAACAAACTGATGAGAAGAGCCAGATCGGGAAACCCCAAAGAGGCAACGGATGGAAGCGCGCTTCCGCGAACCCAGTGGCACAAGCCGTGTGTGGATGACCACAAAGGCATCATCATCGACGACACCTCGCTCGCGGAGCACGCAATAACGAGCACTGAGACCCCCATGTCTTACCAAGACATCCATTCCACGCCTCCGAGACCCTAGGCTACGGATACGTCCCCCACAAAGCGCTATCATTTACTAGCACGAGCTTTTGGTGCGCCCGTTGCTCTCGACTTGGCAGGCTGTCACATGGCCGCCTATAACTTCCCCCAAAAGCCGAACTGCCCTGTCACCACCACCGACTCGCCCCACCCCGCGGTTCTCTAGTCCGGTTCCGGGGCCGGAAATCAAGAAAAAGAAAACGGCGTCTTCTCGAGTACAGAGTCTTGGCGGGACTTCCCGCGACAGCAAAACCTGGGAAACAAGAAGAACAAGACCTGGCGGGAAGGCGGAAGGGTGGGACAAAGCCGGCCTTGTCGTATGTCTCGAACTGATCCGATTTCGAGATCTTCGAAAACGGTCAGTGCAGGGACGGAACGGTGGCCGGGGGTGGGGGACGCTTCTGAACGGGCCGCGCTCATGCTCATGTATCGAGATAACACTTCCGCCTATCATTGGCAAAGAGTACTCCATCATGGCCGCTACGGCATCCGAGCTGGGCGGAAGGGAGCAAAGAAAATAGATGAGGTCTCTTGGTTCGCCTGCGGGAAGAAATAGACCGTCTGATGACCTCGATCGGTGCATGGGTACACCTGTCGAAGCCTACCGAAGCGGCCGATAACGTCGTGGGTCTCTGGGGTCCTTGGGGTCACGACGACGACGACAAGGTTGCCGCCAGTTCCACCGTTTACCAGCGGCGCCCCGACACGACACCACCACACCATCACCAGAGACACCACCAACACCAGGCAGCTCAAGGCCGTCAGTCAGTTTAGTCTTGTCTCTCTGGGCCATGAGCTACTATCTTCGCCATCCAACCCACCACCTGCGAAACCGTCGAGCTTGGGCAGATCCGGTTGGTGGCCCACGGGGCAGGCTGCACACCACTTGGTTACAGCGGGCAATGCGGGGCGACATCATTCCCATGTGGGATGACGAGTGACGAGTCAAGCTGCTGTCTATTAGCTCGGGATGTAGGGAGCAAGCTCTATACTGTGTGTGCGTTAGCCAGCCTAGAAGTGTCGATGTCGGAATGGGGGCTTGTGACACGCCTTTTGCACTCTCGACGGACATAACTTTTTGTCAGCGAGCGAGCGGTCACTTGACAGCAGCCGGGAGAGACGGCCTTCGCGGAGGAGGCAAAAACTCGTACTTTATCTACATCGTTGCGCAATCGGGTCATCGGCCCCAAAGTCTGGGAACTCGTCGTCGTGCCGGGACGAAACGGTCGTTGGCGGCGATCACTCCCTCTCGCCATGCAGGGCCAGCGATGATTGGGATGGATGGTGGGGAAAGGGCTGCATGCATGAACGTGGAGGGGGTCAGCTGGCTAAACTTGTGACCTTGTCCCGCCGTCAAATCAAGGAGCATAACCAAGCCCCCTTCCATGGCACTTCCCATGACTTGCCGCCGCTGCTGCTGCCCAGGGCTTAGGCTGCAAACCTGTCGTTCCAAGATAGGCGCAGATACACTGAACCTGTAGGGAGCGAAAAAAAAAAAAAAAAGAAATAGCGGTCAAAGTCGGCAGCCTTTCCCTTCCCTTTCATTTCACCAGCAGCCAACCTATGGTGCGAAGGAGATATTTCGGACCAAGACCAGTCTAGATCTGGTTGATCTGCGGCTGCAATTTCACGGGCCTGCAGCTCACGTTACTTTTGCACACCAACAGCCGGGTTCTGGTTCGAGGTGCCGTCCCATCGCTCTCGAGGCAAAACGGCCAAGCAGGAACAGGCGCTGAGCCGGGAGGCGAGCAACACACACGGCTGCGGCGCTCGCAGTGGGAAGTGTGCTTGTGGTCCCCTTGTTAGCAGGCGGTTGACGTGGTAGCATCTGGAGAAACTTCAAGTCACAATGTCATCATGCAGTTCTGAGGTGGCCCAGTGCTGCGTGGCAGCTCCCCCACCGTATTGTGACTCTGGGCGCGCCCTTCTGGGGAGCATCAGAAGTATGTTGGTTGACACCGGGAGCGCTTCTGGAGTCTTGCTCACTCCGCAAACCCTAAGGTATGGGGTTAAGTGGCAGTTTCTGGACTCGACCTGCATACAGACAACTGGTCTGTTGAGGGTCTCGCCAAATACCGGTGGGCACTTGTCAGCCAATACCTGCATGCTTGTTCCGCGTTGCATCGATTTCCATCAGATGCGAAGCCGCAAGCAGATAAGCACGATCCGCCCTTCGCGACTCCCATTTGGCCAAGATAGCCGCCATTGGGCGGCCGCAGTTGGACAAGGGCGGCCCCCTGGAGGTCTTCCGTGGCCCGCGCCCCCACCGAACTCAAACGACGACAGGGGCCCAGAAAAGGTTTACACAGTATGGACACAGCCTTTCTGCGGCAGTACACGTAGATTGAGAGAGAGAGAGAAAAAAAAACGGAGCAAACAAGCGCCTGGTTTCCCTTGGTCGTACGACCACGAGGGCCACAGAGGCGATGGCCTGATCAGCATGTCGAACACCGAAAGCGCTGGCACGGTGACTGCGGAGGATTCTCAAGTTGACTTGATCATGCGAAATGTGAAACTTGCAAGCAGAGAGGGAAACACTATAATTGATTAGCTATAATGCAAGCGGCGGAGGACGCTCCTCGCGCCGATGTGTGCTCAGTGGTGGCCGGGATACCTAGGTGGAGGGGAGGGCCCTGATGCCGTTCACCTGGGCGAGCTGTCGGGGCCAAGACGGCACTTTAATGCTGCAGCATCTAATAATCCGAAGCGTGATCTCAGTCGGCCTCAAGCTGGGAACCTGGTGACGGACCTCTGAGCACCATGAACTATAAGCAGGCCCTGTTATAGATGGGGAAGGTATGTTTCGGGGTGGCTTAAGTGGAAACAAGATCGTAATTCTTGTGCATCAGAACAGTACCAAACGCAATGGCATCACTCGTTGGATGTTCAGATCAGTTCCATCGAAGAATTAGCCAGAGGCCTCGCCGTTCAAGGTGACAAATGAAACTAAGACGGGGTGCTACTACGGCGTGCCATCCCCGCTCGTGGCCACCGTGTAGGCTGGCCTGAGGAGATAGGTTCAAATATTGGTCAGCGTGTCAACCGAAAAGTTCTCGCTGTAGTATGGGTGGCGCTCTTCATGTGAGGCTGGGCACCATTGGAGCGGCAACCACCGCTAATTGAGCCATGTTTGGGAAGGTTGGCTGCAGTACGATGCACAAAATACAACGGGAGGACACGGCTGCTTGCCTCCGTCCAATTAACACTCTGGACCCTAGGCGCGGCAGTCTCAGAATGTTGTCAACTGACAATCGCACTGGGGCAAGTCCAGCCGCGAAGGCCTCGAGGGCCGGTCCAATGTGAGATGCGTATACCTGTTGGTTAATTCCTCTGAACAAAGCACTTTGTTTTCGATTGTGCTGCAGGACCCAGGAGGTCGATCGGGGGCAAAAGCGTGAGAGCGCATGATGATATCGATGAGGTTCCGTCATCTGATGTGTAAAGCGGTGTGCAGCACATATGTTGGAGAGCTGAAGGACGTTTATGCGACGGCAGACATTGACAGTTTGTCCCAGGGATCGTCCGTTGTGCTGGTATGCCGATACTATTTTTGGGAGCGCACCGGGCAGAGCACAGGCTCAGTCCGGGGTTGGCTTCAACTTGGGGAGATAGCTGGAGACAAGAGGATGCTGCCGCCGTGACAATAGCTGTCGGGCTCTCAAACATGCGGCCGAGCGGCCTGGACAGACGTACTGGTCGCTTGGTTGCTGGCGGTCTGCCCTCAAGTTGTGTGGTTTTCAATCGCCTAGCTCGAAACGCAAGTCTGGATGCGAGCCGCGTCTGGATTGCTCTCTTTCAACCACCGGAACTGGTTTGCATTAGGCCCAGTCAATTTGCGTTGTGAATCGAATCGGATGCATATGCAGCTCCGCATGGCTGTGGCCGCGCACTCTGCCATGGCTAGCAGGACGCAATGCCGCTTCATCTTCGGGTGTAAGACGCAGGTAGGATTGCTTTCGGCGCACGAAGAGCCACCGGGCTGCAGGTAATCGCATGGCAAATGCTTTCGTACGGCGTGTGATGCTACTGCTGTGGCGCAGAAGAAGGTGAGGTCTTGCCGAGCCCAACTCGTTCAAGATTGTAGACGTTGCGAGGCTTACTCGACGCACCACACACAGCCGCTCAAATGAAATGTCGCATGAGCAAGCAGTGCGACGGACAGCCCATCGAGGGAAATCGTGAGGGGGATAGTTGATGAATCTCGAGTTGCATGTTCGGCTCAGAAGCTGATCGTATCCTCTTCGCGGGCTTTGGTCGATGATCAATGGATCCGGGGGCGGAAACGATGGCCCTGGAGCTGTGGAGGAGCGCGGCCTTGTCCGACACAAGGAGGTGGAGGGGTCGGCAGAGTCGAATCAACTATCGCGCCCGCCCTGCCTGCTGGCCCGAACTCGGGGCAGGTGAGCAAGCTCACTTTGTCTAGCAATGCTTTGCCTACTCTGGCACTGCACCACATAGAGGAAGCGGATTGTCATCGGCTTCGCATTGTCGAGGGACGTCGAGCGGGACACCACCATGAATATAAAATGAAGCCGCCTCGGGGACGGCAGGCGGTTCGGCGGTTCAGCATCGCGCTCAGGGGCACCCTCTCAATCTGACGGACAGGGGACCCTGTCCCTGGGCCAGGTGTGGCCGGGACAGACATGCAAGAAGCACATGCCATCTGTAGTGGAGCAGTAGCGTCCGTGTCCGTAATGCAATCTAAGAGAAAGTCTCCGTTTGAGGCCCTCAGCGGGCTCGAGCAACACAGTGGAGTGGGTGCCGGGCCACGCTGCCATACCTCTTGCAGGTTTAGTGGAGCCCTAATTGATTGCTTTGCGACGACGAGGCGCCCAACCCAAATTTTGTCTGATTTCCCAGAGTGCAGCCGCGAAAATGGAATGGGCTCGGGCGTCCGGTGCTTCAGGCCTTAAGCTAAGATTAGGATGGAGAGGAGTGTACCTCAGTGATTTCGGCACAGAATTGCTCCTGACGCGGGCGGCTTCTGGGTAGCAATGTAAGGTGCATGTCTGGCCGTCTGTCCCGTCTGTGTGGCCTGGAGGTCTGGCCGCGGTCGGCAGCACAGATACGACGATATTCAATAGCCAATACACTGGCCCCGGGTGGTAATTTCAGCGCAAGGGCAGAGGCTGGCCCCCAGGGCCCCTCTGTGCCAGTCCTGTCTGCCTGTCTGTGCTTCTGGCGATGTGTGTGGTGGGATCGTTCTGTGTGTAGCGCATCCTGTGATGGGCAGCCGGCCACTCGAAAGGGTGCGCTGGTTAGACGTGGGGTCTGATGAGGCGATCAGCCGTTGGCGAGATCGACAGAGGTAGACGAGATGCCATTCGGTGAGGCCTTGGAGCCCCGTGGTTCGAAGTGGCATGGCGCCTGGAGTCGTCCTGCAGCTAGCAACTGTTGCGTGTGGGAACTGTCACGGCGTGGGTGGTCGTCTGGGAACGGAATTGCAACACGAGGGCGCTTGAGGCTTCAGCGAGGCGTGCATACTGGGCAGCCAGCGGCGAGTTGTCGAAGCAGCAGGAGGAGGAATTCGATGGTGGACTTGGGTGCCGGCACTGGCCGACACAGTGTCAAAATGCCTGCACGGTGAATCCGTTTTCGCCAGCGTCCCGCGAGGAACCCTGTGCCAGGGTGGAGACCTTTGTGGTTTTTGTCTGGTGCCGGCAATCTTTTTTCTGCAGTCCCGTGTCCATTTCATATCGCGATCCTCGCTTTGGCTGTGTGTTGTTTTTCTCGTCGACCTGGGAGGCGTCTTGTAGTTCATCTCGTCAGAAAATCCAAAATGTCGGAAGGAATAGCGGCCAGATGACGTCGTTTCCGAACCTGACAGCATGACACGGCGTGGTGCATTATCATGTTCGTCCATATGGAGGCAAGCAGAGCGGTGCGGTGCGGTGCGTGCAAGGGACTCCTTTCCTCTGCACACACATGCCCAGAACAGAAGCTGTAGGCCCTGAGAATCATCTTCAGGCGTCACAATCGAACGAGCGAGCACACAGAGTGCGCGATGGTACCGGGTACTGGTGCTGCAGAAAGTTGAAATGAGGTATGGATGGACCCCTGCCTGGTGCACCTCGAAGCATCTCCCATCCCTGCCGTCGCCAATACTTCAGCTCAGGCACATGCTTCGCCGTACCGCACCGTACCGCACCGTATCGCCTCCCTTGTCTTCGTCCTCCTCCTCCTGAACTAGGTACTCCCGTAGACCCCACCATCACCACGGGGATGAGAGATTGTTGCTGTAGGTCAGCCAGCCGGACATGGTCCGTTTATAAACAATCTGTGGGTGATGCCGGATCTAGATGGCCAAGGGGGCCAGAGGACAGCTTGTGCGCCTGGGAGGGTTCAATTTATGGTGGCCGGGAGAAATTACACTTGATTGTTCCGTGGTACCGCGCAGAGCCAGAGGAACAGAATGTCTGCTGCAGTCAGAGAGGGGGTACGTACCTGGGTACGTTCCGCGACCTTGGCAGCCCGGCTCTCATGGCAACCGTCGCCCGCGTCTTGTCGACCGTTTTGCTGCCGCACACCCCCTGAGACCCCTGTGATTTCCAGGCGGCGCGCGCAGGGAAGGGGCCTTGTGGTCAATGCTCCCTCATCAGGGAAGAAAGATTCGTTGATTTTGGGTGACCCATGTTGACCCATGTCGACCCTGGCTGACCCATACAAAGAGCCCAGTCACCCTTTCCCTGACCTCCCTCCCAAGACCTCCCAAATCAAATAAAGTGCGACCCAGCCCGAGTTCCCATCCCTTCGCTCTCCTGATTCCGCAAACTTCCACTGTTGTCGTCCCGTCAACTGCCTCTCCGCCGTCTTGGAATCTCCATCAGCAACAAAGGGAATATCAATACCCTTAAGCTTAAGGCATCTTCAGTCAGGGACTCCCTGTATCTACATTCTCGCCTCACCCACTCCGTCTTCTTTTGTCTTCCACTTCTAGTTTTTGGTTTTTAGAGATACCCAGTTTCCTTCCCCAACACAAACCCCCAATCACAATGGCCGAGGAACAGAAGCCCGTCGCGGTCCCCGCCGAGGAGACTCCTGCGACCACCACCACCACTGAGACTGCTGCCGCTGCCACCGATGCCGCCGCACCCGTCGAGGCTGCCAAGGAGGAGACTGCCCCTGCTGGTATGCGACACACCCCCCTGCCCTCAACACAAAGCCAAACATCGACACAACTTGCTGACCATCCACCCACAGCCACCGAGGCAACAAAGGAGCCTGCCACCGAGACCCCTGCTGCTGAGGCCGATGCCACCGCTGCTGCACCAGCTGCTGAGGAGGCGAAGAAGGAGGCCGAGCCCGTCGAGGACGGACAACTCGAGCACAAGGGCAGCAACTTCCCCAAGTATGTAGCACCAGCGCCTCAAGACAAGACAGCTTGTTGGACCTGTTGCTAACCATGCGCCAGGAACTTCATCTACTCCAAGAAGTTCTTCTGGTTCGGCTCCGAGGCCGTTGACCCCAAGAAGGTGCCTGCGCTGCTGAAGGACCACCACCTTGCCGCATGGGCCAGCGAGACCGGAAAGGGTCTGCTGTTCTTCAACGAGAAGGGCCAGGACAAGGCCGCGCCCACCAGCGCCATCGCACTGGTGAGTTGACCATCCTACCCCATGTCCCACCTGTAGCCTGCTGACCTGTCATTAAGCACGATGCTGTCGAGCCCACCGCCGAGGGCCCCAACAAGTTCGTCTTGTCCTCCAAGGGACACAAGCACACCTTCAAGGCTGGCAGCGCCGCCGAGCGCGACAACTGGGTCAGCCAGATCAAGCTGAGGATCGCCGAGGCCAAGGAGCTCGCCCAGACCGTCACCGAGTCTGAGCAGTACAAGGCCACCCTCGCTTCTTTCTCCCCCGCCGTCAAGAAGGAGGAGAAGAAGGAGGAGAAGGCCGAGGACAAGAAGGCCGAGACCGAAGCCCCCAAGGCCGCTGAGGAGACTCCCGCTGCTGAGGGCGCCGCCGCCCCTGAGGCTGCCGCCGCCACCACTGAGGCCGCCGAGGGCGAGACCAAGGAGGAGGCCAAGGAGGAGGGCGCTGACACCAAGAAGGACGAGCGCAAGCGCTCTGCCAGCAGGAAGCGCGCCTCTATCTTCGGTGCTCTCCTTGGCGGTAACAAGAAGGGTGACTCTTCCGCTGCCAAGGACGTGAAGGCCGAGGACAAGAAGGAGGAGACTGTCGCTGAGGTCCCTGCTGACGCCGCCGCCACCGAGACCCCCGCTGCCGCCGCCACCGAGACCCCGGAGACTGCGACCGAGGCCACCAAGGAGCCTGAGACCGCCGCCGCCACCGAGACTGCCGCCGCCAGTGAGGAGTCCAAGGGCAAGGCCGCTGAGAAGCCCACGCCTACCAAGCGAACCAGGTATGTGGTGTATTAAAACTGCAACAATCGCTACACGGGTCGCATCACTAACATGTCTCCAGCCTCTTCGGTGGCCTGTCGTTCGGCAAGAAGAAGCCTGAGGAGGCTGCCCCTGCCACCCCGGCCAAGGACACTCCTCCCGTCTCCGAGGTAAATATGCTCTGCACGCTTCACTCATTGCCAGGTCATAGAAGCTGACATTCACGGCGAATAGGACGCCCCTGTCATCCCCAAGCCCGACACTGTCGAGCCCCTGAGCACCGAGGTTTCCAGCCCGGCTAACGTGCCCGCTGAGACCACTGAGGCTGCCCCTGCCGTTAACGGCGAGAAGAAGGACATCAAGACCGACAAGCGCAAGTCGTCTTTCCCCTTCGCCTTCGGCAAGAAGACCGAGTCCAACCCCACCGGCCCCGCCGCTGTTGAGGAGGGTGCCGCTTCTCCTGACGCCGAGAAGGCCAAGAGCCCCAACCCCTTCTCCAAGTTCCGCGCTACCATCAAGGTTAGTGAACAAGATGACAGATACCGCACTTAACACAAAAGAATCTGCTTGCTAACCCGGCAAACAGAACAAGGGCAAGGCTGCTGAGAAGCCCGCCGACAAGGCCGAGGACAAGCCCGCTGAGGGTGCCGCCGAGGAGGCTGCGAAGCCTTCCGAGGAGGTCAAGGCTGCTGAGGAGACCAAGCCCGAGACCGTCCCCGAGGAGACCAACGAGCCTGCCAAGGACGCCCCCGTCTCCAGCACTCCGGTCGTCACAGCTTCCGCCTAAAGAAAGCTGAAGAGTCATCTCAGCAGGCATGGGGCAATCACGACATCTTGCCCCATGCGAATCGACGAAACAACACTATAGAGCGAGGTCGATGACACGAAAGGCGTCGCATGAAGGGAGCATCACACCACTTATGATACCCACTCCCTGGGTGTATGGGATCGGATTTGCATTTCGAGATACCCAAACGAAATTCCCATTTGTCTCGGAGCAACTTATCGACTGGGGGGAGGCCGACTTTCCTTGTTTTGACTCCGTCCGCAATATCGAGTTCCCGCGTTCGCAACTCAATGTCTTTTGTTTTTGATACCCGAAGTATACCCAAAGACAGTCGTTTGGAAGGGGGGATGAAATGATGGAAGGAACCGGTGGATATAAACCAGAAAACCCGCACAAAAAAAGAGATGTCTGGAAAACAACAAAAGATGGGAAAGGTTTGGTTTCGAGATGTGTTGATTGATGGAACGGTGCATGCTTCTTCAGTCTCGCTCCCTTGCGTCGGGTCACGTAGGATCTTGATGCGCTGGGCGGCCTAGAGCATTCATTTCACTAATAGCTAATATAAACTCTCGTGTGTTGAACCTCGTCACCTGACATCTCCCTGATCTCTTACTGCTATAACAGATGTGAAGCCGTCCTGGCTACACCTAGATATGCTCTGCAATGTGCTCATGTGGTGGCTGCTCCCACCACACACAATCTGGTCTGCTTGGTCGTGCATTTAGCGATCGATCGTGCGTGGATCGTCATCGGTACCGGAGCTGGGTAGAGACCTCGGCCCCTGATCCTTGAGTGCAATGCACTGGGTCCCTTGGTCTTCCTGCCTCATCTACCTGACACGGAGTTTGGTAGGTAGTATTGATGCCTGAGCCAGCAGCGTCCCTTCACGGCTTGATGGGCAGATGGGCACGACTCAAGCAAGCTCCTGCTTCCTGACCGTTGCTTCACCGTCTGTTCGTCACCTTTTCCCTGTTCACGACCAAGAAAGCAAAAAGCTTGGACCGAGGCGGTCTAGGGCCAAACGGTAGGCCAGGAGAATTTGGCTGATTGGCATTGGGAGATTGGCGAGTCGTCTGATGTGCTGCTTTCTTCTCCCGCCTCGGTGTATCTAATCTACCTGGTTCGTGCCGACCGCGGTTGGTCTACGCAGACTAAACACTTGCCTTGCTTGAATGGAGTTGCGTGGGTGGGTTTTGGGACCTGGGAGGAGTGGGAGTCTCGGCCGCAGGCATCATCCTGACCTACCCCCGAGCCTTTTATCCTGCGTTGTGTAAGTCGACTCCCCTGACAGACCAAGAACCCCCCGCTAATAATCTGACAGAGTTTTGGGGCGCCCGTGGTACGACTTTCCCACCGAGGGGATCTCTACCACACAGGACGGAGCGCTCCTCTGCGTCTCATTTGCTGCCCTGGTTCCTCGATGACGTGCATGCACGCCTGTCGGCGCACGACTCGCCGCCGGCCGGGCCAGGGCTGGCGATGCCCCGTGTCAGTTCTGGGCTAGTCGAAAGAGCGGTGCCGGGTCTCGTCGGAGCGTGCCGTCGTCGTCTGGCTGGCTGTCCTGACGCCGGCTGGAGTGTATGCAGCCCACTGCACCGTGGCATGGGCACCGCAACGCAACGCACCTGGGCGGGTTGCAACTGTCAATTGACGGGCGGGCGGCCGGTCTGTTGGGTCTGTCGAGCTGCGGACAGCAGATGATCTGCGGCGGGTCGCCTCGCGGTCTGACGTGGTTGTATCGCCGTATACGAGTGCCAATCCGGCGCCCCGTTTACTCGGGCCCGAGGCGCTAGCCCGTCGCCTGGGGAGTATGGCTTTGTGTTTGCCTATCGGGCGGTCGTATGGGAAAAGGGGTTGCTCCCAGCTCGGTATGAGATCCAGTTGTGCTTCGACGTCTTATCTGAAGGCCGGACATGGCTGACGCCTTGCGTGCCGGGGACGAATTCGGATTGGTCAGGCAGGCAGGCAGGCACGAGAAACAACGTATGGCGCTGAGAATCTTGTTTGACCAAAATGCTGGACATGCACGTAGTATTCTAAGTGCCTTGCTCTGTCGTCGGACGCCTTCAACACGCCTGGACAGCGGTCTCCAGGACGACTTGCTGGGGCGAAATCCGTGGCTCATACCCGGCAATCGCCTGGCGAGTCCCTCCGGCATCAATAAAGAGGTATGCTGCTAGCTGGCGGACGACCGACGAGGACCTCCCTTCTCTGCCGAAAACGACGAGGCAGTGTCTAGAAGCACGAGGGCTTCCTGCATGCAAAGCTGTCGTGACACTCCTTCGCAGTTAACGCATGCTTTAAATCTCTGCAGTGGAAGATGCGAACTTTTTTTGCATCACTGTCGCGCCTTCTATCTCGGCCGCGCCTGCGCCTTGTCTCACCTGCCAAGGCATGCATTGTGATCAACATGCCTGGTACCAACTTCCGCGGTCGATTTGTGTAACTGTTTGGGCTGTAGCTAATGTTAGGGGATCTCAAAGGCATGTGATGCGTCTTACAGCTGGCACAGCAAGCATTGGTACTGCTTCGCCGTCTCGTTGGGTTATGATGCGAAATAGATGCAGTATCTCGAGGACGACTCGAGTGCCCTTCTGCACTGCGTCTTCTCATGAACGCGCTGCTGTCTTTAAGGCCAGACTCGGGTGCATCAATACAGAGGGCTTTTTCTTTCTTTTTTATAAAAAAAAAGACCGAAGAAAAAAAGAAACAAGGCTGAGCCGCATTAAGACGAGAACCTATTCCGAATACTGATACGACGTCATTTGATTCGATGCTGAAATCGGATGTTTTGATCATCAGGTTGGGTATAATCATATCAATCCATACTTCACGTAAGAAACGCTGTTGATTTTCTCCTTGACCCATTCCTCAAAAGATATTCATTGAATTCCTCCTGCGGTATGACGCGTAGGATATTTATGTAACCTCCTGTGGGATACTCTCCTGTGGAAACCCTCATATAGGACAGCCTCCTGTTAGATAACCTTCTGTGGGATAACCTTTAGCTGATAAACTCATCGTTTAGGGGACAGCGAGCGTTCTTCCCGATCTTCCAGCCACCGTTTTCAGAGCACACGTCCATCGGCCTGTTGACCCTCGACATCCGGCCGTCTTGTACTTGGTTGTGTCCTGAAGATCTATTTTCGGGGGCTTTTTTAGTATGTCCCTCAGGGCCTCTCCCATCTAGCGAGACACATAAACCTGTGTCTTAAATGGCTCAGGACCCTCAGCAGTTTCAACGTAAAATGCATTGCGGCCTTGCTGGCCGGGCGGGCAGCGAGGAGGTCTTGCACAACCAGGCCGTGGTCCTCGTAGTCGTTGATGTCGTTGGACTTCATCACTTTTAATATCTTTTGTCAGGTACGTATGATAGCTTCTGAGTAACATAAAGTACTGACTTGAATTTCTTGTGATATCACGGGTTCGGGGTTTGTGGAGAGCTGACTTTTGAATGAAAGGTGGCCCGAGAGCTGCTTGAAGTTGGCCCAGCGTATTTTGGCTCGGGTTGGTGGCAGGTCAGCAATTTTGGTAAGATTGAAGCCGATTTTGAGGGTCCATTTCAAACAATTCCAAAGAGTTCGGAATGGAATGCTTATGGGTAAGAGCTGAGAAAGAATGGTTGAGGAGAAGCTCGTCCACCATGAAGTGATTATTAAGAACCTCAATGGCAAGGGCCAACTACTTTGATTGTCATCTGAAGCCTTAGATCCAATCGATTCTCCACGACGACAGGAGGAGCGCAACACGAAAAACGCGGAACCAATAATTCTGGGCCTGTTGCGGGTTTTCATTACCGTCCGGGCTTTCAGTGTCCATCGTCTCGAGAAGAACCTTAGCAGTCGGACAACAACTGTGTGAAGAAACAATCTGAGGTAGACATCACAACATTTCCTCAATTCCCTATATCTTCTCCCAGAAATTAAGGGAAACACCTGAAGCAAGTCTCCCATGCTCGATGCGTGAACCCTTTCGACAGTTGACAGGAATGTATCATTGGGGGTAAGTCAAGCGGCCTAGATCTGGTCCACCCCCCCATATGGGCCACCCCTGCACACCAAATCCACCAAACAAAACCACTATTTATTCAACGAATTAAATAGTTAAATTTATACAGATTTAAATATATATATTATATTTACTTCCCTATATATAAATAATATTTCAAGAATTTTATATATATTATATATATTAAGATATATATAATTATTTATATATTGCTTTTTTTATATAAGTAAAGATTTCTCTAGTGTTTCTTAATATATAAACCTAATATTTTTAATATAGCTTTATAATATATATATGAACTTAAATTTTAAATCTTATTAATTTAAAAAATTTATTGAAATACTTATGAATTTTTAAATATTAAAATTAATATTTTAAAAATATTATTAAGAAATGCATATATAATATTAGTATTTCTTAATAGATTTTATTTTATAAAAAGTAGAAACATCTTTATAAATATAAATATTATAAATATAATGTATTTATTTTTATATAAAAGGAAAATTAAATTAAATTCTATATATATATTTCTTTTTATATATGTTTTCCTTTATAATATATAAAAGATTTAAGTTTTTTTTTAAGAAGAATTTCTCCACTTTTACTTTACTTTTCTAAATATTAAAATATAAAGCTTATTTAATTATATATAATTAAAATATAATTATTTTTATATTATTTAAAATATTTAAAAACTAAATTAATTTATATAAAATTAATAATAAAAGAATTAAAAGAATTATATATATAAATATAAATATTATATAATGTTAGAAAATTCTTTATAAATCTTAATATTTTAAAATTTTAAAGTTTAAATATTAATAATTCTTTAAATAATCCTTTTATAATTTTTAAAATATTATTATATTTAATTATTATATATTATAAATTTATATTTATATTTATATTAATTTTAAAAGCTTATATATTAAATAAATATATAAAATAATAAAAGTATATTTATTTAATTATATATAAAAGTATTATATAAATAATTTTTAAAATATTATTTATATATTACTATTCTTAGTTTCTATATATGTTTAAATCTGCATAAATTAAGCTATTTAACTCGTTAAGTTAGAAGGGGATATATAGTGTGCAGGGGTGGCCCATATGAGGGGGTGGACCAGATGTGGGCCGCTAGACTTAATGGCCTGCGGTAAGTTATATTCAAGTCCAGTTTGAAAAGTGTCCCTTCAGAAGACGGTACACACCTCCCGCCGTAGAAGGAGCTCGTGGCATGATTATCAGTATTTCACTGAATTTTGCTGTAGTACGATTGCGAAAACACACGAGTCTTGCCTCGCCAGACGGTCAGCCTACCAGCCCAGCTCACGTTTCATTGCCCATGATGAAAAGACTTTTATGGCTTATTAACAGCTAGTGAATCATTATACTAAAAGCCGGACATTCCCTTTCTCACCCACTGGAGCAGTGTTATGACCCGTGGCTGCCTCCTGTGGCCGTCCCTGTTCCTTCTCGTTCTGCTCTGCCTCTGCCTCTGCCTCTGCCTCTACCTCTTCCTCTCCCTCATCCTGATCCTCATCATGAACCATCGCACTCAGACCTTTTCCATATCTCCTATAGCCGGCTCGTGTTCTGAAGCTGATGACAAGCGTGCTGAGACAGTGAGCGAAAGTTGATCCTCAGACAATGAAGTAAAAAACTGGCCACACAAATTCTATACCAAGCTGCGTGTCTTTGGGGCTGCCCTTGGATGGATACGGTTTAGTTCCAGAAGAGTCTCCCTTTAATGCCCAAGAGTTTAAAATGACCTGTGAATAATGTTTCTCTTAATGTCTTAATATTAAGGATAAAATGCTTCACAAGAAATTTCACTAGCAAACGACATGGCAAATGGCATCAGGCTAGGATTATAATGAAAAGTATAATTAATAATCCCAACATTAAGTTAATTATAAGAAACTTTTAAGGTAAGTATGAAATTATTTTATTATATAAAAAGAATAAAAAGAATAAAAAGAATAAAAAGAATAAAAAGAATAAAAAGAATAAAAAGAATAAAAAGAATAAAAAGAATAAAAAGAATAAAAAGAATAAAAAGAATAAAAAGAATAAAAAGAATAAAAAAAAAAAAAAAAATAAAAAAAATAAAAAGAATAAAAAGAATAAAAAAAATAAAAAAAATAGCCTGTTCTTACTCCCAGATTTCTGAGGGTGGTCACCAGATTGAGCTGGTTGGGTGGTTAGCTCTTACTACATCTTGATTATTTGCTGATTTTAAGAACAGTATCCACTGAGCGGAGTGAGATGGGCTTGACTGATGAATCATTTCATGAATTTTGTCTATGATTAAGGCACACAACTCTATGAGGCTGTTATCCTAAAGGCAGAAGTTCAAGTATAAAGACCTCATCCCTGCTAACCTACCAACACAGGGCAGGCCTTAGATGATGGCGGAGTCCTAACTACCATCAGTGGCCTATCAACATGGTTTAGTCGTGTGAGTTTTTCAGTGTGTCTCAAGTCCGAACTTGCCATATTATACAAGCAGGTGTCAAATGATGTTATTTATCTTGACAACGTTTCCGAGGGGGGGGGGCTAGCTATCTTCAACCGCCCCACGACGTGGTCATGGTTATAGAGAGCCCTAGGTGGCAGATAAATTGAATTCACAAATGCTAGGAGGTGTGGTCTTGCTGAGCATGCTGCTTTGGCCAGCGAATTTAACATTCCACAAGCTTAGGATAACTAAGTGAGACTCTTTGAAAGTTGGTCATGGTTGAGTCAGGTGCATGCAGTCCTTGCAATTTTTTGAGACATGTACACCGTGTTCTATAGTGGTGTACTGCCTGGCAAGCCTTGGAACAGTAGTCTCCATTAGCAGCTGCAATAGTGGAATTAGTGCATTACATACCAACGCCAGTGCCAGCGCCAGATTAACAACATGTAAAGCATGCTCATTTAGATTTCACAAAGCAAATTAGTTTGTTTTACAGTACACAAAACCTAGGTCCAGCTGTCACCTGAGTGGGAACAGGACAGTTGGAGTTAATAAACCCTAGAGCTAACCTAGTTGCTTTATTCATCTTATTACAATGCTATAATAATTAAAACAGCTTTAATATTATATTGTATCTTAAGAAAAGTTCATTAAACTAGGACTTTCTCATTTTAAACAAAAGCAAAAGGCTGCACAGAAAAAAAACAATAAAGGATTTTAAAAGATTTTTTAAAAACAAAAAACCGCCTCAAAACCCCACGCGGGGCTCGAACCCGCAGCCTCCAGATGTACCTTTCTACTAATAGAAGTCTAGCGCGCTACCATTGCGCCAGTGGGGCTATTTCTCATCGTTATAATATCAAAATCATATTTCAAAGACGCTGATCTCTTTATAAAGTTTATAATTTCCTTTGGTAACTTTTAAGTTCCCACCTAGCTTTGTATTATTAAGGAGCTTAAGTTTAATTATTCATTATATTAATCATTTCTTTAATTAAATAAAGTAAAATAAAAAGATATATAAATATTAATATTTTTTATATTTTAAAAAACGTTATTAAAATAAATTATTATATATAATTTAAAAGATATCTTTTAATATTATTATAAATAATAATTAAATTAAATAAACTTTAAGGTAAATAAATATAAATAATAGCTTAAGGAAGCTTAATTTTTAAAAAGTTAATAAAATTATTTTCTCCCCCTTTTAATTTATATTAAGGAAAGCATTTTATAAGGATAAAAACTCTTTTATATTTATATATAATAATATTCTTATGTAATTTTAATAATTAATATTATGCAGCTATTAAAAAGATTAAAAAAGAGGTGAAATTAATTATAAATTTAATTATAAGTATAAAAAGATAAATAAATATATTATATATTATAGTAATGGCGGAATTCTCTTTATATATAGCATCTCTAACCTATAAACTCATTTTCAACATTTAATTTATCAATTTTATACTTTTTAAGCAGACCATTGTTTGAGATATTATGACTACATCTCCTTATGGAGCACACAAATGGCGTGCTTTCCACACCCTCTCATCACAGGTGGATACAATAGAGCTTATTGTAACGGTACGGCGCTTATATGCTGCTGGGTATATTTCCAAGGTGTTGGAAATTACTAGTCTTTTGGCAGAGCAGTTTATAATGCCAGCAGTTAATAGATTCATCTCACTTATTCTTCTACTAGCTCAAAAGAACAATTACCCTTAAAAACCTAACAATCAATAGCGGTCTATATGCAGTGCAGGGCAGAGAGCAAGTCACCACCTGTTAATTATGGCACAGGTAATGGAGAGCTCTGCCTATAATACAAGCTCACCTGTGCTCCAGTGACTCCATGACAGCACTCAAACAAGCCATTTGTCCTCCATATGATTGTCCTACATGTGATTGTCCCACAGCTAGTCATCCCATAGCTAATTATCCCACTGCTGGTTATCCCAATATGGGTATCCCACGGTTGATTATCCCACAGTTGATTATCCCATGGTTGATTATCCCATGGTTGATTATCCCATGGTTGATTATCCTATAGTTAGTTATCTTATGGTTAATTATTCCGTAGTTGATTATCCTATAGTTAGTTAGCTTATGGTTAATTTTTCCGTAGTTGATTATCCTACGGTTTATTATCCCACGGCTGATTGCATTGGTACCCCACGACGAGCAGGCCTTTCGGTCATCAGTCTCGTTGTAGTGACAAAAAGCTCGACGTTTCAGTACATCAAGTGAGTACATCAAGTGACCTTTAGTCGCTCGTTTCGCCGCACTTTGCCAACAAGTTTTTAGTGCGTGTCTTTGTGCTCGATTCAGTCAATATCTCCTCGTCGGTACCAACGACTGCTTCGCCGAGCCCATCCACGTTCCTTGATCCGAGGGCGGAGAAACCTCCCGGGTACTGGCATTCCTTGATGGACTACCGTGCCTTTAGTGAGTGGTCTACTAAGTCCCACTGTTGACGTGACCAACGTCTTGAGATCTGAACCTTCAGAGTGTGCCCTGAAGCGTGTCCGTAAAGTACCGGGTGCTGTTCTCGCCACGTGGTATTCCTTGACATCGGCAATGGTCCTGCTATGACACCTTGGGTAGCCCGTAACTCATGGCACACAACCAGTGGGAAGATTCCACAGGACGAAGACCGTCGCCTACGGTCTTGCCATCCTCCTCGGCAGACACTGGGAAACATGCGTTGGCGACCACTCAAAATTCAACCTCACCTTGTAGCGTGAAGTACGGCGTCGTGGCCAAACGGAAGAAGCCACAGCTGTAGCACTGAACCTCAATAGTGGCATAGGAATGCAGTTACATACACTGTATTTCTTTTCCCGCATTCTACGGCATTCATTTCCAAGACCGGATATGAGCCGCACGAGAAAGGTTGGCTCCATGGATGTCATATTACTGCAAATATTGATGTGTCCGCTGTCATGTCAGTTTTTGTTCTACCCCTCCAATGGTTTGTTTCTGTTAGCGTTCTCAGAACCTCCTGAAGCGTCTTCCTTTCGACTTGACGCTCGCACGCAGACACATGAGAAGCCCGGAGAAAGTGCATATAATAAGAGTGATGCCTTGACAACAAACTATATTAAGGCTAGACATACTCAAGGTATCAGGCTTGACACAAAGATCTGGCTGGCAAATATGCCGTTCTCCTTTAACCAACACTGGGGGTGACACCGAATTGAATGGGCTCACGGACAGCAAGGATCGAGAGCTGTGACGCCTCCTGCAGACTGCGTACTGAGCAATTCAGGTGCTGAAGCTTCAATTAGAAGGATCAGGGGGTTCATAGGTCATGTGTTAATACGCTACTCGGGTTTAAAGACACAAACGGCTAATGAAACAGAGCCATTTGCCCAGTACTACGGCCAAACACGGCGTGACTCCATTCGATACAGTACCACTGCCCCGCGTAGTGCCGCTCTCACTGCATGCTTACTAGGAGTCTAGGACATAACGTCGGACTTGACGGAGAACACGACGGGCGTTGCCCTGTATGGCCACACTCTTTTATCATCTTCTTCGGAGTTAGGCCCTGATAGAGAACAGCACCCGCGTTGCCTTGTATAACCACTTTCTTCGTTATTGTCTTCTTCGGAGTTAAGCCCTGATGGCGGTCAAATTCCGGATGAGACTCTCGCCGGCACCACATATATGTACGCCCCCAGACTACAACACTTCTCAACGCGGAGCGCTCACGGTTTAGACTATCCACACAACATTCGTCCCATTTCATCATAACACTCACGTCAGCACACATCGCATATTGGCCCTGCACCCCGGTGGCTCTCAATACAAAATCCCGGCTAAAGTCAGCATCATGGCCACGTCAGTCCTACCGCTGGCCCCATCCGCAAAGAGCCCCTTGGCTCGCTACCGCTTGCTGTCACCTACGGCTTCAGTCCGCGTGAGCCCCCTGTGCCTTGGGGGCGCGAACTTTGGGGATGCCTGGGCACACTACGGTAAGTTCCAATCTCAACTCTTGATGGGGAATGCATATTCTTACATGCCACAGTGGGCGCCTGCGACCAGAAGACAACGGAGGGCATCCTGGACTTTTTCTATGAGCAGGGCGGCAACTTCATCGACACGTCTGGCAACTACCAGGCCGAGGAGTCGGAGAAGCGGATCGGCGAGTGGATGAAGAAGCGAGGGGTGCGTGACCAGATGGTAATCGCCACGAAGTACACGACCAACTTCCACGCTGGCTGCGGTGACAAGGAGATCATTGTCAACTTCAACGGCAACGGCTCCAAGAGCCTGCACACCTCGGTCGAGGCCAGCCTCAAGAAGCTGCAGACCGACTACATCGACCTGCTGTACGTGCACTGGTGGGACTTCTCCGCCTCCATCCCAGAGCTAATGCAGTCGCTCAACCACCTTGTCGCCGCCCGCAAGGTCCTGTACCTCGGCATCTCGGATACTCCCGCCTGGGTTGTTGCAAAGGCTAACGAGTACGCTCGCTGCAACGGCCTGCGCCAATTCTGTGTATACCAAGGCGAGTGGTCCGCGGCCGCCCGCGACTTCGAGCGTGAGATCATCCCCATGTGTCGCGCCGAAGGCATGAGTCTGGCGCCGTGGGGCTCCTTGGGCAGCGGAATGTTCAAGACGGAGGAGCAGCGGCAGAAGACACAGAATGAGGGCCGCTCGCGGGTGAAGGAGCCGAGTGAGGCTCAGATCAAGGTCAGCACGGCGCTGGAGGCTGTCGCGAAGCGCAAGGGCTGCATCATCACGAGCATCGCCCAGGCCTATGTCAGAGCCAAGGCGCCCTACGTCTTCCCCATCGTGGGCGGCCGCAACGTCGAGCATCTCAAGGGGAACATCGAGGCGCTGAATGTCAAGCTGTCGGATGATGATATCAAGGAGATCGAGGACGCAGTTCCGTTTGATATTGGCTTCCCCAACAGTTTCCTATATGGCTCGAAGCTCCCCGACAACCCAGGCGCCGTGTGGCTTCTTTCCGTGGGTGGCACTCTCGATCATGTTCCTGAGCCTAAGCCTTTGTCCAAAGAGTAGCCTTAGACATCAGCCGTGCCAACTTGTCATATATGGTGTAACTGAGTTTTCACCAGGCACGAGCTTTGATGATGACTGCCTTTGGTCTACACAGGTTGAGATTTCCCTTGAGGTAGATGTGACTTGGTCCCTGAGTACGTAGTGGCAATTACCTGGGGATACTCTGTGGTATCAACAATATTTCATATTCAATGAACGACTGGAAAAGAAGATGTACCTTTCCATTTCTGTAAGCTTCGCGTGCAGACTAAATGTACAGTGGAAATTTCAACTCGCCGTTGACCAGTCTTTGGAACACCAAGTTCAGGTCATATTTCCTGACAATCTCGTAGAGTCTATCTACATTCCCTCCCCTCAGAAGCAATCGCTTGTTGATACCAATCCGAATATGCCAACGTTCTGATGCGGTCGAGTCAGTGGCAGAGTCCTGGAGGGGTGATGAATTTTTGACTTCCATGTTAGGGAATACGAGAGCGGCCAGGACGTCTACACCGTCTCCGAAAACCTGCCGCGCACCCTGCGCAATCCTAAAACGGACTCCTCGTATGCTGTTGAAGTGAGACACTTCCAGGATGCCGTGGGCACGAAGGCGCCCCGCTGGACCTGGCTCGCGGAGGCACCCGCCGCACGGGACCTGCTGGCTGGGCGAAATGGCCCCGACGGAAAGGGGAGAGGGGAGTGCACACTCCGGAAACTACGGCAATGAGGTGCAGGGCATCACCGAGAAGGTTAACTCGGGTGAGATCAGTGACAACACCAAGGTCCCCAGGCCCGAGAAGTAAGCACCATCCCTGTCCTTTCACGGCTCCCCAGCTGTCATGTTTTGAATGATCCAAGATGTATCAACTCGGGATCCGTAGCAGGTGATTCAGAGGTGACAGTGGTCTCTTTGGACTGGCTATGGTTGGTGGCGAGAGAGTCTTTGGTACCTGAACGTGAAGCTGTTGTCGGCGCCTTTGACGATGCCGATCAGGACCCTGCTGCCAGCCTCGCGACGACCGCTCGTCTCCTGGTTTTCTGGGGTTCTCTTGGTGACTTTCGTTGTCTCCCCACGATTGATCACCCGATGAGTGATCTCTTTCCGGGCGGGCATGTTGTTGGCCCTCAGGCCGCCCTCTCGCGGGACACGGCGCCCATGTCGTTCCCGAGGGTGCCGGTGACGGCGCACACGTTGTCGACCCCAGCGTCGAGGTCCTTCGGGGAGGGGAGGCTGTGGTACCGGCCAGTCTTGCACTGACCGTCCTCGAAGCACGCCTCGACCAACTGCAGGGCGTGCCGCGGCGCCGAGTTGCTGGCGAGGCTTTCCACAGGAAGCCCCTGGGGCATGGGGACATTGTCCTCGTAGTCGTCAATGTCGTCGTCAAAGGCCATTCTGTTCTTCGTCAGACCTGGACTCTGATGGGGTAATGTAAGCTACTTACTTGTCTGTTTTCTGGGGGTGCGTTTGTAAATGTGTTGGGCCTGTGATGTGTGGGCGACGATGTTGTCATGAGGTTGACGGCAGAGTTGGTCCCCTGGAAAAAGAAGAAAGTTTGGGGAGTTTGCAAGTTTTGCAAGAAGCGCGGAGGTCAGGAGGCAAAGGCAATGGAAGGTCAGTTGAAGATCTGCCTACGTGTAGTCTTCAAAGATAATAATAGAAGAATCACACCGGTGCAATCTTCATCTGAATCGAATCAAGTCATCCGATGTCTTCTCATCAATCAGAGAAGGAACTACACGACGACTTTGGAACAAACCAACACATTTTGCAGCAGGATGCTTGGCTGCGCATCATGGACATTGGTGTACCTGCCGTGGTGGCGGACCGCGGTGCGAGTGAAGAAGTGCTCTGCTCATGCGCTTCGCCAGAGACAGACTGAGATAGCTCTGCTTCAATTCTCGAGTCCAGACGTTCTTGATCTGGTCGCGTAACTGGCAGACCTCATCCATCGCGGGCTCGGAGATAAAGTGATCGAAGCACCATCTCTCGAGGTCAATTGCTTCCTCTGCCTTGGTCCGCATGAACGCGTGCAGCGCGTTCAGCTGCGTGATACGGTCGGATAGCGGGTGGGCGAGATGGGACCACGCGATGTCCGAAGCCATGCCTGCCAGCCTTGATCTGGGCCGAACACGGATTTCGCCCTGGATGCTGGAGATGGGTCGCGAGTGACGCTTCGCTGTGATTACTCGCTGCGCTTGCTTAAAGAATGGCTGTGGGTGGTGACGCTCCGCTTCGCTTCGCTATGGTTGATCGCGCTCCGCGCTCAGAGATTGGTGGGTGACCCGGCATGAAGAATGTTGTCGCGGTAAGTTATAAGTTAGAGTCGACGACATATTTTATGCCGGGGATCGTCAGACTCGTCTCCGCGATGTTGGTGGCGACGACGCACTTCCGAGACGTGCTGGGCTCGAGGGTCCTTCTCTGTTGGGCGGCGGAAAGCCCAGAGTACAAAGGAAAGACGTCCATGTAGGGACAGTCTTGAGCCAGGACACTGCAAACTGTGCGGATATCCTCTTCGCCGGGGAGGAAGATGAGGATCCCTCCTTTCTGGGCGGTATCCTTGTCCTCATTCTGATGGATGTTTATGGCCACCATGAGGCAGGAGGAAAGAAAATCTGGAGTTGCCTCCTTGATGTAAGAAAGAGAAACGGGGAAAACTCGTCCCGCCAAAGAAAGAACACCTGCGCCTTGGAAATGGGCAGCGAACTTCGCCACCGTCAAGGTTGCGGGCTTGATGATCACCTTGAAGTCCTTGCGTGACTTCAGGGTCATCTTAAGGATGCCCATGAGAAGGTCGGTGTTGATACCCCTCTCATGGACCTCGTCGACGATGACACATGAATATTTTGACAGGTACCTGTCCTTCTCGGCCTCTTTGAGGTGTTGCTGGTGACCATGAGGACGTCGTGTTTGTCGACAGCCTCCGAGAAAGCGGCCCGCTGGTTGTAGACGGGCAGTTGGCGGCAGCCCTCCAACATTTTGCTGCGATAATCGTCGGAGAACGACCGAGGCTCGACCGGCAGCCAGTTGGTGTTGGCGTTCTCCAGCACCGTCGTCCTCTCAGTCATCCTGTTGTAAACTCCGACATGATGAGTTTGCCTCGAGTGACAACCTTTCGGAGTCCGTCGTTCGGGAACCTGTCTGTGGAGGTATCGATGGGCGCAGAGAGTGCTGCTTTGCGTTGGAAGAGAGAGGGGAGAAACAGATTCGATACGGTACCTAATGCCAATTTTCTCGTTAGTGGTGTGGGGGACGATAGGCGTGGGTGCGATTGACCAACTCTGCAGAAAGTCCTTGCTTCTTTCTCTGGGTATCGCAGTCTCTGCAGGCTGGCCATTTATGGGATGCCTGCTGCCCCCTGTGGGATAACCTCCTGTGGGATAACCTCCTGTGGGATAACCTCCGTATGACACCCTTGTGTTGAATGATCTCCGTTGTGACCTCCCACGTCGTGATGCCTCACCGATGCGATCGACCTCATTCCTCCGTCCAAGGTGTGGATCAGCTTGTAGGGGATAAAGTACTTCTTCAAATCGTCCCCGCTTCCAGGTACCGTGTCTTGCTGTCCGCCGTTGACGTAGAAGGTAAGTCAGTTGCGAGCGATGTACCTCGGGGTTTGAACACTGTAATAATAAAGCAAAGAAAGTTGAAAAGGATGAGAGACCAGATTGTCTTCAGTTCAAGATAGGTGCTGAGGTAATTCCGTACCGTTTCTGGCATAGATGCACACATGTGTTTCATGACATTCCGCCTCTTGGTCTTGCCGTTTGTCAGCATGTGTGAAACCTTCATCTTTAATGTTATAGAAAAATCATCCAGCCAGCCAGCCAGCCAGCCCAGCGGAGAACCAGCCTTGCGACGGCGGTCCTCACGGTTGTTGTTTCCGTCTGACATAGCTTTGCCGTTATCAGACCCTCAGAGAACTTGGTTGATCTGTGAATATGTATCCAACCAAAGCGCTTCTCTATGCGATCAAAGCCCATTAGTTTCTCATGGTTCTTTGACGGCACGCAATGCTGGTGTCTAGTAAGGGCATGTGACGAGGAACGAGATTTTGGGGAGAAGGTCTCATCGAGTACTATATGCAGGGAGTCCGCAAAGACTAGTTGATTGTCAGGAAGTGGTAATAAAGGTGAATACCACTGGTTTCGGTTTGTAAAGTTCGGTTTTACGGATTGGAATGCTGGAGGGATAAGGCGGAAGCAAGAAACGAGGGAAGAACAGAGGAAGAGAACCTGTCGCCTTTATAGACATAGGTGATGATTTTTTGGCTTTAATGTTATAAAAGGTCGCATAGTAAATGAACCAGAAACCCTTCCGCCAGGCTCAACGACGGATCTTGAAAAGTCTTTCAGCATGCTATTCTGTGCATTGATGGTGTCATGGAACCGCGCGATCAGAGGACTCAGTATCACGACGAACTGCACAATATCTTTGCGTTGGCTGCTGTTTCCCAAAAACATTCATTAAAACTCTGTAGAAGACTAGAAACGTCAAAACAAAGCCATAAGCCCACGTCTGAGCCCCAGCTAGTTGAGTCGTGCTCAATAGAGCATGGTAAGCCTAAGCCTAACGAATGAAGATAACCATTTTTCCCGACTGTAAACTTCTTTGGACTTCCAGGCTTGCCATCAGAAACCCAACAGTCCCGTTAATACTTTTTGCAGCTCACCGACCCTTTCGAACTGAGCGAGCTAAAGTTGCATAGTCCAACAGAAATATGGGTTTCGACAATCAAAGGGGCGAGCAAGCAAAGGCAGACTTAGAAGCTCAGCGATAAGTTTCCTGGGAGATGAAGTGGTGAAAGGCTCTCCTCGGAATCTGTCCTTAAGGCCAATTCGGCATGATTGTTGGGCGTGCAAAATCCAAAATCAGCACCCATTTTCTACGTATGCGAGTGTTGCTCAGGCGGGAATGGTTACTAAGCTATCGACGCAAGCCTCCAAAAGGCCATCCAGGCAGAATGTGGTGACGCTACACAGAAATCGCACATTTGCCAGACTCAGTGATCGATTTCACACCTTGGTTCAGTATAAATTGGCCATTGTGTGAAAGATAGGTCAACCAAGCATGTTCCTACCGTCCCAATTATATTTGACGCAAGAGCCTTCTGAATGTGGTCCAGTTTCGTTGATAGCTGAAACGTGTATTTGGACATAGTAATTCCGATATGACATATACTCACTGAGTTTACCGGTGAACTACTTGTATTTGATGAACAAGGTCTCTTGGAAACAGAGGGCTCATCACGGACTCGGAAATCACATTCTAGTCGTAGATCTCAGCAGTATTCATAGCCATGTAGTTTACAGTCAGGTCTGTAGATCCTTTAGATACATACCAGTTATATACCGGAGTCTTATGTTCCTGGTAAAACAAATGAGCCTTACTAGGATCCCGGAAAAATTAGCAACTTTTTAGTTACGAGATTCTGCATTCCGCTGGGCGATTGGATTCAGTCTCCTGGCCCAAAGTCAAAGCTCCAACATCCAACGCGATTCCGGCTTGGATATCATTCTAAGTGAACTGAAGTCTAATCTCTAGGGCCTACATGACTCCAGTGTGGTTGATTTCTGAATAATCTAGGAGTAAAGCATGCAGACCACAGCAGATTTTAAGCTTCACTCAAGGCCTTGACCATCTTGGCAAGCCATGTCTCTCCAGTCAGCGCCGCTCGCTATCGAGCTCGTGAAACTTGGAAGACGCATCCTTGACGACGGTCTTCCTACTGGTTGGAAATCCAGGGAATTGCTATAATTGACGAAGTATATGCGCACAAATATGCAGGCTCCGTAGCTAGTGCTTACCGTTGTGGTGCCTGCTTGCATCTCATTCGCGCGCTGTCCGCTGAGCCTCCTTCCCCCCAACGAAGGACAGGTTTGCACAACAATACAGCTAGAGCAGGGCTCCACTTGAGTAAGCTGCGAGGAATGACCGAAACCCTGTGGCCATCGCAAGATCTTCCAGATGCTTCACACTCCCTCTTCTCTTAACTTCCCTCTGGCTTTTGTGTCTTACACAACGAAACACTCACTATCAGCCTTCCGAATCTAACCAAAGACCTTGGTCCTGGGCTGCGTGAGTGCCTATCGATCATGGAGCCGAGCCAAGTTTACCAATGAGTTACCTGCCAGCCCTCGGCCCGAATCTCTGCTCCAGCGCCATCCTCCGGCCGGGGTCTCAACGGGACCCCCAGAGGCGGAGGATGTCACCCATCATTCAGGGCAGAGCTCTTTCTCCAAGATGAGGACTTTCATCAGCAAGATGACGAAACGTCTGAGCTCATGACGTCGCAACCTCAAGTGCCTACACAACAAGTACTGATCGATGAGAAGCGAAGACCAATTCCAGCAGAAAAGACCGCTTCATGGTATATTACCGGCTGGAGCATTGAGATTGCATCATCATTCTAAGCGCGGCGGTGCTCGTCGGCATTGCCATCTTCCTGCTGGAGATACACGGATGGCTTCTTACTTCCTGGAAAATCATAGTAAAGCCCAATACTGTCCTCTCGATCCTGTCGACTGCATTCAAGGCCACCGTTCTGGTCTCAGTTTCTTCAAGTATCGGTCAGTTGAAATGGATATATCTCAGAAAAAAGTCATTCGGGCTTGAACAACTACAGATCTTTGACGACGCCACTCGGGGCCCGTGGGGCGCTCTTGTCTTCTTCTGGGAGGCCAGGAGATATGGCACAATGATTGCATATGTTGGATGTATCATCACCATCGCAGCTATCGCATTGGATCCATTCTCGCAAGAATTGTTGTCGTTTGATCCGGCGCTGACACGCGTGGATGGAGTCTCATCTTCGGTACCCAGAAGTCAGATGTATGACATTTTCCAGGAGCGCGATCCTGATCTTGGAGCTTCTGGTAAGTGCGATTCGCTTTGCTTGGTCTGGTACTGCCCTTCAGGCTGGACCGGCCAATAGGCATGACACATATGGTTCTTCAAACAGAGATCTGAGTCGAGCCAGATACTTTACAACTACGAGACCCCTTGCTACAACAAGCAGCTACGAACGGTTTATACAATTCGACAATCTCTACGGCGCCGTTCACCTGCCCTGGTTCAAACTGCACATATCCCTCTTTCACATCTCTTGGTATCCTTGGAACATGTGCGAACGTGACAGCTCAGACCACCCATCGATGCGTTGATACTTTCGGCTTCCAATCATGCAACTACACACTTCCGAACGGTTTGCATGTCATTGCAGAATATTCGAAAGGGAGCGCGGGAGGAGATACCCATACTCTGATCAACGCCTCCATAACTGACACCTTCAGTGTTGATAATGGTATGGGCGACATGCCATTGCTTGGCGTAGGTATTGGAGGTATGCGGTCAAGTGACCTTAATCCCTGTACCTCACTTGACATCTAGATATTATATTTAAATATAACGTGCTATTTAGTCAAGTAACCTTAAATTATATTTAAATATATCCCAAATAAACCCTACCCCTAGCCATTAACCCTAACCCTAACCATTAACCCTAACACTAATTACTAACCCTAACTAACCCTAATTAATTCTAGCCAATTAAATATAGAAGCGAAACCGAGCTCAGTTGACATCTAAATATGATTTAAGGTTACTTGACATCCAGATATTATATTTAAATATAATATCTGGATGTCAAGTGAGGTACAGGGATTAAGGTCACTTGACCACGTCCCTCTAGGTATTGTCACTTTCGCCTCGACGAATTACGGAGGCAATCCAACCTCCTGGAACAATACAATGAAAGTTTTTCAGTGCGACTTCGATCTGGTAGCCTACGCATATTCAAATTGGACTTTTATCAACGGCACAATCAACGCAGAGGCTTTGGCATGGTCACCCCTGAATTTTACTACAACCGAGGCACTTCCGCTTGTAGTCTTCAACGCAACCAGTCATGAGTTCCCAGAGAGCGAGAACAGGACCTTTTCAGTGAGCATCTACGATCTCAAAAGTATGTATAGCGTGCTCGCAAGCATCTTCCAGCGCCGAAGCGACAACCAGGTGTTCTCGCAGTCCATGTACCAGAACGCGCTCTACAACAGTGCAAACCTCACCGAGACAGCGGAGAATATCGCCATGGCAATGTCGTTTCGCATGTTACAGGGGCCAAACGCAACGCTTGTGCATGGTAGCGTTTACGAAATGCAGACATATATCCACGTCCACTGGTGGTGGTTGGCTCTGAATGTCGCTCTGCTGCTTCTTGCCTCTGCACTCCTTGGGACTACGATCGCCTTGTCTCGCGAGGCAAATCTGGGGGCGTGGAAGTCGTCGCTGGATCCGCTACTGTATGGCGTTGATTTAGTCGGCAGTGTTCCACTGTCTGCGGAGAATCCAGGTGTCAGCTTGGATGAAGACTCGCAAAGTCCGAAGAAGAAGACGATCATCCAGCAGTCCAGTCAGGCTTGACTTCTATAACTAGAACACGATTAGTATCACTTGAGCACCATCCGCCAGCAAATATTCACACTGAGGCAGACGATTCATTCAATGTTCAGGCTAGTGTTCCATATTACAACCTCAAAGTCCAGGGTGGTCTGACTCCGCGAAGCTTGCGTTGATTATCGAGATTCTGGAAAATCTGCATATTTTCCAAGTCGCCCGAAGCAGCAGCTTTCAGAGATTCCACCTGCCCTACGCCGCAGCATCACTAGCTGCCCGTGAAAATTTGAGCGAGTCAGCGTCCGAACTCACGATCCGTTTAAATGGTTCGGTCGTCTCCCAATCAAATAATTCAAAAAGAAATCTTCTCCCGAAATTCCAGCCCGCCTTGTGCAACAGCGGCGATGGAGCTATCGGCACATACTGGCAAACGGCGCCGTCGACTGCCCCTTTTGGGACAGCTGAGTACTATGGGAATCTCAACATTCTCGTGCACAAGGCGATATGCAGCGCACAGCTGTTCTACCCATCGGAGAGTGGAAGCCAGCTACCACTTGGGCGGGAGGGCAACAGCCAGCCTAGAATGGATAAGAGGATATATGACACAAAGAAGATGAGGCGGCCGCGGCCAAGAGTGATTGGGATAGGGAAGCGCCGTCTACCTTCCACGGCCTCATTCCCCGGTACCAGCGACTTGATGGCAACGGACTCGGACATCAAAGTACGACGAAGTCCAGATCCAGCAGCGTGACGGGATACCTTTTAACAGAGTGGATGTGCCCTCTGAGCGGGAGGTTAGCGACAGAAATGCCCCCAATGGTGTTCACTTCAGAAGACGGGGAAGTTATTTATACCGTTCCACCTCTCTTAGCTAACAATCTGCCTTCGCCAGGGAGCCTGTCGATGACAGCCTGTGCCTCCACAGAATCATGAAGAAGCGCGAGGCCGAACGCAAGGCGCGGGCCGACGAGGAAGGAGCAGCTGCCGGCGTGGGCATTGACAAAGCTACACCCGGTTCCCCTGACGCACTCGCCGAGGGATAGGGACGCCTGCTCGAAGAGCCTCATTGGTGATAGCCTCGAGTGTGATTGCCAGGCAAGTAATAGATCCGGTGATGGTCCGTGGGCAGGAGCAGTGAGAGAGGGAGAGATGCCAAAGGACGAGAATTTTGGGAGAAAGGGGATGCCAGTCTGAGCGCCAGGGTGGTTAGAAGGAGAGGAAGGTCCGTGGGCTAGATTGGTGAAAGGGAGAAGGTGTATGGCCGCAGAGCTGAGAGACATTACTACAAAGTCTGAGCTCCGAGGTATTCTAGAGAATTGTCAGACCAACATCGTTTTCTCTGGGGCTCTTTGTGTTGAAAGAGTCTCACATGGAATAGAGGCACTCCTAGATTGCAAGAAGTGCTTGAATGTGTACGTCAGAGCGTCTTTAGAAGCCATTGCTGGGACGAGCCTGTGTTTTTCTCTAGAGCATAAGTGCCCAGCAGATCTTTTTGACCTACTAGTACTAGGTACCGTCTGCCTGATATATTATAGCGATGTTGAGTAGCTAAAACAGAAAGTAGCCCAGAGCTGATCCTCTGTGGAAACCGACTTCGCACACACCGCGAGATAGGAGTTCTCTTGCAAGGTGACACATATATATAGGTGCAAACTTTCAAAGAGCAGCCACATATCATGCATGGTCACTGTCTTCGCGTTCTGGATTTTGTAAGTGTTTCCAGTGAGTGCCAGATGACGAAAAGAGCTTACTAGTTATGCTGAAGGGGTTCGATGTCTTTATGCCCTTCTGTCACCTGGGGACTGTGATACTCTACAATCTGCCCGTGGGACCACCGGGTCTCTCACTAAGGTGATACAAGGAGACATAGTGAGTGTAGATTGCCTGACGAAGCTGGTCAGGGAGGTAGGTCAAGCTAATTGTGATACATATGCGGCGATGACTTCCATTCGAGTTCAACGTCTTCGAGCTCTCTGTCCTGGCCGGTCGATGGTTAATCACATTTCATGCAATGACCACAGTCAACAGCCAGTCACATACAGATGACTGGCACCCTGCGTGAGTTGCGAAAACATGAACATTCACTGCCGACCAGACAGAGTATAAAAGCCTTCGTTTCGACAAGGCTGTAGAGAAATTAGACTCCCAAGACCAACACACCGTTCGGAAAAGAACGATTTCGCAGAAACACTTACAGAAACATACCACACCACCCGCAACAATTCATCTCATCGACAGCCATCATGTCAGACTTTCCAGCAGGCACAGGGGTCACTGCGCGTAAGGAGGGTATGATTATACGACACTCAGGCAGTTTGGGTCTGGTTCTAAACCGCTGCTAACCAAAGGTTAGGAACCGAATACGCCGGTACCACTGTCGGGGATGTGATCAATTACGGTGGTCGATCGTACTACATCGTGAAAGTCAACCACCAGAAAGTGCTTAACTCTGATGTTCGTTCAAGACAGACAGACGTGCTTTCGAGGTCGAAACTGACAGCTATCATGCAGGGTTACCATGTCTGGCAAGCCATACCGGCCAGAGAGGAGAACTTTCATGCAGGGGATGTAGAGCAGACTCAGCAAGGCCGACGCGCTAAATGGGCCGTCTAGCAGCATTAGAAATCTCCTCTCCTGAATCTATGTTGGCGTACTTGGCGATAGAGAGGGTGCAGCGATCACAATGCTGAGTGAGGAGAGGCAGGAAAGATTTTGGATCGGAGGACATTAGAAGCGCACTACCTAGGTAGATCACAAATCTAATTGGCTTTTCCGGTGACTGATGTTCTGGATACTTGGGAGCAGCGTGAAAAAGTTTTGTAATGCGTTGTGCCCTTAAACAGCTTGATGATATTTGTCCCATGTCTCGAGAGTTGACAGATTGCGTCTATTCTTCATGGCGTAAAGATTTAGCTAGCCCAGCATGCACTATAGACTTGTAAAATTCAGGCGGAGCTACCTTTGAAAAGGTCATACTGCCAGTATATCGCAGCAACAAAGCAGCGGCAATAATTGATAGTAGGAAGTAGCGCCGTACGCCGCTGCGCTAGAATGTAGAAGTACTAAAAGTTCAGAATTCTCTAAAACCTTCTCGGGATCAGTGCAGTCTGAAATAGCTATGTTGTTACATTTGTACTGGAAGTAAGCGAGCTCACCCATTAATTAATCGTAAACTGGACCCTTGTCTATTTCCACATACCTCTCTATATTCTGTGTCTCCGTCTCCGCGCAAACAGACGACCTATGCAGGCATCCCAAACCACATGGACCGCGTTATTGGGGGATCTTTCTGCTTCATGCTTGCTCAGTGCAGACCCTTCAAGGCCGGTTGTTGATGGCAATCTGGCTCAATGTCTCGCCTGTACACGCCTAATTCCATCGCCTCAGGACTCGTTCGAGCCGCACCATGCGCTCCAAGCGAATTCCTTTTCTGAGCTTCTAGGAGGTCGCGGCCCATGCCAGTGAGCTCGTCCGTACCGCGCCATGCAATCCGCCGACGACTCACTAGGACCTGTGCTGCCCACCGAGCCGTCCTTCGGCACTGGGCCGCCCGCCGCAAGTCTACCTTTGTCATCCTCGTCCTGACCGCCGCTCCGACCACTACGTCCGCTGCCGCGACTTGGGACAACTAGAAAGGTGTTAACTGACCAGCAGCAAGGAGGTGTCGACTGGGCTATTCCTAGTATCAGTTTTCCGAGCTCCTCTGTTGAAAACCCTGAAGAGTCGCGCAATTCCTCAGCAAGGTAGTGCGAACTTCCCAAGGCCAAGTCACGTCGATTGCTGCCTCAAGAGAAGCGGAAGAATTTCCCCATGGGACCCCAGAGAAATTATTCTGGAGAGTCATTTCAGAGAATTAATCCTAAAGAAGTCATCCTAGAGACGTTGTCCGAGAGAAGCTGTCCTGGAGGGATCTTCGAGGAGCCATGACAGAGAAGTGGTCCCGCTCAGGTTGTACAAGGGTTCCCTGGCATAACCTACCTGGGTAGGGTGTGGCCTTACCTGGGTGATCCAGGACCTGTGCAACATCGTGTTGGGTTTCTTAAGGTCGCGTTGCCGCTTAGCCGTGAGAACCTGCTACTGCAACCTGCCACGAATTGTGGCGAATAGTCTAGATAGCAAGGTTCTTATGGAATCGGAATTGATTGTTCATGACAGAGAGACTGCAGCATTTCCGGGGACTATTAGAAATGATCAAGGCCGGATGTCGCCGCCGTCGCTGGGGCCGAGTTGGAGGGTGACGTATGCTTTGTTTGGATGATCCGACGAAACCAATGCCCGGCCCTAGAAATTTGTGGGTTCACGCCTTAATTAGCATGGCTGACAGGAAGACTTACGACGTCGTCTAAGCCTTAATTGCGTCTGAATCGAACCCTTATATCCCGGTTCGCTGCCCCCTTACTTCTCAAATAGATTTCTTCAACTCGCTTTCTGCAAAGTGTTTTCCGCTCTGTGCACATTTAAAGTTTACGATCGGCGCCGTCATTGCGGGAATATCGTTCATTCATCGGGGCCCGCCAAGAGATACAACCAGAGAGGACGAATCTCACTTGTCCGAAACGATGGCAGTTTGACGATCTGGGGAACCAATTGAGCACGGACTGGCAATCATCAATCGGTCTTGTTCAGATTCCAGCAGACAAACCAAATTCCTCAACTTCCTCACTCATCGACCATCCTGATCGGCAACCATGTTCCCGAGAATACTGTTCCTGTCGCTCATCCTGGCCTCATTCTTCACAGCGGCGCTGTCAGCGGCGCTCGCATACGCAACATGGTCGATAGCCGTCTTCCAGTTCCGGTGCAAGGCGCCAAACATAGTCGAATCCTACAGCGAGGACTGGAAAGAATGGAGGGTCTCAAGCATATGCGTACCTGGAACATGTTGCGCGAGCAGCGCGGCGACCGGGCCGCTATGCACGCCTGAGGCGTGCGAGAAGGCCGAGCAGGAACGCCAGCGGAAGCTCAAGTCGTACAACGCCATTCAGGCTTCGAAGAAGAAGGCGGACGAGGCGAGGAAGTCGAGGGAGAGCAAGAGCAAGCAATCAGAGGCAGAGGCGAAGTGGAAGATGTCCGACGCCCAGGCCGAAGCAGACAGGCAGAAAGCACTGGCTAAGATCAATGTACCAGCTTGAGGAGGTCTTCCAGAATGGGAAACTGCAGCATTTTCCATCATTATTAGCTGCATTGTCCAAATACTTGGAACAATACGACATCCCGGCGGGAGCCTCCGCCTGATCCTCTGCCTTCTAGCATCGGGAACAAGCACACGGCTGCGTCCTCGAAGCTCAGTCGTCGCCATTCCACAAACGATATCGAAGGCCAGCCCTGCTAAAGGACCCGAAATCCCCAGTTGCGTTTACGGCGGCTCATATGATCTGGCCCAACAACGGATTTCTCAGCCAGAATACCGCTGCCCGCACATGGTGCTCGTGGGAATCCAAGCAGCGATCCAATGGAGCCTCACTCATTCTGGAACACACGGAGTTAAGACACGAAGTTTGGAAATCCCCATGGGCTGAAGCAACAGGTTCCCCAGTACATAATTCGAGAAGCGATCGATATATCCGAGAAACATGTCTGCAAGGAGGGAAGATCCAACGTCAGAAAGCCGCGTCGCGTGGACAGCCGCCACGACATATTTCTAAGCATCGGCCATTTGATAGGTCAGGACTCAGAGTATGTGGAATATCTTAAGGGAAAGTTTGAGGTACAGTTCTACAGGTACCAAGGAGAATCCTTCTGCCGGACTTTTCATGGGGGACAGTGCGCCCTTGAGGAAGTGAGCAGCTCAGGGACCTGCACAACAGGCAGCAGTGGCGGTGGAACCTCTCAATGCATGTTGGAAACCCTTTTGGGGATCATGCATCGTCGTGTCATGAGTCGTATCCCCATAAAATACTGAGAGAGCTGTTTGCTAGTGTTTTAACAGGCATGATAAAGCAAGACGGTGACATACTAGTATCAACTTCTCTTGCGGCCGCGAATACACAGTTTGAAGTGACTTTTTTTTGCATGCAACCCTCCTCAACACTGTGAGCAAAATCTATTCAAGGATCTCGAGCATTGGCAATTCAAGCACAGATTATAAATCCAGGCTGGTTGTGCTCGCTGGCACACGGTGGAGACAAACCTCTCCGTGTAAGCCGCAGACGCCTCGGCACTACCCACAGCAGCTGAGGGGTCGAACGGAGGAAGACCAAACTATGGCCCCGGGGATCCGGTCCCCACCACCAACCAAGGCCTAACCCACATGTAGTCTGACACGTTTATATAAACCCCTTTGAGTGCTCTGCTCTGAGGTGAGATTTTGACTGCTGATGACTTACACCTTTCAACATGGCAGTCGAGACACTCAGAGAAAACACCTTCAGCCACAGCGGCGACCAGAAGACCTTCTACTGGGTAAGCCTCTCGAGACCACCAGGTCGTTCTTTCCTCATGGAGCAGTCTCTTTCCAAGGCCCGGCTCCGCCTCGCTATCTCTCACTCGTTCCCAGGTCCTTTTCTTGTGTGATGTCATCCGTGGTGTTGCAATGGCTAACCCTCAAACGCGCAGTCCGCCGGCCCATCCGATGGCCCTTTGGTCATCTTCATCCACGGCTGGCCCACCAACGGCGAGCACTGGAAGCGCCAGGCCCTCGCCCTGGGCTCCCTGGGCTTCCACGCCGTCGCCCCGGACACGCGGGGCTATGGCCGCTCCAGCGTGCCCAAGGGCGACACCACCGAGTACCGCCTAGAGAAGCACGTCTCGGACATGCTCGCCCTGCTCGCGCACCTGCAGCGCGACAAGGCCGTGTGGGTCGGCCACGACTGGGGTGCGGGCCTCGTCTGGTCGTTTGCGGCGCAGCACCCGGAGAAGTGTGATGGTGTCAGCTGCATCTCTGTGCCTTACCGTGTGTTGGATCGCGGTATTGACTTCTTGGCTTCGCTGTCGAATCGGGACATCTACCCGGAGGACCAGTACCCACTCGCTCAATGTACGTGTTGGGCCTACGTGCAAGTCGCCAGAACCGGCTCTGACTGGCTGCTTTTGTTTCAATGCTCTGGATTGTGGGAATGAAGTGCTGATCCAACGTAAACAGGGGACTACCAAGCCTTCCACGTCGAGCAGCCCGAGCTCAGCCACAAGCAGCTAGAGGGCAACGTCACCAACACCATCAAGGCCCTCTACAGGGGCACTGGCCCCGAGAAGTTCGGCCAGCCCTCGTTCATGGCGTCGCTGCGCAAGACGGGCGGCTGGTTCGGCCCCCTGCCCGAGGCCCCGGACACGCCCTTCGAGACGTGCCTCCTCGCGGACGACAAGCCCGCCTTCGACCGGATGGTGGCCGAGTTCGAGCGCAACGGCTTCGAGGGCCCCAACGCCTACTACCTCAACCACGGCATCAACGGCGAGTACATGAAGACCGCCCCCAACGGCGGGGTCCTCGAGTACCCCGTCCTCTTCGTCGAGACCAAGTACGACCCCGTCTGCGACACGGCGCTGTCGCGGCTGGCCGAGCCCATGAGGGACTACTGCAAGGACCTGACCGAGGTCAGCCTCGAGTGCGGCCACTGGGCCGCGCTCGAGAAGCCCCGGGAGCTGAGCGCGGCCCTGGTCAAGTGGATCGCTACGAAGCTGCCGGAATATTACCCGGGTGGGAAGAGTGCGCGCCTGTGATGACGAGTCGGTGGCATCTTCTGCATCAGACCTTGTCCCCAGGCATGACGCGTGGTTGTGGTCTTCAGTAGGCAGACTAGTTGCAATACATGCTCCGCTCCTCATGTTTGTGCTCAGATATCATCGTCGGGGCCCAGTATGTATTATCTGGAGGAGTCCCTGTGTGAACGGTAGCAGTGAAATCGCCCGCATAGCCTAGACTACGGCGGCCCGGGTCTTTCTTAAGCTCACTTGTGCGAATTTCTGAAGTGACCCGGTGCTGTGGCCTTGTTTCCACGTCAGCAGTGCTACCAACGTCTTAGGCAGTCAGGTGGAAATTCTTGGCGTGTACGAGGAAGGGCGTGGGCCATCATGAAGCTGTGACTCGACTAATCCATCCTCCACTTAGGGCTGTTTGCACCACCAAGCTGCAGAGTGGGTGGCGTTGTGTATCTGTCTGGAATTTGTTTTATGTGCGAACGATTTCATCTTCTAAGCTGCCCTGAAACCCAAAAACACAGGAACTAGATCGCCCTCAGCGGTCTACTTGCTTTCCTTCCCAATAACGCCAGAGATCTATCCCAGACCCAACGTGAAATAAGAATATTGACATGGAGCCCATGTCGCACCGATGAGCCTGCATCAGCCGGGCTCTCCACTCCAACATGAGACACGGTACATTGGTGCCACGCCCAAGTCTTCCAACCAGCATGGAAGGACACGCTGCCTCGAGGTCAACCCCCAGCGGGGCAGCCGCGCCTCATCACAGGGCCTTCCACCAGATCTCGTCCGTCTGCAGGTCCCCGCCGACGTCAAAGACGTGCTCCCCGATGCGCTCGTACCCCATCTTGCGGTAGAACGCCTGCGCCTTGTGGTTCTCCTCCCACACGCCGAGCCACATGGTCCTGAACCCCTGCTCGCGCGCCAGCGCGTCCGCGGACAGCGACAGCGCCTTGCCCAGGCCCTTGCCGTGCGCGCCCAGCGAGATGTACAGCCGCTGCAGCTCGACGGGCCGCTCGAGGTGCCCCACGCAGGGCTCGGAGCTGCCGCGCGTCAGGTAGATGAAGCCGAGGAGCCTGCCGCCGCCCGGTGGTGAGCCGCCGGTGTCGCCGCCGCCCTCCTCTGTGGCGACGAGCACGTCCTTGGAGCTGTCCGCGATGTCCCTCGCGATCGCCTCCGGCGTGTACGCCTCGTCCAGGAACGCCTGCAGCTGCTCCTTGGTGCACGAGTGCGCGAACGTCGCCGTGAAGACCTCGGCGCCCAGGGCCGCGAGGGCCTCGCTGTCCGACGCGGCGGCCTTGCGGATCTGAAACCCGGCGGGGTCTTTTGGGGGCGCGGCCACGCTTCCCATGGTGCTGCTGCTGCTGCGGTGGCGATGTGCGGGGATGATGAGTGGGGAAGTGGGTGCTTTCCTCCCGGCGTGTGTGTTGAGAAGATATCTGGGCTTGTCCGTGTGGAATTCGTTGCAGGGGGGGAGCGTTCGGAGGGTGAGGGCGGGAAGGGGGGTTTTTAGCGGCCGCGCCGCCGTTGAAACTTGCGACTGGCGCCGGAACGGGGCCGGGGTGCGCATCTGCGCAAACGAGCGACTCATGGCGGCTGCGAGAAGGTCTGTGTCTGGACGGCAAGATGGTGACTCTTTGCGCAATGGAAAAATTTCTTGAGGAACAAGGAGGAGCCAGAAGAGGATTGCAAGTTTGTTTTGATCAAAATCCGGTGTTGCAGGCCTCATGCAGACCAGGTGTGTGAAGGAGGCCCACTCAGTCAAACCCAGCTTGTGTAGACAGAGGCTAATGGACGCAGCTGAAGCGAGTCACTCTTCGGGCTCGAATCTCCACCAACAACCTGACACAAGGTCATTGTATGCCTATTGAGAAATTCGAGGCATGGTAGAGCTGCTCTTGCCTGCGCTTCCCCGGAAGCTTAAGTGAGTTTGCACGTCTGTAAGCTTTCGATTATGGGCCCGTCCGAGTCACGATGCCCGTACGGCGAGGCGAGCAAGTCAGGCCCATTTCCCAACCCCATGTGGAAAGCCCTCTGGGATCCCGATCATCTCTAGGCTACTCCTCGCAGACCTCTAGGGTGAAGGAACATGTTAGCACCTGTGTCCAGAAATGCATTTCTCCTTGCCATTTCCAAGAATCGTCGAGACTGTGGCCATGTACATGCGTGGACAAGGCCCAGGGCCCAGGAGAATTAGGTCGTAGATGCGCATCCCAGGGGAATCATCGTGAGCGATGGGCACAATTTTCGTTCATACGGGCTTTCGAAACGATTACCATTGACTTCCCTAGGACACAAGCGGGTCAATCGACCGCCATCATCCGCCTTCGCGGCCGCACCACGACTTCCACAATATACCTACGTAGACCCAGGCACTGTGCCGTTGCCTGTGAGACTCAGCAGCGCCGCACTCGAGTCGGGCACACTGACCTCGACCGTCCCGTTCTCATCCACCACCACATACTCGCCAACCGTCACGTTGCTCAGCCTAACCGGCTTCCCGTTATCCAGCTCGTAATTGTAGCTCCACCCGTCCCACGTGATGCCCGTGATGGCGTCACTGCCGTTCGCGTACAGCCTCTGGACGGCGACCTTGTCTCCAGCACTCAAATTCCCGCCCGAGACATCGAAGGTGTAGGCCCGTGACACGCGGTCAGTGGTGTTGGGGCTGATACCAAGGCCAGTGCCGTTGATCGTGGTGTTGTAGGCGTTCATATTGATGACGATCGCTCGCAACAGCTCGCCTCCGTCAGAGGAGTACGCGGCGTAGCTGGCTTCAGTGTCCGTCGAGAGCGGCACATTAGCGATGCTCACAGGGGTTTCAGTAGTGTTTCCCAGGAAAGCGGCCACAGCAATGCTGCCATAGTACGGCGCTTTAGTGCCGATGGTTGCATTGGCAGTCTGTATGGGCTGCCAGAAGCCGTACCGATAATTGGTCCCCTGGTGCATGTGAATTCGCTTGAAGCCAACCGAGGCACTGTAAAGATTGAAGTCGATACCCCACAGTGCAGCACCGAAAGTGTTCGACAGGCCTGGCTTGCCCTGTCGGAAGAGGGAATTCGTCTCACCAAAGATGAGAGGCGGTGAACCAGTGTTATTCGTGGCTCTGTTGTACTCGTCGATGTGTGGGTCAACAGAAGCAACTGTCCTCGAGTGGTTCATGAGTGTTCCTTGGAGGGTGACGCCGGGTGAATCGGCACCACTGATGTAACTATGATCACACAATCTTTAGCCTCACTCTCATATGTACAGCCCAGAGACTTACTTGTGGGTGGAAAACAGCGTGATGGTTCCGTCTTGGTTGATGCCGCTGTCCCATACAATCGGGACTTTCAGCGTATTGTTAAACCCGGCGATCGAGGCAGCCATGTACCCGTACAGGTTGTTCTCCAGCAGCTCCGGGCAGACTTCCTGAAGACGAGCACGGATTTCACGGGTTCCGTTGAGCCACTGGCTCACATACGTAGTCTCATTCCAATCCGGTGGGCGAATCAGATTCTGCTTTCCGGTGGAAAATAGATCTGGCTCGTTACCATACTCCCAGACGTCAAGCTTTTCAGGACCCAGCGCCTTGCACACCAGAGGGACAGTATCGACGAGGGTCTGCCAACCGGCTGAATTGTTGGCGCCCTGGCCCAGGTTGAAGCCGTGCGTGAACTTGACGCCGGGCCATTGGTTGTACGACTCAAAATACGATGGTCCGATATATATGATAGTGGGGTAGTCGGCTGACCGGGAGTAGTCAAAGGTGCCATTGAGACCATAAGCCAGGGATGCATTGTAAAGGTAGATATCCTGAGTGTTTCCTCCAACTCGGACATGTGGTTTTGTGCCTTGAAGCTGGCCAAGGTTGTTCAAGAGGTTGTCAGAGAACATGTTTGGGTTTGAGTCGTTTCCTGTGTGCAGTCAGTCCCCCAAGTTTCTGTGGATGGCTCTGGTAATTATGCCGTGTCAAGCAGATCATCCTCACCAGCGAAATCCGGGAAAGACGAGAACTCGATAGAATAGCTCACAAAAGCCTCGCTGAAAGGCTGGCTGGCATCAATGGAAGCACCCTGAAGGCTATATTGCACAGCTCCCACAGCTGTTGCCGTCATGGCTAAGGGGAGGAAGTTTTCAGGGCCCATGTCGTTCGGTGTTTTCGCAAGAGGCCTTGCGAAGATTCCGGTCCAGAGAGACTTGAACATCGATAGGCAGGGGCAAACGACAAAATATATAACGGCGTCTGGGGCATCTGAATGAGGCACTGCCCGCCCGCCCGCAAGGTGGGATTAGAATGTCAAGCCGCATCCTCGGACTAATGAACCCCAAAAATACCCGATTATGGTGTAATTGGACCCGGGACTTGCCAGAAGACACTGACGAGTCACAAAATAACGTCACCGCGGTGGGCTGGCTGGTTGGGGTAAACCCAAGGTGGTGAGGGCATCACCGGTCAGGGATGGAGCTTGGAAGTCGCCCGTGATCACTCGGCTGTTCTCTCGGGTGCTGCCACCGGGCAACAAGCCTCTCCGGGAGACAGCATCAGGCACAGGAACCATTGACAAGCCATGGTGAGTTTTCCCCGCAGCCATACCCGGCATGACGTGAGGGGAGTGCTGTAGGTGTTCGTCTCAACCTTGAATCGGTTCCCTGTGCAGGTGTTGGAGTAGGGTGCAGGGAGAGGAGATGCGCCTCGCCAGTACTTGCGTAACAGAGGCTACCACGACGGTAACACGTGAGCCAATATCTGGCCTTGGCGAGGATCCATATGGTATTCTCCGTTTATGTCTCGCATGCTGGCTGGTATTCGCTTCCCGTGGGTGTCATTGTCGTCCCGAAGGGTGCAAGAATCCAGACTGGAGGTATGAGGTTTGTCAGGCAGGCATGGCCGGGGAAGTGATTTCAAGGACTTGACCGGCTGCCCCAACTTCACGTGAATAGAGACCTGCTTAAGTGCTCTGACTGAAAGTGGAAATCATTAGCCCAGGTCTGGGCCAACAATGAGGACGAGATGTAGTGAGCCTAGGTTTTGCTTCATTACCTATTGGTGGAACCCGGACAGATGCTTCCAATCGAGGCGCCACGCTGAATCGTGCTGCCTCGTGGAGGCACCCGAGCTGTCACACGTGGCGTTGATCAGTCACGAACACGTTTACAAGGCACTGAAGATGTCTCTCCATGGTGACAACGGTATTCTGCCGTCAGAAGATGGGCGATGCCAACGGTGAAGGAAAGAAGTTGGTGAGCCGAGAAGATAGGTAGATAACTGAAGACTGAATACAAACCGCACACTGTCTCCTCTAGGAAGGTACACGCGAACTCGCCCCGCAAAGCTTGAGAAGTGGGGGCACAAGCTCCGATTGATGGCCAAAGCTCCAGCTTCAGGTCCTGGTCCAGTCCGGGGCCAAGTCCAGTTCCAGCATATCTCAAGCAGACGAAAAGAAGACAAGACAGGAGACGATAGAGGCAAGAACAAGACCTGTGTTGACGGCGGGATGCAGACAATAGATCATGACCCTCGTTCCGCAAGTTCCAGGAATCCAAAGTTGAGTCGCATAGCGCAATACCCCGCGGCGGCAGACTCATGGAGACGTCATTGTAAGGATCGCCAGTTCCCCATACGTACACTTAGTCTGTGATCCAGAGAGCTAGAACCGTCGCCGTCTTCCCTGTCCACTACCTCAACAACCAATCTAATCTTTTCCATTATCTGAATCCCAGAGAGTCTGTCAAGATTGTAGACTAATTGAGCCCCTATCACACCATCCAGGACTCCACTGCAGCCGTGTTTCGGAGCGTACCCAGGGACTCTCTCCCCGGGAGTCATTTTCCGATTAATACATGACAGCACCGGCCCGGTCGTGAATCGGTTTCCTGTAGCAAATCGCCCCCTCCCCATATAACAAGTCTACTCCCGAACCTTGCCCCCCAGGCGCGTGGTATTCAAATTCCCATCACCAGCCATGTCCCTCCTGTCCAAGACCTGGACTTCCTCCTCCTCACGCCTCGCCCCTAGGATCGCCCGTTTCCAAAGGAGCACCCTACCCACGTTATCGCTGTCCTCGTTCCGCCCAGCCTCGACAATGGCACCCAAGGTGAGCCCTGCCTCAGGATGCAATGGAAGTTCCGGCCCCATACACGGAAGCTAATCAACACATTACTCCAACCAGCTCAAAGATCCCTCCCTCTTCAAGACCGACGTCTGCTATGTCAACGGCGAGTGGGTCAAGGCCGCCTCCGGCAAGACCTTCGAGGTCCACGACCCAGCCACCGGCGAACTGATCGGTACCTGCCCCGAATTCGACGCCAAAGACACAGCCAAGGCCGTCGAAGCCGCCCAGGCCGCCTTCGCCTCCTTCCGCACACAAACCGGCCGCCAGCGCTCCAAGCTGCTCCGGAGGTGGTACGAGCTGGTTAACGAGAATGCCGAGGACCTGGCAGCCCTGATAACATGGGAGAACGGCAAACCGATAGCCGATGCCAAGGGCGAGGTCGCGTACGCGGCCAACTTCTTCGAGTGGTTCAGCGAGGAGGCGCCCCGGATCTACGGCGAGACGATACCGGCTACCGTGCCGGGCAACAGGGTCATTACAATTAAGGAGCCGGTCGGCGTGTGCGGCCTGATCACGCCGTGGAACTTCCCCGCCGCCATGATCACGAGGAAGGCCGGTCCCGCCCTGGCGGTCGGCTGCACTACCGTTGCTAAGGCACCAGGCGAGACGCCCTTCACATCCCTAGCCCTGGCGGAGCTGGCGCACCGCGCGGGCATCCCCAAGGGCGTGTTCAACGTCGTGACGACGCTGCAGAACACTCCCGCGGTGGGCGAGGAGCTGACGACCAACCCGACGGTGCGCAAGGTGTCGTTCACGGGGTCGACGGGCGTGGGCAAGCTGCTGATGAAGCAGGCCTCGGGCACGCTCAAGAAGCTGTCGTTCGAGCTGGGCGGCAACGCGCCCTTCATCGTCTTCGACGACGCCGACCTGGACGTCGCGGTCGCGGGCGCCGTGGCGTCCAAGTTCCGGTCCTCGGGCCAGACGTGCGTGTGCGCCAACCGCATCTTCGTGCAGGCGGGCATCCACGACGCCTTCGCGGCCGCGTTCGCCGCGAAGGTGCGCGAGTTCTCGGTCGGCAACGGCTTCGACGGGTCCAACACGCACGGCCCGCTCATCCACGGCCGCGCCGTCGACAAGGTCGACTCGCACGTGCGCGACGCGGCCGCCAAGGGCGGCAAGGTCCTCGTCGGCGGCGCGAAGCTGCCCGACCTCGGCGGCAACTTCTTCCAGCCCACCGTCATCACCGGCCTGACGCAGGACATGGCCATCGCGTCCGAGGAGACGTTCGGACCCGTCGCGGGCCTGTTCCGCTTCGAGACCGAGGAGGAGGTCGTCAAGCTCGCCAACTCGACGCCCGTGGGCCTGGCCGGGTACTTCTTCTCGAGCGACCTGCAGCGCGTCTACAGGGTCGCCGAGGCCCTCGAGGTCGGCATGGTCGGTGTCAACACCGGGCTGATCTCGGACCCGGCGGCGCCGTTTGGTGGTGTGAAGGAGTCCGGCTTCGGCAGGGAGGGCTCCAAGTACGGCGTTGATGAGTACCTCGTGAGTTTTGGTTCATTGTTCTGTTGTGCGTTGAAAGTGTCGCTAACATCTCTTCCCTCTGCAGGTCACAAAGATGGTCACTTTCGGCGGTATGGGCAAGCCACTGCAGGCATGAGGGAGGCGGAGATCTAAAAATGGACAGACGACCTAGTTGAGCCTGCCAATCCTCAGAGATGTGTGCATCATGAGGAGACGCCTGTACTGTACGTATGATATACCACCGGCGTACGATAATGCTACAATTTGTAAAACGACTGATTTGACAGACGCCTTGGTGATTCGTCCCAGCAGCCAAAGACCGTGAAACCGCGACTCTCAGTCTTCGCCCCATTCGATATAACATTGGTAGGACTCCTTGCACACAGCCCCTTTTACTTGAGAGAGTTTTCTTCACGGGGCTCTCAGGAACCAGAGGGGACAATTTCGACTGTCCGCGCGAATGATCAAGACCAGTCGTCAATGGGCAACGAAACATCCCTCAGTGACAAATTGCGTGTTGACACGGGCACAATATGTAGTGGTATAGGCAATATTTGTATTCGGTGGATGATCACCTGTAACTGAAAAGTCGGCTGCAAATATTGCGCCCCAAAACGCCTCCTGGTATCCCGTTGAATATCCCACACAAAATAGAAATTAAATTCACTTCATCATAGTACACATTCAGTCGATCGGCCAATTCCCATCATCCACTCCTCATGGGCGATAGTAGAGTACTGCCCCCAGTCTGGCCCTTGCCATACAGTTGAGATGCGTTAGATGCGATAGTAACGACCGGCTCCCTCCTGAATTGACTGCCGTTGGACGGGCTCACTGCTGGTAGCCCCTCAGAGGAAGTTGCCGGTCCAGCGCGTTGAAGGCCTGGGTCCTCGGCGTGAAGGGCCCTTGGCTTTGCTGGTAGCTCTGGTAGGTCGGATAGGTCGGGTAGTTATTGTAGTCTTGCGTCTTGGGCGGCGGCTGCATCTCGAAGACGACTTTGTCGACGGGGGTACTGTTCTCGGAATCGTCGTCGGAGCCCTTCATCTTCTGCAGTTGCATCTCTTCCTTCTCCTCCTTGGTGGGGATCATGTTATAGATCGCCAGGCCGAGACAGAAGAGATAGATGGTTCTGTTGTGAGGGAACAAAGGATCAGCATCACCCAGAGAAAACAAAACAGGTCTGGCATGGAGATGAACCTACAGCTGAATGACGGTGGTCGCAAAGGTGCCTTTGGCTAGCCTGCAGCTCCGCACCGCGTCGTTCTGGAAGCCCTCTGCGGGCCAACACCCGTAGCGGATGTACCACGCGATTGGGCTTGGGCGCAACGGGTCGTAGTAGTCGGGCCCCATCTGGCCGTAGACGCTGACGGTGTACAAGATGGACATGGCGAGGCTGAAGAAGACGCCGACGATGGGTGTCCAGACGCGCATGATGAAGCCGATCAGCTTGGCGACGAGGACGAAGAGTGACAGTACGGAGATAGCAACATTGAAGTTTGTGAGACTAATTGGGACAAAGTGAACCGTGTCAGCCATCGACTGCTCTCTGTGTCTTCATAAGATGCTCGGTCTGCTAGGGCATCGTGCTTACGTTTCCGCCCACACGAGGGGCAGTTTTGGAGCGGGCTCATGGTTCGCCTTGGCGTAGAGGATGATGGCCGGGTTCGAGTTGAAGCCCCAGACGTAACCGATGCGCCAGAGCTGCGTGCGGAACAGGTCCGGCTGTGCGATGCCGAAGAGGACCAGCAGTGCGACGGTGCCGGCCAGCTCGAGGGGCATTATCCAGAACATGGGGGCTCGCTTCCGCCATGCCCGCTTGAAGGGCTTATAACTCCAGTTCCGCTCCGGATTCCATCGCGCCATTCGTCCTGCCATTATGTGTCTTCGAAATGTATCTCCCGGGGCTCACGGAGAACTCGGGTATGTCGTCTGTCCAGATCCTTCTCTTTGAAATCGCTGCAACGATAGCCTTGTTCGGCTCTGGCGCTCTGCTGTGTTTCTATGCTGGCTGGCAGCGATCGCAGCAAAGACGCTTCACATCGGATTCGTAGAAATGGAGCCCAAACCCTCCTTTTCCGGATAGTTTCGTCGACAACAGGAGATGGGGTTGGACACAACAGAGACTCCTCCACTGGAAATCGATCACTTACTCGGACTCACATCTGGGACGGGAGGGAGAGGGGAAGCGACGCCCCTATAAAAAGCGCTCACCCATCCACCAGCAGATTAACCCTTGCAATTCGCAATGCTACGACAGGCCATTTCAGAGGCGCTCGCCCTCTCACCAACCAAGTCAGCCAGCCAATGCCGCCGTGGTGAGCGATGCACCTGCAGCTGCGAGTGTGACCCAGAGCCAAAAATCGCAGGTACCGGGTGGGATTGGCGCAGGTGACCCAATGAGAGAAGCGGACCCAGCTGTGTAGCCGCCGGGCGGATGGGCGCTGTCGCACAGGATTGGCTGATCACCAGCCAATCCCGGGCGCTTCGAGAGAAGTGGGTGAGTGAGGGGCCCCCATTTTGGGGACTGATGAGACCCTGAGGGAACCAACCAGCCATTGGGATGAGAGATCATCTCTCGCACATTCAGCCATGCTGCGCGCTGCTCGAACGCCGCCCCCCTGCCCTGCCAGCTGTGGGGGCTTGAGAGGCGGAAAGTTGGGACACTGAACGTGAGAGTTGGCGAGCGGAAGGCCGCCCGTGCAGATCGCTATGCAAGCACTTGAGCGTTGAGGATAGCGGTGCAACGCAGACTGCTGTCGTACATGTGGGAGCACCTGCATTCATTATTAGCAACACTTGTTCAACTCTCGGCCTATTGACACGCAAAGTCTGGTAGGAGGAACAAGACCCAGCAGCGTGGAACTTTGGAGTCGGTGCTAAACAGAACGGGCGGTGGCATGGGCCCGACGGCTTGATTAGAGGGCATCAAGGAATGGTTTCAAGATGATGGATGATACATCTTGTCGACGCCATCCATTCCAGTCAGTAGAGTCTACTTTGCGAGGTCATGGCCACTCATGGCTGCTTGGAAGTGGTCATGTTGGGCCCTGCCAGCTTGCCCACTCGGATCGATCAGCGGCCCGGCCGGTGAATAAGACGAGGGCCGGGTCGCGGGCCAGCAGATCTGCATCGGCATGAAGTCGTCGGTGGAGCACCTCGTCCTTGAAGATGAATGCTGCTCTGCCAGCAATGCATCGCTAATAAGTTGATTCGGTGGCGGCTCCGATGGGAACAGCTCGTAGCACAATCTCGTCTCGCAGTTGTGTCTCAGGCTTTGCCGCCCGTGTGAAGACAAAAAGACCCAGCCTGCGTTGCCCTTCCGGCCCCTGCACCGCTCTTCGCCAGTGAGGAGAACAAAGGACATGTCCGTTCCCCGGCGCACTCGGCATGCCTGCGGAGACTTCCGCCATCTTCCACAATGGCTGGCTCCCTTGGAACTGCTGATGATCGATCACTAGCGAATGCGCGAGACACATAGAGTCGTCATGGGAATTCTGAGCCAACAATCGAAGTCTGTACAAATCGCACAGTCCACCTTTTGACGATCTAGGTAGTCCTAGGGGCAATGAGACCTCGGGGTCCCAAGTCCAAATCCGCCCTGCCGCCCTGGACGCCCAACGGCAGGAATGCAGACGGCCCGGCCGGTCGTGCGTCAGACTCGATTGGTCGGCAGAAAAGTTGACAGGTAGAGTGCTTGTATGTCCGTCCGTACTGTGCTTCAAGTGGGCTAATAAGAAGAAAACATGGAAGTGACATGTAGTCCCATCTTGGTTGGCCGCGGCCAACATCATCAAATCACTGGCACTGTCAGACTGCTGCCATGCTTATTAACAGTGACTGGATGACCACCTGAGCCACCTGAGCAGGGGGGGGAGGGCTATCACTTCGATCACGGATAGACAGACAGTCCGCAGCTCCAAGGCCGGGAAGGAAGGAAGGAGCTGGGAGGTAAGGGTCCCACTCGTTGACACTATCATATTCTGGTGCGCCAGTTGCGACAGCCCAGCCGGGCAAGCCTGGCAAGACCGGAATGGAATAGACCGGTCTAGACCTGAGATCTGCACCTGGGTGTCACCTGCTGCCCGTGGGCCGTTGCTCAACAGCTTATCTGATCAGTACATGTACTGTACACCATGCAGACTGATAAGTCTACCTACCTGTCTGTACCCAGGCAGCCCGGGTTTGTGGGCGGGCCTGTGTGCGACTTCTCAGGGGCCGTTCGACAGCATGTTCGACAGCATGTTCGACAGCATGGCGGGGATGAATACACAGACACTAATATAATAAGTCTCCAGGTTCCCATGGACCCAAGCACTTGGGAAGGGACGATCGGACAACGGGCAGGCACTGTCCACTACGACGTTGAAAGTCATTCGGTACGAGGCAGGTACGGAGAACGGGGAAGGGGGCAGATCACTGTGGGTTTGGAGATCCACCCTTTCTCACTCTCTCACTCCTGTCAGTCTCACTCACTCACACTCGAAGCTCATAGTACCGCTCATGCTCACAACTCATCGCTGTGCAAATGATGCTACGGAGCCCACCAGGAAGGCAGCGTGGCTCTGGTGGGCTTGGCTCTAGGTCTGAGGACCGCCAGGTCGATCACGATCGCCCAGGTCGAACACACCAGCGCCATCCCACCCGGCCTCCCGGCCTCCTCAGATCGTACCTCGACTTGGCTCTGGCTCGAGTATCCACTACAACGCCCTGCTACACGCCCTGCCTACCAACCAGCATCCTTGGCTCCGAGACATGCTTTTATTCTCCTTTCTCCTTTCGGTCCTCCAACAGAATCATAAATGACAATAGTCTTCACCGCACACTGTCGTCTTTCCTGGGGCGCTGCGCTGCGTTCACCACGCACACAATAATAATAAATCCTTCGAGAATCGACCAGTCCAGTCCAGCCTGCTCCACTCCGCTCACCCACCCATCCACACCACCAGTGCAGGCCGACGACGACCATACCCAGGCTTAAGCAACCACCCGGGGATCTAGATTGCGGGAGACCATCTCAGACCCCTGCTGGATCGTATTCATACCATACCGTTACCGAACCTCGTCTCATCCAGAGCCAGGCCGGCCACGCCAGCCCTCGGCTCATCAATGCGCGTCTGTTTCTCGACTGCCCAGCTCCCCAGTAGCCCGTCCAGTCTGCCAGTCTGTTCTGCCAGTCCGCCCTGCCCAGCGTGCGTTCACCTGAGCACCTCCTCGGCAGTCTCGTCTCGTCTCGTGCCGTGTCATCGCCCTCGACTACTCTGCAATCTAACCCCAATCTGGCCCTGTCAGTCTATCTTCACGGCTCTTCCTACTCCCGATTCGGTTGCTTGCTTGCTCGCGCACTCTCTAGCCACGCGGCAGTCGCATACCGTCCACTCCCCCACCCCCACCAGCCCAAGCCATTCTCTCCGTGGTTTGCAAAATACATCCGATTGCCTCGGTCTTCTGGCAGTAGGTCCACGGATCCATCTCCTCGTCCGAGTCATCCCCATCGACCTGACCGTACAGGTTGTTTCCGCCAGCTTGGGTGGACCGGTGGGCGCGCGGGACGACGGGGGCGACGTTCGGACCCAAACGCCTTCTTCCCACCGGCGCGTCGCTACGGACTATAGCTAACCAGGATTAGGTGACGATCCCTTGTCGCCGCCCATCCGAGGCCACCCATATTCGCAAGCCCGTTCACTCGTGGTGCCTCATAACCGCCTTTGCGTTCGTCGCAGGGCGACTCGAGCGCCCGTGGGGCTGCACAGCATTTGCGCTGGCTCCCGCGAAAGTTGCCAAGTCCATCATCCATCATCCAAGACGACTCGACCTTCCCGAGCACCTCTAGACTACATCCCGCCTTCGCCCTCGCTCCTCTGGGGATGGCCTGGATACCAGCTATCCCGAGTCCTGTATGAGACCTGCACTAGACACCCCCCCCCCGAAATACTACCCCTGGCTCTTCTTCACAGGCCCTGGCCGCATCTCGATCTTCCCCAGCATCTCTTCTCCTTCTCCACTGGCCGACCCACGCCTTGTCCAACATTCCCTGCTTGCTTTTTCCGCTGCATTGCGGCTACGCTCCTCCAATGCCATACTTATGCTAGCTGTTTTCCTCCTACCCTTGCCAATTTATCCGGTGTACGAAGACGGGGGCCGTTGACTGACAAACGTCGGTTCGACAGCCTTCGGTTTCTTCTTCCTTCATGACTCTGGATCCAAAAGCCTCGCTGCGTAAACCTGCTTTCACTATCGACAATCAGGCGGATCGGCCTCCTATTGCCTCTGCCTCTTCCTCGACACCCGCCTCTGCACCACATAACCACCTGTCCGGCTCCTTCTTGTCGACCTCCAGCGTATCCACGATACCCCCTGGGCCTTTGACTGGCATTCTAGCCACGCCTCCGCACCCATATCCACACCAACCACCGACGGGTGCAACCAGAAGTTGTCACCAACCCTCGGACGAGGCTATTAGACTTGCTGCCCAGCTGGTCACAGGGCGTGGTTTCGACATCAGCCGACATGGTCTGACTGCTGCTGCCGCCGTTCGTGATCAATCGGGCGTTGATGGTGTTGCCTCCTCTGTCAAAGGCCTTACTTCAGCATCTTTTGCCTTGGCCGGTCCTCCTTTTCGTAAACCGGCGCAAACTTGGAAACCGCCCGATAGCCAAGGCTTCGCGATCCCGCGTTTGAAGCCGCGTCCGACAAAACGACCAGTTGACCAGGGCGATCTCGACAACGCTTTTGTTACCCCAGCAGCGAAGAAGCCGCGGCGACTTCCACCAGGCAGTCTTGACCTCCCCAAGCTTGCTCCTCCTCGAACTCCCGAGGACTTGCCCCTATCCAACGGTGTCTCGCCATTATTCTTCTCTAACTCGTCCACGAAGCACATGACGGGCCGTCCACCAAGCTTCTCCACTTCGGAGCCCTCCGCTGCCATGCTACATCGCCTGCGCGATGATCAAGGCACCGTCAGAACCGTCAGGCTTCCCAGGGGGCACGTCAGCTCTGCGAGTCCTGCCAGAGGTCAAAGCATGAGCACTCCTGGCAGCGGTGGGTCCGCGGAGAGTCATTCGTCTTCCAGGGGCCTGGACAGCCGCTTAATGTCTCCAGAAGTACAGGATCTTCAAGGCGTAGGCGTGATTGAGTTATTGGATAATGATGAACGACCAACCTTCATTATCGACTTGATGGACTCGTCAAATTTTGGCCCTGGCCCGTTGAAAGTAGTCTGGCGGAATGCATCACTGAGAGCGGCCACTGGGGTAAACGAGCTAATCTCCAAAAGCCCAGAGGACAGCGTCGATTTCTCCCGGTTCAAAGCATGGGCCGTCAGCTTTGTAAAGGACAAGAGGTCCATGGATGTGTGCTTACCGTCTCTGTCATACGGAGGGATCAGTTGGACATGCTCGACCGTGAGAAACCGTTTCCGCTTCGTCAGCGGGAACAGTGCCGCGGTCTCAATCACGCCCACCTCGCCGGCTCCTATCGCACGCGCGTCATCGATTCTCGAACAGCGGTCTCAAGGACAGACCCCTGGCCGGGATTCCCAGACCCCTGGCCGAGAAAGAGCCCTCAGCGACCTTGATTATTTTGGTGATGCTGAGCCGGATCAGGGCTTGGTTGCTTCACGCCGTGCACACTCAGAGCCCAGGGACTTGAGGGACATGAGGCCGGACACGCCCGTTGTTTTGACAGATAATGTCTACGGCTTGGATGATCCACTGGCTGCACTCGAGCTGGCATCGTTCGACTGGACCAGGATCGTCGATACAAGCGGCATGCAACCACACTTACAGTTCGCCAGGTCGAGGAACTGGGAGGCCACTCCTCTCGGACCCATTGAAGGATGGTCAGCAGATTTGCGAACCATGTCAAATATGATTATGGGCAGTCCACACCCTGCTGCCATGTACTGGGGAGCGGAATACACGGCGATCTACAACGAGGCGTATCTAGATTTGGCAGGTAACAAGCACCCGAAGCTTATGGGCCAAGGTTATATGGAGGCTTGGGCGGAAATCTGGGACGAGATCAAGCCAGTATTCGACGCTGCATGGAACCATGGCCAGGTAGGGATCATTCCCTTGTTTTACCCCTGATACACACTGTGCATGCTTCAGGACTTGTACCTCATAAGAGAAGGAGACGCAGAGCCAGGATTTTCATGACCCTGTGATGTTGCCAGACGTTCAGGAACCCGAAACCAAGGGTGCTGGAGACTATTCTTTTGCCAAAAGTCCCGTTATATGACAGGCACTGTTTTGGTACTCTTCGACTAACCTTCTTACCTGCAGGCCACCATGAAAAATGATGATCGGCTCTTCTTAAACCGAAACGGCTTCCTGGAGGAGACTTTCTTCAATTGGTCTATCGTCCCACTGCTTGGCGGCGATGGATCCGTGGTGGCTCTATACAATCCTGCGTTCGAAAATACTCGCCGCAAGGTCAATGAGCGGAGGATGCTGACGCTCCGCGAGATTGGTGAGAAGACATCGCATGCTCGCAACGTGCGACAGTTCTGGAGGCAGGTTCACGAAAGTATGAAATATAACGAGTGGGACATCCCCTTCGCCCTGATCTACTCCGTCACCGAAGACTCGGAAAGCGAGGTCTCGTCGATGCATTCCGGCAGCGTGGTCAATCCTCCGCAAATATTTCTTGAGGGCTCAATAGGAATATCCGCCGATCACCCAGCTGCGACGCCATCGATCGATCTGAGGACCAGCGATGAAGGGTTTGCGCCGTACATGAGGAGGTCAATGGCACAACCAACGGTCCCTATTGTCCTGTCCAAGGACGATGGAACACTACCCCAGAGCCTCATTGAGGGCATACAATGGCGAGGGTTCGGCGATCCTTCCAGAAACATCGTCGTTTTTCCTGTGCATCCAACAACCGGCGAGAGCGTTGTTGGTTTCGTCGTGATGGGTATCAACCCCCGGAGGCCGTACAACGATGACTATCGGTTGTTCATCAATCTGCTGTCCCGACAACTGGCGACTTCAATGGCGTCTGTCGTTTTGTTCGAAGAGGAAATCAAGCGTGGCCAACAGGCTGCGCGCCTCGCGGCGCTGGATCGCCAGCAACTGTCAATCCAGCTACGTCTGCGGACACAGGAGGCCGTCGAGAGCGAGTACAAATTTACTCGGATGGCGGAATTTGCTCCTGTCGGTATCTTCATTGCCAATGCAGAAGGAGACATCAACTTCTGCAACGACTCATGGTGGGAGATCTCGAGGCATCCCCGGACAATCAACTCGATCAATACATGGATGGAGAGCGTACTGCCTGGCGACAGGCCGGCTGTCAAGGCTGCATGGCGGAAGTTGATCGATGAGAAGGTCTCGATTGTTCAGGAGCTCCGCTTCAAGGCAAGCCGCGAATTCAATGGCCACCCCATCGAGACATGGGCCTTGATGAGCGCATATCCCGAGAAAGACAGTGATGGTATGGTCAAAGCCATTTTTGGCGTGATAACGGACATCTCTCAACAGAAGTGGGCAGAGGCATTCCAGAACCAGCGCCGAGAAGAGGCAGTGGAGCTCAAGCGGCAGCAAGAAAATTTCATCGACATGACGAGCCACGAGATGCGCAACCCACTGAGCGCCTTGTGTCAGTGCGCGGACGAAATCATCGGCAGCATCGCAGCATACCGCAAGAGCGAGCCCGAGATCGCCGAGCGCTTGAGCAAGATGCTTGATATCTGTCTCGAAGCCGCCAACACCATATCGCTGTGCTCGAATCACCAGAAGAGAATCGTCGACGATGTCTTGACCCTGTCGAGGCTCGATTCCAGGATGGTAGAGGTGACGCCGACTGTTGTTAGTCCCGTAGAAGTCATACAAACGAGCCTCAAGATGTTCGACACGGAGTTGGCATCGAACAATATCAAGGCCGAGTTCCGCATCGACCAGTCGTACCGAGACATGGGCATTGAGCTTGCAAGACTTGATCCGGCCCGCCTACAACAGATCATCATCAATCTTCTCACCAATGCGATCAAGTTCATTCAGAAGCAAGAGGAACGGTCCATCATCATCACCCTCGCAGCATCCAAGGAGGCGTACCAGTCACAAATTTGTGGTATCGAATTCTTCGACGAGGGGCCGGAGACTGAGCAAGACATCACGGACAAGCCCGATTGGGGCACTGGCGAGAAGTTCAACCTGCATGTTTGTGTGGCGGACACTGGGCCTGGTCTGACAGATGAGGAGCGGTCGATGCTGTTCCAGCGATTCCGGCAGACTTCGCCTAGAACACACGTCGAGTATGGAGGATCTGGGCTTGGTCTTTTCATCTCGCGGATGCTCACAGAACTACAAGGCGGTCAGATTGGCGTCATCAGTGAGAAAGGCGTCGGTAGTACATTCGCCTTCTACATCAAGAGCCGCAAATCTGCTGAGCCGCAGCTGCCCAGCCCATCTCTCCATAAGGAGGGGGCTGAATTTCTCACGATACAACCCACAATCGATCATGGGACTATAGATGTTCTGGTTGTCGAGGATAACCAGGTCAACCAGAAGGTGCTGGGCCGCCTGCTGAGGAACTCCGGCTTCAGGGCACACCTGGCGAATCATGGTGGCGAAGCGATCCAGAAGCTCCAGCGTTCAAGGCATTGGAACTACGAGGCTGGAATTGCCGAGGGCTACGGACCTTTGGGTCTGAGAGAAGATGAGGAGACCATCAATGTCTCAATCATACTCATGGACCTCGAGATGCCTGTCATGGACGGTACGACATGCGCGCGCACGATCCGGGAACTGGAGAAGCAGGGCGTGCTCACGGCACGCATCCCGATCATAGCAGTCACGGCGTACGTCAGGCCTGAGCAGATTGGGGAAGCGAGGGCCTCTGGGATGGTATGTATAAGCTTTTATGGGCTTCGGGAGGTCTTGTTCTCAATTACCTAAGCTGACCTGCAATGCCCCCTCTTACAGGACGACGTCGTGTCGAAGCCTTTCCGCGCCCGTGAACTGACGCCCAAGATCACGGAACTTCTACTTAATCCGCCGAATGGACAAACCCCGTACTCGCCTATGTCTATGGCCTCAACGGATGCCGATTCCGGTTTCTGAATCGACACTTCCAGCGTTCCCACATGAAGGGTTTTCTCTCGTTTGGCACCTCGGTCCCACGTCGACGGATTGGGGGCTTTCACGAAAAGGTGCCTGATTGCAAGTACAAATACTAATACAGAGGGACAAATGGCATGCCAGGGCGGGTGAAGATGAGACAGGAGCCACGAAAAGACGGTTTCAGGCGCAAAATTTTCCACGGAGCTCATCGCTCGGCGTTGGTGGACTACAACATCGCATGGTTACATCTTGGCGTTTACCAGAGCAGAGCTGAATATGCGGTTTCAAAACGGGAGTGTTGACAGGACTTTGATTGTTGGGGCCGGGCATTGATTGTACTTAGTTTCCTTCCATGTCATTGGCCCCGGTGTTACATCTCTATGACGCGAATCTCTTGGGAATGCGGGCATCGCGTCATGGGATTGCCCCGGAATCCGGGCAGGCGCCGCGGCGGATTTGCGACATGTGCCTTATCATCCAAACCTGCTATCAGGGCAACAGACTTGTTGGTTAGGCTGGTATTCTCGTCTTCTTTTGGTCAGCATGTTTGTGGAATTTCATTTCTCTTTTATGGGGCAGAGGATAGTGTACATATCGATACCCAGAGACGTTTACGAAGATGACGCGAATATTTTTATTTACTTACACATTTACATTTGGCGGGGGCACCTGATCGCAGGTTGGTTGTGATATAGAAACCTTCAAGTTGTGCTGCAATACAGCTGTGAAGCACACAATACCAGCTGTCAATCAATGTCCTCTGTGCTGCTTATGCAAGGCTGTTTATAGTTTCGGGTGATGTGACTATCTCGCCTGGTTGGGCGAGGACCTAGTTCATGGTGTATTAGTCTGCCTGTTTGTCTTGTTCTTCTATTGTTGTTGTCTTTCAGAAGCGAGCGTGTCTCTTCAACACCCGCCCTTCTAGGCTGTTCTACTTCCCCTCCACTTCCTCCTCTTCCCTTTCTTTACTTTTTCTTTTACTAGGAGCCAACCGATTTTCTCTCCCAGCTCCCCCATCCCTTTGGTTGAAACATAAGATAGCTATTTTGGGTCGTGTGTGCCTCACCGTGGAGGCTTTGTGGTCTCAGCCCTCGCAGGATTCTGACCCAGGGTGCTTGATGCCGAAGGAGGCGTGGCCCGCCTTTGGGGGGCCGCCTTAACCCCCCCCCCCCTCCGCGTGCTTCGGTCTCCGACCGTCGTCGATGGCGGGCTCCCATAGTTTACGGTGAGAACGAAAAAAGCGGAGACAGTGGTGTTGCTTTTGAGCCCGGCATTGGCTCCCCTGGTGATCGGGGCACCCTGAAATTCCTCCCCTCCAGCTGCACGAGGTCATGGGAGGCAGTGAGCGCGGTGCATTCCTGCACGTCTCTTGTGCATTTCAGGAGTGACCGCTTCGCCTCCCCGTGGGCTAGAGGGGGTTGGGGCACATCATAGAGATTCAGCCTGCTGTAACTGGGCGTTTCTGGGGGCCTCGTCGCATTCGAGCGGCGTGCCGGGCAACGCGCCGTGTTGTGGTTAAGAGACCCCCACCCGCTGGGGGCAGCGATGGCCGGCTTGATGGGCCGGGTCTGGATAATTGTCCCGTGGCGAGTGCTCTCACGGAGAGGCAAAGTCGACGGTGGAGGAGCAGGATGGGCCCGGGAGTGGCTCTGGCAATCCATTTGTGGTGCATCGTTCCGGGTAACGTTGTCGCTGGTGAGGCTCAAATGTATTCTAAACCAGTGTCCTCCCCTTGGGCGCATTGGCTATTACATCACGTTACATTGCCTCCCGCAGTGGGATTGGGCCTTCCGGCTGGCAGGACTCCAGGTTTGTAACACTCGTATTGGAAATGGCGTAAACAAGACCGTTGGGTAGATGGATGTCGTCAAAGCAGTGGTCCTATATCGTTTCGGAGTCGGCTTCGGCGCGATGTCAAGCTTCGGGACGTACAGTTCGAACTGCTGACATCGCGCATTTCACGTGGGTTTATATACACATGACAAAAACCGTGAACAATATGTTTTGATATTCAGAATCTCATCGAATCGCTACCACCCACTATCAGAACAGCGCCGGTGTTGAACAAAACCGCACCTTCCGTGTCTCCAGGGTATCAGCGCCGTGGTGGAAGATTGAACGCCTGGCGCCACATAATCTTTTCTCGTCAGAAGCTACAAACAAAACCCCAAAAATAGATAGACAGTCCCGCTCTGTCCCAGAAGAGAGTTGTCAAGGTACAACGCGGGAATATTATGGTGAGCAAAGCCGCAACCGGAAACACAGTGTCGGACTAAGCAAAGAACGCCATGGCCGCGGCCGTGGCGACCAGGGGCCACCAGCCGGCGGCCTGGGCCAGGTGCCTCAGCCCGGCGGCCGCGTTGGGCGAGTCGGTGCCGCCGCTGGCGGTGGTGCCGTTGGGCAGGGTGCCGTTGATGAGGATGGTCTCGGTGCCGTTGACGTCCCCGATGGCGACGAGGCTGCGGTTGAGGGAGTTGTAGGAGCCGTTGCCGACGACGCTGTCGATGTAGGTCTGGTTCGCGTTGTCGTCGCAGCCGCAGACCTGGTAGGGGTCGCAGGCGCAGGTCACGGGCTTGGTCTCGTTCTGGTTCGAGGACTGGTTGTGGTAGTTCCAGGGGTGCGCGTAGGGGTACATGTAGGGCGGGTGGTACCAGACGCCCGGCCAGAATGCGTAGGCCGCGAGCCCGCCCACCAGCACGAAGGGGACGATGCCGCCCGTCGAGCGCGAGCCGGCGCGGTAGGGGACCGTCGTGCCGCCGCCGTAGAACCGTCCGCCGCCGTACGCGGGTGCCGCGCCCGAGCCGGTCGTTGTTCTGCCGCCGGTGGAGGAGGACGAGGAGGCAGCGCCGCGGCCACTGCGGAGATGGATGCGTTAGTAAGGTGGTCTTTCTCTGGGGCTGCCGGAAATGGATCTTGCTTGCTAGCTTACCCTGAGGAGCCTGACGAGGAGCCTGAAGACGAGGACGAACTTCCCGAGGAACCTGTTTTGCCGGACGACGATGAGCTTCCGGAACTAGAGCCAGAGGAGGAGCTGCCGCTGCCAGATCCTGAAGACGAACTGCTGCCTGATGAACCCGATCCCGAACTTCCACCTCCCCTTCCACCTGAACCACCGCCTCTACGCTTCCATAGGTCGGTGTAGAGCGAGTCGTCGAAGTCGCGCTGTTGGTGTTGTGGCGTGGCGTCGAGCGATGATGTGAGGTCGGAGGTTTCGGGTATCGCAACGGCCGAGACGGCTGTCTGTAGGGCTGCGCCTACTGCGATGAGGGAGTCGATCCTCATGACTCTTTCGCGTGGGTGGTTAGGTTAAGCAAATCCAAAAGTAGGAGTGCGATGAATGGTAAACGAAGATTGCGAAGCGATTGCAGATGTCAGTGCGACGTCTGGGGGGGGGGGGTTAGAATCGGCTGTTTGGTTGGTTGGGTGATTGATCACAAGAAAAGGTTGTAGGATTAGAGTCTTGGGGCAGTCAAGACAAGTCAAAGAGTTATGGGCTGGGCAACAACACCAAGAGTAAGGGTGTTTCAAGAGTGCCGATTATGGAGGTCAAGTGGTCAGTCAGCCGTGAGATCAAACAAAATCATCCGAAGGGACCGCCGAGTCGCAAGTGGCGTTATCCCGGCATCATATACTCGTCGCCTCGGCGCATAGACCAAGTGTGCCATCTCCTCGATGTCATTCATTGCCAGAGGCCACCACCGGTCTCCCCAGTCTGCCCGGTTGGGGCTAGCAGCCAGCGCCATGGCGACAACTGCGCCATGCACACAGGCACGTACCTACCGCAGGTAGCCTAACCATGATCCTGATGGCAGGGCCTTGCTGGTCTGACTTGCATGCCTACCTAGGTAGGTACCGTGCATGCCTACAGCCTAAATGGTCTAGCACGCATCTCTCACCGCGCTGTCACCAACGAGCAGGTCCGCAGAGGGTCGGGCAGGATCGTGTGGTGCCTTCGCCAAGGCTGCTTATTGCATCATCGCGCTGGCTGATCGGCCATCGCAGAGGCCGCTTTGGGACTCAATTTGCGGCGACTCGCTTCTCTCGTCATTGTGCTGCGTTGGGAAGCAAGAAAACCCGGCCGTTAGAGGGCGTCCTGGATCAATCATCGTCCGCATCGAGATGGGTGACCTGTGTGTCCCTGAGAGGCGTTGAATGACGACGGAATTGGGTCAACGGGGACTCGTTGGCTGCAAGCATACAAAGAAGCATAAAACCCTACTGTACTTCTGAAGTCCGCCCGCTGCTCACTGCTCAGGGAACAAGCATACGCCCGCGTGTCCGACCGTCTGGCCACACTGGGCGAGCCTGTCCCGACTCCAGTTCGCCTGCAGTTCGCCTTCCGCCCGCCGATCTGGGGAAAGGCTGCACCGTGCTGTATGTACGCTACCTAGACTATCTAAAAGATCTGAGGGTGGAGTGAGATTTGTTTGGTCGGTTGCAAGGCAGCAAGGATGAGACGGTGAGGCTGTGCAAGATTCTCGAAACATTCTGGAATGCTTCGTAGGCTGTGCCTCGGTGCTCGAGTGCCTGTCGGTGCCTGTCAGACTGCAGGAGATACACACACTGACACAGGAGATCCTCGCGTGGCTGGGTCGCACAACTGGTCCGCCTAACCAACGACCATCTTCCCACTCCTCCAGCATCCCTCGAGGGCACCGCACTCACTGCCAGGCCCGCGTGCATCAACCTCAACTTCATCCTCAACACGTCCACCTCCTCCTTCCCACCCTCAATGTCACCCCGCGAGTGATCAACATCTAACCCACCACAGAGTTGGAGCATCTCAAATCCTTCGCGCCTCCCAAATCGTACGTGACAGGGCCGGCTTACTCGAGCACAGTCGCTCAGCCCCTTTCCTCCTCGGAGCTTGACCAATGGCGCATTCCAGCGACCGGAGTCTCCTTGACAGACTGAACGCACTAAAGCCGACGAGTGTCAACCTTGATCGCTCTACCAAGTAAACAAACAGTCCATGTTTTCTCCCCCTCCTAGCCATCACCACACCGTTCTCCGCACGGGCGGCCTCAGGCTGACTCTGACTTGCTGCTGCCTGGAACGAAAAGCGCCCTGAGCATTCCCGCAGCCGGAATCCAGCCCGCCGAGCCCCTGTCCAGGGAGGATGCCCTGACGGAACGGCTCCGGTCCCTGAGGAACAAGCGGGACCGCCTAGCATCAGAGTCCGGCGATCCCCCTCCGCCGTACACCGCATCATCGCCTGCCGCACTCGCACAGCCACCGCCTTCGACATCTGCCGGGGTCACCGGATCGGCTTCTCACGGGGATGAGGCCGGTAGACATCGATCTGGTGGCGACGACGAGGCCGCTGAGGGAGGTAGCCAGTCCTCAGGCGAGTATGATCACTACTTCGATGACGTCCTGCAGCCCCTCGACCTGGAGGACGATGAGGACGAAGACTCAGGTCCGGACGGCGGGGGAGGCGGGAGCGGCTCGTCGAAACGGGTAGAGGACCTGCTGGCCAAGCTCAAGGCGGACCCAGGGGCACAGCCTCCGATTCCTGCCGAGAGTAAGCCCGACGCAGCCAAGGCCAAGGACGAGGGCAGCGACGACGATGACTCCGAGGGCGAGGGCATGTCGCGCGAAGTGGAAAATGTCATCTCACGGGCCATGGACGAGCTAGAGCTCGATGGCTCCGCTTCTGATCCCGCGGAGGCTGATGCTACGGCGGGCGCGGGCGGGCGCGCTGCGGCATCGAAGGGTGATGATCATGGGCTTACACTCCCGACAGTCCCGTGGGATGCGGCTGGGAACAAGGAGCACGATGCCTCGCCAAAGCCCTCTCAATCAGGAGGCGATGACGGCGAGAACGACGGTGGGGCAGGCCTTTCCCTCCCAACAGTCCCCACAGAACTCGTCGACCCAGCTCCGACCTCAGGACCAGTCCCCAGCGGCGGGGACCCCTTCGAGTCCTCGATAGCAGCGCGCCTGGCGGCCCTCAAGGGCGCCGGCGCTCCCATAATCCACACCGACGCCCTGGGCCTGCCCTCGGCGCCGACCTTCCGCCCCGAGGACAACACGCCGGCGCCTAAGCGGTTGGTGGCAAGGTCGGGTTACACGGACGCGGACCAGAAGACGTGGTGCATCGTCTGCCTCGAGGACGGGACCATCCGGTGCCTGGGCTGTGACGACGACGGCGGCGGTGGGGACGTCTACTGCGCGCGGTGCTGGAAGGAGATGCATGTTGGCCCGTCGGCTGGGTATGATGAGCGCGGGCACGCCTGGGAAAAGTTTGACCCGAGGCGGGTGTGAGCCTGAGTACTCACTCGTATGCCTTGTCATGGGTTGCGTGACTACGTAGCCGCATATCCTGTTTGCTCCCTTTCTGGGCCTCTCGAGACTGGCTCCTGGCGGTCGTCGCATTTCCGTAGAACGGCACTTGAGGCTCATCTTACATGGAATCAAACTCTGGCTTCGGGTTTGTGCCAGCTTCATCTGATCCTCGCTCTGCCCAGCCTTCTATGACAGTCCCTGAGCTCAAGTGAAATTATTTTATGTGTGTCAACAGAACTCAATGTATCATCCACCATGTCGATGGCTCCAAATTTAATTGATCCTGGTTCGACCCCAAAGCTATCAGGTATCCCATCGACCAAATTCACTCCCCTATTTCGCCTTCTTCGAATCCACCAACGGACTTGTCTCGTCCCAGCCACCTCCACTGCTACCGGGAGAGTTGATGTGTAGTCTGGACCTCAGGCCCTGTCCCAGTCCTGCACTTCCGAGGCCGCCCAGAAGCGTATGGACCAGGTCCCTGGCAGTGGTCTTTGACTGCTGGCCGGCTTTCGTTGTTGGTTCAGAAGTCTCACGAGTCGTTATTACAACAGTCTTCTCGTCGAGTGACGTGGGGTCCAATTTCTCATCGGCGGATGATTGAGCAGGCGACAACCCCGTGGCATACTTGCTGATTGTGTACTTGGCCGGGTCCGAGAGGTCTTCAAAGTGTTTGTCCCTGACCTTGTCAATACCTCGCAAGACCTTCTTGCGCGTGTTGGCGTTGTAGTATTCCGGGTCGATAGGCTCTTCGTCAAAGAGCCCGATGGCAAGCTCCCGATCCTTCACCAAGGCTCTCGCCAAGCTCGGCCAGTCGCAGCATGCGATCAAACACTGGATGTCTTTGGCCCGGTCCGCACTTTGTGGCTCTGCCGCCGCTGTGACGAGTGTCTCCTGAACATGGTCCTGGTCAAGCATCATTTCCTCCAGCGGCCATGTAAAGAAATCATGGTACATCTGCCCTAGATCATCGCGCTGGCGGAAAATCCGTAGCTCAGTTGAGTGCCACTGGTCGACCTGATAAGGCTTCCCCGTGTAGACTTCGAGGAGTCTGTCGGTCAGGAATCGTTGGAAGAAAGAGATTTGCTGTGTGAGAAGGGCACGTGAGATGGGCTCCTGAAAGACCTTTGCCCAGTGTTCTGTGAGTCGATGGTGCACATTATCGAGTGCCTTAAGAAGGTCTGTATCGACACATGGTTGCTGAAACGCTTCGGAGTGCACCTTGGTTGCATGATTTATCTCTTTTCGAAGAAGAGGAGTTACATTTTCAAAGAGGAAGTAAGCGTAATAGCACGTACGATCTCTAGGATTCGCACTGACAACGTCCGCGGTGGTTTCTTTCATTGCGTTTGAAGTCAGGGGCAGTTGCCTGGACCAGCTTCTGTTTCGAAGTGCGGGGATAAGAGCTGGCACGCGTTAGGTACCAGTCACTGCTCGCTACATTACTGTGCCGCGGGCGGTTGGGTCATGATCAAAGCTTGCGGCTTATTATTCTCAGAAAACACTACTCTTCGGACCATAGGACACAGAGTGACAGTCTGTTAACGGATGAGGCTTGAGAGTACAAATATGAAAATGTTTATCTTACTTGAATGATCCTAGACACACTACCCATCAGGTGAGCCTATGAAAGTAGTCCCTGAAGAATCATTCGATTTTGCAGTCTCGTAAGTGGATATACCCATTCATAAGCAACTGAAAGGAAAACCCTTCCATGAGATTACAAAAATGCCAGACGTCAATGCAGGAAGTAGGAACGAGCATCAATGTTTCTATTGCATTTAAGAAGGTGATGGAATGCGTCGTTTGAAATGCAGGTGGACGACTATTCACAGCACTCTCTTTTCTGACCTCTATTAGTGGCAACAAATAGCGGCTAGTCTTGTCCTCGAGCCACCTGGAGACCTCTAATGACCACCTCATTGCTTGTGGTTTTCTTCCTCCCCTTCGATTCCATTCGACCCAAATTTGAGGACTGCAGAAATGCTCTTGAGCCTGAGAGTCGACCCCAAAAGAAGTGTCTCAAAGGTAATAGTCCGCAGTTTTATTGCCAACACCGCCACAGGCGACGATGGTAGTGCGCTTCATGATTCACCTTGGTAAATAAACAGACGCTGTCGGGAATGGTGGAGATGGGGGCCCCGATGAGCAGATGACAGTTTTGTGTTGGTGATGTATAGCGAGATGTTACTCAGGACTGGAATACTGAAAGCAAATGTATGGGTGCAACGATCACTTGTAGACCGGGTACCACGGCACGTTCTGGATCATGTGTGAAAAGCCGTGCAAAAGGACCTGAGCATTCCAACATCTCACGTAATTATTTCCAACCACCAGAACGTGCCCAGTATGCCTTTGGTTTACTGCTGGTGAAGCGGCTTGACAGCCTTGAGTATACTGGCATCGATGGGTTGCACAGACTGAAACCCAGTTCTTCCCGATGACAGTGTCTCTGACTGTCTCGGCTGTCGGCTGCCAAAGCACTGATTGTGCTCGGATACTAAGTAAGAGGTTTGACTCCCAATGGTCTTCGATACCGAAAGGGGCCAGACGCAGGATTCCAGCAGCCGAGGTGGTGCCATGGTGGACTCGACGGCTTCAGCCGGTGCATACGAGGCCATGTTCTTGCTAAGAGAAGAGAAGATAGATGCACCATTTCTGTGACATTAGACTCAGTACAGTATGCGTAGTCTTGCGGTAAGTTCAGAGCATGCAGAGCAAGAGTTGTAGCTGAGGCTCAGAGACGGCGAAGCATTTTCGAGACACCACTGCTCTCGGACCACGGCACGGGGAGCAGTGTCACGGCAGTTAAAGCAGGGGGTAAGCGACTGAGAGAATCTCGATGGGAGGCAATGTTGAGTGTGTCCTGCAGACGGGATGTTGTAGGCAGGATCGTGGTTGAGGAAGGAATTCATGTAATTACCACGTGCCCCGACGTGCTCACCCTAACGACAAACTGAGGTATACCAATATGCAAACGTGTTCCTCGTGTCTTCACCCCAACGCGCTTAATACAATAAAACAATACAATAAAATGCAAGCGACTCCTCCAAAACCAAGCAATCGATGTCAATGCCATCCTTCATGTTACCCATTCCTTCGTATCATTTTCTTCCGTTTTTGCGCCGGCTCGCCAATACCGTGTGTAGTTTTCCATTTTATCATGCAATTTAGCCTTCCTGCTCCAAGGATGAACGAGCCTGACGCGAATACTACTACGACCGCAGATACCAACCCGGCCTGCTGAGGAAAAAGTCGCTAGTTGGTTCCGTAGCCAGCGCCCGCCCCATTCCTATTGTCACCGGAGTCCTGACCCCTGGAACGGCCTGTGATATCTTGCCAGGTGGCGCCAAAGCGGCGGCCTGTGCTTGCCAGCAGACCTTCCTCCTCATCAGCCTCGGCCTCGTCGTCAATCTCCGCCAGATCCAGCTTGGGCGCTCGGAAGAGAGACGTGATGAAGACAATGAGGAAGATACCCAGGAACGCAAATTGGGCCCAGTAGTCCACGGCGCCAAAGACAGGCCAGTTGAGCGTCACACGGTTGAGGAATGTCGACATAACCGAGGGCGTGCACACTGCTTTAGAGGCCTGACTGTCGTCGAGCTCTGAGCAAGGCTTGATGAGCTCCTTGTGGTCACTGCAATCGGGCTGCTCACCAGGGTGGCGAGGTGGGTTGTCGCAGTACAACTGGGTGCCAAATGTGGAATACTCGGGTGCGACCATGGCGAATATGGAGTAATTAATGGCGAGGATGATGAGCGCCAACATAACGGTAGCGATCAGCAGGGCTTGGGGCGTGGTTCGACCCCTCTTGATTTGGAAGATGCGGATCCAGAGGAAGCGGATGCCAATTGCCGCGATGCCACTGATTGAGCTGCTGAAGAAGAACAAGATGAGGAGGGCCATCAGGATGTAATCGACAGGGAATGCGTTGGCCGTCTTAACAAAGAGCCAGTTGATGGGTTGGAAGACGTTTATGTGGCCCAGAATGTAGCCACATCGCGCTTTGCAAATAGAGTTTGCAGCCTTGTCAATACCAGTGATGAGCATGGAGACCCAGACCAATACAGCGAGAAGCAAGAGCAGAATGCCACCGACGAGCTTGAGGGGACGGAAGACAGCCTCTGTCTTGAGCCAAGCCCGGTAGATCCAGCTCTGCCCTTCGCCACGCGCCTCAGAAGCAAGTCTTTGACGGCGCACCAAAGTTTGCTCTTCCCGGATCAAGATATCCATCTCGCGCTGGTCCTTCGGGGGCAGACCATCTGGACGGCCAGTGTTGCGCAACTCCAGCTGTCTCTGTCGCTCCCTGTTGCTCTCCAGCTGTGATTCTGTTGTCTCCGACAGCTGTGGAGCCGAGATCGAGGGGGCAGATTTGATGAGAGACACTGGAAGAAGCGCCAGGCCGGCACCAGTGTACAAGACGTATATCAGTGTACCGAGTGTTATCAACAATCCAAGGCCAAATGTCAATGCCTTCTCACCATTGTTCTCTGACAATAGGTTCTTGAAGTAGTCGAGGTCCAGATGACGGCCTTCCTTCCTGCCGGCGGCCGGGACAAAGAAGCCGATGAGGAAAAGGATAACCACGAGCACGATGAATCCCAGCGTGTACTTAAAGGCGCCCCAGAGCTTAGCTCCAACGCCTCTTGTTCCCTCCTCCTCCTCGACCTCGTCGTATTCCTCGTACCAAAAGTATGAGAAAGGGATAACCAGAAGACATAGTAGGGCATCAAAGCTGTACAGCGAGTAGTAGACGACCCTGAGAGTGAATAGGATGTTCTCGACCCGCGCAGGGGTGGCCCAGTCCTTCTTCGCACCGAGTGAGGACGAGGTCGTTGCGGAGACCAGGGCAATATCGACTGGCAGCAGCAGGACGGTCGCAAGTAGGGAGGTGATGCTGATGATGGCGACGATGGTGACAATAACGGATCGTTCGCGAGGGGCCTGCCAGGTAAGAGTCGTAATTACGGCTGCGATGAGAGCGAGGACGACTGCGATCGCGTAGGCGACCCAGATCAGGCTGATCTGCAGGTAGCCTGCAGAAGCCATGTTGTGATGGTTTTCTTAGTTCCTTGAGAAATCAGATGAGTGGTTCTTTGGATCAGACATGGAGTGTTTGGAGGGGAATAGGAAAGTAAACAGAGGTTGACAAAAGGAGTGGTGTTGATGATGCGAGTTATAGCATTCCAGCGCCAGTTGCTCGGAAGCTCCCCCCTTCTATTACGTTGCCCACCCTGGTCATGGAGACGTCACTGCACCACCAGAAACAGGGAGCTTGGGCCACCAAGACCCTTTCTCGTCTAGCTCGTCTGGCACCAGCACAGGGGTGGTGCTCAGCTGCAGAGATTCACAAGTGCGATCCCGGCAGGCAACTCAGCTGTTTCCAATCGCATCACCAAGAGAGCATATTCGAGTCGCATCTTACTTTTGTTTCGAAAGAGCCCAGACTTGATGCCAAACATCATCAATCACCAACTTCTAGATATTAGAAGCCTGGGACCAATCCGGACCCCCATGCCGTCGCCAGCTGATTCTCATATAATATGAGAAGTTGCGAGCCGCAATGCAGTGCTACTCAGAACTGACGCCGCCGACGGCCGTCTCCCACTCCATCGCCCTCCCTTTACTCTCGGCGCAAAGCAACAATCTCGTCGTCGCAAAAGCTTCAGTACTCCAGATATTCGAGACCAAGATCGTCACATCCGAAGTCGACGTCCCTCAGGCCTCGAATCTTCACTCGACTAAGCCCAATACCCACTACGATAGTCGAATCAACGATGACGAGGGACTCGAGTCCTCCTTCCTCGGCGGCGATGCTGCCTTCCAGAAAGCCGATCGCGCCCACAATACCAAGCTCGTTCTCGTTGCAGAGGTCTCTGTGTCTGGAACTGTCACTGGGCTGGCGAGGATCAAGACCAAGAACACCGTGTCAGGGGGCGAAGCGCTGCTGGTCCAGTTCAAAGACGCCAAGCTGAGTCTGCTGGAATGGGACCCGGAGCGGCACGACCTGACCACCATTTCGATCCATTACTATGAGCAGGAGGACCTCCAAGGAAGCCCATGGGCACCTCCGCTGAATGACTGCGTCAACTTCCTGGCTGCTGATCCTGGGAGCAGGTGCGCCGCCCTGAAGTTTGGCTCCAGGAACCTCGCCATCTTGCCTTTCAAACAGGCTGATGAGGAAGACATTGCAATGGATGACTGGGATGAGGAACTTGATGGCCCAAGACCGGTGAAACAAGACCTGCCCTCGGCGGTTGTAAATGGCATTAGCAACATAGAAGACACCCCGTATTCACCGTCATTTGTCCTTCGAACATCCCGTCTCGATCCCAACCTGATCCATCCTATTGATCTCGCCTTCCTGCACGAGTATAGAGAGCCAACCTTTGGCATTTTATCCTCGAAGCTGGCTCCTTCAGCATCAGTGGGCCGGAAGGATCATCTTTCCTTCATGGTGTTCAATCTAGACATTCAACAAGCGTCCCACACCCCTATCTTGTCCGTCGGTGGGCTGCCTCAAGATCTGTTCAGGGTCATTGCTGTGCCCGCTCCCGTTGGTGGTGCCCTCCTTGTCGGGGCCAACGAGCTGATCCACATAGATCAGTCAGGCGCAACGAATGGGGTGGGGGTGAACCCCTTCACGAAGCAGTGCACAGATTTTACTCTGAACGACCAGTCCAGTCTTGGTTTGCGCCTCGAAGGATGCTCCCTTGATTTCATTTCACCTGAGACGGGGCAAATGCTTCTTGTTCTGTCTGATGGCCGCCTGGCGACTCTGGACTTCCAGGTGGACGGACGTAGAGTGTCTGGCCTCCTGCTCAAGCTCGTCGCTCCTGAATCAGGGGGCAACATCATTCCATATCGGGTATCTTGCCTCAGTCGCCTGGGCAGAAACACAATCTTTGCGGGCAGCGAAGAAGGAGACTCGGTTGTTTTTGGTTGGACCCGCAAACAGGGCCAGACTTCAAGGAGAAAACCACGACCTCAGGACGCGTCAGTGGACCTTGAAGACCTGGAAGAGGAAGATTTCGAGGATGAAGACGATCTTTACGCGGACACTCCGGCAGTTACCCAGGCCGCAAACGGCATTGCTGCAGCGAAAGGCGGCGAGGTGGTTTTCAGGATTCATGACAAGTTCACGAGTATTGCACCAATCCGAGACATCACATACGGAAAAGCATCATTCCCGAGCGACGATGAAGAGGAGCAGAACATGTCCGGGGTGCGGAGCGACCTGCAACTCGTTGCAGCTGTGGGCACTGGCCGCGCTGGGTCATTGGCAATAATGAACCGCGAAATACAGCCTAAGGTCGTCGGTCGATTTGAGTTCCCTGAAGCTCGGGGAGTATGGACTATGAATGCACAAAAGCCTGTGCCAAAGTCCTTACAAGCAGAGAAGGGCGGCGCAGCCGTAGGAAACGACTACGATCCCTCTGCACAGTACGACAGATTCATGATTGTGGCAAAAGTCGATCTAGACAACTACGAGACATCAGATGTCTACGCTCTGACTGCCGCTGGTTTTGAGTCGTTAACTGGTACCGAATTCGAGCCGGCTGCAGGTTTTACTGTCGAAGCTGGGATGATGGCAAATCATAGACGGATCATACAGGTCTTGAAATCAGAAGTCCGCATTTATGATGGAGGTAAGATACTGACTCCTGGCGGACAAACTCGACAAATTGGAACAATTATGTTAACCTCTTTCAGATCTTGGGTTGGCTATGATTCTCCCCATGGAGGACGAAGAAACTGGAGCCGAACCTAGAGTCCTGAGTGCGAGCATCTGTGACCCATATCTTCTTCTCATCAGGGACGACTCGAGCGCACTCGTTGCAGAAATGAGTTCTGACGATGAGCTGGAGGAGCTGGAGAAGCCAGAGGGAAAGCTTCGATCGACGAAATGGGTTTCTGGTTGCCTGTACGCCGACAACACCGGAATTTTCGGTGATCCACTACAGCAAAATGGACAGAGACGAATCTTCATTCTTGCTTAGTTCGACCGGCTCCTTCCAGGTAATTTGCCAAATTCTGCTATTGGCTGTGAAGGCTTACGACTAACATCACCTAGATATATGCTCTTCCGGATTTGTCTGCGCCGGTGTACAGCACTGAGGGGCTTTGCTATATACCTCCAATACTGACTCCTGAGTGGGTTGTTCGGAGAGGCGCTGCGAAGGAGACCGTGACCGAAATCCTAATGGCAGATTTAGGAGACACGACTTCCAAGACACCCCACCTCATAGTGAGTTCAGGCTGGTCATCCCTCGTGTGTAGCTTGCTCTGACTTATATTTACAGCTCCGCCATGCCAATGACGACCTCACGATCTACGAGCCACACCGAAATTCCAAATCCAATGCCAACGACCTCACGAGTTCACTGTTCATCCGAAAAGTTACCAATCAGTCCTTTGCGAAGAGCATTGAAGAGCCGACAGATGATGATGATACCACCGACGAGCCTCGGAAGATGCCGCTGCGGGCGATAGATAACGTTGGTGGCTATAGCACTGTCTTTCTTCCCGGCTCCTCACCGAGCTTCATCATTAAGTCTTCGAAATCGACGCCGAAAGTGATCGGCATTCAGGGCACAGGCGTCAGGACTCTGAGCTCCTTTCACACCGAAGGTTGCGAAAGGGGGTTCATATACGCGGACTCCGAGGGCATGTCCCGTGTCACACAGCTCCCTACCGACTGCACATTCTCAGAGGTAGGTATGTCACTTCAGAAGGTTCCTCTGGGGGCCGATACAGACTCAGTAGCATTCAACTCCCGCGCTGAGGTGTACGCCATCGGATGCAATACTGAAGAGGAATTCGAGCTCCCGAAAGACGAGGACAGCAATCCGCAACAAGCCCCGACTTGGATGAAGGAGAAGATCACGTTCAAGCCAGTAGCTGAGCGTGGCACTTTGAAGCTCATCACACCGCATACTTGGACTGTCATTGACGAGGTCGAGATGGAGCCGTGCGAGATAGTCACCTGCGTCAAAGCTCTGAACTTGGAGATCTCCGAAACAACACACGAACGGAGTGAGCTAATCGTCGTCGGCACCGCCATCTCTCGGGGTGAGGACCTCCCCATTCGCGGCCGAATCTATGTCTACGATGTTGCCACCGTTATCCCTGAGCCCGGCCGTCCAGAGACAGACAAGAAATTCAAGCTGGTTGCCAAAGAAGACATACCTAGGGGCGGTGTCACGGCTATCTCTGGCGTGGGAACTCAGGGGTTTGTCCTAGTCGTGCATGGCCAGAAGTGTACAGTGCGCGGCCTTAAGGAAGACGGATCACTACTTCCAGTTGCCTTCATGGACATGAGCAACTACGTCACGAGCGTCAAGGAGATACCGAGCACAGGCCTCCTGGCTATGTCAGATGCCTTCAAGGGAGTGTGGTTCACAGGCTACACCGAAGAGCCATACAAGATGATGCTCTTTGGCAAGAGCAATACGAAGTTGGAGGTCTTGAACTGTGAATTTGTGCCAGACGGCAAGGATCTTTTCATCCTGGCTGTCGACGTGGATGCGAATATCCACATCTTCCAGTTCGATCCTGAACGTAAGTCTTTGTTTCGTCCTCGTGTGCTGATTATTTGCTGACCAAATGACAGACCCAAAATCCCTTCAAGGCCATCTTCTTTTGCACCGAACATCATTCAACGTGGGAGCGCACCTGCCTGTCAAGTCATTGCTGCTACCACGGGTGCCTCTTGCCAACTCGCAGCCGCAAGAGAATGGACATCTCACCAACGGCAACACAGCGAACACCGTCCCTCCTCACACTATCCTCTTCGCGTCGCCCACCGGTTCCCTGGCCACACTTACATCTGTATCCGAAACATCATATCGGCGCCTTTCATCACTTATGTCACAGCTCATCAACACCCTGCCCCACCCGGCGGGCCTCAACCCCAAGGCTTACCGCATGCCGCCGTCGGCGACGCAGACGAAGGCCAGCATGGGGCCAGGTGTTGACGCAGGAGGCGGCCGCAACATTGTCGACGGCGCGGTGCTGGCGAGGTGGATGGAGCTTGCGAGCGGCAGGAGGGCGGAGATTGCGGGACGTGTTGGATACTCGGGATCCGAGGAGGTGAGGGCCGACCTGGAAGGTGTGTTGGGTTGGAGCGGGCTGGGCTACTTCTAGAAGATGCCACATGCTTGCCAAATCTCTTGGACACGTGATATCGGCCGGTGGTCGTGGGTGTTTCAGGCATTTGAGGAACGGGTCCCGTTCAGAACCGATAGAGCCTGAGAAGGAAGGTCTCGGGGTGCACTCGACATTGGTGCCAGATGGCATGCAGCGCCTTGGGATATTTCCCTGCTGCAACTTCATATCAGAAAGGGTTACTTCAGCATTTCAGGCCATTGCGAAGGTCTTACGTCCTCGCTTATTGAAAATATTCCTGTACTTCCACACAGGCTTCTCACGGTTTTCATTCTCCTTTGACTTGTGGCCTCGCATGGACAATGCCGAAAACAAGCATATCAGCACGGATCAGATGTATGCCTCGAAATCATTCGTTGGGTATCTGCCCCCAACCCCCGCACTTCTGATTCAGTTCAGCCGTGTGAGACTATACAAGTGCTCGATGCTCATCGTTCACGTGTGTCACGATGCAACTCTCGCGAATTGGACGGCGAGGTTCTTAAGCTGTGACTACCTCAGACACGATGACCCTCTAGTCCTTATTTTCAACCTGCTTCAACGCCTCTTTATCCGCCTTGGACTGCACCGGCGTGTCCACCATGAGCGTAAGCAGTGACAAGCCGACCTCAGCAGCAGCCAGCACGGTCGTCTCCCCGGGATTATCGTAGGCCGGGGCAACCTCCACAACATCAGCGCCGATAACCTTCAACCCAGACAGACCATCGAGAATGGTCAAAAGCTCACGGCTCGTCCAGCCGCCCGGCTCAGCCGTCCCTGTGGCGGGCGCATATGCCGGGTCCAAGACGTCAATGTCGACGCTGATGTAGACGTTCGAGTCCCCGACGCGCTCCCTGATCTGCGCGACGACCCCATCCGCGCCGAGCTTGTCGATCGCGCGCGCGGTGATGATGTCGAACCCGCAGCGGGCGTCGTTGCGGATGTCGCCCTTGGGCCGCACCACAGGGGCGCGGATCCCCGCGTGCACCGACGTGTTGCGGATGAGCCCCTCCTCGTGCGCGATGTGCAGGAAGGTGCCGTGGTTGACGCCCGCGTAGTCGGACAGCCCGCCGCCCAGCACGGCCGGGTCCCACGTGTCGATGTGGGAGTCGAAGTGGATGACCGACACGTCGCCCCAGCGCCCGTGGGTCGACCGCAGCGCGCTCAGCGTCGTCGTGTGGTCGCCGCCCAGGGTGAGGATGCGCGGCGTCGAGGACACGCTCGCGTTGGCCGCCCGCCGCCCGGAGATGACCCTGTGCGCCTTGTCCAGCTGCCGCAGGGCGACGGTGTTGTCGAGAAAGGTCATCTGCGCGTCGCCCGTGTCCACGACCTTGGCCCATGACTGCAGCGGGGTCTCCCCGGTGTAGACGCTCGTCTCTCCTGGCCATTTGCGCTGGCTGCCGGTCCTGATACCCTGGGGTCCGAATCGAGCCCCCGGCCGGCCGGTCGTGCCTGTGTCAAACGGGGCGCCGAGGATGGCGATGTCATACTTGGCATCCTGGCGCTGTGCCTCCTCGTCTGAGAAGCAGTTCACGTATGGCAGGTTGGCGAAGGTCTTGAGGCCGTGGAACTGCGAGCCCGTCACGATGTCGATGTCATCGTCGCGGACGGGTGCCCAGGCCAGCGGGTGCTGCTGCCCATTCCCGTGAGAGTAGCCCAGTGCCTCTGGCGGGGGGTTGTTGCGGGGCAGCTGCCAAGCCGTGGTTGATGCTGTTGCTCCGAGCAGGGCGGTCAGCCGTGTCAGTGTCGCTGCAGGACTCATGGTGAGATTGGCTTCTTTGTGTGACCTGGAGGATCTCGGAGCCGCCAATCTTCTCAGCAGATCTTCTGATTCAGGCTTCACAAAAGAGCCAGAGGCCCCACGTATGACGATTGCATCTGCCCGATAAGCCGGAGACTATCGAGTTCCGGCAGATGACGTGGGTCAGGATTAACGGCGTGGCATGAGCAAACTATCTACACTGCAGCGGTAACAACAGATCTTGTGCTGGCCCAAGACATCAAGCAGATTGCCCTGGTCTTGGAACTTCTGCTGTGAGCACTGTTCTACATAAGATCTGGAAACCTTATCGGGCCGAGTAACTCAATTCATGACGTTGACACATCGTGACAGCCCAGCTAAAATAGACTTGATGTTCCCGTGAAGACGGCGCTATTTTATGAATCCGTCCAGCCCCAATGGGGTGCGGCCAGGCTGCAGTGGTAGCCGAGCTTATTTTACCGGCCGGGTCAAGCAGCAACAGTTAATCCCAGGACCATCCGGCTGTTTTTATATTGTCGAAACATTGGCCCAAGTGGCCATATTCCATGCAGATTTGGTGTAATGAAAAATGCCTGAACTACTTCCAGGTTAAAAGCATGGAGGTCCACTGCTTCTCGGTCCCAGGCGTCGATGCCCAAAATTCATGAAGGGCGCACCTCTAAACACACGTGTGGTCTCGTGGAGGCTTCCCGGGTCCCTGATCCTGGTCTACCCCAGAATCTGGGTGGGCAAACGCTTAGCTTAGCCCCTGAGAGTGCCCCACAGCTCCACATCCCTCTTCCTGTGTCCTAACATAGCTCGAGCCTGATTCGGCCTCTACACGACCACGGTAGGGCCTCGAGACCCGGAAGCTGGCTGCCCTTCGTCAGCCGCTGCTGGTATCATGGACAACTCCCTCAGAGGGCCCAGCAAGATCAGGAAACGAGCAGCAAAGGCATGCCTCGCCTGTCGAGCACGCAAGGTCGGTTCTCGGGCCTCCAGTTCAACTCACAACCACTGACCAATCCCACAAGGTTCGCTGCGATGTCTCGCAAAGGGGCAGGCCGTGTATGAACTGCTACCTGGACAACGAGACATGCGTTGTCACCAGCCGGGCAACCCGACGGTATGTATATCTTCTTTCACCGGCGGGAACACAGCTGATGAAGGTATACGTGCAGCCGAAAGCAGAAAGATGACGGGAGCAATGTCGGCGCGTCAGTGACAAGTATCGAGCCCTCCAATGACTCGCAGCGGCGCGGCTCGGGGGAGTCGACGGCAGCCGTGGAGCAGGTTCGAGACGCGAACATGAGCCCTGGCACCGCGTCAGACGCCGGGAGTGAGAACCTCCACGGTGGCCCAACTGCCTTCCATGAGCCTCCCAAGGGGACCGTGACGGGGAGCAACGGCGGGAGGCCGGCTGTTCACTACGCCGAAACCAGCACACAACGGATGATCCCAATGCAATATGCTCCAATGCCGGCACCACCTGTGCAGCACTATCCGCCCGCCCGAGCAGGGCTCCAGTGGAGCGGGGAGCAGAGCACGAGGTTCGGCGCCGACATCACGTACACGTACTACCCGTTCATCGAGGTGAACAACCTCTCGGCCATCCCGCCTCAGGACGTCAACTACCTGGACCTGCAGGGCTGCCTGCGAGTGCCAACCAAGACGATTCTGGACGAGTTTGTCAAGCAGTTCTTCCTCCACGTGCATCCCATCATGCCATTGCTGAATGAGGGGGACTTCTGGGAGATGTACGCTTCCCAGTCCCAGGGAACGCACGTGTCGACGAGGATATCACTTCTCATGATCCACGCCATGTTGTTCTCTGTTTGTGGTGTAAGTTTGAGACTAACGTCCGCGCCGAGGCCGTTGCTGACTTCGCTTGTTTAGTATGTATCTCGGAATAGCATCAAGGCTCTGGGGTTCCCAGATGTCAAAGTGGCCAGGTCTGCGTTCTACCGCAGAGCAAAGGTGAGTGAGATGGGGAATTTCTTCCCACAGGTCGAAGCGCTGACTTGTGCCGCAGCTTCTCTTCGATTTCGGAAGCGAGTACAGCCCTATAGCAGTCGCCCAAGCCACACTCTTGCTGTCATCATGGTCGCCAAATCCGAGTGGCAACAACACCCGTGCCAGTAGCAGCTGGCTTAGCATTTCGATCCAGCAAGCGAAAATCGCCGGCGCTCACCGGTACTCCTCACTACACCAGACCCAGTGGCCCGAGTCCCAGCGATCACGGGTGCTCAAGCACCAGAATGACCTCAAGAGGCTTTGGTGGTGTATCGTCCTCCGTGACCGGATCCTATCTCTGAGTTATCGTACATGTATACAAGTCACCAGAGCACATTTCGATTTTGATGCCGAGGCGCATGCACCTCTCAGCTTCGCGGACCTGGCGAGTGAGATCGAGCGGAGCCGAGTGTACAATTCGGGGACGAAGAAGTCTCTGATCGAGATGCTGGCTCATCACATCCAGCTTATGGTGGCGCTCACAGACCTGCTGGTGCTCGTTTGGCCCCTAGACGAAGCACCGCAGTGGGCCAGGAGATATGGGGAAGAAGAAGCAGCCAAGATCGAGCGGTGTAAAGGCCAGTTGAGGAGCTGGTATCAACGATCTACGGCGAGGTTCCCCATGCCAGGGGACGGAATAAGAGCAAGGTCGGGTGCCGCTGACGGCAGTGGCCGAGGGGCCGAGTTCCACCACGATTCAGTCGTGTTATACACCAATCTGATGTACATCGCCTACCAGTAAGTGTACCGAGCACTGGAGTCGACTTCATGCAGCTGACAGACCGGTGGTAGTTCTGCTATGACACGGTTGTGTCACCTTGAGTGTCTCCAATTGACACTGGCGGCAATATCAACGAGATCGGGCGGCACGTTGCCAGATCCATCTGCATTGGCCAAGAACGGATTGGAGATACGGGAAGCAGCTTCTGGAGCTGTACGGTGTCTCAGGGAGCTCATACAGCTCCGCTTGTCGAGGTGGCTACCGCTCAGTTCGTACGTACACAAGCCGTCCTTGACGCCCCCTCGTGAATCCGGAGCTAACATGTGTTTAGAACTTCTTGCACATCACTTCCCCTGATACTACACGTCGTCGATGCGAAGCTGCCGTCTCAGGTCGGCCCCAAGCTGCCCAGTCTTCACGACCTCGTCGAAGCCGTGAGGAGCTACCAGTCAGCCCCGGACAGCTTGGACTGGATGTACGACGCAGTCCGGGGCATCGTCAGCCTATCCCAACTCCAAGACCCGGGCCAGATATCAAGCCCGTCCCTGACCGCCGAGAACCTGGGCGCAGTCAACAGCACCTCGGCGGCTACATCGGAGTTCGCATGCCACCCCAGCGTGCACCTGCGCCTCGCCCTGGTGATGGACTCGGACCTGAAGAGGAGCAAGTCCCTGAACACGCGGGACCTGTCCGCGGGGATCGCGAGGCTGTTCTCGAGCGACAGCGTCAACCGCATCAAGGCGCTCCTCAGCCAGGTGCCCCAGCAGAAACACACGCCCTCGGCCGGCGGGTCCTCGCGGATGCAGTCCGGCTCCAGCAACCCGGACAACACCTTGAGGAAGCAGGCGCTGGCCGACTGGGGCCAGTTCGACCAGTCCATGATCTTCGCCATCGAGCTGGGCCTCGTGCCCGCGCAGCCGGCCGCGGGCGGCAGCGACAGCGAGGACTCGGCGAGCGCCATGTCGGTCGGTTCCGAGGATTACGACAACGCGGCCCCGGCGGGGTCTTCCGGGGGGCTGCCTCACCGCGTGGTCCACAGCAAGGACTGGAAGGAGGTCGCGGGCCAGGCGTTTGCCGAGACCGGGGACAATGCCGAGAGGGACGTGCTGGGTGCTTTTATCTTCAGGGACCAGCCGCCTGGGGCCGAAGCAGGGCATTATGTGATCGATGAAGATGACGGGGAGAGTGGCGACGGCGGTAATGGAGGATCGACGGTTCGCGAGGCGCGTGTACAGTCGACACACGGCGATGGCGATAAGGAGACCACCGATGCTTCACACCCTGGGACCGGTCTACTTATTTAATTAGGTGTTTTTCCTGTTAAGACCAGTCCAACGGCCGAACAACGGCTGTTCGCGTGTCTGGAAACCGCCAAACCTAACTACCTGGCAATCAACTTTCTCTAATTATTATTTTATAAAAAAGCTTAAATTAATTCTTAATAATCTTTAAATCTTTATAAGAAGCTTTTTAATAATTATAAGAATAATTAAACTTAATTTTTAAGCTAAATTATATATTTATAAAGCATTAAGCTTAATATTTATTAATAAATTTAATATTATATAATGTTAATAAAAAATTAGCTATATTTTTAATATTAAAAAATTATAATAAAAATCCTTAAATATTTTGCTTAATTATATATTAAATAAATATTTATTTTTTAATTTAATTAAGTTTATATTAATTAATATATATTTTTTTATAATATTATTATTTATTTATTTAATAATATAACAAAATTTGAAAAATATAAAAAATCTTAATAATTTAAGTTATAAATATAAGTTTTATACAATTTTTTTAAATGTCTTGGGCGCTGCGGGCAGGGTGGCTGGCAGTTGGGCTGCGGCAGGCAACATACGCGCAGACCACCTGCAGCCAGGAGGCCCTTAGCTTTTAAACCTTAGCTGCCATCGGAGGAACCCTTTCCTCCCTTTCTCTTTTCTTAGCCAGACGAGGTCTTATTTAGAATTCTATAATATTGAGCAAGACTTGAGAGCTTTGTCTCTTGTATGTCCCTCCCGTGACATTAAAGTTTTTAATTACTTAATTAATTAAAATAATTTTATCTTTTTTTTAAATAAAAAAGTATAATAAATTATTATTTTTAATATATTAAATGTTTAAATAAGTAAATTAAAGCAAGATTAATTTAAAAAAAGAAAATATAATTATTATTTAAAAATATCTTTTTTATTAAAAGTTATTTAATTTAAAGTTATATTATATATATTTTAATTACTTTAAATTAATTAAATTAATTAAAAATAAGAAATTAAGAGCGGATAATATTAATTAATATTAAATTAAATTAATTCCTTTATATTAAATAAATATTAAAATTAATTAAAGTTAATAAATATAATAAAAATTTATTATAAGGTAATATTTATTATTTAATGATAAATTATATTATATAATTTTAATTATTTTAATTATTAAGTTTTAATAAAAATATTATAAAATTATTTATATTTAAATAATTAATTATAATTTTATAATAATTAAAATAATTAAACTTTTAATTATTAAATTTTTTATTATTTATATAATAAAATTTTTATAATTTATAATTAATATTAATAATTAATATAATAATTATTCAATTTAATATAAAAGTTAGTTTTAATTTATAAATTTTAATATTTAAAGGTATTTATTATAATATTTATTATAAATTTATTATAAAACCGTTTAACTGCGGTATATTTACCGTTAGTTGGATCTGATAATCTCCATAATGGCTGATCGTTGAGCTAGTATTTAACCCAATATCGCCTAACCGCTCCCAAGGATATTTCGACACATCCCCAAGGCTTAAATGTTTTTACCCAGTCAATATATTCACGGTTTTGTTGTCAAGGCGTTTGCTTTTCAGCCGTCGGGGACACTTGGGCATTCATGGACTGGCGCAGGCCAGAACAACGGCGGCAGCCACTAACTCAACGTCAGTCTGTGAAGTTGGCAGAAACGGCGAGAAAGGAGAGAAAGTGAGGTGACGTTGCTACTTGCGTCCGAGACACACGCCATTGGAGCCGGGACTTCGGTGCTAGATAGCAACCCAGTTCAGTCCTGCCGGAAAGCGCTTGGAAAGACATCGGGTGTGTGACACGGAGAATTAGGGGTGTGTGACTTCACCTGACATAACACGTCACACACAGGAGTCCGTGAGCGCCACTCGGGGTCTCCCGTCGCGGTATAGCAACGAACGAGTGGTGTCTGGATTATAAGCAGATGACGCGGCGTTGCACCATCCCGACCGGGTCCAGGAAATAGAGTATGGAAGAGATGACGGCTTGTTTAGACTGGGATAAGGCGGACAAGCGCGTTCAGGTTATCGTCGACGACTGCGGAGACGGAAACCGTGGGCACAGGGGTATGGACTACATCAGGAAGGTGGTGGACAGAGAGATGGGGTTGGACTCGGTGGAGAATAGGGGCGTTTGAAGAAGCAGAATGAACCACTCAAATATCTACTGCCAGTTGAGTTCCTCGATGCGGTCAAGGAAGTGCGCACCATTCCGGTAGAAAAAACCCCTCACGCTCCGAGGCCCCTCTTCCGCCACGCCACTGGAGGCTGCGTATCTCCTTAATCCGTCGTGATGTCCGAGAGACAGCCTCTGCCGTTGTCATGAGGTCTTCGACATCTCACGCCTTGAGAATCTTGACCAGCTCAGCAACGATGGCATCTCCTGCTTCTGCGGTGCCCGTGCTGCCGCCCATGTCCTTGGTTCTCAGCCCGGCGTCGATGGCGGCGCGGACCGCGTCCTCGACGATTTTAGCCTCGTGGGCGAGATTCAGAGAGTACCGGAACATCATGGCCACGGAAAGGATGGTGCCAATGGGATTCTGGAAATGATGTCAGCTCTGTACTTGCAGCGAATGGATAGGAATGGCCCAAAACGGGGTCTTGACGCACGACAATCCCTTTCCCTGATATGTCCGGCGCGCTACCTGTCATCTGCGTTAGCGACTGATGTCCACATGAGGGCTCGAACAGGATAGGAGTCTCACCATGAATCGGTTCACATATAGAAGGCACTGCAGAGCTCGGAATCCCGCAGAGACTCGCGCTCGGGAGGAGCCCTATGCTTCCAGCTATGGCACTCGCCTCGTCGCTGAGAATATCCCCTGAAACTTCATTAGCTAAACCGCCTTCGAGGTGGACCAAGGGCCTCGCTCACCTGCCAAGTTTGGCGCTATTATTACGCCATTCAGCTGCGTCGGGTTCTTGACCATAATCATGGCCGCGCTGTCAATAAGCTGATGCTCAACCTTCAGATCAGGGAACTCGTTTTTGAAGACCTCCTCAACGACACTACGCCAGAGTCTGCTTGTCGCCAGCACGTTTGCCTTGTCTAGCGAGATAACCCGCGAGTCTCCCCTAGTCCTGGCCAGGTAGCCGCTCAACCGCGCGATACGCTCGATTTCTGGTTTCGTGTAAACAGTAGTGTCGAACGCATTAAGCCCATCGTACTCTTTTCGCTCTCCGAAATACAGGCCTGAGGTTAACTCTCGGACTAACATCATGTCGGTGCCGCGGCAGACGGACGCCTTCAGGGGGGAGGACTCGACGAGGGCGTCGGACGCGAAGAAGCAGGGACGGAGGTTTCCATAGGCGCACATCTCACTGCGTAGCTTTAGGAGGCCCTGCTCCGGGCGGACGGCGCCGGTGCCCCATTCAGGGCCGCCGATGGCGCCAAGGAGCACGGCGTCGGCGGCTTTGGCGGCGGCGAGGGCCTTGTCTGTGAGGGGGGTGCCGGTCTGGTCGATGGAGCACTGGGGAGAAACGCCGAGGTTAGCAAGAGACTTCTCTCGTGGATGTCTTTAGGCCCGTGTGATCCGTCGTCGGGAGACGACTTACCCCTCCGAGCAGGTGGTCCTGCAGATTGAACTTGCCAGCAGTCGGGCTCAGCTCCTCGACCGTCTTGATAACCTGAATCCTGCGTCAGACGTGCTTGACTGCAGGTCGCAAATACTAGACTCGTACCTTGATTGCCTCAGCAACAACCTGTCAAATAACCAAAGTCAGCCTCTCTCCAGCCAGAGTTGGGGGTGGGAAAGCTCGGGGGTAGTTAGTCACCTCTGGGCCACAGTGGTCGCCCGCAAAAACAACAATGTTGTGTTCCGCCATGGTTGCAATACTTGTCCGACGGACACTGTCCACAAAAGGGTCCGTCTTGTGTGACGAAGCACGAGAATGAGTCGAAGACGAGGTGGGAGGCGGGAGGGCCGACGGAGAAAGTCAGAGTTATGACGAAGGAGGCTCGCGTATTTTCAAAGACGGACGTGTTCGTGTCCTGTATGAACAACCGTAGAATTACGGAAAGGCTCGGAAAACCTCGGCAAAAACAGGCACGTGATAGTGACCGTTCTGAGCGGGAGTTTGCGCGTTTAGAGGTTCCCACGCGCGTTTACAGTAAGATCATTGATTGCATGTGTGTTTAGGTGAAAATTTGGCCGCTGCCGCTGGCAGATGACGCGCTGCTATCGCTGCGCTCCCCTGTGCGGGGCCGGGAGAGCTTTCGGGGGGAAACCGGTCACGTGTCTGACAAAGCATCACCCTGCCGATTCTACCGGCCACCCACTGGAATTGCTGTTCAAGAGAACAGCGACACAATGGTCCCTGGCAGAGATGGGATGTGGTTTCCTGTGAACAGACTCACATGTGTAAGTCCGTTTCGCTACTTGACCTTTCCAAGGTTTTCGATTTGCAAGATACTTACTGATGTATTCCTGCTTTTTAGATGCTTTCCTGATTGCATCGGACTTCCCGACATCCAAGTTCGTCATCCAAGGCAAGAGGTGGACCTCTCATTCATCGCGAAGATGGCAAAGAAACGTGCCAGAGTGAGTTCCCGATATGCACTGTTTCCCTCATCGACTGTTCTAACTGAATCAAGGCTGGAGCTCCACGTTCCGAAGGAAAAAGAAGACGCCTGGCTCCTATGTCTAACGACTCTTCAATAACACCGAGACCAGAAGTAGCTGAGACTACGAGTAACCCCTCGCCAGGCGCCACCTATCCAACGCGTAGATGTCCGGTTCCAGGTTGCGATGTCTAGGACAACACGCCCTCGGCCAAATCTTCCATGCGAGACCATATCAAGAAGAAGCACCCAGGGATTCCTTCACTCAAATGCGACTTTCTAGGTTGTCGTCTTCTCTTTCATACAGGCAAAGAAAAGAAAGAACACTACAGAAACGATCACAGTACAGACTCAGACGCTACGTGGCTCTGCCCTGTGACCGGTTGCCAGCTGGCATACAACACGATATACCAAATGCACACGCACGTTAGGAGGTCGCACCCTGAACATGGCCGTATAGCATGCTCCAGCCCTCTGTTTCCTGAACTGTTTAGATCCGACCAGGACAGGGACTCGCACGCGTTGGATGCGCATGCGGAGAGTGTCGTATATTGCCGCCTCAAGGATAAAGGCTGCAAGACTTTCTTCCTCCGTCGTGCGGCGGAGCTCCAACACTTCAAGATCGTCCATACCGACGAAGCGTGGACCTGCCCAATTGAAGAATGCGACGAGGTCTTCACGTCGCCTCGCCATCGGAACCGTCATATGGGGTCCTGTCACCCAGATATCGAATACAACAAATGTCCAGCACGGAGATGTGATGAGATGTTCCTCAACAATTTGGACATGCAATCTCATTTCGAACAGAAGCATCCTCACATGCAGACTTTCCCTTGCCCATACGAGGATTGTGAGGTCGTGTGCAAATCCCAGCATGCTCTCCACCTGCATCAGAGATCTGAACATCTCAAGATGGAGTTTCGGTGCCCAGTGGAAGGCTGCTCAAAAACGTTAACGTCGAAACTCGGGATCAAGAAACATGTCGAGGTTGTACATGAAGGCGCCTGGTTCCCCTGCCACGAGGAGGGTTGCGCAAAGATTTTCAGTTCCTCGTCAAGCTTAGCAAGGCATATCAAAAACGGACACGGCCCCGTCACAATCCCGTGCCTTCATCCGGGCTGCGAATCGGTCTTCCGTTCTGAGGGAAGCTTGAAAAGCCATATGAAGAAGGTGCATGATCACACACCGCCACTGATCCACCCGTGCCCCATGGCAAATCGAGAAGCATGCTGGGAACGATTCTCAGACCCGAAAGCGGCAGCCATGCATGCCAACGTGGCGCACCATGGAAAATTTCCTTGTGTTTTGCATGAAGAGAGCGGCTGCATAGAATTGTTTGCAGACAAAGCGACGGCAACCTTTCATGCATACAGACACCGTCGGTGGGTTTGCTCCATTCCACAATGTGTGGATAATGTCATGGGCCGAGGGAAATGTCGAGATGCATATCTCGAGCATGAAAAGAAGCATGGAGAATTGGGTCATTTCACCACTCTGACGGACGTTCCGAAACCTAAGGAGTTCATCATACGCACAGACTTTGCGGATGCGGATGCGACTACGACTGCGGCCGAGGGCGACGAATCTCTCACTGAAGATGACACCATCAGTGGTTTTGAAGCTGATGACAGTCCAGGGAAAGGGGAATTCCACTGGGTGTCGGGAATTTTGACCCCCTTCCCTCTGTCACGGGCCGTTTTCGCCATTGACACAATCGGGGAACAGCAGCGCTCCTTGTCGGAAAGAAATAATAAGCTACTTGGTGGTGAGTCCAGGCCATGTACCGTCCATAACGACTATCGGTGACTGACTTACAACTAGAATATCCAGGTTTCTCGATTCGTTCCCTTGCTCATCTGGGCCTCAACTGCATCGGGCCTTGCCGAGTTGTCGACAACATAATCAGCAGACTTTGCCCATCGTCCGCGACCTTGAGCTTTGAGACCACTGCTCTTCGCCGCGGTGAAGGCGGACCGTACATGCGGACCAGATGCATCTCGTGTCAAACTGAATTTGACCTGAGTAACGCGCTTGAGAAGTATGACCTCAAATCAAGTAGCCATGATCAGATATGTGAGAACAAACGGTGCACCAAGCCTGGCTTCGGCGGCTCAAGATTTTGCAAAGATCACCTCTCTGCACTGCATGGCGCGACCCAAACCCTCGTGAAACAGACCTCCCGCAACTTCAAAAACTACGAGAGCATGTCTCTCCGTTTTTGCAAGTCAAGTGGTCCGACGAACCTGCCATGGGGAAAGTCCTTGCACTCATGGACTCCATTGGGGCCGGGGAAGTCGCCTGTCTCAGCGCTCAGGTTCGTCGATCTCGAGTATAATATTTTCACAGGGAGAGTATTCGAAATTGGCATGTACGATGCTTATGGAACTAAGACGATGGATTGCCGGACCTTGTATGGATCCAAAGCCCTCCGAGCAATCATTCAAAAAAGCTCCACTGCTGATTGCAACATGGATCGCATGATGATGAAGTCGGTTCAAGCACATCATTCTACTCAGGGCTCAAAGACTGCAAAGCAGATTGCAGACGAACTAAGGCGGCAGGGCATCTCGCAAGAGACTTATTTCATAGTCTGGCACTTCCACACAGATGACCTGTCATGATTGCGCGAGTGGTTAGAGTCAGAGGGGGAGTGTGGGATACTCCCCCCTGACTCCCAGTGCATCCCATTGATCCCTTACTTTCAGAGAAACCCTCGAGGAGCCAAACTACCAAACAAGCGGTTCCCGTTAACCTTGCCAATCATCTTTCCCATCATGATGGGCACAGATCACGTACTGGTCGGGAAGAACCACCACGCCCTCGTGGATGCGCAGCAGCTGCAGTGTATGATGGCCATATTTCGGGTACTATGTCTGTCTCCTCAGAATCGTTCGGACGGTTGGTTGGAGCAGTTCCGTCAGGACCCTTCCTCACACCGAGCCGGCCTTCGCCAGGCCATGTTGGAGTCGTTCTGGAAGGGTTCTTGAGTCGGGGGCCTGCTACCGCGGTTTGGGAATGCGAATGTTGTGTTTAGTTGCTTTCGGATGGCAAGATCTCTTAGGAATTGATTACTTCGCACCTCTGTAAGCTCTCTTGCTCGCGACAATTCGAGAACGTCTTCGTCCATGGCGTTGAAAACACGGATGAAGAATGCATTAAGCCGCCATAAGGACACTGTTTGGGGCCAACTGCTACGTAGCGCGATCAGCGGCCAGGCAATGCAGTCGACAAGAGATTGTGGCCATACTGAATACTGATCCTCTGGGCAGATTGTTACCTTTGACTCCTCTTTTAAAGAAGAAGTCACAGGGAGAATGTGAAAAGGCGACTAGGTGACACACCCGACCCGCGGGGATAGCAAGTCTGCCGGCTGTGGTTTCACGAAGCTTCACCAGCTGCCTAAAAGGATGTTTGTTCTATTGGGTCGCCCCGACCAAGATATCGTCCGAGTTGATGATGAGTGACTTTCCATAGCGGATAACCCTGATCATTCGGAAATCTTCCAATGTAGTTGCACATAATAGACTCCGCCTGTCACTCATTGTAGAAGGAGAGCCACAGACAGAGCAGAGCAGGAAGACGGCGCCCAAGCTCGGGATCTTCCTATCAGAAACCACCACGGCGTCGCTCTTCTTGTGGGTAACATATTAGCACTAAACAAACGGATTCGGTCGCCGACTGGCTTGTCGCTGAGCTTTCTTGTAGGGTACGGCGATGTTGGAGATGCCCCTCTGGCGGGCAGTAGAAGCTTGTTGCTCCCTCGAGATCGTCGCTAGCTTCGCTGTCCATCCTGAGCCAAAGGGAGGAAAATGAGACTGGTAGGGGAAGGGCCGATGGGGGCTGCCCTGATTTATGTCCAACCCCGCCTCTGTAAGCACTGATGTACTCATTACCTAAGGTATTGTACTTAGCGAGTGGATCTGAGCTTTTCGTGGCGGAGAAGGAAGAGTTGGTAGCGGATAATGATACGTCTAAGGCAGACAAGGATAGGAACGAGACTAGGATGATTCATAGCAAAGCACCGTTTTCGGTGAAGTCAGCATCACCAGACTGAGGCGCCTGGTATGGTCGTGTTTATCACGCTCCATAATATCTCCCGTACCATGCCCTGAAGCAACTGCACTTCAGATAGTCCGTTGTGGGCCAAGGCTTCCATTATACGATGTTCTTCCCGTGCCTAGAGAACGGCAGTCTTCAACAGCGCGCTCGCCACGTTACCAATGAGGTACTTGAAGATGGGACCCAGAAAATACAGGTACCTTTACCCAGGCTACCCGCACGAGCCACCCCTAGGTAGAACCTTTCGCAGCATCTGCACAGAGCAATAACAGATCCCAGAAACGATACACGATCACAGTCCCCAGAAACGGCGCCAATGGTTTAGCAATAAAATCCATCGTTGCCTCATATTATAATCATAATTGCGCTCTTCTTGTGTATCGTGGTTATTTTTCCCGTTTTCATTTGGTGTTAAAACGGTTTCTGGGAAACCGGTTGTAGAGAAGAGTTGCTGGAAACGTGCTGATAGTAAAGTTCAATTCGGAGAAATGTGCGGGATCCAGTATGAATAGTAGCTGTCAAATCTGATAAACGGTGAATATACCATAAAAGACGGCTGCCTAGTAAATTCACAAGTAATTCACAATACCAACCATAAAGATTGCTTAAGGTACTAAATTTAGTAATTAAAAGCTAGCCCCTACAATACGCTAAACTAAGCAAAACATAATATAAAAAATATCATTATATTAACCATTAAAATTAACCATAAATATAAAAATCTACTATATAATATATATAAAATTTAATAATTAAAAGTTTTATTATCTTAAATTAAATTAATATAATTAATTATCTTAGGAAAAAAACCCTTAACGCTACCCTAATAAAAGCAAGCAATTAAAATAATTAAAACTATAAATTTTAAATTTAAATTATATATTAAAAAGAAATATCCTTTCCTTTTTAAATTAAAAAATATTAAATATTTAATAAAATAAATATATTAAAAAATCATATGCTTAGCAAAATGCAAAATCCTAAATCATTAATAATAAAAAAGAAAATAAATTAATAAAAAAAACTTATTAAATAGCTACTTTAAATTATAGCACCTAAATATAAAATAATATGCTGCTTAATTAAAAAATTACTTTAAAAGTAATATAAAAACCTTTTAAAATAATGTAAATAAAGCATATATAATAAAATACTTTAATTTTATTATAAATATAAGAAAACTATTTAACTACTTTAAATTATTAAAAAAATATATATATAATGTAATTTATTAATAAGTAGTGGATATTAATAAGTAGCGGATTTTCGCAACTTTACTTAACTTTAGCTAATATTAGCATTAATTAATGCTAACTACTTTTAATTCCATATTTTTAATTAATTTAATTAATTTAAAGTAATTAAAAATAATTGCATTAAAATTTAAAGTAATTAACTTTTAATAAAGGGGTTTTATTTTAATGCTAATTATATCTTAATATTTTATATTAATTTTACTTTAATTTACTTACTTAAATATTTAATATATTAAAAATTAATAATTATTAATATATTCTTTATTTAAAAAAAATAAAATCTTTTTAATTATTTAAGTAATTTAAAAGTTTAAAAAAAATAATGCAAAACCCTTACTTATAACCTAAGCTATTAAAATCTTTTATATTTTTAAAATTATACTTTATTATAAGATAAATTAATAACGCTTTTATAAAGAATTATATATTAATATATATAAACTTAATTAAATTAAAGAGTAAATACTTATTTAATATATTATTAAGTAAAATACTTAAAAATTCCCCTTATAACTTTTTAATATAAAAAATATAGCTAACTTTTTGCTAGCATTATATAATATTAAATTTATTAATAAGCATTAAGTTTAATGCTTTATAAACTTATAATTTACTTTTAAAATTAAATTTAATTATCCTTATAATTATTAAAGAGCTCTTTATAAAAATTTAAAGATTATTAAGAATTAATTTAAGCTGCTTTATAATATAATAACTAAATATAAAATTATAAATAATAATTTTTATAACTTTAATAAAATTAACTTTATAATAAGAATAATTATTATATTAATAACAATTATATATATTAATAAGCATAAAAATATTAAATTAATTTAGCTTAATAACTAAAAATAAGCTATAATTATTAAATATATTAATATAAAAAGCTAATATATTTTATTATTTATAATTATTTAAGGTACTTATTACTTTATAAGCTAAATTATAAAGTTAAGTTTCTTAAATAATTAAGTTATTAAACTTACTTTAAATAAATAAATAAATAATAAAATTAATTTAAAATAAATTTAGCATTTTAATAAGTATATTAAGTAATAAATAAAAAGCATATATTAAATATTAATATTAAATAATTATAAAAGCTATATATTAATTAAGTTTAATTAATATTGTAAGAATAATAATATTATCTTTATTAATATATTAATATATTCTTTTTATTTATTTTAGCCATTAAATATTACATTATACTTACCTTTAAAGCATATATATAATAACTAAATTAACCTTTTTATTTAAGCATTTATTAACTATATTATTAAGTTTAAGTTCTTTTTTATATTTATAATAGCTTATAATAAAACTTTTAAAAAGAATAACATTAAGGCAATATTTAAAGGAATTAAAATTTTACCTTAAAACTTAAATTTTATTATTTTTAAGCTTAATATATACTTATAAACTTTTATGCAAACCCTTTTTATTTCTCCTTAATATTAAGAATCTTAAATATTATTTAATGCTTAGCAAATTATTAAGCAATTCAGCTTTATTAAAAGTAAGATTTTTACTTATTAAAAAAGCTTCCCTATATTAATTATAACTATTAATTAAATAGCAAAAAGTATATAAATAATAATATATAAACTTATTATTTTAAAAACTTAAGTTTATACTTTTAAGGATATTAATATAATACTTATTAAATATTAAAAAGCTAAAAAAACTTAAGTATAACTTAAAAAAGCACTTATTATTAAAAAATCTTAAGCTTTTATTTAAAAAAAATAAAAGAAAAAGTAATTAGCTAATAAAATAAATAATAATGCTAAGGAAGCAATTTATAATAAATTAATTAAATAATAATATAATAATTATAGCAAAACTAAGCATAATATAAAAACTTATAAAAAAGATAAAAAAGAATTAAATTAATTAAATTTTAATTATATTATAGCAAATCCAGCTTAATTAATATTAAATAATATAAATATATTTATTTTAATGATTTATAATAAATTATATTTTTAATAATATAATTAACATTATTTAATATAAAATATAAGTTTTTTATTAAAAGTTACTTATCTTAAACTTATATTATACTTATATTAATTACTTTAAATTAATTATAGTAATTAAAAATAAGGAATTAAAAATAGTTAGCATTAATTAATGCTAACTTTTTATTTATTTATTAGCCTTAAGGTAATATTAATATTAATTAAAATTAAGTAAAGTTGCGAAATTCCGCTACTTATTAATATCCGCCACTTACTAATAAACTACGTTAAATTAATATATAAAAAAAACTTATATTTAAAGGAATTTAAAAGAAATACTTTAAATACTTTATATAATAATTTAATTTAAAGATTTTATATATTTAATTAAAGAAATAATACTTATATAAGCAACTTTATATAAATAAAAGCCTTAAATAATATAAAATTATGCAAAACTTTCATTAAAAGTTAATAAGCCATAACCTTATAAAAGGAAAAGTTAAAAAAGTATATTTATAATTACTTATAATAGCTAAAAAAGCTATAATAATAAAGAAAATACTTAAGTTATTAAATAATTAAAGCCGCTATAAAAGAATATAATAAAATTATATAAAGAAAAGCGTAAAAATTAAGCTAATTAAAGATATAACTCCTTAAGTTAAAAAAGCTACCCTATATATATAAATCCTTACGCCCTTATAGCTTATTATTATATATTCTTTAAAAAGGCGCTATATTAATAACACTTAAAGCAAAACCTATAAAAAAGATATAAAAAGCCTTAAAAAATAATGCTAATCTTTAAGCATAGATTTAAGCACTTTAAGAATTAAAATTTAAATTAAAATTCAAAACTTTAAAACCTACCAAAAACAAACCAATATAAAAGGTTAAATATTAACTATTAAAATATTATATTATTAATATTAAGGCTAAGGAAGCTTTTATTATAAATATTATAAAAACAATACCCTTTAAAGCACTTAATAATATTAAACCTAATAAATATAATCTTAATTATTAAAAATAATAAATAGTTAATAAATTCATAGCTAGCTACTTATAATAATTATTTATAATTAAGGGATAAATAATTCCTAGTTATTATATGTAGAATAATGCTTATTTAAATAGAAAATATTATCTTATATCTTAAAAATATTGTATTATACTTAAGATTATTAACTATTCTTATTTCTTTAAGATAATTATAAAAAAAGGCATATTTTAAGATAATAAATATAATTTAATTATATTATAACAGCATAATAAGTTTATAATAATAAAGCTTATAAGTATTTATAATTAATATATTATTAAATATTATCTTAATGAAATTTAAAGCTTTTTTAATATATAAAGAAAGAAATATGTATCTTATATTAAAAAGAAATTGCTTATTAATAAAGCTATTCTTTAACATAAAAAACTTAGTTATTTAAGATTAAAAGCATTAAAATATTTAATAAATTTATTTTAAGAAATATGCATTTATAAATTAATAATAATAAAGTATAAAGCATATACTCTTGCTAAAATTATATAATAAATTTATTAAGAATTAAAGAAAATTTATAAATAAAAAGGCAAGAGAATTGCATTAAACTTCCATAATTATAAAGAAGGAATTCATAGCTATATATTATAATTCTTACTTATATATAAAGTTTTAAGCCTTATATAAAATTATTACCTTATTAATTAAAATAATAATAACCTTATTTATATCCTTAAGTTTTTTTATAAGATAATAAAGCGATAATATAAAATTAAAATTAAAATTATTAAATATAATAAAGAAATTTTCAGCTATAAATAAGCTATTAAAAACTTTCTTAAATCTAAGTATATTAAAATTCAGCCCCTTATATTAAATACTTAAACATAAAATAATAATATAAAGTGCTTAAAAATATACTTAAGGAGAAAATATATATAATGCAAATAAGTTTAAAGCTACCTTATTTATTATAGCTAAAAATTAAAAAAATAATAATATATCTTAATAATTAAACGCTAACTTATAACTTAAAATAAAAAACACTTTACTTTAAGTTTTATAAAGCAATTATAAAGCATATAAGTATTTCATAACTAAATTTAAAATTAAATTAAGCTTACTTATATATCTTTAAATATAAGGCATATATTATAATACTTAATGCTTAATTAAAAAAAAAGATATTAATAATTAAAACTATAAATATAAACAAGCTACTTAATTAGCTATAGCTTATTAAATATTTACTAAATATAAATACTTATAATTAAAAACATTATTAATATAAAAAATATTATTTTTAATAAATAGAAATAATTTAATAAAAACTAAAAAGAATTTAAAAATAAACTTCTTACTATAAACATTAAAAATCTTACGAAGTAAGTAAGAAAATATACTTTTTTAAAATAAAATAAAATATTAAACTTAAAAAGAAAAGATTTATTTAAAAATAACTTCTTAAAAAAACTTTAAAAAGGTTAATTTATAATAAATTATAATAATAATATTAATAAGGCAAAAGAAACCTTAAAAGAAAATATAAAGGGTGCTTAAAAAGGGCAGTCCGCAGCAAATTAATAAAATAATACCTATATAAATATAAAATTTAAATTACTCCCCATACTTTTGCAATCTCCCCTATTAATATTTTTAGCCCATACCATTTAAATAAAAGCAAAAATAAAATCTCATCTTACAATAAATCCATTATAAATATATTATAGCAAGCCGTATTTACAACTAGCATTAAAGCTACTTTAATAGCAATAACCAATAAAACAATATTAAATAAAGCATAAATTAAAAAAGACTTATATTAAAAAATAAAACCAAAAAAAATAATTTCTCTAAGCTATTAAAAGAGCATAAAGATCTTAATAACCATTTATTTAAATACTTATTTAAATAAATAAAAGCTAATTACTTATAAAATTATATTAAAATAAGATTATAAACTAAAATTAATAAGAAAAGTCCTTATATAATAAGAAAACAAATTCTAAATTATATATAAATATATATTTATAACTTTAATAAATATAAAAGGTTTTAAAAATATAAAGCTTAATTAATAATTTAAGAAAACTAATAAGCAAAAAGATAAATGCAAAACACTTATATAGCTACCTTAGTAAAATAATCTTTTTATATATTTATTATAATTATATTAAAATTTAACCTAAAGCTAATATAATACAATATTATTAATGCCTTTATGCATACTCCCATTAATTAAAACATATTTATATAAATACTGCATAAATACTAATAAAAAGAACTATTTTATTACTTAATAAAGCACTTTATAGCCTTTAAATTTCATTATTATTATAATAAAAAGAATTTATAAAAACTTTTATTTATTATAAAAATAATTAAATATTATATAAACCATATTATTATATTAAAGATAGCGTTTTACTCTTTTTTTATATAAATAATATTATTATTATATATTAAAAACACTATTAAAAATAAATAAATAAGCTTATAAAATAGCTTTAAAAAAAGTATAAAATCATTAAAAGAAACTTTATTTAATAATTCCTTAAAATAAAAATCATTTAAAATTATAAAAATTGATAAATTTAGCTAACTTAAACCATATATATTAAAAAGATTATTAAATTAGCTAATAAAATAAATATTCCTTATAAGATTCCCATAACTCTTAAAAAGTTATTATTATGCATTATTACTATCTTAAAATATAAAATTTAATTTTATTAAAGAAAAATTAAATTATTATTATTTATTATAATTTCTACTTAATTAAATATTACTTTTATTATATTAAGGTTAATAAGATTTTTAATTAATTTAAGCTAAAAGCATTATAATGTTGCTAATTAAATCTTGCTATATTGTTTTAAAATAAAATATTTAATGCTATGCTTTTTAAATTAAAAAGAATTTATTATTATTAATAATGCTTTATATACTAATAACTTTATTAATTAAAAAAGCTTATAAGCTTTTATTATAAAGCTATTTAATAAACTTATTAATTAAAAAGTAAATAAATAAAATATAATTATAATATTTATTATTAAAGCTAAACTCCTAGCCTTAGCTTAAATAACTAAAGAAACGCTATTTACTAATAAGCTTTTTATTAAGCTATTTATAAAATTAAATAATAAAATCATTAAAATTAAATATAATAATACTTAAATAATTAACTTAATAATGTTTAAAATTATTATACTTAAGATAAAACTATAATATATAAATATTTATAATTATTAACTATAATAAAAGGTTTAAAATAAACTAATTATAATAAAATACATATTATTAATATAAATAATAATAAATAAATTAATAAAAATACTATTAGCTAAAAATAAAAAAATTCTTTAATAGCTTAATTTATAAAACATTAAAAACAATTTATATAAGGAAACTTTAATAAAAGAAATATTTATTTATAAGCAAAATGCAATTAAGAATTAATATATATTAAATTTTATAATACTTATAAGCTTAAGGAGGTATATTAAATTTAATAAATAATAAATATACCATAAAAAACAGCTACTTAGTAAATTTATAAATAATTTATAATATTAATCATGGAAATTACCTAAGGCATTAAAATTAGCAATTAAAAGCTAGCCCTTGCAATATATTAAAATAAGCAAAACATAATATAAAGAACATTATTATATCAACCATTAAAATTAACTATGAACATAAGGATTCCACCATATAATGTATGTAAAATTTAATAATAGCCATTAATATTAAAACTTTATAAATATTTTATTTATTTTAAGGTAAATAATATTAAAAGCTTCTTTTTTTAAATTTTTGTTTTAATTATATTTATAAAATATTTATATATTTAAGCTTTATATTAAGCCTTTTAAGCTTATTAATAATTAAATATATAATTATTTAATTATTATAATAAATAATTTAAAGCTTCTTTAAATTTAAAGTAATATTTTTAAATAATTATTTTAAAGCTATAATTTCTTTAGCTATAAGCTTAAAAATTAATAATTTAACCATAGTTATTAAAATAAAAACAATTTATTTATTTATATACTTTTTAATATATAAAACCTTTAAAGAAAGTTATTATATATTTTTAAAAAGATTTATAATTTTTATTATTATTAATTAATAAAATTATTTAAGGTTTTTAATTCCCTTTATATTATAATATTAAAATATTTAAAATTTAAATTTATAAGGAATTTTAAAAATTAAAAATATAAAAAAGCTATATTTAAGCATAATATAATTATTATATAAAAAATAAAACTTACTTTCTTTTAATATATTTAATTTTTTAATTTAAAGTTTATTTTTAATATTATTTAAATTTCTTTTTAAGTATAAATATAAAAAGTAATAAATTCTTATTTCTTAATAATTTATATTTATTTATTAGTTTCTTAATATATAAATTATAAAATAATATTATAATATGCTTTTTTTCTAATTATAAAAGATTTATATTTTTAAAAATTATTAAGCTTTTTTATAATTCTTAATATTATATATTATTTTAATTTTTTATTTAATCTTTATAAAGGCTGTATTATTTTCTTTAAAATATATAATTAAAATATTATTTATATAAAAAAGGATTATAATTTTATAATTTAAATTTATAAATAAATATAGCTTTTTTAAAAAGGGTTTTA